>NW_017729006.1:17913946-17936930 GCF_001723915.1 Gavialis gangeticus | reverse complement strand
GACCTTAACCTCCTCAGTCTCTCCAAGAGAAGGCTGAGAGGGGAACTTGTGGTGGCGTACAAATTCATAAGAGGAGAACAACATGAAGTAGGCGATGATCTGTTTACCAGGGCACCCCCTGGAACAACAAGAACAATGGCCATAAGCTACTGGAGAGTAGGTTTCGACTGGACATTAGAAAAAGGTTCTTCATGGTCAGGGTTGCCAGGATCTGGAATGGGCTTCCAAGGGAGGTGGTGCTCACCCCACCGTTGGCGGTCTTGAAGAGGAGACTGGACAGGCACCTGGCTGGGATCATATGATCCCAGGTTTGGAGAGCCTTTTCCTGCCTGCCAGATGCAGGGGATTGAACTAGATGGCCCACTGAGGTCCCTTCCAACCCTAGAAACTATGAATCTATATCTTCATAGTGCCATGCCCAAGCTAATTAGCTCTGCTCTAACGAGAGTTCATTGGCCTACCTGCAGCATCTCCCTACACTAACTGAAACTAGAAGTGGTATCTACTACTTCCCAGGCAAAAAGCCTATCAATTCTCTAAGACTATATCCCAGATTATGCTCATGGAATATTTATTCCATCCAAGAAAAGCACATACCAACTGCAGAGACTTCCTCAGCCTGCTGAAGCATTTTTAAACCTGAAAGCTTGCTAAAAATTTTTTTCCCAACTTTGTAAGTTGGTCTAATAAGAGATATCAGATTCACCCAAAGAACCTTGTCTGTCAATAAATTTTAGGCATCCATCGATAGACTTGAGGCACCCCTCAGAAAATGCCAGCTCTTAGTTTTCACTCCTTTTTTTCTATTTAGATTTCTTTAGCTTCATGTAGAGTTACCAGTATGTGAGTGAGTGCAAAGGAGTCTAAAGCAATACAAACTTGCATGGTCAGGAGCTGGAGGAAACTGCCAGATAAAGTCCGGGGTAGAATTTGTAGCTGTGGAGAGAGGGAAATATTACTGAAAAATAATACAGCAATTCTTTTGTGGTAAAAAAAAATCAGAAAAATGACAACAAATCAGTTATGTTTTAACACTATGGATCCCGATATGAAAACTCTGTGTTTATTTTATGAATTGCGTTTGCATACTTAACAAACATGAAGGGGAGGAAGGAGGATCTGAGTAATTATAGGTCTTCCTTGACTTTAGGAAGGCTAACTTCAGTGTATTTAGGAGTCTAGTCAATGACGCACTGCAGGAGAAGAGTATTGGCAAGATGGGAGTCCAGGAAGCGTGGTCATTCCTAAAGGAAGCAATCCTTCGGGCACAGAGGGAGACTATCACAGTACAAGGGCAAAGGGGGAAAGGAGCCAAAACACTTCCTTGGCTAAACAGGAAAATCCAAGGGAGCCTAAGGTCAAAAAAGAAGGCATATAGGTGGTGGAATCAGGGGGAAACTACCAAGGAGGAGTATACCTACTTGGCCACATTTGCAGGGAGGCAGTTAGAAAGGCCAAAGCAACTACAGAGCTGAGGCTGGCAACACAAATTAAAGACAACAAAAAGTCTTTTTTTAGGTATGTAGGGAGTAAATGGTAGGTGCAGGGCAGCATAGGACCCCTACTGAACAAGGAGAAGCAATTAGTGACAGAGAGGGGTGTGCCTGTCTCAATTCAATTATCTGCTCCCGGACTGCTTTGGTGCATGCACCTAGTCTTGGATGTGATGGGACTTGGTGCGATCCCTGGGAAGGCCCTCGGTCACTTTGGGTAGAACCCCAAAACTCACCTGCCACAACTTTGGATGGATCTTCAGTGGTGGGGCCTCCCATCCTCTGGAGTTGTTGCATCCCCCGGTGGATGAACATGGGGCTCTGCCTCCCCTACATCCTGTCCATACGCCAGCCCTCGAGATAAGCCTCAAGATCTTAGTGTGGCTTGCCCTCTGGTGATGTCAATTCCAGATCTTCACGCTCCCTACGCTTTTGTTGGTCCAACCTTTGGGCCACCAAACTTTGTGGCAAAGCATCCACACCAGAAGACAGGCAGGCAATCCAGGCTGACCTGAACAGGCTCAGGAAATGGGCGGATGAGAACCTGATGGCGTTTAACACCAAAAAATGCAAGGTGCTCCACCTTGGGAGGAAAAACCTGCATCATCCTTATAGGCTCAGCAGTGCTACACTGGCTAGCACTATGGAAGAAAGAGACTTGGGGGTCATCATTGACCACAAGATGAACATGATCCTGCAGTGCAATGCAGCGGCTAGTAAAGTGAGTACCGCGTCCAGTTTTGGGCTTCACAATTCAAAAAGGATGTAGAGAAGCTTGAGTGAGTCCAGAGAAGAGCCACGTGTATGATCAGAGGTCAGGAAAACAGACCTTACTACAACAGGCTGAGAGCCATGGGGCTCTTTAGCTTGGAAAAGCGCAGGCTCAGGGGTGATCTGATGGCCACCTATAAGTTTATCAGGGGTGACCACCAGGATCTGGGGGAACGTTTGTTCACCAGAGCGCCCCAAGGGATGACAAGGTTGAATGGTTATAAACTACTGCAAGACCATTTGAGGCTGGACGTAAGGAAGAATTTCTTTATCATCCAAGCCCCCAGGGTCTGGAATAGGCTGCCATCATGCTCCTTGCTCCCCCATGCTTGTCCCCCTGCGACAAAGGGGGACAAGGCTGAGCTATTCAATGAGTTTTTTGCAAGAGAAGGCTGAGAGGTGATTTTGTGGCTGCCTACAAATTCATTAGGGGGATGTAGCAAGGGATCAAAGATGCTCTGTTCACCAGGGTGCCTCTTGGGGTAACATAGAACAATGGCCACAAGCTGACAGAGAGCAGATTTAGGCTAGATATTAGGAAAAACTACTTCATGGTAAGGGTGGCCAAAATCTGGAATGGGCTTCTAAGGGAGGTGGTGCTCTCCCCTACCTTGGGGGTCTTTAAGAGAAGGCTGGATAAGCATCTGGCTGGCGTCATCAGACCTCAGCACTCTTTCCTGCCTAGGCAGGGGGTCAGACTTGATGATCTATTGAGGTCCCTTCCAACCCTAGCATCTATGAATCTATGAAAGTGCTAACATTGTGTGGCACCCTGCAGCACCCCAAAAGGGTCTCAAAGCACCTGGGAGTGTTGATGGCTTGAAAATGGTATTTAAAGGTTTGGTTTTTGGGAAATAGCTTATAGTGTGTGTGTGTGTGTGTGTGTGTGCGCGCGCGTGCGTGTGTGCGTGCGTGCGCATGCGTACGCATTAGAATGGTTCTGGATGGGCAGCAGGGGTTACCTGATTTCTAAAAGCCTGCGTTTCACACACACACTTTTCTCAGTCTTCAGAAGCAGACAGGGTGTCTACCAAACAAGGACACATTATCTCAGGAACTGGGGACATGTACCACACTATTCCATAACATGAAATAAGGTGGCACCAGCTCACAAGGCCAAAGGGGACCTGAAATTCCTGTTTTGTGAAAGGTGTGTATGTGATGAGCTTGGGATGTGCTATGGAACATAATGTGGACAGTGTGACAAACACATTGAGACCAATCAGCAACAGCCATAGATCAAGAGTCATCAGGAGGAGGGAAGAATACAAAAGCAGAGACTTGAGAGTAATAAAGGGGTCCCAGGTACTCTTCTCCGTCCTTCTCCCAGGTCCTCTTTCTCCCACCCTCCTCCCTGAGAGAGGTCCCCATCCCATTCCCCAGGAGGGGTCCCCGAGGCCACCATGGATAGGAGGCACACCACTAGCTCATTTCATCCACCCCCCTGGAGGGGGAGGTGGGGGGCAGGACCCTTAGCATCCTACCTCCAGGCTGCTGACATCTGACACCTGAGAATGAGCCTTTAGAATGAAGCCTGTATCCTGGCTTGACTCTGATGACATCTCTATGATTGATAGCTTTAGAATTGCTTGATTGTTTCTGTTGTTCCTTTTAAGTTATCACTGTGTATCAATAAATTTGCCTATTATAGAATGAAAAGGTCATAGTCAGTCTGAGGATCTGTTCCCACCCCCCAGAAGAAGGCATCTGGGTACTAAATCCAGAGCCAACAGATATCAAAGCACCCTGGTGGAAAATCACTGACTTAAACGTAACTCCATTACGATCAATGGAGTTATACTGATTTATACTGGTTGAGGATCTAGTCTTTTTTACTTTATTTCTGGGTTTTCAAGGTTTAAACATAGGTGCATGTAATGTTCTAGAAGGGGACAAGGCACTGCAAGTCAACCAGGCTCCATATAAATGGAACTCTGGAAAATAATAATAATAATCATAACAACAAATCAAATAAAAGATTTAATCAATGAGCAAATGATATTAATTTATATTAAATAATTTTAGTGATGGGTTACTGTTAATTGTTTTATTATTAACAGCTATTACTAATGTAATTATTATGATGTATTATGTAGTTCAGAAACAAAACTTCTCGTTTTATTCTACTGCTTATACCATATTGTCAATTTAATTCAAAGTGGTTTTAGAAACTACAGGTAGTACAGAGGACTCTGAATTAAGCGTTAAGAGATAGTAATAAGAGTAACTCTAGACACAGAGAGTGCTTACAGACATTTAGGGGCCCCGCTCCAACACATGGCTGTTTACACAAAGCACCGTGAGTTAGACTTCCCCTTCTACCAACCCAACAGACAGCAGGAGCTTAAGCCTGCTTGCACTGGCCCTGGCCAGCAGGTGGGGGTACTCCAGCAGCCCCTAAGGAGGCTGCTGAACTGAATCTCTCCCCAGCCCCACCCTTCCCCAGCTGCAGGGCTGTCAGTGGGGGAGAGTGGGGGAGAAGAAGGGAGCAGATCAGAACTGCTGGCTGGAGCTTGAGAGGGAGTGGGGCAGGGTGGAATGGAGCCACCTTGCTTCACAGGCTCCCCCCAGCTATCCCAGCTGAGGTTCTGGGGAGAGCTGAGCTGGGCCCACAAACAAGGCAAGGGGAAATCCCTTACCCCACCCAGGCCTCTTGACAGCGGCAGCAGTAGCAGCAGCAGCAGCAGCAGCAGTAGTTGCTGGCTCAGCTAAGCCTGACCAGAGCTGGAGGAGTGGAGGTGGGGTAGAATGGAGCCTCCTCATTTCAGGGTCCCAGCCTAGTTCCCCCCACTACCCCAGCTGGGGTAGCTGGGGGGGCCCATGAGACTGGGGGCCCCATTCCACCCCGCCCTCCCCCCTCTAGCTCCAGCTAGGCGAAACCCAGCCAGCAGCTCCATGCTGCTCCTTCCCCCACTGACAGCCCCCGGGGCAGGGCTAGGCTAGTGCTCACCAGTGTGAGTATTAGCACAGCTCCACAAAGCAGGAACAAATAATCCTGGAGGGAACACAAGTTCCCAAAGGTGCTCTGCTTTTGAGCACTTTCATCTAAAACCTCATTTGAGGAGGGTTAATTTTTCATGTGATCGGCCATTTTAAAAGTGCTCTGCAACTATGTATGTGTGTCATGTCATAGCTGTAGAGCACTTTTAGGGGCCCCAATCATGTGAAAAATGTAACTTGTGTAAGCACCCATAAACACTAGCTGCAAATTAGACCATTATTGACAGAGGAGTGGCAGAAGTGCACTGTTTTTTCTGATTTTGATATTTATTTTTGATGTCATAATTGTCAGTCTCAATATGGTTATACGCCAGCAATGTATTTCTAGGGAATTTTCTTCTTGGGTGGTTAGTCACTTGGCTTTCAGCCTCATAATACCACCTACAGTGTGCTATAAACCATATCTCTGGCAAAAACTGCATCTACAAATCTTTAGAGTGAATTATGAGGGTTGTATACAAAGAACTCTCTTAGACATGGATGTGAACCACTGTTTTAGCATGTCTAGAGGAGTAGGGCCAAATTCTCATGTGGTATAAACTGGCATTGCTTCACTGACTTTGGATCTACACCAATCTAAATCATCTGAGGATCTGGCCCATGCTCTGCAGCTCTCAAAAGGGCTGTCTGTAATTCCCCAGATTGCTTGTAATACCTAGATGCCATGGAATCAAGGGGTTCAAGTCCTGGCAGCATCAGCAAAGGGAGATAAACTGAGCATTGTTTAAGCCACCTTCTGTGGGTATAAAGACTGTTATTCATGTGAGAATTTAAAAAGCAAAAGCCTAAATATTTGCTGCAAGTATTAAAAGTTTTGCACGGCATTTTGGGAAAGGGTAGGCAGTTTTGTCTTTGTGTCCTTGTGCAAAATTCTTCATACACGTACCCCAGGTGTGAGTTGCAGCCTTCCTCCCAGGACCTGGCTGCATTTCAACAATTCTGTACATATTATCTGAAGAGTTCAGGGGTGAGAGTTGTTGTGGAAGTACTAGATGCTATTAATGGGACCTTTTGTCATGCATTTAACTGAGAGTACACTCCTCATTATTTAATCTTGTGTTTGCTTTATGTTTGTTGATCTACAATTCTGGAGTGATATAAAGAACTAACATTTCTCCAGCTGAATGATTTCTGGGTCGCCTTTTAACATGACTAATTCTTGTGGTGAGAGATGCTTATTCTCTTCTACTTTATCACAATAATGTTGTTTTAGCTAATTCCCTACTGAAGCAGTAGTAGTACCTGTTTAAGCAAGCTTCACAAGTTGATAAGAAACAATGTGCTTCATGCACTGGGATGGAAACAAGGACAAATACTGGACTCAAGGTGACTTATTTGTCTGTGCAGCCTATGGTGAAAGGGCCTAGAGCAGTCAGCATCAGGTAATCTATGGGCACAATGCACTGTGCCATAAAAAGAACAAATACTACTTACTAGTCTATGCATAGGTCTGTACCTCTTCCCTGATGAAGTTTGTGATCACCACCAAGAAAAAAGAAAACATTCACTTGCTTCCACTCTATAAGTACCACTTGTGGAAAAATGGGTGTATTTCTTGGATCCAAACCATGCCATGACAAGAAATGCAAAACCTGCCAACACATCTCCACCACCCCCACAATTACTACACCCCACAACAGAGCCATCAGCATTCCTGGATCTTACAGCTGCACCTGCGGAAATGTAATACATCTCATCCAATGCACCAGATGCCCTGAGGGAAAATATGTGGGAGAGACCAAACAACAACTGCGCACCAGAGTAAATGCACACCGGAAATCTATCAAAGACAGGAATACCCAATTACCTGTAGGGGCACATTTCTCCAAAGAAAACCACTCTCTCTCCAATCTCTCAATCCTGATCCTCAAAGGAAACTTACAAAACACTTCCCAGAGATGAGCCTACGAACTGGACTTCATCAGCCTCCTGGATACTAAAAATCATGGATTAAATACAGACATTGGATTTATGACACATTATAACCTGCCTGACATCTGACTCCCCAGGTATCTCTCCACTATTCATCCCCCTTCTCTTTCTCTCCCCCTCTCCCCCCAGCCTGTCTCTCACCCATTGACTCCTCAATCTACATTTTCACTGACTACCTGTCTTGTATGCAGCCCAGCCCAGCCTCTGGCTTCTTTACTTTTCATTCCATCCAGGAAGAGCACACGCCAACTGCAGAAACTTCCTTAGCCTGATGAAGGGTTTTTGAACCCAAAAGCTTGCTTAATAATTATTTTCCAACTATTTAAGTTGGTCTAATAAAAGATATCAGATTCACGCAAAGAACCTTCTCTGTATTTCTTGTTGGTAGTCTTGGGGATAGCATAGAAGAGGTACAGGCCTACCCTCTGTGACTTTTACTTCAGATAGTTTTTTCTTTCTTTATTGTTTCCATCAAAGACAAAGGAGAGTAAACAGTGACTCAATCTGCAACGTTCTGTATCTGAGCTGAAACACAAAATGGTAGTCGTTTTGCAGCAAGTAGGACTACTTCTGTCTGGTAGTGTCATTTCTTATGAATTATTTGTTAGTTACAAGACTTTGGCAGCTTCAAAAGAACATTTCATAATGATGCAAGCCGCTCCCGTTTTTGTGATTTTCCTGAACTTCACATACACACACAGCAGAGCTCTTTGCAAGAGCCTGTCGAGCTAAGGATACAAACATGACCTCACCACCTAGTCCTGCTGTCATGAATTGGTCCTAGAACAGAGGGAAGACTCGGAGGCTGACAAGGGCTATCGGGGGGAAAAAATAGTGCTGGGTCAGGGGCTAATAGCAATTCCTTGTCTCCTGCTACCCCTAGACCACAGCCACAGCTCTTCTGTGACTCCACCACCCCTCCAAGGGTGTGTCCCCACGAGCGGGCGTGTGTGTTTCCCCAGGAGAGGCAGAAGGGAACTGGGGGAGGGCTGTGTCTCAGGTAACAGAACTGTGGTAGTGATGGTAGTTCCCCAATCTTAGGCATGAGGAGATAGGAAGTGGAGTCCCAACTGAGCAGCTGCAGAAGTATGCATTTCTGTATGCACTGTGAAAGGATGATTTTTTTCAATCTGAAATTGTCACTCTCAATGTGTCAGAGGGATTAGAGGGGACTTTCAAAATCATAAGATAAACTAAAACATGATTTCATATAACTTTGTTAAAATCTTATTAAATTTTGGTTTTAACTCATGATTTCTGATCTCGAGCTTGGCAAACACTGCTCCCTCTCATCTACACCTTTGTGCTCATTTCTGTGGTATCTCAGGGCCTGCACCACTGTACTGCCTGACATTTGCGGGTGATTCCCATTCCAAACACTAATGAGGTTATACCCTGAATAGTTCCCAAGAATAAATGAGATCATGTATGGCCAGGATGAAATGAAGACCTGTTAAATTTAAATTACAGTAAACAGGAACCTGAATGCAGCTTCTTTCAATTGTGTGTCCAGACTGTGAAATAAGCTCCCTCCAGAGGTGGTGCAATCATCTACCCTAGAAATCTTCAAGAGGAGACTGGACAGTCACCTTGCTGGGGTCACATGACCCCAGTTGTCTTCCCTGCCTAATGCAGAGGGGCTGGATCTGATGATCTTGCGAAGTCCCTTCCAGCCCTTACAATCTATGAATTACCCGACTACATCCACCATAAGTGCCATTGCAGGATATAAAGGACTGAACTGAGGCAAACAACTAGAACATCTCTGTGGACTCCTGAGGCAGTGTCCTCATACTTGGAGCATAGACCCAGAATTTAAGAGAACTGTGTTTTGATGTTGTTCCTGACACTGAGTCCTACTGGGGGACAGATTCTCAAAGATGTTAGGTATCTAACCGTGCAGATGGATATCCAATGGGATGTTCAAAAGTGCTCAAGTAAGTTAGGTACCTTTCTTCTTCGGCAATCCCTCGCAGTAGAGGATGACTGTCTGCCATGACTGTCTTATCTGTGCGTCTGAAGATGGTTGATGAGGCCTATCTGGGATCAACAGACTCTACTGTAGTTCAGACATGTTTCTATATAGGGTGGGTGATGCTGGATTCTTGATTTGGTTCACAGTACACTGTTTCTGCTGCTTCTGCTTTTCTATTTCCTGTTGTTGTTGGGAGGTTTCAAAGTACTGAGATCCCTGCAGCAGACTCTTCCTCCGTTTGGGGCAGCAGTCTCCCATGTGTTGACATTGATGTTGAATTGTTTAAACTTGGCCTTGAGGATGTCTCTGAAGTGCTTCCTCTGCCCTCCTCTTGAGTGTATGCCTTGACTGAGCTGGGAGAATAAAACTTGCTTTGGGAGTCCGGCATCAGACATCCGGATGACAGAAGCAGCCCAATGAAGTTGATGTTGGATGATCATTGCCTCAATACTCATGGTACTTACAGAGGGATGCTAATGCTGGTGCATTTCTCTTCTCACTGGATTCAAAGAATCTTCTGCAGGCATCACTGATGGTACTTCCTTCAACAACTTTAGACGTCTCCTGTACATTGTCCATGTCTCAGCTCTGTACAGCAAGGTCGGGAAAATGGTTGCTTGATAAACCATGAGCTTGGTTTTGAATCTGATATTGCGATCTTTGAACATTCATTTTTCAGGTGACCAAATGCTGCACTTGCACATTTGAGGCAATGTTGGATTTCTTTATCAATGTCAGATTTCTTCATCAATATCGGATTTCTTTGTTGATGTTAGCCTTCTGCATGAGATGGCTTCTGAGGTATGGGAAATACTCATTGTTCTCCAGAGTCTCACTGTGGATATGGATTACTGGAGCTGGGGACTGTTCATTAGGAGCTTGTTGGTGGAGGACCTTAATCTTCTGAATGTCAAGCGTCAGTCCTATTTTCTTGTATGCCTCAGTAAGGACATTGACGATTGCCTGCAAGTCTGATTCTGAGCACACACTCTAGTACGCTGTAGCTCAGCGATTGAGGTCGGGATGGTCTTAGTTTTGGCTTGGAGTTGGCTGAGGTTAAACAGCTTACCATCCATTCAGTAGTTTAGCTCCACACTGGCTGGAAGTTTGTTGGTGGTCAGATGTAGCATCACAACCAGGAATATCGAGAAGAGTGTTGAAGCGATGACACAGTCTTGCTTAACTCCTGTTTTAAGCTCAAAGAGATCTGTGATAGATCCATTACTGAGAACCACCACTTGCATACCATCATGGAACAGGCAGAGAATGGTGACAAATTTCGGTGGGCATCTGTATTTCAGAAGGATCCTCCACAGCACTTCTTGGCTGACAAAACTGAAAGCATTCATGAGTTCAAAGAAGGCCATGAGGTCAAAGAGAGGCTTATGTTGTTCTCAGCATTTTTCCTGCAGCTGGTGAGCTGTGATGATCATGTCAGTTATGCCTCTCGATACCCTAAATCCACACTGAGATTCCAGGAGGAGCTCTTCAGCAAGTGGAAGGAGGGTTTAGAGAAGATTTAGGAAGGTTCTTGCAGTGATCTTCCCTGTTGTGGACAGAAAGGTGGTCCCTCTGCAGTTTCCAAGGTTGGACTTGTCTTCTTTTTTGAAGACTGTCACAATCATGCCATCCCTGAGGTCATCTGGGATTTCCTCATCATTTCAGATCCTTAAGATGAGGGAATGGAGCTGTGATGTAAGCTCCTCTCCCCCACTGCCTGGAGATTCCATCTGCTCTAGATACCTTATCATTCTTCATCCGATTGATGGCTTTCCTTACCTCATCAAGTGTTGGAGGGATTTCAAGATCATCTCTGTTGTGAGATGATCTCATTCTGAGATCATTCTGACTCCTAACTTCCATTGAAATCAGTAAGAGTAATACACTTAACTTTGCTTAGGTGCTTCTGGAAATTTCACAAGGCACCTATCTAAATCTTTAGGTACCTAGTACCTTTAAAAGTCTGGGCCCTAAGCTAACATGTTTGCTTATCTTGCTGGGATCCTATGACCCCAGCTGACTTCCTGCCCCTAGGGCAGGGGGCTAGACTCGATGATCTTCCGAGGTCCCTTCCAGCCCTAATGTCTACGAAAGTCTGTGAAAGTCTATGTTTACAAGTGGCCTCTGATCTCTGCTGCTTCAATTTCTGCATGGTCAGCCTCTCAGAAATGCTAAGGTCTATGAAACTCACTGATGTTCATGGGAGCTGAAAATGCTCAGCAGCTCTAAAGTACATGTCCTTGATTTCCCAAGCAGGGTCCAAAAAGAAAAGGAGCCCAGAATATTGTTGTGAAATACACTTCTTTAATTTCTTTATGCCTCAATATTATCTGTGAAATGGGGGTAGTATTTACGCAACTCATACTACTATTATACAGTTTAATCAATTAATGCCTCTGAAGCTCTATCAAAAATGAATATGTCTTAATTATTATTATTATTATAATATCATTATTGAGCTAGAGCCCAAATGGAAGAAAATGGATATGCTGAAAGTGTTTAAATGGATCCTATTCATAGTGACATTAATTTAATATACAACGATTCATTATCTGACTGTTGTGCTTGCTTATGCTCCCTGTTCTCATAACAGTAATTTTTGCTAAAACCTAAATGCACATTGAAATTTCAATATAGTTTTTCACAGGTCAGCTTCAAGTTGAAAGACAGTGCTTGGGGGTTACATGGTTTTGGTTCTAGATTCTAACCGACTAAGCTTACTCCAGGGGTTAGCTGAAATCCCCTAGACTATATATCTGAAGGAACATTTTGTAATTAGGCTACTGCTCTCTGAGTTATAAAGAGCCTTTATTTTCTTTGTGCTGCCTATTCCTGTTTCATTTCATGGGGACTGATGATAATCTTCATATGTGATGATATTTCACATTTTATATTTGGTTGGTGCACGGAGGACATAAATCTACTACTTCTGGTACCAATATCCTAGTCTAATGCCATTAATACAGGGTTTGTGTCTCTACTAAATGACTGAGGATTCACTGACCACAGCATCATCTAATTCCCCTGCTAAATTTATGGAAGTGTTGACTGAAGTTTATTGCCCTAATTTAATCCTTCTGATTTTCAGCCAAGATGCTGATTGCAGCTTCCTCTTCTTCTTGATTTCCTTTTCCCATAGCTGGGATTCCAAGTAAGTTTCACATTTACTGTATTTCTGAAGTGACCTAGCCTTCTGAGAAAGATCAGTGGCCTTCTCTTACTAAACCCATGAAGTGCTGAGCACTACTCCTATGACCTTCACAACAGGAATTCCAAGTACTTGGCACCTCTCAGGATCATGCATGTAGAAAAGAGAATTAGGAGAGAAGGCTCCACAGTTGCAAAAGATGAAGGCATTTTTCCAAAAGAGGCTGATGCACTGCATTAAACACTCTTTGTTTTGAGGCCTCACCCCAATCAGCCCATTCCATCTACAGGTGTCAGGGGCTGTAACTCACTACTCTCCCCACTTCTATTTATAATTTAAATTCCAGCAGTGCTGGAAGCATTCCAGATGGTATCCAGGTGACACAGTCACCATTATGGATTGTGCCAGGGAATGCACCTGGACAAAAAGCAAGAGCCATCTCACAAAGGATTTAAAAGAGTAACTCCTCTTCCAGAGGTACTAGATTCATGCCCTCTATGCACCAGTCACCAGAGGCTGATGTATAACACCAACCAAAAGCGCGGCCATCATGTCCCAAAGAACTTACAAGTGATAATGAAAAAGATAAAGGCAAGTCAAAATAATTGTAATATATACCTTAAATAAATATGAATACTTGTTGACTTTCTCTCTATCAAGCCATACATTCTTGACTAATTTCAAGAAGATAACATGATAAATGTGACTTTTGGAGGAATGTGACAGAGAAGTATGGAGTAGAAGAACATGTCAAGGGTGAGTGGCAGCAAAAAATAAGCAGGCCATTAAAAGTAGTAGTACTGAGAAGCATGCAGGAAGAGGTGTACACATAATTATTGTGTGTATATCGTGTACTTTGTCCACTCCAAATATCACGATCCTCTTTTTTCTCTAGATTTACCAAGTGGATCAGAAAATGGATCTCTCAGTTTTATTCAGAAATTTGCAAGCCTGAAATTAAGTGAAAATGACTTTTCTTTTTCCAAATCAAAATCTGATATATTAGCCTTCTAACAATTATTGAAAAGTTAAATCACCTGTGTAGAAATCACCTGAAACAGAAGGGCAAACTTTAAAATAAATCTTACAGCTCTTGATAATATGTAATTTGTTCACTAACATGAACACAGTCTCAATTCCCAGAATCAGCTAATGCTATTTAGTTAAACAACCAAAGCCACTGGTGAGGTTTGCAGCATATGGAATTTACTGTTCGAAATGAATGGTTACCCTTTCTCACACTCAGCTGCACTTCACAGCAGTGTGGGTGTGCCTACAAATACAAAAGATCCAGGAGCAGTTTACTATTGGGTAAACTACTCGAGAGTAAACACTGGGCATGTGTCTACACATGCAAGGACTCAGCAGCAGATTTGATTCTCCTGACAGCAGAATGATCCCACTCCCTGCAGCCCTGCAACTAGCCCCTACAGCAGCTGGGGGAGCTCTAGGCTCCCCCTGGGTGCCAGCTCAGGGGCCAAGAGAAAGCTGCCTCCTGACAGGGGCTGGGACATTGCTCCATGCCCCCAGGAGCTGCCTGTTGCTGGGGTGCACTCTGTCACCACAGCCTAGGTGAGGACAATGTCCCCCTGCCCTGGCAGCAGGGAGCTCCCAGCCCTTGCTCTGCAATTGCAGGGCTGGGAGATCCTTATCTCTAACACCAGTTCCACAGTCATGAGACCGACACTAGGAGATCCTTATGCTTATCCTCCCAGGATGGGAGATCCTTATCCTTATAAGGATCTCCCAGCACTGGTCCCATGACTGCAGATCTGACACTGGAGGAAAAATATCTCCCAGCTCAGGTCCTCTGATTACAGGGCTGAGGCTGGTAGATAAGGATCTCCTAGTGCCAGCCCCATGACCATGGGGCTCAGGCTGAGAGATAAGGATCTCCCATTCTGGGCTCAGCAACCACGGGACTTGGGTGGAAGATGAGGATCTCCCAGGCCCAGCCCTGTGATTGCAGAGTGGAGGCTGGAAGCTCCCTGCTGCCAGGGTAGGGGGACATTGTCCCCATCTGGGCTCCAGTAGCAGAGCCTGCCCTGGCAACAGGCAGTTCCTGGGGCAGGGAGCAAATTCCTGCCCCCTGCTGCCCAGATGATTGGGAGCATATTTGCTCCCGGTCAGGTGTCTACACGTGTGCTACTGAGCAGTTGCTAATCCCAAGTAAATTTTCAACTTGCATTTGTATAAAGCAAAATTTACTTGTGATTAGAGCCAATTACTGTGCAGTAAGCGTCTGCATGTGTAGACACAGACACTTACTGCACAGAAATTAGCTCTACGTGCAGTAAAGCATCTCTCATAGATACAACCAGTCTGACATCAAAACCAGTGTGTGTATCACAATCTGATTTTAATCTGGGGAGTCTATAGAAATCCTAAGCCATATTCACTCTCAAAAGGTGGATAAATGATTCTGCTGGGAGGGGAGCACCATCAAACCTGAGTCTTCTACTAATAAATTTCCCAAGCCATATAACAGTTTGTCTTCAGGTAACAGAAGAGGTTCTTTTTCATAAAAATGGGGGAAAAGTACACTAAACCCACCAGTGAGAGAGAAAACCTTTCCCTACCAATCTCTATATTTTCTTTATGGCATGTTAACTTTTTGCTCATAAAAGCTCTAAACTAAAGATCTCACAATCCTCCTGCATTGGACATGGATCTACTGTGTAACAATCTAAGAAATACTGAGTTAGTTATTAAGATAACTGCATATCTAGAAAGGGCTACCAAAATCTTTATTATACACTTAAACTTATTTAACTCAATGGGGGGTGTTGGAAGAGGAACAGGAAGGCAAAAAGAGTAGCTTCCCAGGTAAGAACTGCTTAGTGTGTGCATCTACAAGTGCATTAATGTGCTTTAGTTAATGTGCATTAAATCTAGTACCTCCATTGCATTAACTAAAGAGCACAGGGTGCATTAACTAAAGAGCACAGGGTGCATTAACTAAAGAGCACTGGGTGTCTATACATGTGCTGTGGGGTGGAGGGAGGAGCACTTTAATTAGAGTGGCTCTGAGAGCCGCTCTAATTAAAGCACCCAGAGCTTCATGTGTATTCAGCATCCCATGCTTCAAAATGTTGGTGGGGGCACTTTAACTAAAGCCATTTTGAAACACAGGGACACTAAATACATGTGATGTGGAAGCTGCTGGAGCACGCTAATTAACACATTCCAGTAGACTCACAGATGACTCAGTTAACTGAGTCTGCTCCAATGCATGCTAACTAGCATGCTTCGAAGCAGAGCTCCATCACATGTATAGGTGCCTACAGTCTTTAAGTGACGTTTAATGCGCATTAGCCTATTTTAATGCGTATTAACTAAAAGGCACATTTTGTGACACTTTAATGCGCATTAAAATATGCTAATGTGCAAAAGTGCATATATAGACCCACCTAGTATATACAGAAAAGTCTATGTGAAAACCTACTAGCTTTAAAAATCCTATTTTCCATCTCTAGCAAAGACACAAGTTTTGATTGCAATTAGAAGTCAAAGTAGTAAACAATTAAAAGCCTCCTTGGATGGCAAAGCAGAAGAGGATGTTATTTTCAAGGGATCTCTAGAGGGAAAGGATAACAAAGCGAGAAGCTCTGCAAAGGAATTCTGAAGAAGCTGGCCCTTCTCTTGAAGATCTACAAGGTCCCTTCCGACCCTACTTCTATGAATCCAGGGCATGGTAAATGCTAGGAAAAGGCAGGTATGTATATAGCCTGATTAAGGTTTTAATACCAGTTTTTCTTCAATATTTTGGTTCCAAATAAGCAATATTTTGTTTCAAGTTTGGTTTCTCTTTTCTCAAGGGAACAAAGGTTGAAGATGCTGAACAGTCAATGCAATCACACTAACTGAAGTAATCATAGGGATTCCAGCCCAAAAGCCAAACTGAAAGTGGGATAATCCCATGATTCCACCCTAAGAGGGAGGTGACAGCTTGAAGCATGAGGAGAGGTACACTTGAAGAGACCAAAAGGGCTCAGAGGTGCACTTTGTCCAGCAATTGAGAGACATGCTGGCAAATTTTTCACCCACGATGTGCCCTTTCCTGCCAGAGGCAGTCAAGCTAGTGGATTTTTCAGTTTAAGTACCCACATGCCACAAAACAGTATCAGTGCGTTCCCATAGACATAGTCTTTTGTGTGCTATTTTTGATTTGCGCTATCAGTCATACTTTCACAGTACCAGAGAGAGCATTCAAGACACCTGGAGAGGAATATATGAATCACAATCTACTGTATGCAGCCTGCGAAAGCCAGCCAGGACAAAGCTGAACAACAAGATTAGTTATTATCCCTCCGTACTCCCTCAAACAGCACTAATGGACAGCAAAGTGAAAGCCATTAAACACTACTCACTGCTTCCTAACTTTAAAACAATGTAAACAAAAATAAATAAGCTTGCAGGAAATAGAAAGCATGAAGTACAAGACATCAGGTGGGGTAGGAAATTGCTGGTGGGGTAGGAAATACCTGCTAGGGATAAACTGCAAGTAAAAGGCAAAGATGACTATAGGAATTATAACCCTTTGCTGTTAGTGACATGAAGTCCAATTTTATAATTTGCTCTCAGTAAGTTTAAAGGCACCAATTTAGAGAGGGAAGAACTGGACCCATAAGTTCTATTATTTTGAGCTAGCATGTGAAGGCTTAACCGCTAAACACAGAACATTTCAAACCGAAAGCATGGAGCTATGTAGGTGCCAAGATGCATTTGCTATTTTTTACCACTTAAACTGTAAATAGAATGGAGCCAGAACTCCCTTAACAATCCTGTATTCCAGTCTACTTCCAACCCCAGGATTGCCTTTGTAACTAGTCTCCCTGCCTATCATCACCAACACTTGTGTATTAATTCCATTGTGTCCTGAAGAACTGGGGTGTATTTTTTTTTGCGGGGGGGGGGGGAGTTGTTACTCCTAACAGGACCAGAAGAGGGAAAATAAAAATTGTCAGTCAGTACTGGTGAAGAAGGAAAGGAGGAAAATAATCTTTAAAAAAAAATCCCCAAAATTTGCAGACAGATTTTCAGTCTTTGATGTCTAGTTCCAGGCTTGATGAGAATAAGTTAATAGGAAGCCATGATGTTGTCAGCCTCTAGTCCCCAATGACGCCTCCCCTCTTGCTGCAGACAGTGTACTGAAAGTAAATGAATGCGAATGGAGTAGACTAACAAACCCTGTCATATCAGGGAAAGAAACAGCGCATTGATCCATTGACATCCATTCTTCATCAGTGCACTGTCTGCAGAAATCCTCCAAGACACATATTTGGAGAGACAGTGGGGATTAGATACTGCAGCGATAAGCACAGAATAGCCAGATTAGATAAACCATTGATCAATGGAAGAAGTGCTGCTTCTCTCCCATACAAAGTCCTGAAATCAGACTGAATGGGGTCATGGAATTCTGTGGACTCCAGAAACCACTGGAGCTGCTTCACCATAAACTTCACAGTCATTTTTCACCAGCACAGTATATGCAGTACAGACAGATAAACTGGAAGATGGGACAAAACACACCTTCGCTACACACTAGCAACATGTTAGTTACTCTGTTTCTGCCCAAGGTCTTGGTGAAGCCACGCAACAGAACTGGCTGATCTCTCCCTATGCAAGTTAATTCTTGGTAATGAACATATTTCAAACACAGGGCCTCCGTATCAAGCCATAAGATATAACAGCACTAGTTTTTCACTGCTTTAATAAATTAGATCTGATTCTTTTCTTACACTAGTATAAACCACAAGTAACAATATGTAAATCAGTGCAGTTACATTGCTGTGAAACCAGTTAAGTGAAAAGAAAATCTAACCCATTAGTTTTACCTGCAATAATTACCATTATATTTAAACTGCAATAGTTACTGACAGATGAGACATAATAAAAGGACCAGTTTGAGTCCTATATTTGTTCTTTTTCAATACTTTCAGTATTGATTTAGTTTACAAGTTTAAATATATATTTTTCTAGCTGTTAGCACTGCCAACTTGGCATGCAATATGAAGTGTAAATCTACATTCTTCCTGTGTCTCACATCACAGTCAGAACTGAGCTGACAACCTGGGAAACAGTGCATAAGACAGAAGAACAAACCCCACCTCACTCCTTTAGATAGGTACTTACAAAGTGAATACAAGCAAAGGTGGGTTTATTCCTGAGCAAATAGACCAGATACACAGGGAGCAGGAATAGTCTTATTCGATGTGTCTACCATATCAAATGCAACAGGGCTTCATCATTTCTCAAGTTCCCTAAGTTAGTGCTGGGCAATTTCTGGGGGGAAGAGGACAAATGTCCAACTGGCTAAAAAAAAATGCAACTTCAGTTTAACTAAAACTACTCCTGGATTTGCATCAGATTTGCCAAACTGTTCCATCTGAAACAAATGAGGGAAAATTAGACAAGTCTAAATGTTTCATTTCAATATTTTCAAAGTAACCCCTTCAAATTTTCATTTCAAAATGAAGTTTCATTTGTAAATTTACCTGCATTTAATTTTTTTAAAAAAACCCTCTCAGCCTCAGCCCCTGCCCTGAAAAGGAAAGGTTTTCTTCTGAGTTTAACTAAATGCTTTGGTAGACTCAAACATTTTTTATTTATTTCACTAAGAAAATCAATATAATTTTGGATGGCCAGCAAATAGAAAAAAAATCAATTAGCTGCACAGTTGTCCTGGAGCTGCAACCATAAAACAAACCAATAAATTAATACCCCCCATAATAACCATGACAAGTAAGACAGAGTAGGCCTTATTTTGAGAGAGGTACTTTAACCCCTCCCTGAAAAAAAATGTTTGAAATGTTCAAAGCACCAAAGGATTTAGCCATACAACTCCCATTAATGTCAATGGAATCCACTTGGCTAAAGACCCAACCCCCACCCCCCAAAAAAAAGGGAATGCCATTTTCACATGGCCACAACACTTGTGACCTTGGGTGGATCCAAGGGGCATGCAGTGGTTCAGCTGCATCCTCCTTTTGATTCCTGCTCCAACCAAATTTTAAAACCAACTGCCCAGAAGGGACAGCAGCATTTCTATTCAGGCAGCACTGGGGAAATCAACTGACTTCATGGCTTAGTCATTATAATGTACCTGATTTCTGCTAATCTCTTTCACTCCTCAGGTGTTAACAACCACGTGCCATTTTTAATAGTCTTAATGTTCCATTAATCAAGCTATCATTTCTTCTGTAATTTTGTTGTCTGTTAGCCATTCCTGGTAATATCTCACTTCTTTTTCCCAGGCCTGCAGACTGTTGTTAGCCTTACTTAAAAGCCTTAACCCAGATGTGGTAATATTAACTGAGGTGAACATTAACTCAGGTGTGGAAATGACTGACTGTGAAGTGTCAGCTGCACAGGGGCGGCCAATTATTTTGGGTGGAGGGCCACTTACTGGGTATTGGCAAGCCATCGAAGGCCACATGGCAGGCAGCCAGGGGCAGGTAAATATTAATTTTCTAAATTTTTTAGGGGCCCCGTGGGCCGGATAGAATGGCTCGTTCAGCTGCATCCAGCCCCCAGGCCACATTTTGCCCACCCCTGGTCAAGATGCTCACGCAGGCTAGATTCTTTTTTATGAATCTGAATAAGATGTGTACATTTAATGATAATGACTACAGGTCTAATAAAACAATTTCTTTTAATTATACAATATTTGCCTAGTTTGTTGTGTTTTTTTAAACTTTACAATCTAGCAAATTAATGCATATTCTTATAAAGGTATATTTCTTTTTGCTTTGATCTTAAACTGAGTAATACAGTATTAGTCCCCTACAATATTAATAAAGCTTCTAGTTTCTCTTTAACTGGAGAAAGATATGTATTGCATTACACGTGACTGATGATGCACCACACCATCTGCATCCCCCTATTCAAAAACCTAGATTCATCCATGCTTGTGACTGACTGCACTTTAGTATCTCATAATCTGAATATTTCCCATTTTGCACAAGGTTTAAATGTAAAGGTAGTTCACTATGACTTCACATTTTCTTGTGGAAAATAAAATCCCATTAATATAATGATCTTGGCCTCGCTGGCCAACATTTGCTTATATTGTACTTTGAACTGCTTGTTTCTACTCAAATTGGGGTGATTCTGTTTCTGATACAGCTAAAACAATATCTATCTACATTCTGATCCAATTCATTATGTCCTGGCCATGTATCCAGCTGCTTCAAACAGTTTCCTTGTAGAAAGTGTAGAGTTAAAAATAAGCTATTCAAGACATAAAAAGCTTATAGAGCTAGAAAAAAAGAAAGAAAGAAAGACGTTGACTTTTAAGAAACGTTTATTCTGTGAAGGGTGACAAACGGGGGGCAGTAAAGACCCAACAGGTTGGCCTGAAGGTCTGGGCCTCAAGGACAAGGCCTGGGCTCATGGCCTGCAAGGCCTGCCCGCACACTCTAGACAAAAATGAAAAAAACAGGGAACAAAGAAATATATACATATACACATATATACAGTTCTGCCAGCGGGGATGCTCAGGAGAGCCTCAGGACATCAGGGGTCAGCCCGCACAGACAAGGCCTGAGATCTCAGCTCGCTGGACCTGCCCCCTCATCCTGAGCAGGTGGTGGCGTCACAGCACAAGGAGCAGGCGTCCCGCCTCGACTCGGCACAATGCCCCCTAGACGGCCCAGCATTCCTCAAAGTTGGGCATCGTCTGCCAGAAGACCACATGTTCAAATTCAAGTGAGACATGGGCCTGCACCAGCAGGTGGAAAAGCTGCAGGGTATCGTCCATCCCAGTTCCGGCGAGCCCATTTCACCACCTCTTCAGGGTGTCCATTTTGGCCTGGCCCACCAGGAAGTGGGCCAAGCTGACTGCGCCCCGCTCGGCTGCCCAGTACAGGAAAGAACAGATGCATCTGTCCTCTGAAAAGTGCCCAAAGCAGTGCCCCAAGGGCAGCAAAGAGCAGCCGCAGCCGGGAGCAGTCGAGGAAGGCATGGAAAATGTTTTCTTCCACTGCCCCTGGGCAGAAGGGGCAGGCCGCTGAGGCCACTGGGTCCAGGTGGCACACAAAGGTGCCAGTGGCCAGGATGCCATGCACCAATCTCCACTGAAGGTCACCGGTCTTCTTGGCAGTGGGTGCCTTGTACAGTGTGCACCATGCTGGGGTCCCAGACAACGCCAGGTGCTGCCACCACATGGTGTCGGGGTGGCTGGCCAGCACCTAGGCATGCTGGGTGTGCACTACCCACTCATAGAGTCCCCTCCAGGGCAGTGTGCCAAAGGGGCAGCCCGTGTTGCTTCTGGGAGGCACGGGGAGCCTCAGCAGTGTGTTGGGCCCATCAGCCAGCTCACTGGCCACCGCTGGAATGACCGGCAGTGGTGGGAAGGTATCACTTGTGGCGTTCACAGTGGGGAGGGCCTGGAGGTAGCCTTCTAGGGTGGCCACTGCCTCTGTTGGGAGGCCAGCCCTAACAGCTCACAGAAGCCAACCTGCGGTGTGGATGGAGTGCAGGGCCAGCTGAGCAGCCAGGGCCTTGGCTGACAGCCAGCCCAACTGAGCAGGGTCCAGGAGGTGCCTTAGGTGGGTGGTGTGTGCCTCAGTGAGGGCAGCCATGAGGCTGGCAGAGGCCAGACTGGGCATGACATGCTGCAGGGCTGGGTTGTGGACCAGGAGCTCCTGAAGCAGCTGCGGGAAATGTCGGCGCCTGACCTGGGGACAAAGATGGAAGGCAGCCCACCAGGTCTGCACCATGCTGCAGTAGAACAGGGGAAGGACTGCCCCATTCAGGAAGGTGAGGTCCAGCATAAACAGCACTCAGTCAAATCCAAGGCTCCTCACTCGGTGCAGGAACCGGCACGCCAGCTGCCGCCATGGGAGGTGGCCCTTGGCACACAGGAGCCATTGGAGGGCTTGCAGGCAGTAGACAGCCACCCTGCTGGCCAGGTTGATCAGGCCCTGGCCCCCCTCGGTGGTAGGCAGGTAAAGAGCAGCTCATGGGTGCCAGTGGTGTCATCCCAAAAGAAGTCCACTAGGGGCCACTTCAGCCTCTCGAGCAGCTCTGGCAGGGGGTCCAGCACAGCGCAGTGGTGCCACAGGGTCACCGCCACCAGGTTGTTGATGATGAGGATCCAGCCACGGCAGAAGAGGGCAGGCGAGTGCCACCACCAGCGTGGAGGGTCCGCCAGGCGTGGAGGCCCAGCACTGCAGATGGGCCTTCACTACCTCCACCAGGTCCTCCCAGTTGTGGGCTGCAAAGACTGGCGGCCCCAGGAACACTCCCAGGGCTTTGAGGCCTACCCGGTGCCAGGCGAGGCCCCTCTGGCAGGTCCAGGTGGGGTTTGCTGGCCCACATCCCAAGCAGGAGGGTGTCACTCTTGCCCCAGTTGATACAGGCTGATGAGGCAAGCTTGTAGGTTTGCTGGCAGTCCACCAGGGCCCGCACATCCTCCTGGCTGCCCAGGAAAACTGTCACATTTCATAGTTTCTTAGTTTCTAGGGTCGGAAGGGACCTGAGCAGATCATCTAGTCCGACCCCCCGCCATGGCAGGAAAGAGTACTGGGGTCAAACGACCCCAGCAAGGTGTTCATCTAACCTCCTCTTAAAAACCCCCAGGGTAGGAGCCTGCACCACCTCTCTTGGAAGTTGGTTCCAGACCCTAGCCGCCCTGACCGTGAAATAGCGCCTCCTGATGTC
>NW_017729006.1:17898723-17912936 GCF_001723915.1 Gavialis gangeticus | reverse complement strand
TCTGGTCCCTACTTAGGAAGACGGAGGCAAAGAAATTGTTAAACATGTTAGCTTTGTCGTCTGGTGTGACGACCAAATTTCCCAACGCGTCCTGCAAGGGCCCCACATTACCCGGGACCTTCTTTTTACCCCCTATGTATTTAAAAAAGGACTTCTTATTGTCCTTAGTCTTGGAAGCTAGTCCCAGTTCCACCTCTGCCTTGGCCTTCCTAACTACCCCCCTACATCCCCGAGCAACTGCAGAATAGCCCTCCCTGGTGATGACCCCTTCTTTCCATTGGGTGTAAGCCTCCTTTTTAGTCCACGTAAGCCGTCAGCTGGATTGAGGGGCCAGTGGTCAGGCCCGGTGCAGGGCAGGGCTAAGCCAGTCAGGTGACATCGCAGAACATGCAGAAGTGGTTCAATGGCCAGGGCATACAGCATGCCTGACATGGCAGCCCTGGTGGACGCCCTGACGCACCAGGAATGGGGTGCACAGCACACCTTTCACCTTCAGCAGGCTGGAGACATTGTGGTACAGGACCTGGAGCGCCGTGATGAAAAGAGGCCCAAAGCCAAAAGCCTCGAGGGTGCCAAGCAGGTACCTGTGGTCGATGCTATCAAAGGCCTTCTGGTCCAGAGAGATCAAGCCGACTTTCAGGCCAAAGACCTCCGCAGCCATAAGCATGTTGCACAGCAGGAACAGGTAGTCCTGGATGGTCCTACCCAGCACACAGTAACTCTGCTCAGGCCCGATGACAGAGGCCATGACGGTACGGAGCCAGTTTGCCAGTGCCTTCACCAAGATCTTATAGTCGGTGCACAGAAGAGAGATGGGCTGCCAATTCTTAAGGCAGCCACGGTCCCCCTTCTTGGGCAGCAAGGTGAGCACTGCCCGGTGGCAGCTGGTCGGCAGGGTCCTGTCAGTGAGGCTCTCGTGGAAGACATGGAGGAGGCTGGGCCCAAGGAGGGGCCAGAAGGCTTTGTAAAATTCCACGGGCAGTCCGTCAAGGTCCAGGGCCCTGCCTGAGGCAAGCCCCCTCACAGCAGCCTCAAGCTCTGCCAGGGACAGTTCACACTCCAGGGCTTCGGCCTGTGGAGCACAGAGGTGCGGCAGGTTCTTATGAAGCTGCTGAGCAGCCTCCAGACAGATGGGGTCAGCTGCAAACAAGTCACTATAGAAGGCAATGGTGTTCCCCTGCACTTTGCCCAGGTCCATAAGCAGCTGTCCCTTTGGGGTCTTGAGATGGTCCAAGGTCTTTGATGCAACCCGCCACCTCTCCAGGTTGAAGAAGAAGCCAGTCAGGCCATCAGCCTCTGCCAGCTCCTGGCAGCAGGCATGCACCCTTGCACCATGGGCCGCACCCTCCACCAGCTCCTGCAGGCATTGCTTGCAGGACCGGAGGCTCTCGAGGAAGCACCGTGTCATTGCCGGTGTGGAGCAGGGCCGCCTTGAGCTCCACAATGTCCTCCTCCAGCTCTTGGGTGCAGCGGCAGATCTCACTTGCCGCCAGCTGGGAATACTGCTGACAGAATGCCAGAACTTGGATCTTTCCCACGTCCCACCACAGCCACCAGGAGGAATAGTCTGCTTGCGCAGCCTCCCAGCTCCTTCAGAGGTGGGCAAAACAGTCCCTGACGTGGGCATCCTGTAGCAGGCTGATGTTGAGGAACCAGTAAGGGGCCTGCGTGTGTGCCCTGCCGGGCAGACTCAGTTTGCAGCAGACCAGGGCGTGGTCCAAGAGGCCTGATGTGATGATGCGGATGCTGTGCAGTAATGGCAGATGGTGCTGTGTGATGTAGAGGTGGTCAAGGCGAGCCATGGAGATCCCACTGGCACTCATCTTTGCCCTGGTGTATTGGCACTTGTCAGCGTGGAGGGTCCGCCAGGCATTGACAAGATCTGCCGCCTCCAGCATGTTCCGCAGCTTGCAGGCCAAAGGTAGGTGCGCTGAGATTGGTGCCATGGCTTAGAAACAAGTGGCCTCTCCAGGCAGTGTGCCAGTTGGCTTGATCATACAAGTCACTGTGCATCTCCTGGAGGAAGGTGATCACCAGCCCCTTCTGCCGCAAACCCTCCAGGATGGCTGTCCACTTCACTGGGTCCTTGCAGCCACTGGTGTTCAGTGAGGCAATTGTGGTAGTATCTATGAGTAGGAGAATAGAGGGGAAGGATAGGCAGGGCATAGGCAGGACAGCAGGTGACAGAGCAGGGCAAAACCGCAGAGACAGGGGAAGGCCTATCCTTGCCCTACTCTATTCCATGAACCCACCCCGGCCCCACACCTCCCTCACCTGGGTCACCAGCTTCTCAAGCTGGAAGGTATGTTGACACGTGCCCAGGTCCCAGCACATGAGCCTTGCCACATCACTGGTGGTGCGGGCAAACTGCACAGGGTCCGGGCACCACTGCCAGATACTCTCTGCCACGTTCCTCTGGCCCTTCATCTGCTCTAGGAGGTTGAGGAGGCCTCTGTAGTTAGGGGCCACCCAGGGGGCGTTCTCCACCAGGAGCTGGATGTTCCCAACCGAGAACCAGCGGGGCCTCACCCTGGGAAGGGACATACCAGCGAGGCTGGTGAAAGTGCCCTTGATGGCCAAGCTCCCTAGCAGGCCCCCCTCAGCATCTGGGTCAAGGACTGTCTCCAGGAGATTGATCCCCATCCCCTTTAGGGGGGCAAATGTCATCCTGCTCCTGAGGCTGCTTGTGAAACTCGGAGGGCAGGCACTCCATCTCCTCCTCACTGGCCTTGGTGGGCAGGGGAGTGGGAGGTGGGTGGCAGGCCCCTCTGCCATCTCCTGTGCCTGACGCTGGACAGGCAAGCACTCTACCTCTGCCCCGCCACTCACAAGTCCCACCGGCTGGGGTGGAGGAGAGGGGTTGCCAGACACCGCTGGGACACCCTCAGTCATGGCCTGAGGCAGCAGAGTTGCCGGAAAGGCAAGCAGGGTGGGGTCAGACTCCCTGGATACACTGTCCCCAGCACTGGCAGAGGTGGGCCCTAAAGGGGCTGGGGCTCCTTGGGAAGCACCCTTCTGTCTCTTGGTCTTAGCTTTCTTAGGGGTAGGTGGTGCCTCCCCTGAAGGGGGTAAGCTGGGGTGCTTGGGGTCCACCACCTCTGGGTCCACCACCTCAACTGAGGCGGGGGTGGAAGAAGGTGGAGAGGGGGTCTCAGTTCAACCTGACAGGGCCCAGCACCTGAGATGCTGGCCTCCCTGGGTGGAACTGGGATGTGGGAGGACTGGGAGGACATCCCAGCCTCTCTACCAGATGAAGCCCCCGCACTGGGGGGGCAGCCCCATCAAGTGGATGGAGGCAGGCTGAGAGGAGGCCGTGGTTGCCTCACCCAGTGGGGTGCCAGTGCCTGGGGCACCAGCCGCCCCAGAGAGGACCAGCGCACGAGGGGGCTTGGAGGAGTGCCCAGCCCCTCCACTGGGTCAGGTGTCAGCCCCAACAGGGGCAGGAGGAGCCTGGGTGGACGTCCCACGCCCCCCCATGGGTGGCATGCTCACGCCAGGGGCGTCGATCTCCCCGGATGGAGCAGGGGCAGCATTAGGTCCCACCCTGGGAGAAGCAGACCACGTATGGCCTCTCATTGACCACAAAGGTCATGGAGAGAGGCAAGGTCTGGGAGCCCCCCTTGAGGAGCATGAACACCTGCCTCTGAAAGGACAGGACATGCCTGAGCCTAGGGTCCCTGCTCCTCATGGTCAGCCTGCACCAGGGGCTGGTGAGGACGCCATAACTCTCAAGCGCTTTGGTGAGGTCCTGGTCTGGCAGGTGTGGGGGGACATTGGAGACCACCACCCGCACTGCCAGGGTCTCTAGGGGCATAACCAAGTAGTGGACACCTGAGATCGCAAGCCCTGCTGCACACACCTCCCTCACCAGGCTGGGAGAGCTCAGGTAGATGACAGGCACTAAGTTCACCCAGGAGGCATACCGGACATTCCGGCATTCCAGCAGATCCGCCAGAGCACTAGCGCAGGCCTCCACCCTGATGTGGAGAGGGGCGTACACCTGCAGGCCATGGCTGAGAGGCAGGTCTGCAGAGACATCCCTGTGCCAAGTGCCCTGGCTGCTGGCAGCCATCCTGGGCAGGAAAGGGTTAACTCTCTCACAGGGGCTGCTACAGGAAGGGGGAAAAAAGCCTCAAACTGAAGCTGGGGACTGGGAGGGGGCTAAAACAGCCCCAAAATTGGCCCCAGGGGGGCAGAAACAGCCCTGCAGGGGCTGAATGCAAGCCCTAAGGCAGAAGGACATGGCAGAGACCAGGGTAAGGGGCTCTGGAGGAAGGAGGCAGCAGAAAATAAAGGGAGAGCACAGGCAGGAGTGGGGGAGGGGCAGAGGCAAACAAGGATGTCAGAGCCCAGAGGGAAAAGCTCAGAAAGTGGGGAAAAGGGGCAAAGAGGGGGTCCCCAAGCACAGGCTGGGGAGAGACAAGACCACACAGAAGGGACCTGAGCTGGAGAAGCTCAGACGGGCTTCACCCATCGGTGGCCATCAAGAAAGAAAGAAAGAAAGACTTTTGACTTTTAAGAGACGTTTATTCTGGGAAGGGTGACAAATGGTGGGCAGTAGAAATTATGTACAGTTCAGTCCGAGGATCTGGGCCTTGAGGACAAGGCCTGGGCTCATGGCCTGCAAGGCCTGCCCGCACACTTTAGACAAAAAAACACATAGAACAAAAGAACTATTTACATATATGCATATATACAATTCTTGCCAGGGGGGACACCCAGGGGGGCCTCAGGACATCAGGGGTTGGCCCGCCTGGACAAAGCCCAAGGTCTCAGCTCGCTGGGTGCGCCTCTGCACCTTGCGGAGCTGGTGGTGTCACAGGGCAAGGAGCAGGCGTCCTGCCTCGACTTGGCACAGTGCCCTGTCAATGGCCCAGCATTCCTCAAAGGTGGACACTGTCTGCTGGAGGACCACATGCTCAAATTCAAAAGAGAGGAAGGCCCGCACCAGCTGGCAGAAAAGCTGCAGAGTGTTCTGCATCCCAGTCCCGGTGAGCTGGTTTCACTGGCTCTTCAGGGTGGCCATCTTGGCCTGGCCCACCAGGAAGTTGGCTAGGCTGACTGCAGCCTGCTCAGCCGCCCGGTAAGGGAAGGAGTGGATGTAGGTTTCCTCTGAGAAGTCCCAGCCCAGTGCCCGAAGCAGTGCCCCGAGGGCAGCAAAGAGCAGCTGCAGTCGGGGGCAGTCGAGGAAGGCGTGGAAAATGTCCTCTTCCAGCACCCCTGGACAGAAGGGGCAGACTGCCGAGGCCACCAGGTCCAGGTGGCACATAAAGGTGCCAGTGGCCACGATGCCATGCACCAATCTCCACTGGAGGTCGCTGGTCTTGTTGGCAGTAGGCACCTTGTACAGCATGCACCACGCTGGGGTCCTGGGCCACGCCAGGACCCCACTGCCATGCAGTGTTGGGGCGGCCAGCCAGCACCTGGGCATGCCGGGTGCGCACCACCCACGCGTAGAGTCCCTTCCGGGGCAGCGTGCCAAAGAAGCAGCCCGTATTGCTGCTGGGGGGCACAGGGAGCCTGAGCAGTGTGTTGAGCCAGTCAGCCAGCTCACTGGTCATTGCTGGGATGACCAGCAGTGGTGGGAAGGATTCACCTGCGGCACCTGCGGTGGGGAGGGCCTGGTGAGCCTGGAGGTAGCCTTCTAGGGCGGTCGCTGCTTCCGTCGGGAGGGCAGCCCTAACGGCATGCAGAAGCCGGCCCACAGCCTGCTCCATCCGCTGTGGACGGCCCACAGCGGATGGAGCACAGTACCATCCAGGCAGCCAAGGCTTCGGGTGATAGCCAGCCCAACTGAGCAGGGTCCAGGAGGTGCCCCAGGCGGGTGGTGTGCGCCTCGATGAGAGCAGCCACAAGGCTGGTGTAGGCCAGACTCAGCACGACATGCTGCAGGGCTGGGTTGTGGACCAGGGGCTCCTGAAGCACCTGTGGGAAATGCAGGCGCCTGCCTTGGGGGCAGAGATGGAAGGCAGCCCACCAGGCCCGCATCATGCTGCGGTAGAACAGGGGAAGGACCGCCCCATTCACGAAGGTGAGGTCCAGCAGAAAGAGCTCCCGGTCAAACCAAGGCCCCCTACTCGGTGCAGGAACTGGCACGCCAGCTACCTCCATGGGAGGTGGCCCTCGACATACAGGAGCCGCTGGAGGGCTTGCAGGTGGTAGGCGTCCACCCTGCTGGCCAGGTTGATCAGGCCCTGACCCCCCTCAGTGGTGGGCAGGTAAAGGGCAGCTCACAGGAACCAGCGGCGTCCATCCCAGAGGAAGTCCACTAGGAGCCACTGCAGTCTCTCAAGTAGCTCCGGCGGAGGGTCCAGTTTCAGATCAGTGCTGTAATGGTAGTTAGTTATTACTTCCCTATGCGTCATTATTAGTGTTTTTCTTTTTCCTCTTTCAAAAATAGTCTACATGTTAACCAACGGTTTATTAGTGTTAACAGCTGTTCTGTAGGGCTTCTTTCTCAATTCTAATCCTTTACAATAGCATGCAACTCCCCCCTTGCTTCTTATTTTTTAACAAAAGGTTAATTGATTTGCAGTATTGTGAAGTACCTCTGCTGTCTCATTCCCAATACTGACCTTGTGGTGTACAGTTTTCAGCACTTTTACCTAAAACCAGTTGTGTTCAGAGGCAGACAACTTTGGTGTGTTCTTAAAATGCTGCCCACTAAGTATTTTCCAATGTACGTTTCCATACACATCTCTTGTGCGCGCGCACACACACAAACACACACACACACAAGTCCTTGTACCGTTGTGCAGGAGCTGAGGGGTGAGAGAAGCATCCTCACCTCTGCAGTACTGCAAAAGTCATTCAAAAGCCCAGCCACAGTGAGGTGAGGGGTGCAGGGAGGGGTTTCAAGCCCACCACAGGAAGCAGGACTCATAAAAGGAAAGTAGAGCTAAAGTGGGAAGGTGGCAAGGGCATAGTGCCAGCCCTGTTGGTACTGGCCTCTGGAGTGCAGACAGTGCACTGGGTAAGGATAAATCTACTCCATCCATTGAACTTCTTTTGGGCTGAGGAAGCAACACTAGGGAGATCAGACCTCCATACAAATCACAATCTCCCTGGTGCTCCTCCAGGAGCTGCATATCATCCCTTACATTGTCATAAGCACTATGGCAGTAATAAATCCTTTTGCCCTGAACCATGCTATCTTGTATTCTTCCATATTTTATAGGGAAAAAAACAGGAATATGTTAAAGAGTTTAAGGACTTTTTTCAGAATTAGACATTACAATCTGCACTTGCAAAGATCCTAAGGCTCCGCCTATCTGATAATGAAGCAGAAGTTTTACCAGCGACTCCAGTGGGTCTCAGGATTTCACCAACTAGCGTAACTAAGGGTGGTCAAGAGGGTACCAACCCCAGGCACCAATTTAACAAGGGCACCAAAATTGTCAAGAGCAGGAACTGGGGTGGGCAGAGCATATGACAGCAGCAGCAGTGCAGCTGAGGACTGTTTGGGAGTTCCCAGAACAAGTAAGTCTCCTGACCACCAAGCTCTAGGAACCTGCATGTATTCTCACCTTTCTTGCAGAGTTTGCCCAGGGTTCAAACCCTGCTAGTTCTGCCTCTTATTTCACCTTATGATTCCAAGGCGAGGCAGCTCAAAAGCAAGCCATATCAACCTTCACATATTACTAAAAATCATTTTTCTATCCCTAAAAGAAGCCAAAAATTTATGGACAATTGTTGGAGACTAGAACAAAGTGCTGGGAATCTTCTCTTCCCAGTGAGATACAGCCTTCATTTTTTAATATCAAAATATCAGAATTTAAAGTCATGATATTTGGAAATATAGAAAAGTGTGCTACATGAATCATTTCTTTAAAGAATAATAAGAATTTGATTCAGTTTTTCTAAAATGTGTCACAAATATTCACAGCAAGCAAGCTTCTGCCTTTATATGAGGCCTTATTCTGGTACAGAAACTCCTATCCATGTAAATTGTTCTAGTGAAGCCAGTTAACTGACTCAAGGGATCAGGATGTAGCAAAAATAGTTACTTTTCTCTATGTTTCTTTGTTCCTTGTTTTAGTATTAACCCCTGCATTCTGTAACTTTCCACCCACATGGTACAGGATAGCCCACTATGTATGTCTTATAGGTTGCTCAGGTTTTGGTTTGAAATGACCAATCAAAATGTAACACGTCAACTGAAAAAATGGTAGCTCAATAAAAGCCACGTGCGCTCTTTGTTTAGGGTCGGCACTGATCTGAGCAACAAGCTCCTCTGTCGGCCTGCTTGCAAGCAATAAAATAGAGTTGGACCCAGCCTGAAAGTGTGACTCTCTTCTAGAGGTGAATTGGACTAGCCTCCAGGGGATAAAATCAGCAATTTATGCAACAAGGATGGGTTGAGTCCTGGACCAATGACAATTTCATCTCCAATTCCAAGACTTTGAGCAGCTTCAAATAGCTAACATTAAAAAAAAAAAAAGACTGCATCCAAATTATTTTCTGCTTTCCCTGCAAATGTGGAATTCCTTCCCCATGCAACTGAAATCAATGAGACTATTCTTGTGAGTAAGAGTTGCAGGCTACCCCCTTTAAATCCTACACCCTATCTGTCAGGTGTTCCTAAGGCATAAAAAAGACTGAAACCAGCTGTGTGGACAGCCACTGAAAGAGTAGGGTCCATATATAAGTACAACAAACCAGAATAATTTTTAAAGGGTTACAAAGAGAGAAATACAAAACAGTATATCAAAGATGGAATACTAACCACAAACTTGCTGTTATATCAGCAAATGTCAAAGTTTGATTTGCATACAGAATTTTAAATAATTAAGCAACAAAATTTTGCCATCTGCCAAGGTCCATCTGGCATGGGGAACACAAAGCCCTAACTGAGAAGCCTAACCAAGTAAGATCCATTCACTCTGTTAAAACCCTTCACTAATGATAGGGATGCCAAAGCTTTTCTCATAGATTCCTGAAAATGGTGTCTACTCTTATGTTCAGAAATAGTTAGCACCCAATGGTCTTTGTTTAAAACATGTTCTGTCTATAAAATGCAGCTTTTCTGGTAGTTTTAAAATGGGTCTTATGGCATAAGAAGTCCATGTCTACATTATTATAAATATTTAAACACTGGAAATATTATAATGCCATCTATAAATCATGTTATGTCCTCAACTTGAATAGCATGTTCAGTTGTAGTTACACTCACCCTCTCATTACAAAAAAAGGAAACAGCAGAAATAGAAAGGTCCACAGAAGGTTGATGATAATGATCTGAGACACAGAAAGGTCTCTATGTGGGGAGCAATTCAAAAGATTAGAAATATATTTTATAGAAGAGAAGAATAAGAGGTGACATGACAGAGGTAATAAAGCAATGAATAGTACAGAAAGGGTGAGCTGACTATTCATATTTACTCTTTCATGTAATACAAGAACAAGGAGATACCTAACGGAATAAAAAAAATACATTCAGAACAGAACAAAGGAAATATAGGGCTGATTCCTGGCTGTGGTTGTGGCACAAAGTAGATTTATTGGACTGGAAAATCTGACATACTATTTTTATTTGACATGTCATTAATTTTCAGAACTCACTGTCACATGATGTTAGTGTCTGAGTAGGATTCAAAGAGTTATACATATATACAAATGTTTTAAATATCCACAATCACATGAACTAGAATAGAAAATGATGTATAAAGGATATCAACTCATTTGTTTCAAAACATAACTCAGTCACCAAGTGGCTTCAGCTGAAAGAAATGTCCATTATGGTCAGGTACTGAATAACTGAACAGAGCAGGAATTGAAAAGGAGTGTGACCACACTACCACATGCCCCCTAGATGTGTCAGGTGAAGGGCAGAAGACTACAAAAGACATGCTATTGCTTAAATCAGTGTAGTAGCCCTTTGGTTCCTATACTTAGCTACGTTAGAACATTTTGGCACAGCTCTTCCTCAACGATGCTCACACAGTGCTCAATAACCATGAGTCGAATGTCTCAAATGTGAATAAAGTCAACAGAAGTTGAGGGTACTCTGGCCCTTATATGGTTCACTGTTAGACTTACTATTTCCAATGCTCAAAAATATGGGGAAAAAGTATTCAGAGATGCATTCAGTGGAGGGATTATGTTCCAGCATTAAAGCATAGGGGCCTCCCAGGCTACCAAGTCAATTTCCCTGTGTTCATGGACATGCATTTGTTCAAAAACTCTAAACTATCATCATGGAAAGATCTAGGATTTAACAAGGGGGATGCAGATGGTGCGGTGCATCATCACATATAAACACAAATACACATTTTTCTCCAAGTTAAAAGAAATATGAGAAGCTTTACTAATAAGCTAGGGGCCTAGGGCTATATTATTCAATTCAAGATCAAAGCAAAAACAAATATAAAACTTTATTGGAATGTGCATTAATTTTCTATATCATATATTATGTATAAAAAACACAATAGACCAGGCAAAAAATACTCAGAAATGCTGTTGCATTAGTCACGTTATCATTAGAATTAAATGGATATCTTTCAAATTAATAAAACAAAGTCTAATCTTCTTGGGCACTTTAACAGTGCATCCAATGCTTCACTGAAAGTTATTTGCACACCTGTATTAATGTTTCCACACCTGAACTAATGTTTTTGGCTAGAGTTAAAAGCAGTCTCAGGGCTGTGAAATAGGAGCTATGTTAAGAGGAACAACTGACAGACAACAGAATTGCAGAAAAAAGGACAGCTTTAGTGCATATCAGGACCATTAAAAACAGTGAGAAGGTCCTTAACACCAATGGAATGAAGATTTTAGAAGGAAGCAGGTAGATTACAAGAAGACATGAAGCCAAGTGACTCCCTCACTGCTACCTAAATAGAAATCCTGCTGCCACTGTCAGGCAGTTGGTTTTAAATCCTGGGTGGAACAGGAATAAAAATGGGGTGGGACTGCATACCTGAACTCCCCTAAATCCACTCCTAACTACCATCTACTCCAAACCTTTTCATACAACATAGCTAGGAAGTTATTTTGTAAAAACTCCCAAAATATACCACAGGTAAAATGGAGAAGGGATATGGAAGGATTCTGAAAAATGGGGTGTGACCCCATATCACCCTTTGCTGACAGAGGGGAAGGGGAAACCAAAGGATCCGATCTTCTTGTCCCAGGCCTCGACAGAACCCTATCCAGGGCCAGGCTTGCATACCCCAGGGTGCTCCTCAGGAGCATAGGCACGGATGAGGGAGCAGGTAGCTGCCCTTTCCTGTCCTCCACTGGGAGGTTGGGGAAGTCCTGTGTGTCCTGACCCCATGTCCCTCCACTGCCCACTTCTCCCTGGCCTGGATCTTGTGGGCTTCCATGCCCTGGCCCCAGAAGGGAAGAATATTATGCCAACTACTGGACAATAACAGTGGCAATGGGTAGGCCCTCCTTCCTACGCCTGCAGCAGGAATAGAAGGAAAGTGCAACCACACTATGAAACCACTATGAAGCGGCAGAAGCATCACCCATGTCTTGCCACTGCTGTTCCTCTCTTTCTAGGAGACAGAGGTGCAAGCAAACTCTTCCAAACTGGCAAGGAGGGTCCTTATGACAGCAGGCAAATTTATGAGACTGGTTCCTTTGCTCTCTGTAGAGGGAGAGGACAAGGAGCTGTGGCCATAAACTGTTAGAGGATGGTTTCAGGTCAGATGCAAGGAAGAACTTCTTTATGGTAAGGGTGACCAGAACCTGGAATAGACTTCCCAAGGAGGTGGTGCAGTCCCCAGCCTTGGAAGTCTTCAAGAAGAGACTGGGCAGACACCCTGGTGAGACTGTTTGATCTCAGCAGTATTCCTGCCCAGAGCAGGGAGGTTGGATTTAATGATCTTTCAAGGTCCCTTCCAGCTCTTAATTTCTATAATTCTATGATTCTACAATACCTTTTAGCCTGAAGGCAAATGCTCTTGAGAGCTAGACCATGGAAGCATCACCAGGGCTTGCTGATATAGTGTGAGGAAGTATGTAATTTCCATTTGTCTAGCTTGCATGCACAGGATATGGTTGTACATAAGCAACCAAAATCTGGCACTACTTTTGTTGAGCTTTCAAACTGGCAGAGCACAGCGCACTGGCATGAAACAAGTCATTTTTCTGTCAAGGTTTTGGCTTCTTTGTTAGTTGAACCAGTTCCAGTGATTGTCCTTCTGTTCTGCCAGATTTAGCACGGGGAAAGTTTTCCTGATGACAAAAACTAACTGTGCTATGTTCTGCTTCCTCCCTCTCTCTGGAGTGCACTGTATGAGACTAAAGTTAACTTTCTGGATTCAGCACAGTGAAGTTAAAGTCACTTTTGTTTCCACAACATGTTATTACTGGAAATATGTAACCAGGCCTTTCAGTTACAAAGTCCAGTAAGTGAAAGTATTAAATGGACTTTAATATTAGGGCCCTTGTGTTTTGGTATTCAGAATTTATGTGAATTTAGGCAGTGCGCAGGCCTTGCACAAAGGAATCTCACTCAGCCAGAACTTAATGGAGTCCTGGCCATCATGTTAGCAGATATGAGGTAAGAAGGGTAATCTCTCTCTAATCTCTCAAGGGAAAGGTAGGTACAACTTACACCCAGGGCACTAGCATAAGTAAATCTGCTCCTAGCTGTTCAAAACCATTTGAAATGATTTGTTAGTTTCCACTTAAAAGTAATACACAGACATTTAAGTTACTTATAACTACAGTGCTGAAGTTTTGGGGGGTTTTAGTATTTTAGTTACTGTGAAGTTGCAGGATGGGGAAAGGGAAAAACCCCCCAGCAATAATCCAGATCAGGGTTTAAAATCTATGCTCCCAGTTTAAGTTGCTGTACTAGCTCCAGTCAATATTTCAAACACAGAAAATGAATTATGGAACAGTATGAGGAAAGCTTGTTAATTTTCCCACTGATGCACTGTGAAATGAAAGCTTTATTCTAAGAATACCATCTCCTCAGGGCTCTGTCTAGGGAGATGCTGACAATTACAAATGTCCTTACAGTTTTTCTTTTATTCCTACTTTATGGTGTGCTCCAGATAGATTTCCAAAATTATATATAATAATATACAATCTGTATCTGTGGTTTGGTGGAATTCAAGGCTGCAATTTCCTAGGGCAGAACTATGCCCTATTTGAAAACGGAAGATCAAGTGCATGTTCTTAAAGGCAGATCAAATTCTAGAATTTGTTGCTTTCTTCATCAATATATTGGAGTTTCATGTAAGCTCCATTCTCCCAATAATATTCCCTTTGTGTATAACAGCAGCTGCAAAAGCTTTACATTTATATGGAGGTTTTCATCAAGAAGGATACAGAAGTGCTTTAAAAACTTTGGACAAAATTCTTCTGTGGTGAAATCTGTATTTGTGTAAGGGGTTGGAGTAGCTAGGCTATTAGTTCCCTTCTAACCTCTGACTCAGTACTGAGATCTCATAGAATCATAGAAAAATAAAGTTGGAAGAGAACTCCAGAAGTCATATACTTCCCTGCTCAAAGCAAGAACATCCCTATCTGAATCATTCCAGACAAATCTTTGTGTGATCTACATTTAAAGACCTCCAGCAATGGAGATTCCATAACTTCTTTAGGTAAATTATTTCAGTACTTAGCCACTCTCAAGGTTAGAAAGTTTTTCTAGTATCCAGCCCAAATAACCCTTTTCTGCAATTTAAGCTCATTGCTTCCTGTCCTGCTCTTTATAGACATGACAGCTCAAGTGATTGGCATCTTCTTTGAAACAACCCTTTTGTATTTTAAGACTCTTATTAAAACCGCCCTCAATCTTCTTTTATCCAAATGAAATAAGCCCTGTTCTTCCAACCTTTCCTTGTCTATCACATTTTCTAGACTTTTAATCATTTTAGCTGCTTTCCTCTGGACTCCCTATCATTTGCCAACATCTTTATTGAAGTGTGACACCTATAACTGGATCCATTTTGAGCCTCACCAGTGCTGAATAGTGGAAGATTATCTTGCCATGATTTGCATTCAACATTCCTGCAGGACTGAGACCCAGGGGTGGCTGTGACACCTCTGGTAGCCTCATGACTCCTGCCCTGCTCCAGATGCTCTAGCAGTGCCCTTGCTGCTCATCCTGGGTTCTGCCCTACAGTCCTATTGCAGAGCAGCTAACCCTGCAACAGGCATCAGGCCTGTTATGGTATCTGGCCCCCTGGCTACTTATTCCCTTGCAGCCAGCTCCTTATGGGCAGTTCCCTGCCCCCTCCCTGCCCCCCCCC
>NW_017729006.1:17897089-17898512 GCF_001723915.1 Gavialis gangeticus | reverse complement strand
GGGCCTGCTGCTTTCCCCTTAAAGTAATGGGAGCCTCTGGATCCCTGTTACACACTTCCCCTCCATAAAAGCTTTACAGGGGGAAGATCCATTCCTCTCAGCCCTTTATTTTTCCACCACCACCACCGGTCCTAGGTTCCTGTGACCTTACAGTTACTGGCTCCCAGGAGCTCCTGTCTAGCTTGGGCTCAGCCCCCCCACCAGTGCCATCCCACCTCTCCCTCCTCTCTCTCCTGTTCATGACTCTCCGCCCCCTCCCCTCCCTTGGATGGATTTCCCCCTAGGCCCATACCCTACCCCAAAGTTCCCTAAGTCCCAGGGCAGTTGTGACACTGCCCAAGCCTCTGTTTGACAGTCTGTAATGAACACTCTCTCTGTCCATCTTTACCTGCACAGGTTTGCCACACAGAAACTGTCCATCAAGCATGCCTATTGCTAAGGTGGTTTCACTGGGGTGTTCAGAATCAATTGTCCCCGTGCCTCAGCTTTTCCCCTTTTTGTTCTTCCATATCTCTATGTATCTTCCACATCTCTGTGTATCTTACATTTGGAACACTTGTTTCAATCTTCCCTAGCCTACCCTGAAGCACAGATTGCTTATAGACATGGTAGACTTGAGTCTATCAGCCCTACAATTTGGCTTGCCCTTGGGCAAGATACTCCAACCTTCCTCCACTGATGATTCTGAGTGCCTCTGCTGAGGTGCCACGCTGCCCCCCCTCTTTGGCTCTCTGATTTGTTCTCTCAGTGTTGCTGCTGACTTTCTGGGCTGCTGTCTTCTCATCTGGTCCTGGCTTTTGTCACGGAAGAGTCTGCAGCAAGCCATTCCCAGTATTTGCTGTCTCTTTTGTTGCTTTTAGGGGGTTTCCTTGTCCTCGCCTCAGGCTTTTGTTCAGTATCCAACTTGGTGGATGTGCTGTCTACAGGCCCTATCAGTGGCTCCTGCTGTGGCTGTTCAGTCCCCATAATGACCTGCAGGAACTTTTGTTTGCCCTGAAGCTCCCCCAACTTCCTGTGTGCTGAGCAAGGTTTGCTCCCCCACACCTTGGCTATTTTCCCTTCAAACAGTGTCTCAGCCACCACCCTGGGAGTGCTATTCTTCCTCTCACCCTTAAGGAGGTGTTTCCTCAGGTTGGAGGCTCATTGTTATTAGTCCATGTGAAACTATGCGCCCATCACCCACAAACCCTGCTATTAAGGCCACCACCTCATGCCTTTTTGAGTGACATATCTGGCCTTCCTGGGGCTGGGCTGTCACCTTCTGGTGGGCTCCATTTTTCTTCTTGTTTGAGTCCTGTCCTTTTAAGGAAGGTTTGGACTCCCTTGGGCTTGGGTAGATGGAGATGTTTCTGCTTCTGGAACCCTTCCCTGGGGTTTTCTCCCTGTGTCCTAGCCCCATAACCCTCATTCTAGGTGTATCATC
>NW_017729006.1:17893254-17896938 GCF_001723915.1 Gavialis gangeticus | reverse complement strand
CCCTTCCCTGGGGTTTTCTCCCTGTGTCCTAGCCCCATAACCCTCATTCTAGGTGTATCAGCCCTTTCCCTATTCTTGGCTGTAGTGGACATTGTCATTGTCCCTTCTTCTTCCAGCCAACCACCTCATTCAGGCTGCAATGGAGGTAGGGCTTCTATGACATCCATGCCATCTTTAGTTGCCTCCAGAAGCACTACTCCCATATCTAAACCCCATATCAGGCAACTCTAGCCTCAGCCTTCTGGATTTCCTGTGACCTTCACTCATGGTCTACTTGGAGGACTCATAGATTGTAAGGCTGGAAGGGATCTCAGAGGATCATCAGGTCCAGTCCCATGCACCAGGCAGGAAAGACAGGTGGAATCAGATGACCCCAGGAAGATGACTATCCAGTCTCCTCTTGAAGATTTCCAGGGTAAGTGATTGCACCACCTCTGGAGGGAGCTTATTCCACAGTCTGGATGCCTTAACTGTGAAGAAGTTTTTCCTTATGTTGAGCCTGAAACAGTCTTCCAGGCATTTGTGGCCATTACTCCTGGTTCTCCCAAGGGTGCCCTCGTGAACAGTTATTCAGCCAGCTTGTGATGTAGCAGTAAACTGCTATCAAGTCCCCTCTCAGCCTTCTCTTTTTTCAGGCTGAAGCATCCCAGCACCCTCAGCCTTTCCTTGTATGGCTTGCCATACAAGACTCTAATCATATGGGTAGCCCTTTCCTGGACTCGCTCAAGTTGTACCATGTCTTTGTTAACATGTGGCACCTTCTTCTCCAGGTCCTCTCTTCGCTTAGTCTCTGTCCCACCTCCCTTAGGAGGGTTCTGTACCTCTTCAAGTTGCTGTGGAGCTGTGGCTGACCTCACCTTGGCTTCTTCCCACTCAGCCTCTAACTGCAGGATTTGGCTCTTCAAGGCTGCTAGCTCTCCCTCTATGCTTGTGGAGGTGGCACTCAGCCTTCACCTGCTCTGACAACTCAAGTCTGTCTTTTTGAGAGGCCTCATACTGGGTGGCGAGTCTTGCCAGCTCCTTACTCAGTCCTTCTATTTGTTGACTCAAACATCTAGTTCAGTGGTTTTCAACCCTGTGAGTCTACAGACTACGTCTTAGGGGTCCACAGAAGATGACCATGATCAATCAAAAGTATGTGACTACCCACACTTACAATTTGAAGGCACCTGCACCTCCATTTGAAATTTTCAAAATTCAAAATTTTCTGCACCTCCATTCAAAAAATGTTAAGGGTCCACAAATGAAAAAAGGTTGAAAACCACTCCTCTAGTTCCTCCACTTCAAACTGAAGCATTCCATCTCTTATCCATTCTCCCCTTCAGCTGACTGATCCTTGCACCACACCTCTGAAGCTCCAGGTCCAATTGCCTGTTCAACTCCTGAACCTCTTTTGTCTGCTGGGCTGCTGTTTTTGCTGCCTCCAGCTGTTCCCAGGATTCAGCTAAGAGTTGCCTCAATGCTTCTTTCACATAATACTTCCTTTGGGTAATTCTGACATTCAGAACCAGCTGTCTCCAAGTTCTCCTTTAGCTGAGATTTCAGGTGTTGCACTTTGACTTGGTCCCTTTGAAGCTCCTCTTCAGATACTATTAGTTTTGCTCTCCACAACTGCTCCTCCCTCTTCACACTCTCCTGCAGAGCTTGGAGGATTCTTTCCATCTCAGTGAAAGTGGTTCTGCATTGTTCACGTGCTTGTAAGACGTTCTGAACTTCTTCTGCCTCTTGAACTTAATGGCCAAATCAAGCAATTCTGTTCCTGCTCTCTGTTGCTTCAACACTTCCAGGATCCTCTCCTTAAAATCTCTTAGCCACTCAGCATAAGTCTGCTGTGAAGATGCGGTGACCTCTAGGAAAACAGAAAGTAGTGCTTGTTGTGTGAGACCCTGAATTGCACCAAGCTGCTGCTCTAACTTATCCTTCATTTTAGTAGCAGCAAGCAGCTTTTCTTCACAGGCTCTCTCAGTTACAGCCAATGCTTCTACTGTTCAAGATGTTTTCATGAAGGCCATTGTTTTCTGTCTTCTGCTATTCAATTATCTCTTTTAGTTTGGTGGCTTCCTCTTCAAACAAGGAGAGTAGGTCACCTTTTTCCTTGAGTCTTGACTGCAGCTGGCTCACTTCTGCTCAATTGACTGCTTCTCTCACCTGCCCTGTCCTAGAAGGGCTTCAATAGATTTGATCCTCTCCATGAGTTGGGTGTTTTCAGTACTGGTCTCCAGCAGCTTTATTTTCAAACCATAAAGTTCCTCCCTTAGGAACTTAGATTTGCAGCTTGCCTCCATTTCAGAAGAAAGCAACTTGGCTTGAAACTCAGTGAGGCTATGCTGCTGCTCTTTTACCTTCTCTGTGTGTTGGTCAGCAGGCTTTTGTAGCCAGTCTGGATTTTCATAGCTCTTTAACCCAGATTTGGGTCTTAGTTACCTCTTGCTAACCTCTCACTGAAGTATTTTTGCAGCATCTTTCAGCTGGAAATACTTCCCCTGCCAAGTCTCTACCTCCTCATGGAGCTCTTCCTCTCCCTCTCCCTCTTGAAACCTGGCTTTCTTTCCAGGCATAAGCGGTAAGGAGGGCACGGGGCAGGCATATGCCCCCCCGTGTTTGGCCCTTGGTGGCCAGGGAGTGGAGGCACCAAGTGAAGCACCAGGTGGTGCCCCCCACCCTGAGAAGCACCGACAGCACGGAGAGAAGTGCCGGTGGCACTTCCAGTTTTGCCGCCAGTACTGCGATCGGCTGCTGGGAGACCCCCCCCAGTCGGTGATCAGCCACTGATACCCCCCCAACCCAGACAATGGAGGCACCAAATGCCCAGGTTTCCAGGCTTCTATAGTTCCTTTCTACTCCTACACGAGTGGTCTGGAGTCTCAGCTGTCTCATTTGCATCTTTCTCAGTTATCCGGGAGGCCATGGTAACAACCTCTTTCATAAGCATTTGTAGCTTCTCCTCCCACTTCTTGATTTTCTCCACCTCTGATGTTATGAGCTGCTCCAGTTCTTTATTTCTCTCAGCCTCTGCTGCAATCAAATTCCTCACTTTGTTTTTTCCTTCCTATCCCCCTTTCTGCAGGCATTATTTCAAAGCAGTCACTTCTGCTTTGACCTGTTCGTATCTACATCTTTCTACCTCAACCTCCCATTATAAACAGTTTGCTTACTCTGCTACCTCATCTGAAAAGAGCTGCAAGTCTAGTGTCCGGCACTTCAGTCCTTTTATGGTTTCATAGATTTCATAGACATTAGGGCTGGAAGGGACGTCAGAAGATCATCGAGTCCAGCCCCCCGCCCAAAGGGCAGGAAGTCAGCTGGGGTCATAGGATCCCAGCAAGATATTGCTGCATAGGATCCCAGCAAAATAAGCATCCAGTTTGCTCTTGAAGGTGTTCAATGTAGGTGCTTGAACCACCTCTGATGGTAGGCTGTTCCAGACCTTGGGGGCTCGGACAGTAAAGAAATTCTTCCTTATGTCCAGCCTGAAACGGCCTCGCAGTAGTTTATGACCGTTCAACCTCGTCATCCCTTGGGGCGCTCTGGTGAACAAACTTTCCCCCAGATCCTGGTGGTCACCCCTGATAAACTTGTAGGTGACCATCAGATCACCCCTGAGCCTGCGCTCTTCCAGGCTAAAGAGCCCCATGGCTCTCAGCCTGTCGTCATAAGGTCTGTTTTCCTGACCTCTGATCATGC
>NW_017729006.1:17865396-17893232 GCF_001723915.1 Gavialis gangeticus | reverse complement strand
CGCTTTAGTAGCCGCAGCATCGCACTGCAGGCTCACGTTCATCTTGTGGTCAATGATGACCCCCAAGTCTCTTTCTTCTGTAGTGCTAGCCAGCATAGCACTGCCAAGCCGATAAGGATGCTGCAGGTTTTTCTTCCCAAGGTGGAGAACCTTGCATTTTTCAGTGTTAAACACCATCAGGTTCTTGTCCGCCCATTTGCTAAGCCTGTCCAGGTCAGCCTGGATCACCCGCCTGTCTTCTGGCGTGGATGCTTTGCCCCAAAGTTTGGTGTCATCAGCAGACTTGGCCAGTCCGCTCCTGACTCCAATGTTCACATCATTAATGAAGATAGTGTCCACGTTCACAACAGTTCCCCACAGCCCTTGCTGCAGACCTTCCTGTTGTGGCCTCAGCTGAACAGTCCTGATCCTTTTTATCTCTGCCCAACCTTGCTGCTGGGTTAGAAGCCCTGCCTGATCTAGACCTATTCCTACCCTTGCCTGGCCCCAGGGTCCTTCTCTTCTCCTGTTCGGATGCTGATGCTAAGTCCCTACGTGCACACAGCCTTCTCAGCCAATGCACCGCTGTAGCAGGACTGAGCCCCAGGGGCAGCCATGATACCCTCAGGCACTATGTGGGGCCCTCCCAGCCTGTCATTGCTTTAGTATGCTAATTGCCTCAAGGGCTAATTTCATGGCCTCTCACCTCCCCTGTAGCCATGCCCACGCCTAGCAGATGTTACTGTTTAATCACTGAAGTGGGCACTTTAGCCCCAAGACAATGTCAGGCCTCCTCATGCCCTTGTTGGGGGCCTCAGCCTCTCCTTTCATATAGCTGGGCCCTTTTTGCCTAGGTCCACCATGCTGTACCTGGCTTCCTGCCCTCATTGTGCCCTCTGAGTAGGGTAGCCATCATAGAGGACAGTCCGGTTTTCTGCTACTCTGTCCTCTATTGATACGAAACCCAATACCTTTATGTCCTCTATTTTTCTCTTCAAGATAAAAGAAAAATAAAAAAGAAAAGGATCAGAATTCAACAGAAATGAGGACAAATTAAGATTATAATTAATTCTATAGCCAAATTCTACTCAGTAATCAAAATTTTAACCCGTGTGTTTGGCCCATAAATCTCTTGTGCTGTTCCTTCCTATTTTTAACAGGACACTCACTTTTTATGAGTAGAACCATATTTTTTAATGAGAAAATCATTCAGGATTGAATGCCCCGGAGGGATGGTATTTGAAGACTTGATGAAATAAAATGTCTTGCCTACAGAGATAGACATAATGTGGTGGAGAGAACTCTTTAACTACTTTATTTAAAATAATGCTGGCCATATCAATGCAAATAATTTTGGTCAATTTTAAATTCTGGTTTGAAATCTTTGGGAGCTATGATGATTTATACTATGTATGGATCTGCTTTGAAGAATTTGGCCTAAGTGCTTAGCTACTTTTACTGCTGCATTATGACTGACTGTTTTTCTCAGACCTCTTCCTGATGGTATGTCTACATCTGAAATGCAGTTCAGTTTTAGTTACGTTTTTAACACGAGTTAACTAACACAATTGTAAATTCTTGTGCACGGTGTAACAGGACCTGTCCATGTACTGTTGACACTAGAACTGTTTGTTGATATCTTTTAGTGGACCAGCTATATTACCAAACAAACCTTACTCCTCACCTGTTCCCTTGACCAATGCAGCTACAACACTACTCCAACATGAGAATTTACATGTGTTCGTTAATGTGTTAAATCATGAATAAAAATTCAAGGGCAAAACTACCCTAAATGGTTTGGTTTTCATTGACAACATAAAAATATATACATGGCTGGGATTCTAGAGAGTTGAAATTCAATAAATGCTGGGCACCCTCCTCCTTCTAGGTGTTTTTGAAAACCACAGCTATAATAAACAGAACTCCTGCATATTGATCCCACTCTAAAGTCAATCTAAAAATACAACAATACAATCTATTGCCATGGATTTTTCTCTATATTATCTTAAGTCAGGTTAGTCATCAACTCTAAGAATCTTATGTTCCGTTTTTCAAGGAAACCATTAGCTCATCCTTCAGTGTGGTATTGGTAGCTAGTGAAAAACTAAATAACGTGATGAAAATAATTAAATTTTCCCGTAATACAGTTCTTTTAATTTTCAATGTGCTTACAAACATTAATCAGTTGTGCTCAGCAGAACCCCATAAAGCTGCAGGCTTCTACAATTTTATTTCCTCCTCCACCCCCCAAACACCTATTTTTTTAATTCCTAGAAAAAAAACAGGAAAATCTGAGATACAGATTTTACTCAATGCTACACACCACTATCTTTGCAGTGATGAAAGCCATGAGAGTAGAGTAAAGGGAGGGTGTGGGGGAAGGGAGTTTAAATCAAACAGTCTTTTAAAACTGCAATTAGCTGGAGTCCTCTTGCAAAAACTGAAAAAATTAAGGACATAGGCAAACACCTTAGTTCCCTGAAACATCATCCAAACCTTCAAATCACCCATCCCCTTTGAACACAAAAATTACTATTTTAGGCTCACCAGGAGGTGGAAACACTGGATGGTGGTTAGGCTGTCCATGCAATCAACTGTTAAAGACAAAGGTGCATGCCCGAATATAAAGTTTTTGGGGTTTGTTTGTTTTTTTTTTTGTTTTTTTTTGTTTTTTTACTTAGCAATGATTCTAAAACGTGGATACAAGCATTTGTTTTCCATGACTAACAACTCCATACTTCTATTGTTGATGAACTGTTAGAGTACTTATCGGATGCCACTTGATATGGTACAGGACTTTAACTTGACTTCAGGGGTCCCAGCTCAAGGATCAGCTGTGTCATTCAGGCCCAGCCCCATGTTCAGGCCAAAGTATAACCACACTTCCCCCAAAAGAGCACACAGACTTCTTTTCTTCTTCCCCTCATACAGAGGATGTTCATCTGCTAGTAAAGGACAATGGCAAGATTCTGAAATTAAGATTTCTCAGATGTCAGGTGAAAGCCATAACTACAGGGCTATTGGCTCTTCTAAGGGCTCTTGTTCTCTCCCTGCTTCTTTCTTTCACTCTAAAAACCCTTGAAAGGTCTTAAGTTCATCGCAATGTGGAAGAGAATGAAAACAAGTGTCATAGGATGGGAAAACAATTTCCCATCCAGCTCTGCATATCATGGCCTCTTTCCACTTTTATCCCCACATAAAAGTTTAGATGCCAGCTAGCCCAGGAAACCACAAATCATGCTCCAACAAAGCTGCTATTGCAGCAGCTATCCCTGCTGTTTGTAGGATCGGTCTCTCTCCCCCCTCCTTATTTTACTGACTGTTGGTTCAGCTGTTTCAAGCTTAATCAGTATTGTGTACTTTACAGTTTGAAGTGGCTGGACTCCTTATGGCCCATCTCAAACATTTCTATATTGCAGTCACATTGCATCAATGTTATCAAACAGCAACAGAAAACCATTCTCTCTCCAATCTCTCAGTCCTGATCCTCAAAGGAAACTTACACAACACTTCCCAGAGACAAGCCTACGAACTGCACTTCATCAGCCTCCTGGATACTAAAAACCATGGACTAAATACAGACATTGGATTTATGACACATTATAACCTGCCTGACATCTGACTCCCTAGGTATCTCTCCACTATTCATCCCTCTTCTCTTTCTCTCCCCTGCTCCCCACAGCCTCTCTCTCACCCATTGACTCCTCAATCTACATTTTCACTGACTACCTGTCTTGTACACATACCAGCCCAGCCTCTGGCTTCTTTACTTTTCATTCCATCCAGGAAGAGCACACACCCACTACAGAAACTTCGTTAGCCAGACAAAGGGTTTTTGAACCTGAAAGCTTGCTTAATAAATGTTTTCCAACTATTTAAGTTGGTCTAACAAAAGATATCAGATTCATGCAAAGAACCTTGTCTGCCTATGTCCTTAGACCAACACAGCTACAATCTACACCCCAGCAACAGTTCAGGCACTGACTGCACTCTACTTGCCTTCTTTCCCTAAACATGCTATTTGCTTTACAAAGAAATGAGGCAGGTCTCTTACTACAACTAGAAATATGCAAATTTGGGTATGGACATGATGAATCCCAAACCATAAAGCACAAGATTAGTCTTATTCACAAGCAAGGGACCGAATCAAAAAAGAGACCAGATACTCATCAGCAATCCCTTGATTCAAGGATGATCTATACCCTCACTGATGGGTCTTGAGGTGTCGTAAGAGTCTCACCCTTGAGCCACAGATCTGTCCACAGAAGTTGTGCAAGTCTTTTTGCAGGAGGAGTAAGCCACAGGCTGGGATTTCTCTTCTTTTCTTCCTCTGCTTTTTTTTCTTCGCTTTGATGGCAAGATACTTTACCTTGAAACAGGCTGATGTTTGGCTGAGGTTCTGGTGCCACTGGAATCAGTTAGCAGCCAGCTCCTCCTAGCTTTTGATGTTGGGGTCCACTATATTGAGGTATGCCTTTAATGTGTCCAGGAAGCATTTCCTGTAGTTACTGTGTGATCTCAGGCCACACCTAAGCTGGGAGTAGAGCATTTGCTCTGGGAATTGAGAGTCAAACATCCGCACACAATATTCGATCCAGTGAAGTTGGTGCTTGAGAATTACTCAATGCTGGTAATATATTATTTTCAGCAAGGATGCTGGCATTTGTATGGCAATCTTCCCATTTGATGCTGAGGATTTTCCAGGGGCATTGTAGGTGATACCTTTCCAATGTCTTGAGGTGATGATGGTAGGTCACCCATGTTTCACATCTGTAAAGGAGAGTAGGGATAATTACTGCACTGTAGACCTGGATCTTGGTGTTTTTCCAGAGATGCAAAGTTATTTCCCAAAGGAGGTGCTTGCATACTAGATTTCATGATCAATATTTGCTGTCTGAGAGAGGTGGCTACTGAGGTAGAGGAAGTGCTTGATTACTTCCAGGATCTTTCCTTTAATGATAGTTTGAGAAGCAGGGAGGTGTCACATTCATGGCCTAGAGCACGCTGATAGAGCCCTTTAGCCTTCCCAATGGTGAGAGAGAGGCCCAAAGTTCAGCAGGCTTCTGCAAAGAGAGCCAGTGCAGTTTGGAGGTTTTCCCCTGTGTCTGTAAGTATGGTACAGTCATAAGTATACTGAAGGTGAAGGGCAGTTATTTTGAATACTTTTAAATGTGAGGTCTACTGACCTAACAGCACTTTACAAAGCATTGGTCCACTGGTCTAGGCACCAACCTAGGAGCAACAATACCTAGGGTGATTTACTGCTCTGCCACAGACTTTGTTAAGCCTTTTTTACAGAGGATAGCAGAGGCTAACACTGCCCTAATTCAGATCAATGTGGGAAAGGATGAATACATTAAAGACTCTATAGTGTTCAGATACTGTGATAATGGAGACCACCTAAATAACCCAGCTAAACAGAGATCGTCCCTAGTTTACAAAAGGGAAACTAAGCACAGAAAGGGAAGTGAGGTGCCTAAGTTCAAACAGAAAAGAAGCATGGCAGGATCATGAACAGAGTTCCCAGTTCATAGACTTCTTAACCAGTTCATTACCCAGGGGACCACACTACCTCAAATAAACAATAGCCTTTGACATAACTTCCCAAAACATATCATATCACATATTTTCTTTGTAATGTGTAGTTATATTCAGTATCTATTTTTGGTTGGCAATGCTAACTTGAGCCCTTAGCATAACTATACTTCCTGACCAAAACCCTCTTCCAGTTTAAAGGAGAGTCTACTTTAGTTCTTACATGAGTGGGCACTGTAGCTTTAAAACTTTAGCTCTTCATAAATGTTTTATGTAGGACTAAGAACTACACCTTCCAAGAAATATTTTAAAAATAAAAGCAACCTTGCCAAAAGAAACTAATACTCGGCTTTCTATATATTATTTTTGTCTCTATCTTATGAACAGAAGTACCTGCAAAATGCCAATACAACGGTATTACATCAGGAAAGAATTTGCTACATTAAAGTTCCCTGCATGGAAGATAATATGGTCTAGGGCAGAGGTCAGCAAACTATGGCCTGCGGCATGAGTCCGGCTCACAGAACCATTTGATCTATTCCATGGACATGGGGCTTTGGCAGCATTTGTCACCATGGGGAGAAGCGGCACCATATTATCTCATATTTTCTTTATGAAAAAAAGGACATAGCATTTGTAGTATGCTGAAGAGTGTTCATGCATATGAAAGACCAGGTAATACTACTGTGACAGGACCCTGCCTCTAGGGGGCTGGGGCACCCCTTAGCACCACACTTGTCCCATTTCCTCCCACTCTGGCCTTGCCTTGGTGGTAAAGTGCTTGTGTAACTGGGGAAACTGCCCTCAGAAACCTGCTTTGCCCATCATCAGGCTCTCAGGTCCATGGCCTGAGCAGGGCACCTCTTATTCTTAGTCTCAGCCAACTTGTTTAATTCCCTGGGCTGGGACCCCCCAGCTCAGTCTCCCCAGAGAAAGTCATCATTCTTCTGGGCTGGCCTCCATCACCTCATTCTCCCTATCTTTTTCTAAACCAGGCCCCTGGCCCTACTTGCATGAACTGGACCAAGCACTAAGCCCCTAGTCCCAAATGCCAAGTGCTTCTCTAGGTCCCTCCTCCCCTGGGCTCCACCCTTTCCGGTCACCTGATCCTGCCTCTTAGAACCAGGCACAGGGGTTTCATCTCCTACAGCAGGGGTTGGCAACGTGGGGAAAGGTCCTAGGGGTCCGCATGAGTGGGTGGGGGCGGAACACCCCTATGTGTGTGGCATGCAGCAGATTAGGGAGCGGGACAAGCAACATAGTAACAAATCAGGCAGGAAGCAGAAAGCAGAGCAAGACATGGGGCAGGGAGCACAGAATAGGAAGCAAAAAGTAGAACAGAAGATTGGGCAGGGGAAGGGGACGGGAATGGCACTTAGGGAGGGTGTGGAGCTAATTTGCGGCAAGCCTGCCAAAAAGGTTGGCCCCACTTGTCCACGCTATGTTCCCGGTGCTCTTGATCAGGGACACTCTCCAGCATGTCCCATCCACCTGTTTCCACCTGCACGTGTCAACGCAAAAATGCAGTGGTACAGAACCTCCTGCAGCTGCTCTCCTGGTGCCCTTCTCCAACAGACATGGAGGTAACCCCCCCCCCACCTCCAGAGCAGTCTCACTGTCATATTTCTGGGTTTGGCATGTGCAGGAGGCAGTACAGGGATAGAGCATATCCCAAGAGCACTTAGAGGTATAGCCTATAGATACCACTAGTCTGATATTTCTGTTTTTCTTTCCCATAAAAAGGTATCACAGAACCTTAATTAAATGAATCAAATATTATACAACACCCACACTTGGGTTGTGGGGGGCAAAGAGTGTGCTTTTGGTTGTGTATTGTGGCTTTTCGCATGTGTGTTGTTTTGCATGTGCAAGATGTCCCCTGTTGTTCTGGCTATGCACTTTGCACATGGAAATCTGGCGTAATATATAAAATCCTCTGGCCTGATTGGCCAGGGGGAGCAAAGACTTTTCAGGCAGATTTGTTAAGAGAAAGACTGGAGTGTGGCACCCCCTGACTGGAAAAGGCCAGGGTTATGTCATGCAGAGGGATGGATACAAGGTGAGCTAGGCTGGTTTGGGGAAGAGGAGAAATTGCTAGGAGCCACTGAATAGTGAAGTCTCCTCCAAGGGAGAAGGAATTTGCAGATAGCAAAAGGGGAAGCCCAAGTAGAGGAGAGAGAGAAAAGGAGAATTGTCCCAGTGTCTGGGCACTCCCCTCTCCTCCTTTTCTTCTCCCATTCCTTACATTTTAAGGGATTAATATCAGGGACAATGGTATTGGTTCTTTGGGTTGGCTAGCAGGAATTAGGCCTGGCAATTTTAAACAGGATTGAAACCTGGGAATTTCTAATCCTGCCAGTTTTGGACTAGGATTGAGGTTTGCAACTTTTGCTCCCAGTGTAGCCATGTTACCCAAACTACCTGCAGTCCAGGCCTAGAGGGCAGGCCTGTCTTTTTCCTTTTGTTTTGTTTTTTTTGATGGGTCTTTGCTCCAGTCAAGCTGTGTGGTTAGGTCAGCTGTAGCCAGTAATCCACCTGGCTCCCTTTTGAGTTTGTCCTGCAGTTTTCATTTCAGCAGGCCATATAATCCAGCCCAGTAGTTTTGGGGTACATGCAGGCTGGCTGGACACACACACACACACACACCCTCTTTGTGGAAGCAAAGATCAACACTCTATACCTTCTCTAGGAGCAATGGAGAAGGGCCTATGCTCTCAAGCTGCTCCTCACAGAATAGTGAACCCAAGCAGCAGATATAGGGGTGCAGGCCCCTGGAACTACCTGTTTGGAAGCCTCAAGTCTCAGACTTCCTGGGTATGGGTGAAGCCTCCCCCAAGAGGGTGACATCTATATACTTTGCTTTGCAGTCAACAGTGCTTTAAAATTATATTTAGTGTTTTCTTTGTTTTTTTTCCCTTTTTTTATTCTCCGTAATAAGTTTGGGGTTGTGTTTACACTGCTTGCAAGGATGGGGTTTTGTTTATATGGGCCACCCCAGCAAATTTAATGTTTCCAAATGTCTGGGTGTGGGCTTGAACCACTGGTATAATTTATGGGATACCCCAAAATGTGAACCTGGCCCTTCTTGCTACCAAGTGGTGGCCAACAGAAAGGTTACAATTACATAACTGGACCCCAGTTTCTTCCTTGCTTTGTGTCAGCTGGAAGGTTTCTTGCCTTCCCTCATTCCATGTAGAGAGGGAAACATGGACCTTATTGAATGTATGTCATGTGGAAGGCAGAATGTTTGCATAACATCCAGCCAACAGTCACACTTAAAAAAAGAACAAAAAACACAAAAACCCTAGAAAAGATCAATTCTGCTAGGAGGCCTAGACTAGTCAGCCCCAACTTAACAATAAAGAATGTGATGGCAGCAAAGTGGAGTAGTCAAGAGCCAGGAAGTGGCTCTATTCTGCCCGTTTTGCATTTGTGCATCTTGTACATCACACGATTGAATACATTCTTCTCTACAAAGACCTACCTCATCCAGCAGGCAGGCTGGATGATGCTTAGTGAGCAAGGCAGGAATACAGGCAACCCCCGCTTAGCGCTCTTAATTGGTTCCTGAAAAAAAAAAAAAAAAATAATAACATTAAGCAAAACCAAAAGCATTGGACAACTCAAGATGGCTGCTGCAATTGTTTTTAATGACCCAAGATGGTGACCGTGAGCATTATAACGAAACTTGCTGAGCACGAAGTGAAATCAGGTATCAGTTTCAAATGAGTGTTATAGCAAAATAGCACTAAGCAAAACAGCATTAAGCAGGAGTTGCCTGTATACAGTAAGATGGGCTACTCTACAGCTCCCGAATATCTGTCACTCAATTTACCTTATTTTACTTGTGGTTTATTATGTTTTAAACCATACAATTTGTTCTGTTATTACATATGAGCTCACATCTGGGCCCTCCATTGGAGAGCACATAGGAAACAGCCATTTGCATTGAATGAAGAGGTTTTCCTCCCACTGAACAGTGAGGATAAAGCATAAGCAGGAAGGCTTTGTTTCAGCCCTGTGCATTATCTAGCCTGTGCAGTGAATGAGGCAGAGGTCCTACAAGAACACAGCAGCATGTACCTAAGAAAAAGAAATCAGGAGAGTTAAGAAAACATAGGTATCCTTCACATTGGTGTTCCTCACTTCTGAAGGTGCTGACAGACGTGACAATTTTTGCCTAATCTGGCCACAGAAAGCAGTTTATAGCTGTGACCAAACACAAGTACGTGGCTGCAAACACCTTAAAAAATGGCTGATTGGGTGAAACCCCAACCCCTCATTGCATGAGGTATCAGATAAAGATGTTACAAAAATGTAGCGTCTTTTGTAACTTGTGTCTGGGAAGCTCCCAGCCTGTTCCTGTTTTCAGAATGGAAGGAGGTAAAGGGAGCAGAGGGAATTCAGCCCCCCCCACTGGGGGGCTTAAGCTCCTGAAGTGGGGGCTCCAATTTACCCACCCCACCCTTCAGCACCAGCTAGGGAGTCCCAAGAATGAGCTCCCTCAGCTGCCTTTTCCCACCCTATTCTGAAACGGTGAGCACTTGACAGAGTCCTGGCCATTGCTATGAGAATCTGACTGCAGGCCCCCAGCCATAGCTAGATTCCCCTCTCCCCTGAAACCAACAGTGAACTTTTGTTTGCTTTGGGGTAATGTTGGAACTCAGAACGCTTTGGAAAAATTGTTTGGAGTTACAGCTGGGAGCTGCACTTCTGTCTGCATCCTAAGTGCCTCATTTTGCAGTCTTTCTATGCAGGGGGAGGGGAGGCTCTCTCTCACTGAAGATGAGTATTTCGTTTGCTCAGTGCTGAAATGCAGCCTGATCTGTGATGAAAATGAGAGCAAAGCTACCTGGGGATTGCTTGTAGAGGAAGGTAGGTGAAGGGTAACTTATCAAATTGGAACTGCAGGAGGGAGCTGGCTTGGAAGAATGCCATCCCAAATTAGCAGCACACAAGGGCTTCTACTCTGGAGAAAAAGGTGGGAAGGGATGATTTTTAATGACCACAACTGGTTAGTGCATTGATTTAATGACTTGTCTGAAAGAGTTCCTTTAGCTGATACTATGATGATAAGCATGCTGCAAATTCATAGACATATTCATAAGAATTTCTTAACAGTATGCGGGGGCATTTTTTCACTACTGACACCAAAGGAATAATGTCACCTTCTTAAACAGCAGACCCACTTCCTGCAGCACCTGAGTTTTTTTCTTTGAAGTTTCCCATTTAAGCGCTTAGCCTCACTATGCCTGACCCTGCTTAGCTTATGAGATGTAACAAGATCAGTGCCCGAGGTGTGAAATGACACTAGAATGGAGGTCATGATCTTAAAGAGAGCAACTCCTTCCTTCTGCTGCAACACTCTCCAGTTTCCAGAGTCACAGTGTGTTAATCAGACAAAATAATGCACCATGCTTCTGGCATATTGTAGGCAGACTACAAAAATCTGTCCCACTGACTCTTCAGTCACCTCAATGGGATGTATTTGTATATACAGAAGTCCAGAGATCAAAAGTTCCACTTTAGTGCCAAAAACTAATACTTTAACATAAATGAAGAGGTGGGCTTTTTCCTCAAACTGTATCACCAAAAGATGGCTAAACATGCCAACTGACAGCAGCTTTTCAACAATGTGGACAACACACCAAATAAATAATCCCAAATGAATAATACATTTGAGAGCTGCAGGAATAAGAATAGCAAAATATTTGTCTGTATCCAGAATGAAACAACTGGACCCATGTCAAGATAGAATACACCACAGAAAATATAGAAATGAAGCCCAACTAGACAGAGATGGTTATGTGAATGTGTATTGTTACTTAAAGCTATACACTGAGCTACAGTTGGCATGTCTACAGATGCAGTTGATCCAGGATCAGTTTACTCATGAGCAGGGAACAAGCACCCCAGCCTGCTCCCCACCCAACTCTGTGATCAGAGCTGCATGGAGAACAAGCTCTCCAGCCCCCACCAACAGGGAGCTCCCAGTGTCACCTCTGTGACTGCAGAGCTTGCGCTGGGGGATAAGGGTCTCCTAGCACCAGCCCCACTATTTTAGAGCTCGTGCTGAGGAGATAAGGGGCTACCAGCCCCTACTCCCCAATTGGATCTTGAAGCAAGGGGGACTTAGAGCTTCCTGCTGCTGGGTTCCAGTGGCAGAGCCCACCCCAGCAGCAGGTAACTCCTGGGGACAGGGAGCAATCTCCCGCCCCCGGTGGCTAGCTGACTGGGAACAGATTTGTTCCTGGGCAGGTGTCTACACAAGTGCTACTGCACCATTACTAATCTCAAGTAAATTTGCTACTTGTATTTGCAGGTAGCAAATTTACTCGCAATTAGTGAGATTTACTGCACAGTAAGCATGTGCACATGCAGACACACATGCCTACTGTGCAGTAAACTATGCTACTGTGCAGTAAAGCATCTCACGTAGATGCGCACAGTGAATATCTAGGTTTTTCTTTACAAGACATCAGAACAAGACAGTATATCTATGGCTTTCATAAAATATGAAGTCACAAGAACTTCTGTAAAATAGCTCTTTCCATAGGGGGGCATCATCTGTATAAAGTTGTCTATTGTGATATGGTAAAGAATGAGTTTTATTAGTGAACTTTATACTATAAAGTTCACGATAAAAAAATCAACAAGATATTGAAATTCAAGTACAGGTTGTGAAGAAATATCTAATTGGAAAAAAAAAAGAAGAGAAAGAAAAGAAAAGAAAAGGGCCCCTTTGCTGAGCTCAACTGCTCTTGCATCCACAGACAGCATTTCAGTTGCCTTGTTTATTTTTGTCATTCAAAATAAATTGACTTTCTGAAGAAGAAAGGGAGAGAAAAGAAAACCCCCAAAGGCTATTAGTGTCCCTTCCAAGGGAGGAAGCAAGGTCATCAAAACTGTACAACTCCTACGAAGAAGTAAAATAAAGATGTGCAATGAGGGCCTGACCAAACTGAAGAGGGGGGAGGGGAGTACGGAGGCAAGAGGGGGGAAAAAAAAAAAGGCAAAACAAAAAAAATCCCAATGCTCCGAAGTTACACAGATGAAGAATTTTAGCGAGGGGGCAAACCTATCCTTGCAAAGGCAGAGATGTCCAGTCCACCAACCAAGACACAGAATGGCTATTCAGTTATCTGTACAGCCACTTGTTTTCAGAATCTCTGCTACAGTGTATCTGTTCTATAGACAGCTTGATCCCACATCAGGTAAGAGGTACTGAACATGAAATTGCTGAGGTATCACACTGAGAAAGTACCCCGCAAATTCTCATCCAAAGTTTGGTAAGAATTGTGACCATTACCTAATGCTTCTCACCCTCTGTTCTGTGCATGGATGGGTTTGGGGATCTTGTGAACCGCGTACAGCTGTTTCCACATCACTGTTCTCTTTGCTTTCCCTTTTTAGGCAAAAGATGAATCAAGATAACCAGAAGGGGAAGAGGCCAGGAGCAGGGATGAGAAGAAAATTATGCAGGTGCCTTTTTCGCTTCTCTCAAACCCTGCAAAAGAAAAATGGCATGTTAAAGCTAACCTTTGTCAGAGTCAGCGGGAGCCCAAGCAGAGTCCTTTTCTTTTAAGGGAGTAGGGCTGAAGACAGAGGAGAGAGAAAGGATGGGAGTCAGGACACAGGCTTCCTTGTGGATAGTTTCAGCTTCCAGACCCCTGGGTGTTGAAATCCTTGCTTCTTCCCTAGGAAATGGACCAGGGGAACCTCATTACCCTGGCAGGATAAACTTTAGTGAGTTCTGAAAGAATCAGAAAGGTACCTCTTATTTCCTGCATCACAGTAACTTTTGTTATGGGAGAACAGATAGAAGTGTAGCAAAGATTCATTTTCACCCGTCCATCACTTCTTCTCAACTGAATCAATTATATGACAGCTAAGAACCTGTGCTAGTGTATTTGATTGTTAGATTTGTTAATATACAGCCAGTCAGATGCCACAGGATGATAGGATGCGTAGCACTGGAAAACACCTCACAAGGTCAACTAGTCCAGCCCCCGATCAAGGCAGGATCATCCTTGACTAAACCATCCCAGTCAAGTATCTGTCCTACCTGCTCTTGAAATGGAGATTCTACAATTCTCATAGTCAGAAAGTCCCTCCCAATCTCCAACCCAAATTTCCCTGCTGCAGCTTGAGGCTCTTGCTCCTAAGTCCTGTTCCCTATGACCACAGAAAAAGCCCTTTTCTATAACCATCCTTCAGGTATTAGAAGACTTATCGAATCCCCCTTATGTATTTTCATCTCCAGACTAAATAGTTCTAGTTTTTCCAGCCTTGCCTCACACATCTTGCTTCCCAGGCTCTTAATCATTATTGTTGTTCTGTGCTAGACTCTTTCCAACCTGTCCACATCCTTCTTGATGTGTGGAGCCAAAACTGGACCAATGTTGAATAGAAGAAAAGACTCCCATGCTTGATTTGCAAGTGGCACTCCTGTTCATAAATCTCAGTATGCCCTCGACTCCCCACCTCTCCCAACCTCAGACAAGAGCACACTGTTGACTCACATTTAGCTAGTGGTCAGCTATAACCAAGGCCTTCTCTACAGTACTACAGCCTAGCCACTCATTCCACAGTCTGCATTTGTGCATGCAATTATTCCATCCCAAGTGCAGGACCTTACGCTTATCCTTTTTTAATCTAATCAGATAGGTTGGAAAAATGGTCCACAATCAATCTAGGTCATCCTAGATCCTAGCCCTACTCTTCAAAATTACTGCAGTTCTACCCAACTTGGTGTCATTTGCATATTTGCTAAGCACGCACTCAATACCATCATCTAAATCATTAATGAAGATGCTGAACAATACCAGACCCAGGACAGACCCCACTTGATACCTCCTTCCAACTAGAAGTTATGTAATTGATGATCACCTGTTGAGCACGATGATCTAACCAGTTATATATCTCAGTTACAGTGTGTTCATCTAGTCTGCATTTCCTTAGCTTGTTAATGAGAATGTGAGACAAGATGTCAAAAGCCTTGTTACTGCTTTCTCCCTCATTCATACAGCCTATCACCTTATAGAAGGAAATCTGACTGGTTGGACATAACTTGCTGGTGGAGAATGCATACTGGTTGTACCCGATCACCGTGTTCTCCTCTAGATGCTTCACAATAGATTCCTCGAGGACCTGCTCCATGATTTTCCTGGTATCAAAGTCAGGCTGACTTGTATGTAATCCCCTGGATCCTCTACCTTCTCTGTCTTAGAGACGGGCATTATATTTGCCCTTTTCCAATCAGCCAGAACCTCACCTGACCTCTATGAGTTCTCAAAAAGGATAGCTAAATGGCTCTGAAATTAACCATGCCAAGTCCTTCAGTACACTAGGGTGCATCCCAGCTGGCTGTGCCAACCTGAAAGCATCTAGCATCTCTAAGTAATCCCTAACCTGTTCTTTTACTAGTCTAGGCTGTCTCCTTTCCTGTATTTGCTGCCACTACAATAATCATCTGGTAGCTGCCCCTATTTGTGAAGGCTGAAGTAAAAACACAAAAAAAACCACAAAAACAAAATACTACCCATAAATACTTCAGTTTTCTCTGCATCATCTGTCACTAGATTGCCTCGCGCATTCCATAAGGAACCTCTCATTTCCCTCATCTTCCTCTTACTTTTGACATACTTGTAGAGTCCAGAGAAGAGCCATGCGCATGATCAGAGGTCAGGAAAACAGACCTTACGACAACAGGCTGAGAGCCATGGGGCTCTTTAGCCTGGAAAAGCTCAGGCTCAGGGGTGATCTGATGGCCACCTATAAGTTTATCAGGGGTGACTACCAGGATCTGGGGGAATGTTTGTTCACCAGAGCACTCCAAGGGACGACGAGGTCGAATGGTCATAAATTACTACAAGACCATTTCAGGTTGAACATAAGGAAGAATTTCTTTACTATCCGAGCCCCCAAGGTCTGGAACAGCCTGCCATCGGAGATGGTTTAAGCACCTACATTGAACACCTTCAGGAGCAAATTGGATGCTTATTTTGCTGGGATCCTATGACCCCAGCTGACTTCCTGCCCTTTGGGCAGGGGGCTGGACTCGATGATCTTCCGAGGTCCCTTCCAGCCCTAACGTCTATGAAATCTATGAAATCCCTTCATAATTACCTTGTCTCTTGCCAGGTATACCTCAAAATTGTGCCTTGGCCTTGCTGATTTTCTCCCTGCATGCCTGTGCAATACTTTTGATAAGATTCCTCTTTCGAGTTTCAACTCATTGAAGAAATTGCTCTCCAGCCAGGCTGGTCTTCTGTTGCACTTCCCATTCTTCCATTGCACTAGACAGCTTGCTTCTGTGCCCTTAAAGGACCCTCCTTAAAACACAGCCAGCTTTCCTGGACTCCTTTTCCCCTCAGACTTGCCTCCCAGGGGATCCTGCCCACCAGCTCCTGAGTTTAAGGGATGCTTTTCTGAAGTTCAGTATCTTTATTCTATTCTTTATCCTTCCTTCCTCCCTTTAGGATCTTGAACTCTATCAGTTACCTTCCACTTACAAACAGGGAAGTATTGATTGAGAATGTGAAAGCAGCAAGTCCATAAGAGTTTTCCCCCCTTGTTGGCCTGTCTATAACAGATGCTCATCCCAGGGTGGTTGCTCAATCCCTGCTCTGCCCTCACACCTCAGGCTTGTTCCCTTTCACCTTGCCTGCCACCTCCAAGAACAACACCTTGATGTTCTTAGATCTTTAGAAAAGGAGGCTGCCCCAGGGATCCCCAATCTCATACTGGTATTCAGGTGTCTCTGCTTTGCCTTAGCGGCTTATAATGTGGCTCCAGTTACTCCTTACACCATGCCCATGCCTGGCAGATGTTATCTATCCTATTGATCATCAGTCTTCTTGGACCATGGCTTCAGTCCCTATGACCCTATGACACAGCCTCCCTGCCCAGGCACTGTGGCAGCACAGTAGGGGGAGCTACTATGTAGAGCCACCTGCCTCACTGTGCCAGGCCCAAAAACCTCACTTTGAGAACCTACAGCCAGCTGTCCTGCTTCCTGGAGAACACCTGCAAGCCTGGAGTAATGCTGCCACCACCCACACACTGGTCTCTGGCAGGGCTCTGTGCAGCCCAGGACACAAAGACCCTACAAACCTTGGGGGTAATTTGTCCACAGAAATATTTCTGGGTCTTTATTTCAGCCTGAAGTATTTCTAGATAGCACCAGGAAAAACTGAAGGAGAATAGAAAGGAAAAAAGAAACAAAAAAAACTTTGCTGACCAAGCAAGGGGCAGAAGGCCTTCCCCTCAGCAGCACAACAATACAGGTTGTAACCTGACACCTTTACTGATCAGAGTGTGTACCATGGTGGGGGGGAGGGGGCATTAAAACAAGGAAGTCAGAATACACTTTAAGCAAACAAAAGCAACTTGAGTCTTTACAGAGATTGGATACAGGGACCCTTTTAAGACATGACTGGGCTATACACAATTCCTAATTCTTGGCAGGTTTCCACTTACAGAAGTCACCAGACAGCTGCCTGGGGTGCTTGCTTGTAGTTTTCAAAATACCTGCCAGAAGGAAGACAGCACTTCCTCCCCACCTAGGAATTTTATCTGGCTGGGTCACCTGATTGACCAGCCTGAACCAAAGAGAAACAGGCAAACGCAGACATACAGAGAGGGGGAGGGGATTTCTTCACAGGCACTGCCTAGCTCAGCTACTCCTGAACACATCATCTTAGCCTATATTCCCCACCCAGGCATTTCACCTGTGCAGACTACTCCCGGCTCCTATTTCCACCCCTGCTGGGCTTTGGGCACCTGGCCCCAATTTCTGGGCTCCCTTGCCCTAGTCTATGGGTCCTCTGACCCCCTCCGTCTCTGGTTATGGTTCCTTACTTTCAGTCTCCCTAGGTCAGGTGAGACCATGGGCACCCTGGCCCCACTTTCTTCCTGGCTCTTCAGTTCTCTCCTGCCCCTCTCTGGGCTACAGACTCTAACCCTATCTCCCAGGCCTCTCCGTCTTCCTCTGCCCTGTTCCTACTAGGACCTCTTCCTCCCCTTAGTCCTTTCCTCAAACTTCAAAAGTTACTTACCCCAGCTCAGCTGTTAACCAGGAGCTCCTCTCTCAGTGGCTCTCAGGGCTAGACTCCTTCACCAGCTTAAGCCCTGGGCTTATATGCTTCAAGCCCAGCCCCCTTCTGGTCAGGTGACTCTAATTGGCCCCTGCCATATCTGCAGGCTGCTTCCCACTCAGCCTCTTTCCTTCTTAAAGGAGCAGGAATGTTAAATGCTCTGTCACATTGTCTAACATCTGCATCAAAAATTATCCCCAACACACTCCAGTACCATTTCCTGGACCATTTGTGCACTGGTGTGCTTCCTTCCTAGCAGATGTCTTGATAATTAAAGTGCCCCATGAGAACCAGGCCTTGTGATTTGGAAGTTTCTGTCAGTGGTTTAAAGAAAGTCTCATCCACCTCCTCCTCCTCCTAGTTTGGGGGCCTGTAGCAGATGCCTGCCATGACATCTCCCCTGCAGCTCTCCCCTCTAACCTTTACCCAGAGGCTTTCCACAGGCTTATCTTCCACTTTGTACTGTACCTCAGAACACATGTACATCACCTGTATATACTGGGCAACACATCTTCTTTTTTTCCCTTGCTTATCCTTCCTGAACAAGCTATACTTATCCACGACCACCCTCTAGTCATGTGAACTATCCTACCAGGTCTCTGTGATCCCAATTACATTATAATTCTGTAATAGTACTAGGCCCTCCAATACTTCCTGTTTGTTTCCCATGCTTCTCGCATTAGTGAATAGTCATTTCAGGTAATTAACTGATTGTTCATTCTTTTCCCTAAGAAGAAGGAAGCTAAGGCATCCACTGTTTTTCCCATTACTAAGTTTTTATCCAGGTTCATGGCTCTTTACTTAACTCTGGGCTTTTATCTCCATCACCCAGTGACCCTAGTTTAAAGCCCTCTTCACTAGGTTAGCAAGCCTGTTAGCAAAACCAAGGCCGTGCAGCATTAATGAAGATTTTAACTTTTGATTCCATTGGCCAAAAAATTCAGGTTTCCTGGAAATAATTAGCCACATTTACAGATGTATAGTCTATCATACTGGTATACCATCATCTTGATATGTCTGAATAATGAAAAAAAAATCTTCCTCTAATAAAGCATCAGCAGGACTTCAAAGTGTCAAACTCTGGGGGTTCCTGAGAGTGAGATTGATAGATATAGACTACGAAAATTACATATATTCCCAGGCAGACTTCAATTCACAGATTTCTTTGAGGCCAGTATCATTGCTCTGTGCTCTGTCATTAGATATAGGGGAACAAGGGCACTCAGTTTTTATATCTGTGCCAGGAGGAGCTCTTTTCACAAGAGATCAAATAAGCACTAATCAGGAAGAATGTTTGGGTATTAAATGCATCATTGAGTCCTTTAAATATCACTCGATGGATCATAAATTCCTATTAAATGTAGATAATCCATCACTGTCTCTTGCAGATAGAAGATAAAAATAGTAAGAGATCTCCCAACAACTCACCTCTCTCCCTGAATCTTCTCTTCTACCTGCCTAAAGACAGGCAATATTTTTTTATCCTCAGTCTTAACATATGTACTTGCCCTATTTCACAAGAGATGTAACACTCCCTCTTGATATTACCCTATGCCCAGTTTTCTCCATTTAACATTCCCTTTTCCCCCTCCTGCCCTCCCTCATCTCACATTCTCTATTCTTCAGTTTTGCCTGCTGCCCCCTACTTTTTTTAATAGCTGCTTGCTTCCTACACTTCAGATCTCCTCATTCTCCACATTCGGAGCTCACTGTAACCTATTGTTCTAGCTCACCTACCCTACTAAAGCAACTACAGCTCTGCTACAGGATCTGATCCAGAGACTGCACTGGCCTCATCTGCTTTCTAAAGTGTTATCAGAGCTATGGCACTATTTAAAAAAATAGCAGAGGCATGTCATGTCATATGGCATTGACCCAGACGTAGCATGTTAAAAGGACATTTTCAACCATGCTTTTAGAGTGTAATCATATTCCTAATTGTTAGCAGCTCCCTGCAGAGCAGTTGGAAAAGCCAACACATTTCTTGGGGGTTGTGGGAGGGTATTAGTAGGTGGCATCTAAAAATTATGACTGGGTTTGAATCTTTTTGTTTTAATTTTTTGACTGTGCAGCAGTGATCATACCTTTTCCTGTTGCTTAGCTACATGCAAGTTAGCAACAAAAATGTCGTTTTATGCACTTTTCATTAAAAAATGCTACCTCGGGAATTGGAAGCTTTTGATCATTCTGTTTAGGACACAATTATTTTCTTTTAGTCCCACATTAGGAACCTGGCAAACTGAGAAACTGATTAAAAATAAACATAATTTAAAATCCAGATAACATTCCCTGCCAGATTGTAATTGCCATTTCACCCAGTGATGGATGAACCTCAAAACAGTTGCAGACTATGTTCAAATCACCATCCTTCAGCCTGCATTATTTTTAGCGATGGTCAAACCCAAACATTTGGATGGTTATTTAAAGTTCATATCCAAATGTACTGACTCTGCAAAAAGTAAGCTGGAAAACTTGCAAGAAAAAGATTTCTTCCAAATTTCTGGTGCTTCTTATTCTGCTTGGGTCAAAAATCTTGAGAGAAGATCTCTTTCTCTTTTTGTGCTACACTATGTCTGTTTCCAGGCTTGGCTGAAAAGCGCAAAGCCTGGCAAGTGAACATGGAAAAGTAGCTAAGGAAAAAGTTAAACAAACTGCTATGGAACACAAAATTCTTAGTTTAAGCTTGAGTGATGGCTCAAATTTATTCTTACTCTGGTATTCGATCCCATTTCCCAAGTCAAAGGGCGTTCTGCTATTAATCTCAATGAAAGACTAGTATTGCTTATTTCCAGTTAATCTATTTATATTTTATATGTCTCCCTGCATTTTCTTCCTCTAGCTTTTCCCTGAGCTAGTAGAAATTCAGAAATGAGAAGATTCGATGTTTGCAGGTTCCTTGTGAGTTTTAGGCATTTCTCTTGCCTTTCTTTCCCTCTGTGCAACACATTGACTGTTAAGTAAAATTATTTTGCAAAACTGGTAAATCTTTAAGTAAAATTTCCTTGGCACGAAGCTGTCATTTACCTTAACCAGCTGAAGAATCTAGGCACAGATAGAAGTGACAATTTTTGCCCAATCTGGCCCCGGAAAGCAGTGTACAGCCACCGAACAAAAGCATGTGGCTGCAGAGCATTTTAAAAGGGCCCAATCCTGCAACAATCTGAATCCTCAATGCATAAGACACTCCAAAAATGAAGCTTTTTCAGTCACTTGTATCTGTGCAGGCCAGGAGCAGGGCTGGGCTGACATAGCTCAGCCCTACTCTCGGTGTTGTCTTCGGAAGGGGTGGGGGAGTGAAAGAGAGCAGAGGGAGTTTGGTCTGGGGTTTTTTCAGCTGGCACAGTGGACTCCAATACACCCATCCCACCCTCCAGTGCCAGCTAGGCAACTCCCAGAACAAGCTCCCTTTGTTCCCTTCCCCCCTCCTATTCTGAAAACAGTCCTGTGGCCGGGAGTGGGGATGGGCATTGTTAGGCAAGAGTGACTGCAGGCTTGCTGCTGCTCTAAACAGCAACACAGTCTCCCAATCCCTGGGATCCAACAGCAAATGTCTGTTGTGTTCAGGGGATTGTTGTAACTCATGGCACTTCCTGCAAAGCACCACGATTTAGAATGGGAAGCTGCTCTTCTGTCTGTGCCTTCTGAGCCTAATTTAGCCCTGATGTAAGGTCTAGTGATTCAAATGGAGTTGCACCAGCATGCAACCATGACTGAATTTAGTTTTTTTATTTGAGCTAAGATTCTGGGGTAGGGTGATGTCTGAGGGAATAATCAAATGAGATGACCTTTGTGATGAGGCTGTGGATGGAGAGAAGATGGCAGAGAAGAGCTGCTGCATACTAAGCAGAAACTCAGGAAGAGTTTCAAAATAAGTAATGTTATTCTAGCTGCCACAGAATAAGAGAGGGCTGATACGCTTTGCAAAAAAATACAGCCTGCCATGTATTGGGAGATTTTCAATTACATAGAGATTGACCAGTTTGAGATATCACTTTCTTCTGAATCCTGAGAGCCCCTAAATCTGTAAAGAAAACACGCTCACACTCTAAACGGCTCTCTTGTCCTATGTTTGCAGGAAAAATTCAGCATACTACTAGATTTTTTTCTCTGAAGACATTCTGATATCTTCCTCGTTGTTTTTGCCTCTGTTTGCTCAATCTTGCTGCAAACAGTCTGCCACCTTACTATGGAACAGCACAGTTTAGAACAGCTCTAAAAGGTAGCTATTTCCTAGCTAGTTATGGATTCATTTCTGAATTAGCCAGTCAGTGGTAATAAGGGATGAATTCACGGCTGCAGCACTAGCTGGAATTTCTCTTCAAGTCTAAACTGTCTTTTGCTATTTTTCATTCTGGCAGTTTTAACTGCAGCTGCCATAGGTACAGTAATAGGTATAAGTGGACCTCAGTACAGGTAAATTAAGGCAAAATCTTTCAAGCACATTGTTCTCAGCACTACTCAATAAGGAAGCACCATTAATAAGAATGTCTTATTTTCAGTCATTTTACATCACACTGGGCATATCTACACATGATGCTACAATCGCTGTAGTGATGTGCTATGGCGATGTAGCATTCACGGGTGTCTACACGTGACCAGCAGCTACTTCGCTGTAGTGGCACACTCCTCCATTATAACATGCCTCTACAGCGAAGTAGCTGCTAAAAATAACCGTGCGCTGGGCATATGGTGTAGTATGGGCCAAAAGAAAGTGCCAAAGCATGGTGCAGTAACAAGCTTGTCATAAAACAACGTGTAGATGCACGCACTGCTTCTAGTCTTAAATTTACACTATCTATCTAAAGGTGACTGAACTCCCTTAGAATAAGATAGTAACTTAGCAAAACTGCTCCCCACAAAATCAAATTATACCCTTCTAAGTTTCAAAAGAGCAATTAACATCTTGGGTTTTTCTCTCCTTCAGTTTGACACCTCTTTGTTTTTCCACATTTTGCCCATCACTAGAAGTAAAAAAGCTAATCTGATAGCCCCTGGGTTTAACCCTGAAAAGTACTGAGCCCTTCCTACGAATGCTTAAAAGCTTCAACTTCCATCTTTACTTGTGCTTGAGGCATATAGCCTTGAAAACCCAACAGGCTGCATGTCACCAACCCAGCACCAGGGAGTGGCACAGATCTTGTGGGAACCTTTTCTTGAGAATATCTTGATCCAGGCTCAGATGCCTAGCTAAATGCTACCTATTACTGTCTCCTTTCTTCTGTGAGGCATCTGCCCTTGTACAGGTGCTCTGCTCACATGACTCCTGTCACCCTCACTGAGGGAACTCATCCTCACAACTCCTTCCTCAGCACGTGTAACCAGAGCTGGAACTGAGCATGGCCAAGTAGCAGCTTTGAGAACCTTTCCCTGTTTCTTATTTAAATGCATTTCTGTGTTGTTTGTCCACATTGGTTTATTTGAAATACAGTCTGTGAATTCAATGTTGCCATTTTCAAACCTGTATTCTTGCTTACGTATTAGCGTAAAGGTAAGCGGTTAGATCAAGGAATCAGAATATAGGCATTCAAGTTCCAAAGCTGTGGTTCTTTTCTAGTCAAATAAACTGCCTTCTCTAAAGTCAAGGATCATTGACACATAATAAAAGTTGCACTGTACCCACCTTTTGGTCAAGCAGCCCCATTGGGAGCAAGGCAATCACTCTCCTGAGAAAGAACTACTGACATTAGTACCTGGAGGATCATTTTTTCTAATTTTATAGGTCTGCCCTTCACCTGCTGTTGTCTCAGGTCCTAGTTCAACTTATCATATTTTTATGTTTAAGCAGATGCTCAAATGCTTTTCTAAATTCAAGAGTTGGGGAGTTGAGCTTGTGACACTGAATCACGGAGCTCATTTCGACGGCTTTCTCTGTTGAATTCTTTTCTTGTACTTAATTTATTATGACAAAGGAGATAAAGTACAGACTATTAAGCATAATTAATGGCACATGAAGTCATGTTGATACAAAAATGTGGAAGTAAATGAAAGAAAGAGAGCATAGACAAACTATTTGCAAGTGCAACAATCACTAGAATCCAGTTTCTACACCAGTAAAGTCAACAGGAGTTTTGCTGTTGACTTTTGACTAGATATTGACCTTGGGCACAGACCTGAGTTAGGAGTATCATGTAAGCTACACTGACCTGGTAGCAGATCTGGGAAGCACTGTACCTCATGAATTATACTGTGAGAAATAATTCCTCCCCTGCTCCCTCATCAGTGGCCAGGGAAAAGAGGGGAGAAGTACTATAATTGCCACTGATCTAAATCAGTTACAGATAAATAACATCTCCTCTCAATTGGCTCACTGAGTATGAACAACTTAATTACTGTTACATGTCCAGATCTACCATGAAGGTGGCCTACTTGGTGGTGTAATGGGATTTCTCACTCTTCTTTGCTACCTTGCAAAGTACATAGTTCACCATATAGTTTATTTCTCAAAGGGAGGCAGGCTTTGTTAAGACCCTTTCACTGGACTGTCCCCATATCTGCTGGTCCAACTGATGTGTAAGAGGACAGTTCAAGACATGCCCAAGCATTTTCAAGATGCAGACCCAACATTGCAGCGTAAATAGTGATAAAAATGGGTTATTGAGGCATATGTTCCCCTAGGCAGATAATTTAAGGTGGGTCTTCGGTTTACACTCTTAGGTCAAAGATCACCTGTACCTTCTATGTTTGCTGCTGCTTCTGATTAAGTGGAAAGGCATATTTCCTTTTTTCCCCCTAACCTACCATGTGGCCTGTGCTGGAGACTGAACTGTTTGGTATTTCTGCATCAGAATCTTAACATTCACAAAGAGCAAAGATCATCTGCATCGGACACAGATAAACACACGGTACATGATAGAAATGCAGCCTGACATTGTAATGAGCAAGCAGGTTCACCCATTGCCCACACAATAAGAATACTCAAGCACAGACATTAAATAATTAGTTCTCAAAACAACCCTGTGAGGTAGTTTTCCCAGTTTCGCAACTAGGGAAACAGAAGCAGAAAGGTTAAGCAATTTGCCCAAGGTCACAGAAGAAGTAATTGTCAGTGCAGGGATTAGAACTCAGGAATTTATAGCTCCTGGTCCTGTGAGCAGACCACTAGATTAGTCTCCTTGGTACTCTGGAGAGAGGGGCTTATTTTTTCAGTCAAATGCTAAACCAAATGCTCTGACCTTTTCCAGTTTTATCAGATGATGCATTTTCTTAACTTCAGGTTATAGGAGGGGAATGGAGGAGGGGAAGAAACGACAGACAGAAGCTCTACTGCTCAGTGCTTACAGAGAAAAGGAGACAGATTTTCCTTAACCTCTTTGAAGAGCTCTTCTTATCTAGGCCTGCCTTTCCTTTTTTGTTTCCTTGTGACAAGGTATTTAGCAAAACCTGAAGATTTGGTGTAATCTGACAGGCTGCATTTTTGCTATGGCTTCAAACTTACAACCCCTAGGTTGTTAGACATGCAACCTTACCATCCATGCCACCCCATCTGGGCCCACTACGATGCAGGAAGTAACTCCCAAGGTTGCAACAGCAACAAGGAGCTCTCATTCCGATCACAAAAGCAGCATGGGTTGATTTATATAATTTGTAAGGTAGCAATTGACCCATTAGCACACTGAAAGATTGCTTAAGTCATTAAAAAACATAAACAAGCCAAGTAACTAAAATAAATGCATGGGAATTGTCTGAGCAGCTGATATGCACATTTCAATATCATTCTGCTAAATATAAATATTCAGCCTCATTTCCCAGTTACCAGTGGAGAGAGAACTTCTGCTTCAAAATCAGAAGCATAAGCAACCCCCTTCTTGAGACAAAGGAAAATCCTCTTTCACTCTGATAGTACTCATTTATTTGATCTTCTCTGTAGATAAGTCACTACAAGGCAACAGAAACTTGGAAACTTGAGATAATCTAATATTTCAGTCAGCAAAAGGCAAATGTTCTCTAGCAAGGTGTGATCCTCTGACTCTTGGGCCACGTCCAGACGAGCACGCAAGAGCAGGGGTGTGTATTTCCTGTAGGACAAAGAGCAGCGGCACATATTTGTGCCACTGCTGTTGGTCCCAGGGCTCAGCCCTGCACATGTGCTCCAGAGCTTGGCAAATTGCCCCAAGTGGGGTAGGGGAGGCTGGGGCCAGCAGCTGGGCTGGCCCCAACAGCCTTACCTGGGATCCTGTGGGCTTCCTGGGGCAGCAGTGGTGGTGATCCAGGTGCTTGGAGCCTTGCCAGCAGCCAGAGCTCCCTTTCTGGTGGCATCTGCTGCTGGCACTTGCACTGTGCTGCTTTTTTAGCAGCAGTTTTTTGGACACCAGAATCTCCCAGCATAAAAAATCCCCACCGTGCTGCTAATTAGCAGTGCAGCAAACTGGTACACCTGTGCTGCATGTGGTTTTTGGCGCCTCAAACAGCTTTGAGGTGTCACAAACCACACATGCACGCTCATCTCAGATGCACCCTTGGTGTACAACTATTAAGAGACTGGAAAGCATAGTTTGGAACCACTGCACCAGAGAGTGGTGGTACTTAGTGATTTTTTTTTTTAATGGACAGTCAATGAGGTCACATGCTTTTGCTTACGGTTGTTGCTCATTTCATATTGTATACCAAATTGTTCCCCACACCCAGGCTTCCATGTTCATTTGCAGCTCCAAGATATTTCTGTGGTTAAATCTGGCTGTGATGATAGACTTCCAAAGCCAGAAAACATATGGCTAATTTGTTTGACTCCTCAACGTGAGAGAGAATAACTTTTTTCCGTCGCTCCATGCATTCATCAAACCATTCATCACACAAATTCTTTTTTCACATGGTCAGTGGAATAGCTAATAGTGGTAATAACAATGGTAATTTTTGCATATGAAAGAAAGCAAACCTATGCATCATCAGGGTTTTGGCATTTGGGATTGTGTTGTCTGCTGTTCTGTTTTAGCGATTTTTTAGGAATTGTTTTATATGGCAGGGAATGTCACAGGTTAGAGTTCAGGGAGCTGATGTGCAGCTATCTACAGGCAACCCCCACTTAATGCTGTTTCACTTAGTGCTATTTCGCTAAAATGCTCATTTGAAATTGATACCTGATTTCATTTAGCACTCAGTGAGTTTCGCTATAACACTTATGGTGGCCATCTTGGGTCATTAAAAACAATTGTGATCGCCATCTTGGGTCATTAAATACTTTCAGTTTTGCTTAATGCTCATTTCAGTTAATGCTCACTTTTTCAGGAAGCAATCAAGAGCACTAAGTGGGGGTTGCCTGTATCACAACTCTCTAGGTTTGGTTTGAGAAGAAGAACTAGAGTCATTTCAATGTACTTCTATTTATCCTCACAAACAGCTCACAAGTAGCAACCTGTGAGTAACTGCACGATCAGTAGCACAGCATACCTTCCTATAAACCTGCCTGTGCTTAGGTTAGCAAAGATTGAAAAAAAAACCCCATATAAAAAATGAGATCTAAATTCTTCAATAGGTCTTTGTCTGTTTTTCTAAGAAAGCATAATCTAGTGGATAGTGAAAATGTTATTTTCAGGCCATTGTTCTGTGAGGTTGTTTAACTGCCAAAGCTTTTTTAACTTTGTGATAAATACCTGGTAAAGAAGAGGTCTTAAAGCAGTGGTCAGCAGCCTTTTAAAACTACTAGCTGGATTGACCAAGTTCAAATCAGAAGCAGGCTAGCATTAGGACCCAGCTGCCACTGCCACTTCTTCCTGGGCTGGAATGAGGGAAGTGCCCGCCACCATCACTTTTCCTAGTATCAGCATGGGGAAAGTGACTGCTGCTGAAGCCCCATCTCCATTGGCTGGATCAAAAGGCTCTGCAGTTGGACCTGGCCCACAGGCCATAGGTTGCTGACCCGTCTTAGAGAAAGTCTAAATGGAAACAACACTGCTCTAAAACCCCTTACTTCATTCAATATGAGGTAGCATTACTTCTGGTTGCTTTCTATGAAGAGCTCTGTGCTCCTAACTCTATCTGATGTCAATAGGAGCTCTACCCTGAACATAGACACTGCCAGCTTTTAACTCTATCATTTCCTAACTTCTCAATGCTTGACTTATTTCATATTAAAATGTTGAACAATGTTTTTCAAGTAATAAATGTTAACATATATGAATGATTTGTATCATGTAGACTCATATTGATGGTACAGAATAAGCAGTGTTTGTATGAACTCACCAGCTATACAATATCATTTGGAATAAAACTTAGCATCAGAAACAGAAG
>NW_017729006.1:17852799-17860396 GCF_001723915.1 Gavialis gangeticus | reverse complement strand
CAAGGTCCCTTCCAGCCCTAATGTCTATGAAATCCATAAAATCTGAAAAGGACAACTGATGCATCACTGGTTTTCCCCAAATGTGCATCTAATCTGACTAAGCCATGAGATAGTCAAGTGACTTCCTGAAAGTCAGAGTGTATGAGAGCTAAGCATTTTCCTGTCTTTCTGTCTTCGGCATTAAATGTTAGCTCATGTGACTTCTTAATTTGCATAATGTCTCCTGAAAAGATCACTCTGAAGTGACTGCAAGGCTCATTTCTTCACTGCAGAGCAGAATAGTAGATTGCCTTGTTCATGGAAATCAATGTATCTTTGTCCAATGGAATCAGATGCTTCCACTATAAAAGCAAATGGTTCCAGTGGAGGTGGCAAGATATTAAATACTAGTATTATGTCACTGCCAGGGAAATGGAGGCAGAAAGGCTCTAGAGAGGTCTGTAATTATGCCATGTCAAATCTCCCCATGGACTAGATGCAATGGCACCAGGGCAAATCTGGCTCATAGGCTGGGGTTTGAGCACCCCTGGGTTAGATAAACACTTGTCTAGGATGGTCTAGACAGGAACGATCCTTCCTGGAGGAGGGGATTGAACTAGCTGACTTCCTGAGATCATTTCCAGCCCTACTTTTCCATGATTCTACCCCGGGTAAGAGCTAGAAGCACGGGACTATGGGGCATAAGCAGAGGTCAGTGGCACTGTGACCGTCTCCTCCTCCTCTCTTTTGTCAGTTATGTTCTGGACTGGCTACTTCCTTCAAACCAGGTCACGTGTAAAGGCCTCATGCTAAGCCCACTGGAATTAATAGAACTCCTCCCACTGGGTCCATTGGTTTTGGATTAGAATCAAGAAAGTCACATCTACAGTCTCAAGGGGCATTTTAACATGTGCTCTGGGACATGGCACTAGGCACTTTAAATAGTGAGCTGCACTAATTAAAACCACCTGCGCATCATGTGTATCAGCATCCTTGCACATCCCCACACTGAAAAAATGATGGCGGGGTGCTTTGAACTAAAGCTCATCAAATGTTTTTTATTCCAAAGCACCCCACCACCATTTTTTTCAGTGTGGAGATGCACAGGGACGCTGATACACGAGATGCAGGAGGCTGTCGGAGCGCATCAATTTCTGTGCTCCAGCAGACTTGTTTAATCGAGTCTGCTCAAACACGGTGGACAAACAGAAAGGGGTTGTGGTGATATGGGTGGTTCATAATCCAGAGGGCAAGGCAATCTCAATTATTTGTTTATACTATCAGTGAATATCCTACCCTGAAACAGGTCAAATAATCTTGGAACGTAGCGATGTGTTTTCTCTCCCTTGTGGCGCACAGAGAACTGACATGTATGTTGATAAATTAAGCAATGGGAGACAGTAATTTATGCTACCATTAAAAAACATCTCCAGTGGAGTGCCTTTTCAGAAAATGATCATTCTTTGAAAATTTGGTTCTGAGTTGTCTTCTTTAAGAGGGAGATTACCTCCTAAAATGGCAAGATATTTTAGAAAAAGAAAAAAAGAAGCCAATATTGAAACATCTTACTTTATTATATTTTCAGCAAAATTACATTTTTGAAGTGAAGTTCGAATGGGAATCAAACATGAAAGCATATAAGTATCCACTTTTCAGTCCTAGACTAGTTATAAGAAACCACTTCTGGTTGGCATTTCTGCCACAAACAGTGAATTTTCATTACCTGAAGTACCTATCATCAAATGGATAAAGAGCTGAATTATGTAATAAGATGTAATATAATCAAGGACCCTGGAAAACACATACATCATAACAAGGCTAATACAAGCGGTAATAATGTGACTTCAGTAACATGAAGGACTCAATAAGCTGTTTCCTGTTATACTCGGTCTTGGTTTCTGAATTGCAAGGGCACTGAATTTCATAAATTTATGGTCAGGTGAGCACATGCTGGATAAGGAACATATTTAACCCTTCCAGCAGGAGCAGAGCACAAAGTGGCCCAAGTTCTCGACTGTGGTTGAGGAGCTCAGCTGTAGCTCTAGTATTTTGCTGTTCATAGACTTGCCATGTGAGGTCCAGTCCTCTGGCATAATTTAGAGGAGTCTGCAGTTATACCAGCTGGAAATGACTCTGAAACAACCACTAGAGATTGGCAGGATCAATGAATTGCCAGGAGGAGTGGTAAAGAAAATAGCACGGGGAAGTTCCTTCCTCAGTTAAGCCAGCTGTTGGATCAAAATCTACTACTATTATAGCAGTAAACATACCACACTAAAGAACCTGGGCCTTGGTTTACCATCTCTAGTCTTATATACTGAAACTCTGGGGGAAATACAGACCTCCAACTCCAAACAGGATGAAGGTAGGGTTCAGGCAACTTGAGTCATTCTTCACGCACTCAAGGAGGATGTCTGATGTTAAGAGTTATGAATCATAACCTATCTCCTGACATATCACCTGTCCTCTAGCAACACTACTTTTCTTGGAAGCCAGAAACAGAAAGAAGAAGCCTGGAAGAAATAAATTAAGAGCACAGGAGGTGATAATAAGGGTAAGCTAGAAGCATGAGTCTGAATTTGTTTTAAAATATTGTGGGATAGATCCTGGTTGTTTCAGCTCAGGGACTGTCACGCGCAGTCTGAGGCAATGACTAGAACAGGTTTGAAAGCCAGGTGTCTGAGCTGGAGCTGAAGTCTAAAGAACAAACCAACTATAGGAACTGCTGATTTACACTGTAATTAGGGAACTAGGAAAAAGTAGGAAGGTGATGCTGGACAAAGAATAAGACTAGGCAGCATCCAGAGCAGCTGGAGGCAAGGCTTAGTTTTAATGGAGCTGCTTTAGATCTGAAGGAAATACTTTCAGCAGACAGATGCCAATGGTCTGCTATAGATGTCTGAGGAAGAAGCACACTTGCATTGGGGCAGGTTTTGAGGTGAGGAATGGATATGCAGAAACAGTGGCTCCCTGGTACTGAGGTTATTATACTTCACCATGCCTGTGCTAAAAGGGAAGTGAGCAAGGAGCTCTTTATTTTCACTTGTGTGCTCATACCAGGGCTGCCATAATGGTAACACATCCACTGTATGACTGTATTCAAATAGAGTTAGTGGTATGCAGAACAATAGCTTCTGTACCAGTAGCAGAAGGCATAAAAAAATGTTTTAGCTGTTCATGTGGTGGTGATAACAGCTGTTAGAGGAATTATACTGAGGGCAATGCAGGGAACTGAGTCTAAAGGATGTGGGGTGGGGGAAGTAGCTCGGGGAGAATGGAAGTGTCTGGGTTGTAGACAGGCAGGGCACTTTAAATTCTGGTACCAGATGCTATGCAGTGCAAAAAGTGGTGTAACAAGGCCAGATCTATTGGCTCTAAGGGAGCATGAAGAACAGCAAAGCACTCATTTACAGAACCAAGCACATGCAGCATGACTCAGGTAGCTACTGCCTCATAAAAAACCCATAAAGGCATATTTCAAAAAGCAAGTGATCAAGTGCCAGTGGAATGGCAGAACGCCGTGGGCTGTGCAAATAATTGATTGTTTTTGGTTCAGTTGCCAAACTTAAAATGGGGGGAAGTGTATTTTTGATTGTCCCCAAGTTAATTATTTGTGGTTTCTTTAGCAAATCAAAGACAATTGTTTGGGGGGTCAAATGAAAAATGGTGTTGATCTCAAAGCATTTTGTTTCTGGCATTTTTAATAAAAGGAAAGGAAATTTGCAACTGAAGATCAAGACTCATACATGCATTGAGGCATAACTGAAAAAAAAAGGGAAGAGGAGGAGATGATCACAGTGCCACTGACCTCTGCTTATGCCACATAGTCCAGTGCTTCTGGCTCGTACCTGGGGGAGAATCATAGAAAAGTAGGGTTGTCACTCAGGAAGTCATCTCCTCAGGAGGTCATCTAGGTCACCCCTTCCTCCAGGCAGGGTCATTCCTTTCTAGACCATCCTAGACAAGTGCTTATCTAACCCAAGAGTGCTCAAACCCTGGCCCATAAGCCAGATGTGCCCCCTGGTGCCATTTCATCCAGTCTGTGGGGAGTCCTGTGGGCCATGGCTCTCTTTGCTAGATTCAGTGTGCAGGATGAGTCTGGGCCTGATCCTAGCACTCAAGGCCAAGGGATGGCATGGAGCACATCCTGATCTCAGCATGTGGGACTGGGCAGAGGCACACAGGGCCCCTGGAGCCTCGATCCTGGAACATGGGACTGGATGAAGGCAGCATGGGGTCCTAGAGCCCAATCCCAACACAAAGGACTGGTCAGAGGTGGCATGAGGACCTCCAGAGCCTGACACCAGTATGCAGAGGCAGTGCTGGGCCCAGGGCCAGATCCTGGCACACAGGATCCAATCTAACCCACAGACAGGCCTGCACCCTTTATCTAGCCTGTGGGGCCAAAAAGTTGAGCACCACTGATCTAACCTATTTTTAAAGACTCCAGAAACAACCCTCAAACACAACTAACAGGCATAGCGCCCAGAACATCAAACATGCCTTTAACTTGCCACAAGTAAAGTAGGGGGATGAAGGCATTACCAAAGTCCTGCCACTATAAGAACAGGAAGTAATTTGTTAAAATATGCTCAAGAGATCAAAAAATACTATAGAGACCTAGCTTTAAATCCCTTTGTGATGGTTGCATAAACCCCATGCTGACAGATAAGTGGTTAGCTGAAGCCTGAGAGCTCTATTAACTCCTTTAAAAAAAAAAAATAACCAGAGTGTTTCAAGGTCAGGGCATTAAAAGGAAGGTGTTCACTTCAGTGCTTCAGTGCAGTTGAGAGAAACACTCCATGGGAATGGAGAGCTGGGCAGAAGCTAGGCAGAGAGAAAACTATGGGAAAGCCACAGGAGTGGAATTAGTTCCTGCAAAAGGACTCTGAAAAAGAGGTAAGAAGACTGCAGGGAGGCAGCCATGTTGGTCAGTGTTATGCAGAAGACTGGGGATCTGGGCAGGGAGAACTGAAGATTGGCTGAAAAAAGCTTAAGCCCTGGGTGGACAGATGGTGCTCCATTTTATTTTTTTCTAGGGGATTTTGTTTAGATACTGCAAAGCGGAGTCTTGTAAGCCATTAATCAGGAAGAGAAGTAAAACTGAAAAAAAAATACTTAAATATTTGTTGGACCAGTCAGAGACTGTCTTTATGAGCTACTGATTAGAGCACTCTCCTGGATTCCCAACCCACTGAATACTGGAGTATTCTTCAACAGAAGAGAGAAACCCATTCCAACATAACCCTAGACCAGGGGTGTCAAACATCCAGTCAGTGGGATGGATCCAGATCACAGAGCCCCATAATCCAGTCCCCGGTGCTGCTCTGTTGTCCCACACGCTGCACCGGCGTTGTGCTGCATGTGACGCTTGCTGGGCCTAGTCCTGGGCTGAGCTGCCTATAGCTGTCTAGGCCAGGTCTTGGGCTACACCACCTGTGGCACGCACTCAGGCTGGCATCCTGGACTGACTTGGGTGCATGCTGCATGTGCTGGATTAGGCATGCAGGCAGGGGGTCCCGATCTGGCCCACGAACCAACCCCACACCACTCATTCGGCCTGCAGGGCCAGATGAGTTTGACACCGCTGCCATAGACAGAGGTAAGGGAACTCTCCCAGGAGGCTGGAGATCAGGGTTTAAGTCTGCTTCAAAATCAAGTTGACTGAACCCAGTTCTTTTGCATCTCAGGCAAGTCCCCTAGCTATTGGGCTCCAAAAGGGAGACGGCAGCACCTCCTCCTCTTCAGGAATGCTAACTAAGCCTCCTTGTGCATCTGATCAAAAAAATATAATGCTGCTTTGGAGAATGCAAAAGAGGTTAAATTTTGGCATGTGGAAAGCTCCCTACCCCATCTCCCAACACACACATTTTTCATACAGATAAAAGTATTCAATGACAGTTTCAGCTGTCTTGAAGCTGCCTTCTTCTGGCAAATAAATGATATGCTGAGAAAATGTTGCCCAGCTCTAATAGCACTAAATTAAAAGAAGCCAGCTTCACAGTGTACTATAGCCATGCAGATCTTTGCTGTAGCATTGCAGAAACTGGTGGGAGGCAAACCTTCCAAGTGCATACCCTTAGCCATCCCACAGAACCTCTGGTTTCTGCTGGAAGCTACAATTAAAACCATTAACAAGCAGTAGCAAAGGAGGAAGAGAAACCCCAGCATGCTGACTTACACGACCTAACATTAGTCACCTGACCCTTGCAATCAAATCTGCTTTTTCCTGTTTGCAGACTCCTTACTGTTAGCAGAGGCAGCCACCCCAGGCTGAGGGAACTGACAATACTGCAGTGGGCTACAATGCTACAGATATAGAGCAGCTGCTTGGATAAAATATTAAGCTTATTTTCCGCCCCACAACAGTTTCATGGGATTTGGATGATCATAAATGACTCCTGTCTAGGTGAATGCTGAAAACACACTATCATAGAACATTATGATCATTTAATGACACAGCCTCATAAAACAAAAATCACTAGTTTTTCCACAACAACAAAAACCCAACGCACCATGTGTAACCACAAACACTATAAAATAGCTTTGATTTAGAGTTTATTGTGGCTGTGTCCACACTAGAGAAGGAAACAGAGTATATTAGGGATACCCTGGATGAGGTATGAGAACACGTTTTCATTCCCAAGCTAGGCAAAGAATTCTGTGGTTTTAATGAAACATAGATTTGCTGTCAGAGATATAGAGGTAGAAAAATGTATTAAGTTCATGGCCCTGATCCTTACTTATACTAAGGTTCTTTTAAAATTGGTCTCACTCTGGAAAGAAGAATTGGGTCTCATGTACTTCCATAACAATTCTTTACTTAGCTCAGTTTGCAATGGGCTATTTTTGTTAAGAAAATTTAGAGCAATTTTAAATTCTGTACCTTAAGATTTGCAGGACACTACTCACCAGCAGCCATTTCTCATAGCTGTGACACTGCTAGGTGAACTGTGCATATAATACATTTTCAGTATATGTGGCTATTTGCAGACACCAGCAATTCAGATGTGCCATTGGAACATAGCCCACTTTTGTATTGCATTGGTATCACTGAAATATGGACAGCCTGAATGCTATTAGAGCAGTGGTTTTCAACATTTTTTGATTTGTGGACCCCCTAAAAAATTTCAAATGGAGCTGCAGACCCTTTTGAATTGTAACTGGATTTCACACACTTTTGACTGGTCATAGTCATATTTTGAAGACCCTTTGGACATAAGTCTGCAGACCCCCAGAGGTCCAGGGGGTAGACCACAAGTTGAAAACCACTGTATTAGGACAGTGCATTTCAGTACAAGTTCTCATGTACATATTATTTCACTAGAGTACACAATCTGCGGTGCAGTTAAATCAGGGGTGGGTAAAATATGGCCCACAGGCTGGATCTGTCCCACCATGCCATTCTATCCAGCCTGCGGGGCCCCTAAAAAATTTAGAAACTATTTATCTGCTCCTGGCTGCCTGTCAAAGATGACAGCAGAACAGCCCTGCCCCAGTCTCAGCCATTTTCCTGCCTTGCTGCCCCTGCACTGCTCCAGCATCAGGTGGTTCCCGGCTCCATCGCTGGACCATGGGAGTACAGGGCTGCGCCATTACCCGGGGGGGGGGGGGGGGG
>NW_017729006.1:17852191-17852548 GCF_001723915.1 Gavialis gangeticus | reverse complement strand
GCATGGGGGTGTGGGGGGGGGTGTGTGTGTGTGTGTATTTGTAGAGTGAGTCCCACACACACACCCCACTCCCCCTCACTATCATACATGCAGACTCCCACACTCACCCTCCCTCCCACACACAACTCCCACAAACCCCATACCCACCCACACCCCACTTATCTACACACACACCCCAACATACTCCCTTACCCCACACCCACACACGCCATACCTATCCACCCCCACAGGCACACCCATACCCTTCCCCACACCCCACATACCCACAGCCCCCACAAACCTATACCTACCCCCACACACACAATATACAAGCATCAGACTTCATTTTAAGCTATTATATACAATCACCTCTATGTA
>NW_017729006.1:17850256-17852075 GCF_001723915.1 Gavialis gangeticus | reverse complement strand
GAGATGGCAAAACCCCTTGCTGAAAGGAGTACTTCTAGGGACAAGAGGAAGGACTTTTGGTGACAAAGCTCAGGGGTTAGGGGATGAGACTTCCAGACACAAAATGGTTACCGGGGGCTTGCCAAAACTCAGTAAGCAGCCCTCTACCTGAAATAAGTGCCCTCCCCTGAGTTAGATTGTTTCTGAAATCTGTATCTCTTCAGATTCGCAATTCTTTCTCTGCTTCCCTCACCCTACCCCACAGCTGTCCAACTTGCATCTTGTGGGCTACATACTACCCCCAAAGGGTAGGTATGAAGCTTGCAGTCTCCTCCCCTCCCCACCCCCTCAAGTTATTCCTGCCCCAGCAGCCAGGGCTGGAGTGCTCAAGCTACAGGTAGGTGGCACAGGGTAGCAAAGCAACCTGTGCTTTGGTGGGGTGGAGGGAACAGGCTGCCCATGTGCCACATAGCTCCTGGATCTGTGGCCCATGCAGCATGTGGCCCAGGGTCCATGGCCTGCCATCCCTGTCCTACCCCAAAGCTTACCATTGCACCGACTATAGTACTTATCGCAAGAGCCCAAAAAATCTGTTCAGATGTTACTGTCCCTGCTATTGTAAGCACATTCCAATTGGCATTAAAGTTCTCGTTTTAAAGAGGCACTGTAGTCCCTTTAAAACTAGTTACTTAACTGTCTCTCATTTAGATCACTCTGAAAATGAAACACTATACAAGTACAAAAAGTTACTACGTTACTCAGAGCCTGGAGCTATTCTGACTTCACTGGATGCCTTACAAGCAGATATTGTTCTAGGAGATAGCATGAGACTTACTTCCTAGAGAGATTATTATATATTCTTGCTATAAGAAAAAAAAAGAGGTTCTAATGTAATATCAGTCATCTTTAGTAGCATCTGGTAGGCAATGTGCAGAGAGAGAGGGAAGAAAATAGTCCTGTTCATGACTACTGGTTCTGACTTGTTTATACTCTGGGCCCAAGTAGTTCTCAACCTTTTTAGCAGCAGGGGAACACTAATACATGTAATGCGTGGGTGCTTTTAATTAGTGCTGCTAGCTAATTAAAGTGCCCAGATCTGCATCCCAAGGCACATGTAAAAAAGCCCCTTGAGACTGTAGATGTGACTTTCTTGATTCAATTGGATGTTTAATCCAAAATCAGTGGACCCAGTGGCAACTGGATTTTGGAAGAGAGACACAAAATTCCCAGAAGAATTCTCTTCCCTGATGAAGAATGCCTTGCATTCAAAAGCTTGTCTGACTTTATCCCAGCTATGCAGTTAGTCAAATAAAAGCTATTGCCCACAAAAATCCTTGCCTCTCACAGCTAAAGGAGAGTATTTAGCATGATGCTGGTGGATCAGATATCTGTATGACAAACCTGTATGACAAATAATTTTGCCTTGGCATGCCTGTTAGAATACTCAGTTGATTTTCCCTCTCCAACTCTACTAACCCACTAATGCAGCATATATTTGTTTTTCCTAACATTCTTTTCAAAAGTATAATTGAGAGTTTGGTACCTCACACTGTACTCTTGCAATCAGTTGAAACCAAAGTTCTCCTAAGACCAGCAATTACTGGAATGAGCGAGTAGAAGCCCCAGTTTTTCTTTTCCTGGTTTAGATTTAATCCAATGAAAAGACTGCACATACACTGCTATGAATCTGCTAACTCTGCTTGAACCAATAGTCCAAAAGCACTGATGTGATCTTAAATACAGTAAACTGCTTTTGGAATTTTGTTCCGCAATCTGTGACAATACGGAGGCAGAAAAAATAAAGCAAGAAAATGCTTGCAAAGCATGGCAAGAGAAATCA
>NW_017729006.1:17846179-17850245 GCF_001723915.1 Gavialis gangeticus | reverse complement strand
AAGCAAGAAAATGCTTGCAAAGCATGGCAAGAGAAATCATGGCCTATAGAAAATAAAAAAAAAGAGAAACCCCAGCTCAGGTTTTTTTTTCATGTTACTTTCAGGGCACAATTTGCAGAACAGCTTGTTGTTATGTTCAGCTGGCCGTGGTGTGTCATTTCAGTTACTGTGCTGTCCCCTAATGCTTCCCCCAACAAGATTCATTTGAGGCAATTATATTGGTTGCTTAAAAGAAGCACAGGCAGGCAGGCTAGGACTGAAACCAAACCAAAAGGGTGGAAAAATTTCACCAGGCCCATACATAAGAGACCAAAGTAAATGAATGTTTATTTTGTTCATGTGAATTGCAGGGTAAAATAACAATGCAGGGGTGTGGTGTATGGCCTGCAGTTGCAGGAGAAAAAAGGTAAACTTTAAAGTTGAAATGAATGGATCAAAGCAGTAACATTCCAGACTATGCAGGAGTTTATCTCCTAGTTAATCTTAACTGAATCCCAACTGAAAAATCAAAAGGACAATAATGTGGGACCTGCCTTAAAGAGAGGCATTCACAATAGTAAATCTTTAAAATAACAGTAACAATGGTAATAATACCTAGCTTAAAAAAATGTTTATACGAAATATGATTTACTTTCCCACACTTTGTGTGCTGTGCCTTCACATTCCTTTCTTTGCACCTTGAAGTGGGAGCCAGGCCAGAGAGTCAGTAGAAGGGTTTGTTATAACTAAAGAGGCGAGACTTGGTGGACAAAGCTATGAATTGATTTGTTTCCTTTATGACAGAACACCGTGCCCTCTTCCCTCCCCATCAACATGTTAGTCTGAGATACACAACCTCTTGCACTACAGGGTCTTGAATTATCAAGCTGGTAACATGACATCCCCTGACTTTCTACCTGGTTGAAAAGAAGGCCTCTTCCTGTGCTACTATCTATGGGCTTCCATGCCTGGGCACTAGAGAAGGATGAGGGATGTGGAAGGGAAGCTGAGGGAGAAAGGGGATGCTTCAGGGGTAGAGAGGAAAGTACTGTAATGCTGCTGTTGAGGCAGGCAAAAAAAAATGAGACGAGGTAAGAGCAGAATTTCCTTGACTTCTGAATCTCAGGAAATCTCAGGACAGGGAACAAAAGTTTTATCTTCTTGCAACCCAGATCCTCTTTTCCTTCGATCCTGCAGCTAAATTGCCACAGGGTGTCATTACTATTTGGATCCGTCTATGCTGCATCACATTGCAAGATCCAATGGGGACAGCACCCTGAGCAATTGGCAGATGCAAACAATAACAATTAAGCCTATAAGAGCCTGAATATCTTTTAGAGTAAGGACCCACTGAATTGCTTTAGAACACAGTGGTATAACTGTGAGTGCATAAGTAAGAATATGGCTTATAAACGTTTAATGTTTAATTTCAAGTTTGACATTATTACTGATATTCAAAATGTGTGGTTCATTATGACAGCCTTCCTCTCAGACATGACAATCGGAAACTATTTCAAAACTGCAGTCTCCTTCCTTCATTCAGTGATCTGCTCAGACTCATGCCATGAGCAATAGACACATTTAACAAGGTGTGCTGTGAGTAGCTGATGGAGATTTCAAAACTTTGGTGAGCACAATCCTATAAAAACTCCTGTGTTCATGAGACTCATATTCATTCACATGGATCACATCAAATTCTTGCAGTTTCAGGCAGCAGAGACTGCTTCCTGTTATCCCACAATGTGCTGTTCTGTTCTTCCTCTGAAACAGCTGCTAAAATCAGTGCAAAAAAGTAGCCTGGAAGAAGTACCTGGGCCAGAATGAATCTTTTAAGAACTATTCTATGGAAAGGTCATCAGAACTTAAGTCAGCAATCAGAAATGGTTTATTTGTGATCCCCCTCAAACTAATCATATCATCAACACCGTGCGTGTTTAGATCTTCCCATTCATGTTGCTGTAAGAACCATACCAAGATTAGTTGAAAGAATCCTCCCAACAACACCAGGAGGTAAGCAGGCACAACTCTCCCTGTTGTGCAGGGACAGAAGCAGGCCAAGAGATGCAAGGTGTCTTTCCCAAGATTAGATGGAATGGCTCTGATAAAGTCAGAAACAAAACTCCGATCTACAGACTTCCAGTGAGGTGTTTTAACCACCAGGCCATTTTACTGGCCGTGAGGCTATAGCACCACCAATTATCCAATTTTAATAAAAACAGACAAAGACAGAAAATCTACATTTCATCTAGACCTTACCTTAACATCAGTCAGCTACTAATTAATTTAGTTTCTCTCATTCCTCTTCTGCATAGACCAGATGGGTTTTTTTAATGTCAAATATTAAACTTCAGGTTGTTGCCCCTTTCTCCCCTCCTCCCCACTCCCCCATATACTAAGGCTCAAAAGACTTGGATAAGCTCCCTCTAATTAACAATTCAAATTTGAGGACCTATATAGGAACTCCACTCTCTGAACCCTTGAAGTTCACCTGTCACTATTGAAAATGAAGGATTATGGAGGATTCAGCAACTGGCAGGACAAAAGGAGAACAGCTCTTAGACTTATCGATGGAATTTCCCTCCTGCTTTGAAGTATTGAAGGTGAACCACAGGTATTTTTTTGAATATTAGTAAGCAACTTAAATTAAAGCCCTCCTAGCTTTACAAGCCATCAAGAGCTTTTTATAAATTTACAACCAGCTCTATTGGAATTGAAGGATGTTGGCTGATGAGCACTCAAGGTCATTTGACCATAAAAGTGAGAACTAAAGTTGAGCAAATAGTTCACAGTTGATGCTTCCTCCCCCTCTCCTCTGCTCACGTATTTCACCTTTTGTCCCTCAACTGTCCACAGACTGCAAAGCTCCATAATTTATTTATTATTATATTCATTCAAGAATTGTATTGTTGAATCATTTCCTCTCTACAGTCCTGTTCATTATAAGTAACCATCATTTGCAATGTTTGCTGTTTCCATTTATTACATAAATAACGTGATTTCTCCTCTATCCCCTCATTGGGGGACTTAGATAACTAAACAGTACAATGTGAATTTTACAATCAAATGTGTCATTCAGATTTTGCTCTTGGTCAATACTTGAACATCTGTATTTAAAATTCACTCTAAGGCTTCATGCTAGCAAGCTTGAATATGAAAATCTATGCAGAAATCAACACAAAAGGTTGCAAACTATCAAATTAAAATTCTCTTTCAAATTCAGATATTCATAGGCAGTTATTGGCTTTTATTCACTCACTTCTGCTGGGCAGTAGAGAAGTGCAAAACATAGCCACTCTGGCTTGCTGAGGCCCTGTGAATCTTTTTTTTTTTCTTTTGGACATACGAACTTCCAAAATTGACCACAGTTAGCAGAAAGTACAAACTTTGCCTGACAGTCAAAATCCTGATGCTGTATTTAAAATACCATATTTCAATATGAGTAGACATTTCATAGATTTCATAGACATTAGGGCTGGAAGGGACCTCGGAAGATCATCGAGTCCAGCCCCCCGCCTGAAGGGCAGGAAGTCAGCTGGGGTCATAGGATCCCAGCAAGATAAGCATCCAATTTGCTCTTGAAGGTGTTCAATTTAAGTGCTTGAACCACCTCCGGTGGCAGGCTGTTCCAGACCTTGGGGGCTCGGACAGTAAAGAAATTCTTCCTTATGTCCAGCCTGAAATGGTCTCACAGTAGTTTATGACCGTTCGACCTCGTCATCCCTTGGGGCGCTCTGGTGAACAAACGTTCCCCCAGATACTGGTGGTCACCCCTGATAAACTTATAGGGGGCCATCAGGTCACCCCTGAGCCTGCACTTTTCCAAGCTAAAGAGCCCCATGGCTCTCAGCCTGTCGTCGTAAGGTCTGTTTTCCTGACCTCTGATCATGCGTGTGGCTCTTCTCTGGACCCACTCAAGCTTCTCCACATCCTTTTTGAAGTGTGGAGCCCAAAACTGGACGCAGTACTCCAGCTGCGGCCTCACCAAAGCTGAGTACAAGGGGAGAATGACGTCCCAGGATTTGCTTGAGAAGCATCTATGGATACAAGCCAGTATTTTGGTCGCTTTAGTAGCCGCAGCATCGCATTG
>NW_017729006.1:17844945-17846146 GCF_001723915.1 Gavialis gangeticus | reverse complement strand
GGATCTCCCCCACCCAGACCTCCCTGTCCCGTAGCAGGCATAAGCGTCCCATGGGACTGATGAAAGACCGATGCAAAGTACCCATTTAATAGGTTGGCTTTTTCCTGGGCATCAGTTGTCAGTTGCCCCATCTGGTTCAGCAGGGGTCCAATGTTGCCCTTGCTTTTTCTCCAGTTCCCCACATATCTAAAAAAGGACTTTTTATTGTCCTTTATGCTTGAAGCTAGTCGGAGTTCAGTTGCAGCCTTGGCTTTCCTGGTTTGCTCCCTGCAGGACCAGACCAGTGCAGAATAATCCTCCTTGGAGGTGAATCCCATCCTCCATTCTTTGTAGGCCTTTCTTTTTAGCCTCAGAAGATCTGCTAGGTCCCACTGTTCAACTAGAAATATTTACTAAGTAGCCCCTTGTCTCTCCCATTAAGTTGCACTGTGTTTAGACTTTGTAAGGAAATAAAATAAGCAAATTTTATATGGGTTGGGTTTCATCCACTGAGCCATGTTAGTTTATAATGTGAATACTGAGGTCTTTTCTACACTTAAATTTTCCTTCTTAAATCCCACCCTTAAGTTGCCTGCCCTATGTAGTGTGGACAGATACTCTCACTGATCATAACAGCTAAATCTTCTCTTAACTTGTAAGTTAACATGTCAGTTAAAACAACTAGTTTATACTAGTGATTTTACCCTTGCAGCTACACCAGCAAACATTAGCCATGGAGGGAATTTTTTAGGGAAAAATACCTAATGTAAACACAGGATGTCTGAGTCCACATCCTTGAATTTTAAAACAGACTTAGAATAGTTTGACCCTGACTGCTAATAAATCTTGTGAGTAATTTTTGCCACAAACAAACAACTATCAGACTCCCCAACCACACATCAGGAAGTCAACTAGGAGTGTTGGTAGGCTCACATTTTTCAAGCTTATAAAGTGTTTTGAGAGTTTGGGGTGGAAGGTGGCATAGAAGCTTAAACTTTGAAAACTATTGCTGTCTGTCTGCTGTCCAGTTAATGCAGTTTCATCTGCTTAAAATCAAAGGGGCAGGAATTTCCATTTAATAAAGTGATCTAAGGAGATGGTTGGCTGCTCCTCTGTAAAAAGAGTACTCTACAGTCATGGCTCAACACACTACAGTGTTATGTCATATATTTGTGTGTGTGTGTGTGTGTGTGTGTGTGTGTGTGTGTGTGTGTGTGTGTGT
>NW_017729006.1:17832765-17844875 GCF_001723915.1 Gavialis gangeticus | reverse complement strand
ATATATGTGTGTGTGTGTGTGTGTGTGTGTGTGTGTGTGTGTGTGTGTGTGTGTGTGTGTGTGTTAACTAATGCTGTGGAACAGGGAACAACCTGTGAGAGGTGGCAGTGTTAATCCCCACAGCTGCCAAAGCCACTATTTCAGCATGGCTTTGGAACAACTGTTAATGCCACTGCTTCTTGCTCCCACCCTTTCCCCAGCTACTGCTGCAACTAAAAACCCTGATTTCAACAGCACAGGAGGGTAGAGGCGGCGAGTTTTCATTAACTCTCTGAGTTCTGGAGCTTCACTGAAACAGAAGCTCCACTAGCACCATTGTGGTCTGGCAGCCATGGTGATGAGCACCATGAGCTGAATCCAGCCCACAGAGGTGGGTGGTCCAGCCCACAAGAAGTCCCATGGGCCAGTTCTGGCCTGTGGGCTATCTGATTAACATGCCTGCTATAGAAGAATGCAATTTTAAATAGAAACTCAACTCCTTAGTACTTCACAGTGAAAGAAAATATCTTACTCACAGAGGGGGTGGGGGTAGTCCCTACTGATTTCAAGCTATCACTGAAGTCTTTTTCCTCCTAATATGCTTCTTTTATCAGAACACAATGGATCAGCTCAGGTATATGCATTAGGTAAGGCAAGAGACCAGACATGGTAGTTACAATGGATGGTCTGTGTACTAGACCATAGGGAGGAAAGTGTTATTGGACTGGTGATGTCAAAAAGTGATGAGCCTTAAAAATATTTTTATCTAGCTGTCTACTGCGAGCCTTGCTCCCTAAAACTAGATGCTAGTATGATGGAAACATTTTCTTATTAATATCTAAGAAGCCTACATGACAAAAGTCTCTGTTGCCATGTGTGGTATCAAAGCTCCTTCTGTGTCTAAAGAAATTACAAAATTTTAGTGTTGCTAAGTTGTTTGAGTGCATTCACTCATTCTTTGCTCTTGTGCCCCTTTGAATTTGCTTTCCACCAAAACACGCAGGCATAATATTCCTAAAATAGCTGTCTGCAGGAAATGTTACAAAGCTCCCAGTCTGAGCAGTAACAGGGCTGTCTGTTAATCGGAATCACCGAGGGTGGGATTTTTAAAATGTGTGTTGCTGCAGGGGTGGAGGAGAGAGGGGGTGGGGAGACTCTTCCAACAGTTCCCACTGGGGTTTGCAGCACAGTTTCCAAGTGTGAGAATGACTGTAAAACCTCACAAGTCACTTGCTGCTGTTCACATGCAGCGTGAGACATGAAAACTGTGATCTGATTATCATCAGAAAGTCTTCACCACATCCCAGAAGGGAAAAGAAAAATCAGAGCAGTAACTGAGGCCAAATCATCCTTGGACTATTCATTAGGGACCTGATCCAAAGCTTGTTCAGGTCAGCTGAAAGACTCCCACTGACTTCAGAGTGCTTTAGAGCAAGACTTAGGTTGTTGATTTGTTTCTTCTTTGGAAAATAACAAAACACTTGACCTTTACTTGCCAGCAACTTGGCTGTTTCCAGGGGTGGCTGGAGTTATATCTACCTGCTAACATACTTACTCTGTCTAGGGACTTTATGAACTGAAGAAGACTGCTAGACTTCCAAACATCTCACATTTTGGACTTGAATTTTCCTCCGTCCCACGCAAACTCAGTATTCTCTCATTTTTTATTTATGACACTGGAAATTTTGAAGGAACTGACAAACTTGATTGGTTGGCAAATGCCTTGTACTAATAACCTCAATGAAAAAAGGGGGTTTCAGACAGTAATTATATAATCTCCCCATATTTCTCTATGTAAATCTCCCTATATTCCACTATGTACTAAAAAACAATCATGCAGGAGGGCTGGTTCCGCAAATCAAGGTTTCACATCAAATCACTTTGGTGCGGCAAGCACAATTTGGTACATAAGCACAACACAGGTCTGTTTTTCCCACACTGATCACACCTTCAAAACTCTGTCACTTTGTCTTAAATCACATTTTAACAAAAGTTATTTCTAGGCTGTATACCATAGATTAGAGGTGGGCAATTTATTTTGGCTGGAGGGCCACTTAACAAGATTTGGGGAGCTGTTGAGAGCTACACACATAAGATTAGTGAAGATATCATGTTAACAAATTATAGATTAAGAAAAACCACATGCTAAAAATCAAACATCTACTATAACGTATTTTAATATTATTTCAAAAAATATTTTTTGCCCTGATTTATGTTCATCTGAGTAGTGTACGTAGAGGCGATTGCATAATAGCTCCAAATAAAGTGTTTCCCAGGGGAACCAAAACCAGCCAGCAGGGTGCTCAGCCAATGGAGGATGCTTCCACTTTCAGCAGTCCTGCCACCACCCAGCCACCCCACAAATCGCACGGGAGTTCCTGCCTTAGCCTGCACCCTGACACACCCCACAAGAGCCATTTGCACCCCAACCCTGCCTGCCCTTCCCATCCACACTTGGCTCCACAAAGCCAGGGGAAGCCCAACAGCCCCCTCCAGCCTTCCCCAGCTTCCTTCCAGGGCCATGCAGGCTGGGCCTACCCACAGCCCAGGAGTCCTCTTTCTCCAAAAGGAGACCCAATCCCAGGGTGCTGGGGGCAGCCTCAGCCGGGTAGTTGGGACAGGAGGTGTGCTGGCTGCAACCAGAAGGCAGCAGGTGGCTGGGCTGGCTCGCAGCACTGCATGGAGCAAGGTGGGTGGTGGGGCCAGGACAGGGACTGGGGCTTCACCTGCTGGGAGGCACCAGGGAAGCTCCACCATCTCCAGGCACAGATGCAGAGCACCTGCTGCACAGTCCTAGCACCCAGAGCAGCTCCTGCCAGCCCCGAGCTTCCACCCAGCATCCCCTGTGGCACCAGCAGAGGTCAAAGCCAGAGCTGCCACCCACATGGCCTGCCCGTGGGCTGGGTAGAATTAATTGGCAGGCTAAATATGGCCTGCAAGTTGTATTTTGCCCACCCCTGCCATAGACTGTAATAAGGGAAATGGATAGAATTGATCTCAGAGTATTTTTCATACGCATTGCAATATGGTACATTTCAGTTGTCTGGGGCCTGATACTAGACCCTGTTACAATATTTTTACATCAGTGGAATTCTACTAAAGTGAACAGCATTATACTTATGAAAAACTCCTGTAACCATAACAAGTTGTGTCACCTCCTTTTAAGTACCTGCTGATTTGGGGCATTCTAGTCCATTCCAAAAGCAAAAATCTTGTGCTGTTCCACAGTATGTTTAATTCAGATCCAAGCAGAAATACTCTTATCAAAAGACAGGATATTTGCTCCAGCTTTTATTTTTCTGGCAGAAATTCAGTGGGTCTCAAGAGCCCATTAACTTATTCATATCACTGGACATAAACTGAATAGGACACAACCACAATCACTGTGTTTTTCAAGAATTGTACTGTGAGCTGTCCACAGGAACCCCACTTTTTTAGAAACTTTCCCAAAGAACATAGGGTTGCAAAAAGGGTAGTCAAAGCTGGCCAGATAATGACAAATCTATTCCATGACAACTTTCAAAATTTCCTGGAATGATAAAATCTTTCAGAATTTTGCATTCCAAGGAATTGTGTCTAAGGCATCCATCAGGTAAAAGAGGTCAGATTTATGATTTAGGTTATTCTCTCTCTCTGTGGATGTGACCTGAGGGTCCATGTCAGTCCTAAGAAACCCTCGTCAAAAGCTATATCGCTTTGGGAAACATTTAAGCTCTTGACAAAACAGTAAAAAAAAAATCTTGCATTGAAAACACCCTGACCAGCTCTGGTAATCAGCCCTCTGGGGTCTCTACTCTAGGAAGCCACCCCTTGCAGGTAGAATTTAAAAGGCAGCTGACTGACTGGAAGACAAGTTTTGGGCAGTGGGGTAGGAAAAATGATGCATCTACATTTTGTTCTCTTGTAGGAAGAATTGCAAAAAAAAAATCTTTCATTTCAGGCACCAAGGGCAGCAAGACTGGGTAAAGGGTCCCTGCAGGTTAAGGAAAGTTATGGCTTTCCATTCATTACCCCGCATTTAGGCAAATGGTCTCTGTTTTCAGTCTGTGTGGATTTGCAGCCCAGAATTTCAGTTCAGGTCAAATAGAAATTATGCCTCATGGTCTACAGGGCATGAATTCTAAACAAAACCATAAGCGAGCCCTAAAAGGCTAGGATTAGATAGCTAGGTTTAAATCCAAGGCAGATTCAGTTTCCATCTTCACTGCTGGCACAGAACTCAGTGGGTAGTAAGCTTCTACTGGGATTATCAAAAGCACCCGAGCCCCTCATTACACCTTTAGCTATCTAAATACCTTTGAATGTATGGCCCTTAGTCTTTCAAGGCTTCAGTCCCTATCTTAAAAAATGGGGTGACAGTATTTTCCTACCTCCTCATGGGGCTGAATTACATTATCTCCATAGGATGCTCAGACACTGAGTAACATACAGAGCCCTATAAATATTTTTTACTGGGCATTTCCTTTGAGTTGTAACTTGACATGAAACCCTCAAACAGGCCTTTATTTGGTGTGGTTCCATTTAGTGCTGCAAACATTGCACGCATCTCTGACTGCAATAACCACCTTCTCATTCATCACGCAGTTTTATTAAAAAGAGATATGGGCTATATACAGTAACATTTAAAGCAACACTTTTACTTTCTCTAGACTTAGCACCTCACACATAGGAGGAAAAAAAGCACTGAGGCAGATTAATAAGAGTGAGACTGCTAGACAGTCAGATTGCGGTCAGTTAAACTGAGGAAAAAGTAGGCTGTGCTCTAGCTGCTGGATGGCTGATTTATATAATTTTCTGGCACTATAAAGAATGTGGAAACTAATGGGCATTACACTATCCCACAGAGAAAATAGCAGGAGACATTTGTAAACATCTCAGTCAAAAGTCTTGTATCCATGTTCATCACTACTGACTTGGTAATGTGTATCTTGGTTTAAAAAGTAAACTCAGGAATCACTTGAAGCTATACTCCTCTCTGCAGGATAAAACAGCATGTTGTAATTCATTCATAGATGGAAACCCATTCACAGTGTAGTATGGTCTTCCATGCACTCTCTTTTATAGTGTTTGCCTTCCCTACTATATAAAGTCTCTATGGATTGAGGGGCTAGGCTTCTGATGACTCTATACCTATTAATGATTGATCACTCAGAATGGTAGTGTGTTAGTAAATACATATGCATTGCAAAAAAAAGAGAAAATATTTTCTATTGAACAGAGAAAAATGCTATCCCTGAGTAATTCTATTTTCTATTGAAACTTTTACATTATGTACAATAGAAATTTAGCTCAGATTTAGCCGAGATGTTGGCCTAGATTCAAAGAAGAAATGTCACCTTTTGCATATTCATATGAGGATAGATTTCCTGTGGTGAATAATAGGTTTCCTCTTAGAGGCATTTTTATAAGCATTTTACATAACATAGAACAACACATGGAATGTAGTGGCAGTGCTCAGGATGGACACGCTCACTGTGGCAATGAATGAAATGGACCAACTGCAGAGGCTGGGGAGAAAAATCTCTGAACCATATGGAGACAGCCTGACTTGGCTTAGAAACAATATTTAAAGGCCTGTTTTGGGGGGGAATTAGCTTATAGGTATAGATATATGCATCATAAGGGGTCAAGATGGGCAGCAGGGGTTAAATGGATTTCTGAAAAGCTTGGGAAACATGCACACAGCTTCTCAGGGCCCTGAAAAGCAAATGGGCTGTCTAGCACAACAGGGCCAATAGGCGGACACAGCCTGAGAATTGAGAGGTGCATGCCATAACACCGGATCATAGTCTTTAAAGCAGACAGGTTAACACAACAAGGACACACAGCCTGGAAACCAAAGAAGTATGTACCATACTGTCCCATAACACAAGATAAGTGACACCAGCTACAAGGCCCCAGAGCAGCAGGGGGGGCTAAGTTCCGGTTTTGGGGGAACTGACCAAATTAGGAAAAGGCCCAGAAGGCTACGTAGACACGTGACCACAGAGAGACAACAAACCAGAGCTAGCCATGGAGAAGAGTCATCAGGAGTCATCAAGGGGGAAGGAGAACACAAAAGCAGAGACTTGAGATTAACAAAGGGTCCCTCCCTGTCCCTTTGTCCATCCCTCCCTGTCCCTCCTTCTCTTCCTTGAGAGGGGTTCCCATCTCCATCCCCCAGGAAGGGTACCTGAAGCCACCATGGACAGACAGCATACCAGAAGTCCATCTCATGCATCCCACTGGAGGGGGGCTGTGGTCCTTGGCATCCCACCACCAGACTGCTGACACTTAAGAGAGAGAGCCTCAGAGTGGAGCGTGCATCCTGACCGGATGTACTTTGATGACAGCCCTAGGATTGGGAGATATAGAATTGCTTGATGGTTTGTATTGTTGCTTGTTTGTTCTTATTCTGTATCAATAAATTCGCCTATTATCAACTGCCAGGTGTTGTGGTCAGTCTGAGGGTTGTGCTCGCCTGGAACAAAGGTAAGAGCCAGGTTCCTAAAATCCAGTATCAACACTGACAACTGGCTCCTACAGAAAGTACTCTGCAGAATTTAAAAGGAATTTATCCCCTTGAGATTGCTTCACATTAAACTAGAGACAGCAGCTACTCTTTTGCCACTCTTCACACAGCAACCCTAGGAAACCAAATTCTAACTGGGTTTTAACTAGCCACCCTTCCCTTTCCCTGTGACAACACATGTAAGAATGCATGCATGCATACATATGCGCATGCACACACACTTATGGCTGAGATGTATAGAGACTCTGATACTGAGAGAGAGAGAAAGCATGCACAAGCAGCACATCAAGGTTTTAGAGTCAAGGACAATCTCTAGACTCCCTTTTTCACCTACCCAGGGACAGAACAATGGAGAGGTGTGTACTCTGAGGGAAGCTTCTTGCATTTGGCATTTCTGGGTGGAAGAGACAGTGGCAGCAGTATGACCCCAATGGTGCCAGGAGTACCTTTAACAAATGAAAGTGAGGTCAGGTGGCAGCGTGACCCAGCTCAAAGGTGGAGGAGGCCTACATGCTCTCTCTGACAGGTCTAGATACCCATTAAGATGCAGATAAACTATAGGATACAGCTCCCCAGGAGCCACTGAGTATTTATGTGGCCTGGCCTTCTCCCTAAATCATGTTCCACACCACAAAAAGGAGACCCTTTCCATAATGAAACCTCATCGTTTTTTGTGAAGAGCTAGATGCCCTGTCAAGAAAACCTAGAAACTGAGTCTGGGTAGAATGTGTCCAGCTAGTCTGGGTGATTTTGGGAAGATGGTGCTTGAGATAAAAGGCTGGGAAATGCAGCTAGCATGTCCACTTGCTTGTTGCTATTGTGTCCATATTCTTCTCTTCTGCCAGCAACTGAATTCCTCAAGAACCATCTTGGATAGAAAGACTACCCAGTGGGCAAATCTCTGCTCAGAAGCCAGAGTCCCCAGAAGATGCAACTGGGAAGGCAGGATAGAGACATGTCTGAGATGACTGACATCTCTCTTCTACATTCAGCTCATTACCAAGAAAGGGGTGCTGGCCTTCATGCTACAAATGTGCAGGACAGAGGTGGGAGAAATAAAGCATACAGATATTGTAGCTGGGAAGAGCTCAGAATTGCACCATGAACATTATGTTCATTTTAAAAAGCAGGTGTAAGCAAGGGTGCCCTTAAGAAAGAGCTGGTAGGTCAGCCTGCACGAGCAGAGCGCTGGAAGAACAGGAGCCCATGCTCTTTAGCTGGCCACTGACAAAGTCTCCAAATCCTTAGTCCACAGCACTATGCTCACATATTGCCCTGTAAGAGCAATCTTGGGTAGTGAATCCAGGAGCACTGCACTCTCTCCTATTTTTTAAAGGTTTTCTAAATAATCTCAGTATTACTGAGGATATTGCTCCAGAGCTGCTATATTTAGGACTACAAAGATGCTCTTGGAGTGGGGACCTGCAGGATGTTACAGAAGTGGGAAGGAGTAGGCATTCTCATCTTAATGGAGGTGGTCTCTCATCTTCCATGAAATGTCCTCATGCTACTTCTGCTGGCTTGTAATTTTTGGTGTTCTCATTAGTCCCACCCCCACCTCCTGACTCTCATCCAGCTTCTCCTACTGCTACACCTGCCAACCTGCCTTGGCAAGGATTCATAAATTGTAAGGCTGGAAGGGACCTCAGAAGATCATTGGGTCTGGCCCCCTGCACTAGGCAGAAAAGACAACTGTGGGTCAGGTGACCCCAGCAAGGTGACCGTCCAGTCTTCTCTAATAAGATGCCAATTAGAGAAGCATGTGCTGAAGCTCCAGCATGACTACAGCCAACGCACCACAGAAGTGCACTGAAGTACCCAAGGCAAAAGACTCAAGGAGCACAACCCCAGTGCCCTGGTAGGCTTGGGGTATTAGAGTGTATCTAGCCATTACTTCTGTAAAGGAAAACAGCTGGAGACCAGAGAAGCTCGTTTATGAAGGAAGCCAACTTAGAACTTTTGGATACAGCATTCCTGCCCTCTAGGAGGCAGCTCTAAGGCCAGCAGGGGTCCTGGCCTGTGCTCACCCCCAGTGCAATTGCTTTATATGGACAAAAATATTTTTCAGAGCCTGGGGAATTCTGCCAGTGCCATGCCAAAGAGCTAAGACTCAGGCATTAGAAACCTGCACAGATGGTGTCTTTAGAGAAAGGTCTGTATCTGAATGCAGACTGATGAACTAGAAAAGGCATCCCTGTGTGGGGTCTGTTGGACTCATTGTAATGCTGGTCATTATTCTATTTGACTTCGCTAGTGCTCCCAGGTTGATATATCCAATATTAATGAGGCATTTACACTCAATCAAGGAACCCTCTAAGAATATGCATTTACTTCTAATGGGCTGTGCAGTTAAATTAATTAATGCCATTTAATCTTTTTATTTTGGGGAGGATGATGTATGACATGGATTTTTTTCTACTTGAGCAGTATATGAACAGCAGCAGACTGAATGTTTGGGCTGCCCAGGAGCTTGCTAATTGGTGTGGGTCTGAATAAGCAGACCAAGTGCACACAGACTGGCAAGCTCTTCTCAGAATACTGTTGTGTAAAGTCTGAGGCTCATTGCAGAAGACCAACTCTCTCGTCGGGAATATTTGTTGCAGGCAATCCACCCCCGACTTGCTGATTCCTTTTGGAACTTGTTTGCCATGCCTTTGAAGGAGAAAGTAAATATTGGGAGGTAAATTGTTGGTTCTTACTGCAACCTAGATATCCAGACGGCCTCTTCGCAGGGCTCCTCCACCCCGCATACCCTGCTCTTACCACTCCAGATGTTCTGTGGTGCATTTCCTTAACTAGAGTCCATGCCTACTGCAATGACACAGTCTTGCATGCTCTTGTTAGTTATCACATGCCTGTGGCCACGACGTTCTCCAACTTCAGTGTACACCCTCTCAAGTCCCCAATTCTGGTCTGCTCTCAATTCTACTACCCCCTTTTGTGTAAAGGGATAAATCCTCTCTCTGTTCACACTCTCATTTATTGCACATAATCAGTATCCAATAAAGCTTCCGAGTCCCCGTGCCACTCCACTTTAACTGATAGAGAACCATCCAGATTCATAACCAGTTTAGCACAATCCCCTGACTCAGTCCCAATACTTGATCTCCCTTTCTAGAAGGAAGAACCCCATCTTCTCAGGGCAAATCCCCCTTAGTCGCCCCCTGGCTTCTTCCCTTTTGTAGACCCTGAACACAGAACACTGCACTCACTGGGCTCTCACCACTGGTCTTCCATGGGACGCCTCTGCTCTGGATCTCGTCTCAGGTAAGTCTCACCTTCTTAGCTCCTCCACACAATCCACTGACTCCTGTCTGGGTTGGGTAATCACTGCACCTCTGTGCAGCTGCATGACCTCCCACTCCTGCTAGTTTCCCCTCTCCAGTGAAAGATAAGTTGTCCAACTGCAGAGCTTTAACTCCCAGGTTGGCCATCAGAGCCTATCAGGGCAGCTTCCCATCTGCCCATCCTCCCCGCTGGTCCTGGGAAAAATCAGCAAAGCTGCTCCCATTCCTTACTCCCTTTATTGGTTCTTCCACCATGCACATGGGACACTCTCCTTCCTGCAGTTCCTCGGTCTTTTGTTAACTCATGGCAGGGTACAACTGCTGCCCTGTCACATGTGGCATTAGTGACATGAGACTACTACAACTGTGAAATTAATATCTGGTCCCCTGAGACATGGCAAAAGGAAATTCTCAGGGAATTTCCACCACCAAGTCAAGTGATTTTCACTGTAAGGGTTGATGACCAAGCACATTTGTTGTGATACATACTAGAATATACAGTAGGCAACTTTCATGCTTCAGGCATGAGATTTGCCAACTCTTTCTTTTTCCTGGGTGTCAGGAAAAAGTCCCTAAAAGTTGCTGCAGATTCACTCTAGCAGCCACGTGAGACAGTTGTTATTGCTCCTTATAAGTAATGTATAAGCGCAAATCTCTTGGAAGACAGACAAATCACAGAGAGAAGTTGCTACTAAGGATTCTTTAGGATAATAATGTATGAACAACTGACCGTAAGAGGAAGCTCAGGCTGATAATTCTTTGTTTTATACATGAACAATGTCTTACAAGTGAATAATAAAGGAAGAACCTCAGGAAGGGATCAAATTTTGACAATGTCCTGTTTGTGTATGTAGACTTTATTAAAAGCAGGAAACACCATTACCCACCACTCCTATCTGGATGCAATTATATGGAGTTTTTTAAAAACACAGTCCTAAACATTTGCAGTCCCAGCCAAAATTCCCATGCTGGAAGAAAGGAAACTGCCAGGTAAGCATAGAAACAATGTCCTTTTCTTGCATATGGTGACCTCACCAATTCTTTAACACTAGAGTTTTAAATATCTAGACAGGGAGGTTAAAAATGAACTAAGTTCAAATCTGCACCAATATTATATACTACTTATCTAAGGATTATGAAAGTTCTACCTCTCACCACTCTCTTCTACTGAAGGCTGCCTCACACATTTAAATTGTAGAACCTGGTGATAGCATAAAGGAAGGAACATTTTGAGTGTCTCCTAAGATAAGTCACAGTGGATGCTACACATGTGCTTTAATGAGCATTAGCTTATTTTAATGCTTCTTAAAAGTATTAAAAAAACCCTGCGCTTTTGCTAATGAGCATTAAAATAGGCTAATGCACCTTTTTCTAGTACCTCACAATGGAAGTGTGGCAGAGCACCTTTGGGTGTCTGCCACTCAAAGGTTCTGAGTAGGCAGCAGAGGTAGCCTGCAGGTGGATGCACTCCCCAATCAGGAGTCATAAGACCAGCAGGAGACTGGATGATTGGAAAAGTGGGTTCAGCTGCTAGCAATATGAGCAGGCTTGAGCTGGAAAGCCAGCAAATTTGCTGCAAGCAGCCAGAAGCAGAACTTTGCCAGGCTGCAGCTGCTGCTCAGGAACACCCAGAGGACAGGGTGACTATGGAGATGGCAGAAAGTTTCTGGTCCTGGAGAATGACATAAAAATACACCCTGCTGAGGAGGATGGTGTGGTGGGGCTGCTTCTGGCAGGGCAGCTTCCAGGAAGTGCCCCACCTGTGCCTCCCCGTGAAGGGCAAGAATGAGGTGCCAGAAAGCCTCAGGCACTGTTGTCTTGTGGGTTACCTCATGGAGTGGAAAGGCTAGGGAAGCATACCCCAACAGAAAAGCACAGGGGCACAAGCCCACTGAGTGGGGCCTGAAGGCAGGGTCCATGTAAGTCAACAGACGCCTGAGGCCGAAAGGGGCATAATGCCCTGAAGGGTCCAGGTACATCGACAGATACCTGAGGCTTGAACAGCCACAGGCTGAGTTAGGGGGTCCCAGATAAATAGTCAGACGCCTGAGGCCCAGATGCCCCAGTGGGAGGGAGAGGGAGACTAGCAGTGACCCAGCAGCCATGTAGAGTAGGGCCTTAAGACAGTCCAAAGGGCTGCACATAAGCTGACCAGAGTAGTGGCAGCTGTGTAGAGAGCTTTAAAACTGTAGGGTCTTAAGACTGTCTGAAGAACTGTACTTGGCCTGACTGAACTAGCTGCAGCAGTGTAGAGTAGGGACTCAAGACTGCCTGAAGGACTGCACACAAGTTGACTGGAGTAGTTGGAGTGGATGTCCCAGTAAGGGGGTGCG
>NW_017729006.1:17827536-17827765 GCF_001723915.1 Gavialis gangeticus | reverse complement strand
TGCAGCAGTGTAGAGTAGGGACTCAAGACTGCCTGAAGGACTGCACACAAGTTGACTGGAGTAGTTGGAGTGGATGTCCCAGTAAGGGGGTGCGAGTTAAAGCCCAGGCATGTAAAGGGGGTGCGAGTTAAAGCCCACAGGTGACAACCTGGTAAGGGGCCTCCAGGTCCTTGATCACCTGGGTGATCGTGATCATCGCTTGCTGGAATTCACCATCCAGCGCAGGGTG
>NW_017729006.1:17823842-17827525 GCF_001723915.1 Gavialis gangeticus | reverse complement strand
AGGTCCCTTCCGACCCTACTTCTATGATTCTATGAAATGAACAGTACCACCAATCTACTCAGATGTTGCAATTGCTCTAAAGCAGCTTTTTTCAACCTGTGGGTCACAAACCAAAAGTGGAGCACAAGAATATGTAAAAAAGTCACAAACAAACTTTAAAAATGGATTCTCCTTTAAAGGAGAAAAATGTGAGAAACTGGGGCTTTTCCCTTGCAGGCTGGCAGAACTTTAGCCTGCATGGGGTTGCTTGAGGCCCTGTCTGCCCCACACACTACGGGGCTGGGACCAGGGGCAGAGTAGGGCCTTAAAATGGCAGGTTAGGAGTGAGGGGCACTGGGTCAGGACTGGTACAAAAAAAGATTGAGAACCACTTCTCTAAAGAAACATGCCCTGACTCCAGAAAAGTATTAAATTGAAATAATTCTATTCTGCCCTACTGTTTTCAGTAAATAACAGGTGTTGGTTATATGCATAACATAAAGGCCATCAAGGCACAAGATGTAGATTTTCACAGCTACATAAAGTATATTTGAGTCTTTAGCAACTGTTAAGGCCTCAGAAAAGGGTTTGGGTTGAGGAAGAAAAAAAACTACACTAAAACAGATCAGAAATTAAATAATTGGTAACAGGAACATTTAAACTGCCTTGCTTAGGCTTCATAGTTAAGCCTATTGAGAAGGATGGGTGGCATTTCACCTATTTGTTCAAGCTATGTTTGCAGCTATCTGAAGGCTTACACATTGCTTCAATGGTTTATTCCTGGATACTTGCTCATATTTTCTTCATAACTTTAATAGCTAGAATTGTCATTTTTTAAATACAAGTTTATATTCTGAACACATTTCTGTGGCAAGAGGAAGAGGTAGTAGCAAACTCAGTAGCTGGGGAATGGAAGGAATCCTAGCAATGACCCTGAGGAAGAAAACATATAGTCTCAACACACATACTGAGACACAAAAAAGTCAGTGACACAGGCTGCCATTATTCTTATGCAGATGCACCAGTCCCCTCAAAATGTTTGCATACTAAGCACTTGGTTTAACTCCCACTAAAACTGTGGGCTAAAATCTGGTCTCTATTATAAGACCATGGCAGGTTTGCCACTGACTTGAGTGGAGGCAGTATTTTACCCTTGGTTGTTTTGGGTGTCTTCTTTGCCTCCAAACCTCTTTATAACTCAGGCATATTCTACCTCTGGTGAAGCCTCAATATCAAAATCTCAAAGAGAAGAGCCACAAAATGTGTTATGTCCTGCAAATCTATAGAAAACATACTTCATTTGAAGTCATTTTTTAAATGCACTTTTGTTTCTCTCTGGAGCAAGTAAACGTAAGTGCCTGCTTGGCTCAGTACTGGTAAGTATTGTATAAGCCCAGAATGGGTTCAGTGAAGGCAAGAAGTACCAGTAAATGGTACCCACCCAGGTCTCTGGCACAGACCGACAGAATGAAAATAGGGCATATCTTGAGTATGATCATAGTATAAGGGATGTTACATGGTGCTAGGAGGCAAGCTTTACCAAGTTATTTTCCTTTCTTACTGCAGGCAACCTGATAATCTAATAAGAAAACTGATGTTTTGAAAGCTAAAAAGTCAGCAGAGGAAAAATAGCAGTGAAAGTGTAATGCCAGCAAACAGCTTTTATTGCATGATGTGCAGCAGGGAAAACTTCCAAAGAGAAAAATGCCACCCTAGCTAAAAATAATCTACCCAGGAAGCCTAAACAACAGCTTGGCTGTTGATAACTAAAACAGCAAGAGCTGGAAAAAAAATGAATATATTGATTATCTCAAAAAACGGTGACAGGTTTCTTTTTCTGTTTAAAATATATTTTAAATGTACATATTTATAGCATATTGGAAAGTATAAGAACATCACCTTCTTGACAACATATAGCAGCGGTTCCCAAATTGTGGTACATGTACCACCAGTGATATGCAGATAACCTGTCAGTGGTACACACTAACACACTCCACACAACACCCCCCCCCAAGGTGTGCAGCCCCGGCAGGCAGTGGCAGTGGCAGTGGCAGTGGCAGGAGGGGGTACTCAGTGCACTCTTGCTTGGTGCAGGTGCCTGGCAGGGTGTGGATCTGGCCAACACTGCACATCTCAGTGAGGGGCGCAGCCTCTGCCAGGCCGTCTGTAGCGCTAGAGCTCCCCACATGCACATGCAGTTCTCACACTCTCTGGGCACGGGAAGGAAGCGCTGCGTGCTGGAGCTAGCTGCCTTCCCCGCCAGGGCTGCACAGTGCGGGAGGGAAGCCCCAGCCACCTTCCCCTGGGGGGTGGGGAAGGCAGCTGGCTCCAGCGCACAGGGCTTCCCTCCTGTACCCGGCAATGTGGGGAGCACCGGCAGTACATACAGTATAGAGGCTGTGCCCCTTGCTGCGATGTGCAGCACTGGTTGAAGCTGTACACCACTAGGCACCTACACACTTTGGACCCTGAGCACCCCTGCCTGCTGCTGTACCATGAGAGGAGTGTGCGGGGTCCCCAACCCCCCCACCCTCACACATCCACACCCTGCCCCCACATACACAACCTCCAACATAGACTTTAGACATTAGGGCTGGAAGGGACCTCGGAAGATCAAGTTCTGCCCCCCGCCTGAAGGGCAGGAAGTCAGCTGGGGTCATAGGATCGCAGCAAGATAAGCATCCAACTTACTCTTGAAGGTGTTCAATGTAAGTGCTTGAACCACCTCCGGTGGCAGGCTATTCCAGACCTTGGGGGCTCGGACAGTAAAGAAATTCTTTCTTATGTCCAGCCTGAAATGGTCTTGTAGTAGTTTATGACCGTTCAACCTCGTCATCCCTTGGGGCGGTCTGGTGAACAAACATTCCCCCAGATACTGGTGGTCACCCCTGATAAACTTATAGGTGGCCATCAGATCACCCCTAAGCCTGCACTTTTCCAGGCTAAAGAGCCCCATGGCTCTCAGCCTGTCATTGTAAGGTCTGTTTTCCTGACCTCTGATCATGTGTGTGGCTTGTCTCTGGACTCTCTCAAGCTTCTCCACATCCTTTTTGAATTGTGGAGCCCAAAACTGGACTCAGTACTCCAGCTGCAGCCTCACCAAGGCCGAGTACAAGGGCAGAATGACATCCCAGGATTTGCTTGAGAAGCATCTATGGATGTAAGCCAGCGTTGGTGGCTTTACTAGCCGCAGCATCACATTGCAGGCTCATGTTCATCTTGTGGTCAATGATGACCATTCCTTAGACCAGGAATTCTTAAGACAGCTCACGGAGGTAGTTAGGTCAAAAGACATGGTCATCATGGGTGACCTGAACTTTCCAGACATCTGCTGGGAAGAGCAGTCAGCCAGCTCTGACCACTCATGTAGGTTCCTAGCCAAAATGCAGGACCTCCATCTAACCCAGGAGGTGCACAGCCCCAACAGGGGAAGTGTCTTGTTGGACCTGGTCCTGGTCACAGGCAATGACTTGGTGAGGGGACTGCGGGTGCTCGACCACCTGGGCGACAGTGATCATCGCCTGCTGGAATTCACCATCCAGCGCAAGGTGGCAAAGGCCTGCAGCAAGGCAGCAGACCTACATTTCAGGAGGGTGGACTTCAATGAGGTAAGGAAAATAGTCAGGGAGGCACTAAGGTCCCGGAGGAGAGGGGAGCCAGGTGTTCAAGAAGAGTGGTTGCTCCTTAAGGAGACGATCCTCCAA
>NW_017729006.1:17821169-17821960 GCF_001723915.1 Gavialis gangeticus | reverse complement strand
CCCACACACACCCTATCATACACGCGTCCCACCCCCCACTTGGTGGTACTTAAGGTTGTATCATTTTAAATTGGTGGTGTGCAATCTGTCAGTTTGGGAACTGCTGACACACAGTATCTTTTCATTCAAATCATATGGTACAAGCAGTAAGATCTCACCTACCAGAGAGGAAGGATTGTTTAGTGCAGGGGTGTCAAACATACAGTCAGCCCATGGAGCTGTTCTATGTGACCCACCAGGCTACTGGCAGACCACTAGAAGTTAAGGGGCATGACTGGAGGACTGGCTTGTTACAGAATTCAGAGTCCTCAGGTCCTGTTGGACGTGCTGATTGGTGGCAGGAGGGCAAGTGAAGGCTGACAGCCTCGGTCACCCTCTGGCATCATCCACCATTGCCATTGCTCATGCCAGCCCCTGCTGCCTAGTAGGGCTATGCAAAGCTTCGGGTGCTGATTTGATTTGGAGGAGATTTGACCCAGTTTGGTGGCTGAATCTCCAAATCCGAATCAAATCAGGGAACGAATTAAACGGTCTGAATCAATTTGAAGCTCTCCAAATTGATTCAGAAAAGATTCTGAGAGCTTTGGTGATTTGGGCAGTCCCCGACCGCTGTAGCAGAGATCTGGACCCAGACTCAGAGCTGGTAAGTAGGGGGCAGGGGAGGGGAGGCTGAAGGAAGGGGGAGGGGACGATGTGAGGATCCCTGCCAGGCCTCATCCCCTGCCTGCCCTCCTGAGAACCCCCTGACCCCCACCTGCTCCCCCTCCAGGTACCAAGGCCCTATGTTTCCT
>NW_017729006.1:17819604-17820483 GCF_001723915.1 Gavialis gangeticus | reverse complement strand
AGGGCTGCCCCACCCAGCCCTAGCTCATAGACATTAGGGATGGAAGGGACCTTGGAAGATCATTGAGTCCAGCCCCCTGCCCCAGGTGCAGGAAGTCAGCAGGGATCATAGGATCCCAGAAAGATAAACATCCAAATGTCTCTTGAAGGTGTTCAAAGTAGGTGCTTGAACCACCTCTGGCGGCAGTCTCTTCCAAACCTCGGGGGCTCGGACAGTAAAGAAGTTCTTCCCCATGACCATGGCCTGAAATGGTCATGGAGGATTTTGTGACCGTTTGACCTTGTCATCCCTTGAGGCACTCTGATGAACAAACATTCCCCCAGATCCTGGTGAGCATTCCTGATAAACTTATAGGTGGCCACTAGATCACCCCTGAGCCTGCGCTTTTCCAGGCTGAGTCCCATTGCTCTCAGCCTCTCCCCATAAGGTCTGTTTTCCTGACCTCTGATCATGCACCTGGCTCTCCTCTGCACCCTTTCAAGCTTCTCCACATTCTTTTTGAATCCTCATGGTGCTTTAAAAAAAAAAAAAAAAAGCAACTACTCACCAGGTGCTGCCACATGGGGGGGCAATCCCTGCTGCCCCCCCACACTGTACCACTCTGCATGGGGGGCTCTGACATGAGCCCCCTGACTTCCCCCCACTCTCTGCCCTCATGGCTGCCCCACCCACCCCAGCTCCAGCCCCTGAAGGGTAAAAAACCCCCACACTCACAAGCTCCTACAGTGGCCTTGGGGATTCTGGGGACTTGTGCCGAGCCCCAATGCAGCGCAGGGCAATGAGGGGCGGCAGGAATTGTCTTCCCCTCCCCCCAGCTGGGCAGGAACTGGTGAGTTCGGGGTTCTTTTGTGGGGGGGGGGGGTTTGTTAAGGGCCAGGG
>NW_017729006.1:17814174-17819467 GCF_001723915.1 Gavialis gangeticus | reverse complement strand
GGGGGGGGGGTCTGGAAACTCATGGCAGAGCCCCCCACGTGGGATGGGGAGGTGGGGATCCCCCCCCCCCCACTGGGCAGCAGCTGGTGAATAGAGGCTTTTTTTTTTTCCTTCTAAAGTGCCAGGAGCTGGGGCAGGCAAGACAGTCATTGATGGGGCTGGGAGAGTGGGTGGGGAATGTGGCCTGTGTGATTCAGAGATTTAGCTGATTTGGCAGCAGCTGAATCTCCAAATCAGATTTAGCCGAATCAATTCGGGACAGCGATTCAAATCACCGAATTGAATCACTGTCCCCCAAGTTGTCCAAATCCAAAAACAAAGTGAATACTAGCCGCTTCACACACGCCTACTGCCTACCTAATGCTGCAGCCAAAGCCAAAGCCAGCTCTGCCACTATGGTATGGATCGCAAGCAGCAGCTGCTCCAGCTCTGGCACAGGACAGACAGCAAAGGCTGCAGCTATTGCTGTATGCCCCAAGTCAGAGCCAAAACTGCTGCCACTACCTCCACTTGCTCTGGGTCAGTGCTGGAGCTACCGGTACAATCACTTCCTCCTGCCTTGGGTTGGCTCCAGTCCACAAGGAGCTCTGAGGTCTAGATCCGGCCTCAGGTGAAAGGTGAATTTGACACCCCTGGTTTAATGATTAACACACAGGACTTGAGTCAGGAAACTTGGGTTCTAGTCTCTCTACACCCTAACATAGGCAAGTAACTTTAAGCTTGATCCCACTTCTGTTGAAACCAATCAGAGTTTTGCTCTGTGCCTCAGGGGTAAATAGTAATAAGAAAACCTCACCTGCTTCACATGTTCTCAGGTTAAATTGTATTATGTTTATATAGCACTCTGAGATCTTTGTGTTGAAGGTGCTAGAGGTTTTTCAGGGCACAGATACTAGACAAGTGGGGGACATTACCACTTTTTTCAGACTTCATAGGTATGGTGACAGTATTACCCTCTCGTGAATTTTGCTCTAAGAGGAAGTTTAAAAAAGGTAAAAGTGGTGAAAAGGTGCATTACATAAACAAGAAATATCAGCTATTGAACACATTGCACTGGAATGAATACATGACCAAAATCACTCTGGAGCCTTGACTGTCACTTACAAGCCACTCAAAGTTATGCTCTTGCAGTTTATGAAACCATTAGAGGCTCTCTAGTGGATTCAAGCTGTATACTTATTCTAAGGCCATCTATGTTATACCTGAAACAGCTTACTATATACACATGCATCATTCATGACCTTCCTGTAATGATACTCATAATACTGAAGGGCTAGAGTTCTTCCATGTACAGAGAAGGAAGTTATCACTGACTGGAAAGAAGCATAAATATGTATTTATAGCAAAGACACATTTGTATTTTTCTCTTACTTTGGCACATGGGGCACCATACCCCACGCCAGATTCATTTTACTAATCCCAGTCAGCAACCCAAGAATTGCCACACTGGGTTCAGCAGCCCAGCACTGGTTCAGTAATCAATATCCAACACTACAGCTGAACACAGATATGTATTAACTCAACTAGCAGTTATAACCATGAGTGCTACTAACTTCTCTAAGAAATTAATATATTTCCTAGTGGACAAGGGAGTCCCAATCTGAAACATTTTGTTGTCATAACTTCAAACGTTTTTCAGAGATACCAGATTCTGTAGCAGAACGGGTAATATAAAAAAAAATGTGTAACATACACCATTGGAGAAATGCAAAAGGAAATGCTTTAGGGCTGTTGGTTGTAACAGTGTTGGTCTAAGGATGTAGGCAGACAAGGTTCTTTGGGTAAATGTGATATCTTTTATTAGACCAAATGAAGAGTTGGAAACTTGTTCTTTGCAAGCTTTCAAGTACAAACACCCTTCTTCAGGAACAGGAATGCTCCCTGTTTCTGAAGAATGCTCTCTGTGTCTGAAGAAGAATACTTGTACCTGAAAGCTTGTCTAATAAAATAAATCACATTTACCAAAAGAAACTTGTCTGCCAAAGGAAATGCTTAGCACTTCTCATATTGTTTCCCACATTCAAAGCTGTTGGAAGAGAGTACCAGAAAAATAAAGTCTTAACCAGGGACATTCCTGTAGACCCAACAAATTTTCTACTACATGTTTTGAATCTCCTTGAGAGTCTCTCAAATCCTCATAAAAATCTCAGAAGGAACTACTTCTATAGAAGCTAAAAAGTCTGTTCTGAAACTTGGGAAGTCAGCAAATAAACTGAAGGTTACAGAATCATGATATGTTACTTTCTTATGGCTTGAGAATGCATTATACTCATGGAAAACGACAGGTGCTTCTAAAGCGATCTGGGTTGAGAACTTAATACATTTATTAATAACTTTACGCTATTAAGATTAACAATAAACATGTTAAAACGGGGGGGGGGTGGAGCAGGCGGGGGTAGAGCCCTGCCCCCCCCATCTGGGCCTGCTGCCCCTTCCCTCCTGCTGCTTGGAGTCCAGGCCCACCCCCCCGCTCCCCACTGCAGTGGTGGAGGAAGGGAGGGATGGGCCTGGGCCTGGGCCTGATGCAGGGGAGGACTGGCCCAGAGGGTGGGGAGAAGCCAGGCCACCGCAGCGGGGGGGAAGCAGCAGACCCGGGCAACCCAGCAGTGGCAAGGGGATGGAAGGAAGTGGGGGTGGGGTGGGCCCAGGCCAAATGCAGGGAGAAGGCTCACTCCTCCCTTCCCCCCACAGCTGCTGTGTTGGGCTAGGTCTACTGTCCACCCCACCACTACTGTGGCAGGCCAGCTTTTCCCCTGACTCAGGCTTGTTACCCCCCTCCCCACCCTGCGTCAGACCCATGCGGGGACAGAAGAAGCAGGCTCGGGACAGACTAGGGGGAGAGAGGAGTGGGCCTGGGCCTGAGTGGGGGAAGAGGCCTCTTCCTTTCCTCCCCCAGCTGCTGCCATGGCTGCATCCCCCGACACAATGGGCTGGCTTTTCCCCTGCTCAGGCCTGCTCCCCCCCCCACCCCATGTTGGTTCCAGGCCCACTCCCCTGCTCCCCCCCCCCACATTATCTTCAGGGAGCAGGGCGGGTGGGGAAGGCAAGGCCAGCCCTGTTGGCCTCGCCCCTCCCTTCTGTCCGCTTTGCTGCCGCCACCTCCCTGCTGGCCTCCCACCCTCCCTCTGCTCCATCCCGTCTCTCCACCATCATGGTGGCAGACTGCTTTCTGTCAGAATGCTTCTTCATGCTCTGATTGGCTGTTTGTCAGCCAATCAGAGTGCAAATAAAGTGTTACAGAGAGACAGACAGACTTAGGCTTTTATAATATTAGAATTCCACCTTATCATTTTCTTGGCCACTGAAATATATCTTGCTATCCCTGTTAACCAACCAGGCTATTTGCCCCTGCATCCAGTTCAGACCCAGAAACTCTCCAAAATCCAACAAATTCAGTTTGAAGGATTTGCTCTTGGTCCACTTCTAATTTTAACAAACTGAAATTTAACAGAAGCAGAAAAAGCAGCTAAGTGAAGCCCTATTACACTGTAATTCCTTCAGAGGCACTTCTGATAGTCAGAGAATGTGAATCCCAACTGGAGCAGAGAAAATATGCTACTGTGATTGTGCCCATAAATCATTTTAGCACAAAGGCATCTTAAGTTTTGAATGTCCATTAAAAAAAAGAATGTGATTTAGAGTACACTATACAGATTGCCACTCTCAAAACTCTTGTCTGTGTGAAGCGTCATCTACAGTCATCAAAATTTAAAGAAAGAAAAAGAAAAAAGAAGACTTTACTTTTCAAGTGGGTTTGAAAGTATTTTGTATTCCATTCACGTCAGGACAAGTACCCTCCTATAACATCCAGCATGCTGAGCAGTTGAAAACTCCAGGAGACAAGGGAATCCCAGGCTATAGAAAAGAAACAGTGCTGCTAAACAGCCGGACTTGCTTCCTTTCTTGAATGGGACGGAAATGGGAAGAAGAAACCAAAAATGTTCCTTTAATAAGAACGTTTCTGCATGGTCCTGCCATACCAGGAGAGGTGACAAAGGCACTGGACAAGGACCCAAAATAATTGGGTTGTCTTCTAGCCTTTTTCATTGCCTTCTGTGGGACTACAGGTTTCCCTCGCTTTATGCAGGTTCTGCATGTGCAAATTTGCTCATGTGATGACCCTTTTTATACTAAAAAATTGTTATAGGTGAAGTAAATTCACTCATATGCAATCGGTGTGGTGGAAGTCCACAGTCAGCTACTTTATGCCGTGAATTATGGGAGTGACGCATACCAAAATATAGTCTCCCCTGTGCTTCTCGCTTGTTGTCTATGACACGTGTTTCTGTAGTTGCCATCCTCATTATGGTAACATTCACCACCACCAGTGCTTGTGTGTACTGTCCGCTGTTGGTGAGTACCAAAATTGTCTTGTAAAAGTAGTAGAAATGGGTCTGGGGGTCAGTACAGTCAAGGTCTTGGAACGTATCCCTATTTGTTACATTGTAAAATGGGTTCCCTTTATGCAAATTCAAGTTATGCACCGTTTTCCAGGAACGCATGTACAGTATAAAACAAGGGAAACCTGTATTCTAAACCACCTCATCCTTTGCCCCTTCTTTTTTGGTCTGGCTTGTCTATTTAGATTGTAAGTGGGAGCAGCAGCAATCTTACAGCACCTACCATGATGTGGCACCAGTCTCAGCTGAGGTCTCAAGGGACTACCATAATAACAACAACCCAGAACCCTGACGTAGCAGTGGACAAAGACACTGGATACCAGTCCAAATACAAATGCAACACAAAGTATGGGGATGAAGGAGGAAATTGGTACAAAGATATACAACATAGATTCTAAAGAGGAGACTGAAAACAGGAAACTTTAAAAAAGGCTGAATCTGAGGGGGAAGTATATATTTAGTTACAAAAGTAGATGAAGGAATTGCAGTAATGTCCTTTGCCACATCTTTTCTCTTCTAAAGAGCATGGCATTGAGGCCAAGAACCAACAAGCACCAAAACATGGAAGCAAACAGTATGCCTCTATGCCAAAGATTACAACATAACTTAAAGAAGTGGTGGGTACAAACCTAGATCCAAATCAGCAAGATGCTAAACAAAAGAATGGAAGCAAGTAATATGAAGATAAGATTGGAAGTAGCTGCACATTGTGGGTAGTCTTCCTTTGTTTTTAAAACAGACAACTCTTCCATTCCCAGCATATTCAGGCCTTTTTTCACCTCTTAAGAAAAGTCAAATGCTTTTTTGCTATTATTATAGCTAGCCAAAAGCTGAAGTGGTTTGTTTTCCAGGACCTTGCAAATTTCATCAATAAAGTACCTGTGAGAGGACAA
>NW_017729006.1:17812499-17813481 GCF_001723915.1 Gavialis gangeticus | reverse complement strand
CTTTTTTTTTCCCGGCCCGCGCCCCCCCCCCCCCCCCCCCCCCCCCCCCCCCCATCAGCAATCTGGTGCCCACCCCCCAGACCTGAGAGGCACCAGTTGCCCATGATCTGCAAGCAGCGTAAAGGGCCAGGGAAGTTAGGTTTGTGTTGACTGGCCCTGCCTTCTAAAATTGTGAAGTTGATAGATAAGAGGACTGATATTGTAAGTGAAAGTTGAGTAAATGGATGTGAGGGGTCAGTGCTTACCATGACTTGTGTGGAAATCTAAGGTGAAGAGACCCCCTGTTTGGGAATCACAAGAAGAAAAAGGAGAGGCTCCAGACTGGAGTTCTTTTAGGGGGATAGTATTGTATCTCACCATCTAACCATAAAGACATAAGGGCTGGTGATGTACAAATCCTTTTAGTGGGTTCAGTATGAGCTTGTTACCCACCTGGTTCTAAAGAACTGAAATCCTTAGAATACTAGCAGGCAGAAGCCTGTACCTGCTAGATCCTGAAAGAGCTGAGACTGCATCTAAAAAATCTGGGTTGCCTCTACAACCAGAAGAGGAGCAACTCCCCGCTTGCAGTGAGGAACTGCAATGGAGGTGGTGAGAAGCAACGAGCAGCACCCCACAGCAACAGTGAGGCACAACAAGGAGCTGTGTCCTCCCAGCCATGGTGGGGAGTGGCAACAGCAGTGGTAGAGCAGCACTGCAGTGGTGGTGGCTAGGGACAAACATTCAAAAAGCCTGAGTCTGAACTGATTCAATCTTTGCAAGTTAGTCTAACCTGGCTAGGCTGAATCAGTTTGTAACTGTACAGATATCCCAGAAATGGAGGCACATGGCTGCAGCACCTCAGGCTAGAAGCCATGGGGGCACTAAAGCAGCCCTCACTTCCCTTCCATAGTCCTGAGTTGAGGGGGGGCCTGGCCAAGCCCTGGCAGGATGCGCCGATTAGGAAGGGGTCCCCCCTTTGACCAGCCCAGTAGGGAATTGA
>NW_017729006.1:17804102-17807499 GCF_001723915.1 Gavialis gangeticus | reverse complement strand
GCTGGCTTTTCCCCTGCTCAGGCCTGCTCCCCCCCCCACCCCATGTTGGTTCCAGGCCCACTCCCCTGCTCCCCCCCCCCACATTATCTTCAGGGAGCAGGGCGGGTGGGGAAGGCAAGGCCAGCCCTGTTGGCCTCGCCCCTCCCTTCTGTCCGCTTTGCTGCCGCCACCTCCCTGCTGGCCTCCCACCCTCCCTCTGCTCCATCCCGTCTCTCCACCATCATGGTGGCAGACTGCTTTCTGTCAGAATGCTTCTTCATGCTCTGATTGGCTGTTTGTCAGCCAATCAGAGTGCAAATAAAGTGTTACAGAGAGACAGACAGACTTAGGCTTTTATAATATTAGAATTCCACCTTATCATTTTCTTGGCCACTGAAATATATCTTGCTATCCCTGTTAACCAACCAGGCTATTTGCCCCTGCATCCAGTTCAGACCCAGAAACTCTCCAAAATCCAACAAATTCAGTTTGAAGGATTTGCTCTTGGTCCACTTCTAATTTTAACAAACTGAAATTTAACAGAAGCAGAAAAAGCAGCTAAGTGAAGCCCTATTACACTGTAATTCCTTCAGAGGCACTTCTGATAGTCAGAGAATGTGAATCCCAACTGGAGCAGAGAAAATATGCTACTGTGATTGTGCCCATAAATCATTTTAGCACAAAGGCATCTTAAGTTTTGAATGTCCATTAAAAAAAAGAATGTGATTTAGAGTACACTATACAGATTGCCACTCTCAAAACTCTTGTCTGTGTGAAGCGTCATCTACAGTCATCAAAATTTAAAGAAAGAAAAAGAAAAAAGAAGACTTTACTTTTCAAGTGGGTTTGAAAGTATTTTGTATTCCATTCACGTCAGGACAAGTACCCTCCTATAACATCCAGCATGCTGAGCAGTTGAAAACTCCAGGAGACAAGGGAATCCCAGGCTATAGAAAAGAAACAGTGCTGCTAAACAGCCGGACTTGCTTCCTTTCTTGAATGGGACGGAAATGGGAAGAAGAAACCAAAAATGTTCCTTTAATAAGAACGTTTCTGCATGGTCCTGCCATACCAGGAGAGGTGACAAAGGCACTGGACAAGGACCCAAAATAATTGGGTTGTCTTCTAGCCTTTTTCATTGCCTTCTGTGGGACTACAGGTTTCCCTCGCTTTATGCAGGTTCTGCATGTGCAAATTTGCTCATGTGATGACCCTTTTTATACTAAAAAATTGTTATAGGTGAAGTAAATTCACTCATATGCAATCGGTGTGGTGGAAGTCCACAGTCAGCTACTTTATGCCGTGAATTATGGGAGTGACGCATACCAAAATATAGTCTCCCCTGTGCTTCTCGCTTGTTGTCTATGACACGTGTTTCTGTAGTTGCCATCCTCATTATGGTAACATTCACCACCACCAGTGCTTGTGTGTACTGTCCGCTGTTGGTGAGTACCAAAATTGTCTTGTAAAAGTAGTAGAAATGGGTCTGGGGGTCAGTACAGTCAAGGTCTTGGAACGTATCCCTATTTGTTACATTGTAAAATGGGTTCCCTTTATGCAAATTCAAGTTATGCACCGTTTTCCAGGAACGCATGTACAGTATAAAACAAGGGAAACCTGTATTCTAAACCACCTCATCCTTTGCCCCTTCTTTTTTGGTCTGGCTTGTCTATTTAGATTGTAAGTGGGAGCAGCAGCAATCTTACAGCACCTACCATGATGTGGCACCAGTCTCAGCTGAGGTCTCAAGGGACTACCATAATAACAACAACCCAGAACCCTGACGTAGCAGTGGACAAAGACACTGGATACCAGTCCAAATACAAATGCAACACAAAGTATGGGGATGAAGGAGGAAATTGGTACAAAGATATACAACATAGATTCTAAAGAGGAGACTGAAAACAGGAAACTTTAAAAAAGGCTGAATCTGAGGGGGAAGTATATATTTAGTTACAAAAGTAGATGAAGGAATTGCAGTAATGTCCTTTGCCACATCTTTTCTCTTCTAAAGAGCATGGCATTGAGGCCAAGAACCAACAAGCACCAAAACATGGAAGCAAACAGTATGCCTCTATGCCAAAGATTACAACATAACTTAAAGAAGTGGTGGGTACAAACCTAGATCCAAATCAGCAAGATGCTAAACAAAAGAATGGAAGCAAGTAATATGAAGATAAGATTGGAAGTAGCTGCACATTGTGGGTAGTCTTCCTTTGTTTTTAAAACAGACAACTCTTCCATTCCCAGCATATTCAGGCCTTTTTTCACCTCTTAAGAAAAGTCAAATGCTTTTTTGCTATTATTATAGCTAGCCAAAAGCTGAAGTGGTTTGTTTTCCAGGACCTTGCAAATTTCATCAATAAAGTACCTGTGAGAGGACAATTTGAGGAGTTCCAGTCATGACAGAACCAGCCAGGGCAGATCCAGGGGAGGGGTGCACCCCCCTTTGATTCCTGATGTGATCCTGTTGTTACTGTACTAGTATGACAACTTCTCTGTGGCAGTGGCATATTGGGATTCTCCAGTGCACAGGGACCACTGCATCTATTTGCACCCCCCATCCATGGCCATTCACTGAGAGGGTGTGGAGGGGATCCCCTGATGGCCAATCGCCGAGCTTGGAAACGCCAACGGCAAAGCCAGAAGTGCCGCCAGGGGACCAAGTACCCCTGGAGGGCCTGGCTGGTGCCCCCAACCCAGCCGGCACCTGGGGGCATGGCCCCCCCTACCCTTTCCATCAGTACGCCACTGCTCTGTGGTGCTTATTTGCATGCTGTCATTGGTATGCAAGGGTGAGGAAATAAACAATTCTTCTGTGCTTGTTTCAACTGCAGTAACAGCTTTTAACATCTTGACTGTAGGGCTGCTTGCAGACATTAAATAAAAAATTTTTTTTAAAAGCGGTGCTTTACTCTAAGCTGGGTACGCTCCTGCACTGAGTCCAGCACATTCCCAGAAGAGGCAGCACCTTAGTTGAACCCAGCTTGCCTGACGTCTGTATAGATCAGGTGCTATACTGGGGCTTTTTGGCCCTTTTATCTAATAGTTGATTGAATCAGATTGATTCAATCAGCTATTAGATAAAAGGGCCAAAAAGGCCCACTGAAGTGCCTGATCTATACAGACGCTGCAGAGCTGGGTCAAAGTAATGTACTGGTTATTTCAATAAAGTGTGAGGTTTTTTTTGTTTTGTTTTGTTTTCTAATATCTGCAACATTGGCAATGTGTAGGGGGTGCACGCAGGTGCACGTACACCCCCTGAGATCACTCATGGACTCTGTGGAACTGCCAGCCGTGAAACTGGAAGTGCACTTAGGGGTTTCGCCGCTTTGTGCACTTAGTGCACTTCTGGTTTTGCCGCTGGCTCGGCAACCAGCTACTGCCCCCCCTCACCCCTTTCCCCCTCTTTCCCCCA
>NW_017729006.1:17794191-17799102 GCF_001723915.1 Gavialis gangeticus | reverse complement strand
AAAAAGGAGAGGCTCCAGACTGGAGTTCTTTTAGGGGGATAGTATTGTATCTCACCATCTAACCATAAAGACATAAGGGCTGGTGATGTACAAATCCTTTTAGTGGGTTCAGTATGAGCTTGTTACCCACCTGGTTCTAAAGAACTGAAATCCTTAGAATACTAGCAGGCAGAAGCCTGTACCTGCTAGATCCTGAAAGAGCTGAGACTGCATCTAAAAAATCTGGGTTGCCTCTACAACCAGAAGAGGAGCAACTCCCCGCTTGCAGTGAGGAACTGCAATGGAGGTGGTGAGAAGCAACGAGCAGCACCCCACAGCAACAGTGAGGCACAACAAGGAGCTGTGTCCTCCCAGCCATGGTGGGGAGTGGCAACAGCAGTGGTAGAGCAGCACTGCAGTGGTGGTGGCTAGGGACAAACATTCAAAAAGCCTGAGTCTGAACTGATTCAATCTTTGCAAGTTAGTCTAACCTGGCTAGGCTGAATCAGTTTGTAACTGTACAGATATCCCAGAAATGGAGGCACATGGCTGCAGCACCTCAGGCTAGAAGCCATGGGGGCACTAAAGCAGCCCTCACTTCCCTTCCATAGTCCTGAGTTGAGGGGGGGCCTGGCCAAGCCCTGGCAGGATGCGCCGATTAGGAAGGGGTCCCCCCTTTGACCAGCCCAGTAGGGAATTGATAACACAGTGTTTATCACCCCATTAAGAAAACAACAGAGGGACATTACCAGCTACCTGTTGATTCTGTCTTTGACCCATCTGCCACAGCATGGACTGAAACCAGCATGTGGTCTGCTAGCTAATGTTGAGGTGTCTGTGTAAGGCAGAAGGGACCAGGGAATCCCTGTTTAGCAGGGAGTTGTGAGGGAAGAGGAGGGGTCAGGGGGATGCCAGGCAGATGCCTAGAGTCTCTGACAAGCTCCATCCAGGGAGCAGAGAGAAGGAGCCAGCTCTGCTGTAGAATAGAGTGCCCCACCCGGCCCAGAAAGTATGCTGGGATGTTAGGAGAGTTTGGTTTCACTTAAACCAGTGGTCTGGGACAGACATTGCATAAATGCATTTGACCCAAATCAATTAAGTCTGATACTACATTCAACCACATTTATCTCAAACCAGTTTCAGCCATTTTCAAACTGGTTTATGTGCACTGAACATCTGTTCTATTACAGGTTTAAACCAGTTTCTGATCACTTAAACCAGTTTGTGTGTAATGACTATCCCTAGCTGGTGAGGCAAGGGAGGTCTTGGGTTAAGAGCTACACTAGCCCTACTGTCTACACCAGGGGTGTCCAACCTTTTTGAATGTGGGGCCGGATCATGAACTTTTTATTACCCAGTGGGCTGGCAAGCCATATTCAAACGCCCTCTGTCCTGGGCCTGTGTAGCCCTACTGCACCTGCCTGTTATTGCCTGCCTGTTACTGCAAGGTTCATGGTAGCTGTTGGTGGGCAGAGGCAGGAGGGACCTATTCTGCATCCAGCCAGCTACTGCCCCAGAGACTGAAGGGGAGAAATAAATAGCTTCACATCTCTATCCCCTGAGCAGCGCAACCCCAGGCAGCACCGGCTCGTGAGGGGGGGGGCTGGAGCGATGCAGCCACTGCACTGCAGCCCCTCACCTGCCCACCCGCACAGCCCTGCTCACCATGGTGCCCGGCCGCCCATGCAAGCAGCCCCGGTGGCCTCAGTGCTGCGAGCCCGGAGCGCTGGGTCCGGCAGACACTGGCTCCCGCCGCCTTGTCCCACAGGACCTCGCCTGCCAAGGCCCACCCCGTGCTAGCTTCCCACGTGCTGCTGGGGATGGAAGGAGGCCAGTTGGGTCTGCAACAGCCAGCAGAAGTGGTGGCGGAGCCATGTGCCGCTCAGGATGGGACGAGCCCGGCCAGAGTGGCAGGGACTCAGCTGCATTTTCCCCCTGCCTGCACCAGTCAGTCCTGAGCGGCACACGGCTCCACCGCCACTTCTGCTGGCCGGTGCCAACCCGGCCGGCCTCCTCCCATCCCCAGCAGCACATGGGAATCTGGCTTCAGCTGCATGCTGCTCCAGATGGGACAGACCCGCCCGGGTTGGCACCAGCCAGCAGAGGCAACAGCGGAGTTGTGTGCCGCTCACGACTGACCGGGGCAGATAAGGGGAAAGTGCAGCCGAGCCCCTGCTGCTCCAGCTGGGCTCATCCTGTCCCAAGAGGCACATGGCCACTCCTCTTCCAACACACACCATGTTGGCAACGTCAAGCTGACGCAGCATGTGTGGGAATCTTGTTCCTTCCCCAGCTCTTCAGCAGCCATTAGGAAGCTGCTGAGGGCCTGGGGGAGGGACAAGTGTTTACTTTTGTTTCCCGTCAGAGCACCGTGGGCCTCAGAAAATGCCTTGGCGTGCCTTATGGCAGCCCACGGGCCGTATGTTGGACAAGCTGGTCTACACTGTTTACCCTGTATAGGGCTAAGCGAGAACTCTGAACCTATTGATTGTGCTGAACTGTTCACAGTGGGTTGAGGTGGGCTACTGATTATTAAGGGGTTCTTAAATGTTTGTTGTCCCATTTCTCTTTCCCTTATTAATAAACCCTGTTATAGTTTGATATTGCTTGCAAGTACGGAAGTTCGTTCACATTGGAGCACCCAGGCAGAAATTATTTTCCCAGGTTCCTGGGTGCAGGCTCAAGCCAAGATGATCAATTTGTGTAAAACCCCAAGGTGAACTCAGGCCTTACTGCTGCCATCTAGTGCTTGGCAGAAGGGTTACACTGGTCCATCCAAAGTCTAAAGCCAACTATCTAGCAGCGGTAGGCAGCAGTGTTTCTACTGAGGCAGCAGTGAGGGCATTGATTGACTTCATGGCTCATTATAATTTGCTTGATTCCTTCTAAACTCTTTATTCCACAGGTGATAATGACCCTCTTTCCTTTTAAATGGTCTTTAATGGTTCCAGCACTGCAGCTATCCTTACTTCTGCAGTGCTACTGTCTGTTTGCTGCTCATATGCATTTAGCTCTTATTTTGCAACCCTGCAGACCATTTTTTAACTCTAACTAAAAATATTTATTCAGATGTGGAAATATTAACTCAGGTGAACATTAGTTCAGGTGTGGAAATCACTTTCAATGAAGCATTGGGGCATTATCCAGATGCTCAAAAAGACTTGAATTTGTTTTATGATTCTGAAAAGCAACATACATTTAACTATAACAATGCCAGGATGAATGAAACAATGTATTTGGATTATTTTTGCCTAGGTTGTTATGTTTTTATATATAATATATGATATAGCAAATGAATGCACATTCCAATAAAGGTTTTGTGGGGTGGGGTTTGCACTTCAGTCTTAAATTTAATATTATACCTCTGGGCTCCTACTTGTTAGTGAGGCTTCTAGTTTTTCCTTTTTAACTGGAGAAAAATGTGCGTTGTGCTATATGTGATGATGCACTACACCATCTACACTCCCCTTTTCAAAATCCTACATCTGCCCATGGAACCAGCTAAGGAAGAATACTAGAACTGAAACATTATAGCACTGGAAGTGGATTGTTGTTAATTCATGTTCTGCACTGTGTTAAAAATCAAATTCTCATCTTCCTTGTACTAACAAAAGAGGGAAATGTGTCTCTCTATGAATCCTTAGCATTATTACATGAGCGTTTTATGATCTGCTTTTTGGAGACAACGGGAACATATATACAAGACGCTAACTGCACAGTAGTGTGCTGGGCAAAAACCATGCCAATATGCTACTGTGCAGTAGTATTAGGCAACTGCATGGTAAGCATCACTAAGAACCCATGCACTAACACTACTGTGCAGTAGCATGAGTTACTGTGCAATGACTAAGTACTTGGTTAACCAAGTACTGAACTTAATGAGCTGTAACTATGGCATATTAATGAATGTGTAGATGCACCCAAGTACAACCAAAGCTATTACTGACTATAACAAGAATAGTGGGTAATCAGTATCCTTGGGTGTCAGTCAATTCATTATTAGGCGCTCTCATTTTAATTTTTAGTGGATTTCCAGTGATAGAAAGTTTGTTGTATTAATTCACTGTTTTCAGATAAATGTCTAAGCACATTTTCAAATTATTAAAAAAGTTATAAGGATGCAAACAGATGCCAACCAAAAATAAATGAATAGTACTTAAAAACTAAACAACTTGTTAAAAATAACAGTTTTGACTCTTTACATAGTCTAAAGTGATAGCTGCTCAGGTCAGTACAAAAATTGGCATTCAGACTTGGGAGCTTTTTACACAACATGAAGAGCTACACAGGATACAGAGAATTAGGCACAAAAATAACCTTTCAACATTTCCTTCCAAACTGAACTCTATCACAAGGCCCTTCTCTCCTCCTCAAAGCCTATCCTACAAATGGTAGATCCTCCAAAGTCTGGCCTTATTTGTTGCTCGGTCCCATGCCCATAGCCAAAAGGAGATGGAATCTGGCCAAGAGTTTCTGAAACTGCAAGAGACCCCAGAAACAACAGAACCCAATCAGTCACTTGTGTTGATTTTTGCTTACAGCCAAACCTCCTGTACAAAGTAATTTGGTATGACATTTCATCAGGCTGCTCTCAATAAGAGCATCTGATACAGCAAAACTATGTATGTCGGGTGTGGCCAGCACCTGGGACAAACTTACAGTAACTCTGGTAGCGCCCAGGAGTAAATTCATGGTATGGAAGAGCATCACTTAACAAGAAATCTTTAAAAGACTTTTACAGTTACCATTTTCAAACTGTGAGACCTGGTTTTCTACAGTTTTATTTATTTTTCATTATAATCTTTGCCTTTCAGATAACTACTGTAAATAAAGTACTACCTGCAATGAAACCAACATTTCCTACTCTACACTACTTACCAGCTTCTGGGTTGAGGGTGGGGATCCTGTCTTATCCCCCTCCTCCCCAGGCAG
>NW_017729006.1:17776221-17789191 GCF_001723915.1 Gavialis gangeticus | reverse complement strand
ACAGCAGCTCTCTTTTAACTTAATTTTACCCTCCCTGTATCAATACTCAATGTTCATTATTGCTTAAACTTCAGCCAAACTGATGATATGGGCCAGCAACTCAGCTGGGATAATTTGTGGAATCCCTGTCTATCACAGGATCTAGATTGGCCTTCAAATTTGCTAACTGCCTTTTGCTAATGTATAGGATATCCATGTTGTACTGATTGCATTGACAGAGAAATGAAGGGGTGATAAAAAGCAATTCTTAAATCAAACCTCAAAATGCCATTCTCAGGCGTTAGGTAGAACAATCAGCATTCATCGCATCTGATGTCAGTGTCCTCCTCCCGGAAAATGGTTCTTACTTGTTTTATACCCCATGATGGCACCATTTAAGATGATAACGTCTGTCATCAGTTCTGCTACCCAAGGACAGAAAAGCAACAAAGAGCAATTGTTGATGGAAGTGTATGAATGGGCACATTTATAGATACAGAAACTCATGTCTGTGAATTCAAATACATTCACAGATGGCCAAGATATACCCTGCCTTTGCATATCTAGATCACTAGTTCTCAACCTTTCTAAACTCAAGGCACACCTTGTTAGACTTGAGGCACCACTTAGGAATTCCAGGTCTTAGTTCTCGCTTGTTTTTTGACCACAGAATATAATAGAACAATTCTTCTGTGGCAAAGAACTTAGGCCACAACAGGTCAGAATGTTTTTAACAATACAGGTTCCTATTTGAAAACTCAGGGTTTACCTTGCGAGTCATGTTTGTACACCTACCAGTGTTAACACTGTGGCACTCTGTGGCATCCTTGAAAAAAATCCCAAGGCACCCCAGGGTGCCACAGCACACTGGTTGAAAAATCACTGGTCTAGATCAACCAAAATCAATAAAGTGAATTAACAACCAGAGCACAGGGTAACATATGTGCACTTAAACCAATATGTTTGTGCATCAGGAAGGTGAAAGGTGTAAAAGGAGAAAATGAAGGGATGGGGAAGTGAATAAGAAGCTGTGTATTCTACCTACGGCATAAATAATGTCGCCCAGTAGCATTTTCACTGGAAGAGCTCAGCTTGAAAATAAGTAGGTATGACCACTTACCCTAATTCCTCAGGCACCCAAAGCAGAGATCAGGACATAACCAAGAGCTGGAAGGTAATGAGGCAGTTCACTTAACTCTGAAAACGAGTTACGCAAGATTAGGTTAGTTAAATATATAGCTAAAATCATCCTGGTAGGGTAGCAGTCTATACAATGCTGGTAGAGAAACAATTTTTGCACCTTTTGGTTTGCTGGGAAGGAGATTCAGAATCTTATAGATTGAGAGATGAGATCTGGGCTAGACATTCAGCATGTAGAAATTAGTCTAGCTCCACTGACTTCAGTACAGCTATGCGTATGTCTTCACAGCCTGATCCAGTATGCTGCAGAGTTAACCAAGCAAAGTCAGAACTCAAGTACTGGAAGCAGGACAGCCATGTTAGTGTGCTACTCTGCCTGGAGTAATCAATCCTGCTGAGAATGCAGCAATATAGCGTCTGATACCTAAGCTATCTTGAGTCTCTCTGCATGGCCCCAGATTGTGCCATGTAAGCATAACCTACATCCACACAGCAAAGTGAAGGTGCAGCTGCAGCACATGTAGCTATAGCAGCATGAGAAACAATACAAAGACACAGTAGCACAAACCTTAGTGCAGACTAATGATCTGAGTATGCAACTAGCATCCCAGACAGATTTATCCTGGCAGTACTGAAACCCTGGCCACCATATTACTACTATCCACCCTAGCTAGCTTAAAGCCATCATGAGTAGACCTACTCACACTACAGAGAACTCTTCACTTGCCACTAGAAAGGCCACATCCTCAGCTGGTATAGGGGTATTTCTCAGTTGTTATACTTCATCTAAAATGAGCCATCTAGACTTAAAGGATATTTTCCTCCATGGATGGAAACAGGACACAATGAACCCTTCAAATCTCAGAAGTGCCTAAGGGCCTCAACAAAAATCAGTACACCATTGTTTAAATATTCACACACGTTATGAATGCATAGCACAAAATACTCCATTCCCTCCATTTCTTTTGCCTAATGCTGGGGAAAGCTTGTAAGCTACAAAAGGCTGATGGAAAGTAATCTCCTTAAAGCCTCACCACATGTGTATAGAATCATAGGAAAGGACTGAAAGGACCATCTTGGACCATCTAGTCCAGCCCCCTGCTTAGGGAAGGATCATCCCTAACTAAACCATTCCATTCAAGTCTAACCTGCTCTTGAAAATTTCCAAGGATGGATATTCCATAACTTCTCTAGGTAACTTGTTTCAGTGCTTAACCATCCTCATCAGAGGGCGTGTTCTTCAATTTCTTGCTTCATCAGACATGGGTTTTAGCTAAAACTGTGACCCCAAAAAGCCTCGCTAAGTGGAAAAAAAGTTAATTTACTTGGGTTAGGTGTATCTGTAACACTCCACTTTAAAAAATAGGAGTAGGCAAAAACCACGTGGTCTTTGACAAAGAATGCCCATCATATAGTGTCAAATCCAATTCTGAACCTCCCATGAAACAAAAAACAAGTCTTGTCACAGATTCAGTTCTGGATGTACAAAAAAGGATGGAAAGAATGGGGATTTACTGAGCAGGGAAAACGGAGGAAAGAAAGGGGAAGAAGGAAGTCTTTCTGTGTTTGCCTGTTAAGAAAACCTGTCTTTAGAACAGTTGTGGACAGACAAGATCTTTTATCTACAAAAGATTGTTTCCATATTAAATGTTGAATATGACAAATATTCATATTTACTTCAAGGGCAAGTAAACTCCAGCTGCAGAGTACTTATGCAGTGGTGGAGTTTTGAAGTCAACACTGAAGCCCACGCCCCCAGAGCTTTACTGCCATCAAGACCTAAGCCAACTAGATTCAAACCATTTAAGTACATCTGCATGTGCTGTGACTATCTTTAATCTATCTGTGTGCAGGAAAGCAAGGACTTATGGTACTTGTTGCTCTTCAGATCCCAATTCCATTTCATAACATGCTGTTACTGCTTATTTTGTTTATTCCAGTTAGTCTGATTGTAAATGGTATATTCTTTCATCTCTCTCAAATACCATTCTTTGATATACTGTTGACTAGGAGGGAGGGGATCAGATGGAAAATGCACAGACGTGCAACCTGAAAGCTCCCACATGGTGATTTTGGGTCTACTAGGTGGTGACTTCAGGTAGAGCACATGGGGTTTGATACAGAGAAAGTACCCTGTATCCTCCCTATAACGTCAACAGGAAGTTTTAGTTCATAGCATCTCTTGGGGTCTTTCCTACTTTAAGGTAGGAAGGGAAACAGGGAGTGATTAGTAAGGGACAGATGTATTTCACCACTCACCCAGGCAGAGCCAGGATAGAACTTTTCCACCTAAAAATTGACTTCTGTCTCCTGGCCTCATCCAGCATATAGAACTTGACTACTTTGGTGTAACCTGTGCTCTCCAGAGCCGAAGGCCAGGGCTATGGTTTCATATCTGTCCTTTTGCAGGTGAGATGAATCCTACTGGGAACAGTACATGCACTCCTCTGAACATACGTACAGGGGCTCCTTGCACGTTGCTCCTCATGCAAGGAGTGGAAATAATCCAGGCCTATATGTGCTGCTTTGAAGATGGAAAGTGGAACCTGAGCTAAATATTACACGAGATATAACCTTGCCCCATTAAAACATACACAAACCAAGACTCCTTAAAATAGCCATTACTACTAGGCCAGATTCTTAGGAGGGTGTAAATTAGTGTCACACCACTGGAATCAATGGGAAAATCAGGGCAACTGTCTCCATAATTATTTTCTTATGGGGAGCTACAATAAAAGAAAAATTTTCAAGTGCTGTAATCAAATTCTCTCTTAAAAGCACACATAAAAGGAAATAACCAACAAGCTTCAGCATTGTTTATATTCCCCACACTAAGTGGTTCTTTAGTGGATGCTTTTTAGACCAAGGCTTTCAAGGGCAAACAAAATACAACCAAGTTTGTTTAATCAGAGATAAGAAAACCAGTTCGGGTAAAATAAGAACAAGCTTGAAACTGCCCCTAAAACTGAAACAGGATTTTTTTTGTTTAAACAAAAAAAGGTTTAAAAAAAAAATCATGCAACTATTTTTTGCTGCCGTTTATTTTTTCATTACCCCCATTTCCAAATCCTAGCCTACCTGTAGACAGAAGCTCTAGAAGCCATGTAAGAAAATCATTTCTCTTGTGATTTCCAAATGAATACATCAGTACAAATAAATCAGTCGTTTAAATAAGAACTTCAGGGGTTCACTTATCAGGCATTCCTTAAGTAAAAGATAGACTTAGTTCAGCTTCAAGATTTAGATAGAGAGCTTGAACACCAAGTTTTAGAGCCACTGGGATCTAAGATTTCACTCTATCTTATAAAGCTGAGGACAGTCACAAAGCTAGGAATCAGGCTGACAGTGTGAATTTCCTTCCTAGTGCTATAGGGATCTGGTAATTTGGGGCCTGTCTTCAGACCTTCTGACCCTCACTGCTGACTTCCTTGTCCCCAGAGTTATATCTCCCCCAGTTTCTGATGCAGGCCATATAAGAAGTTTGCATTGTTATTAGCAGTAGCAGCACCACCACCGGCAGTTTCAGTCTATGAGCAGGCTCCTTCTGCATAAGATTGAAAGTAAAGGGAGCGCTCACCTGGGTGACTGTATCATTAGTCACATGGCTGCTTTCTGTTGCACGGACACACAATACTGGACTTTGAATATCAAATGCCATCAAAAAGGACAAACAGGTTTTCCAGTGTATAATTTGTCATGCATACTCAATGAGTCACTCTAAGCAAATGAAGTCTTCAGCGGCAGTATCACCCCATTAGTCTTGCCAACATAACTGCTAGATAGTCAGGCCCGTCTAATTACCTCTTTCCCCCTTCCAACTAATGATCATTTATTGGATTTGAGATGACTCACTACCGGCCTTTGATCATACCCAGTCCTGCGCGCACACTCCTTCCTGGTATGATGAGATCTGCAAGGCCTATGGAAAGTACTCCAATTGCTTGTGAAACTCTTACTCATTCAGCTGTAATTATGTCTGCAGCTGTTGCTAGGGCAACAGGGACAGGTGTTGTGGTAGGAATCCTTTTTTTGTGCTCGATAATGGAGGAATGTTACTCACAGCTGAATGGTGTGGCCGTTTTGATGTAAACTAAGTGCATCTTTCCTTAAGCTTAATTGGCTTACTCTGCATACGTCAGCACACCAGAGATGCATTAAGTGCTGTGCATTGCAATGGAGATGGAAATTGTGGGGGTGAAAGGAGGTTGGGAAATCGAGCCAGTTTCTAAGACTCTTAATGAAAACTGCCACTTCACCTTCTTGAATGGTAACAGCCTCAATGCAACTGAAAAAGAAATGGATGCAAGGTCCAACTTAAAAGGGAGCAATTTCCTATCCATATTGCTTTCACAGTGCAAGACTGCATCAGTTTTGCTGAGTGGCCTGCATCTGTTCGTCTCATAGGAAGACCCAGAAGGACCCTCAACCAGTCAGAAGGCTCAAGGAGCTCATGGGGGGTGACTGTGAACTCTTCCTGTAGTAGCACAGGTTTTTCTGTTGTAACTAATCTGAAGTGGGGCTAGGATATGCAGAATTAAGACCCAGCGTCCCTGTCCTCTTCTGCTCCAGGCAGCAGGTAGGGAGGGGAAGCTGCAGCATTCAGGAGAGCAGGATGGGCTCTGACTGCACCTCACTCTGGTCCTGCTCATGCGGGGAGCACATGTGGATGGAGGAGGATAGTGGGGTGTGAAGGAGCTTGGCTGCTCACAAAGCCCTGATGGGCAGGCAGGGACGGACAGAAGGAGCCTGCTTGCATTTAGTGCGGCCCCACCAGGCAGGCAGGTGAGAGAGAAGCAGCAGGAGCCAGTGCAGGCTTGGCTGCAGGCCACTGGGCAAGTGTGGGACAGAAACTAAGAGAGATGGTGATGCCAGCTGTCCCCCCGCCCCTCTCCTGTCTTCTCACAGGGGCTTCTGTTGCTGCCAGCAGTAGCAATTGCTTTTCTGCCCTTTCCTTAGTTGCTGGAGGCTGGGGGAGCCCAGCAGTTCCCTGGGCAGTAGCAGCAGCAGAAGTCCTGCTCAGAGCTGTGCCTGCCAACAGGGGAGGCTGGGAGCACAGCATGCTCTGCCCCAGGCAGAGCGCAGCTGTGGACTGGCCTGGGTACAATTAATTGGTGAGTCCCTGCCTGTGGGCTGGATCCAATCATCTGGAGGGCCAGAAGAGGCCTGCGGGCCATATTTTGTCCACCCCTGTCCTACTACTTCTGGTCACCCAATCTGACTCCCTGGTAACCAGCCCAGGTGCTGCTACTTACCATAAATCCACAGCCTCAGGCCCTGTCGCCTACAGTGGGATGACCCTTACTGCCCTTTACACTCTGTGGTACTTGCTTCTCTGCTAAGGGTCACCTTTTCTCTTAAAGTAACAGGAGACCTTGCTCCCTATTATACCATGGTGTATGTCTGGGAACATCCTGACACTCTAGGATTTTGTCACGAGCACCATAAAGTTCCTTCTCCGTGCCACTGGTATTGTCTTGCATAACATGGTCTTATTAAAGAACTTTTTGAGACTACTTACAGCTTTGCACCCTGATGCTTTCCATGTCTATATTCTCTCCAGTCCTACAGCTTCACAATGTTTTATCTTGTCAAGGGCATCTGCTACTTCTCTCTCCGTTATTGATTCAACCAAGACTTGATTTACAAGAACTTTTCTACACCCTGCTTGGGTTCTCTTCATAAACACTCTCTCAAAATAATTCTTCCACTTGCCCTTGATCTTCCCTGACTTTGTCAATATCCTACCTCCCTATATGTCCCCAATATCTTTGGTTAGCCTCTCAAGCCCCTGCCAGTCAGCATATGTCTTTTTCACCTTTCTTTGTTTACGGTCTATTTTACAACTTTTCTAGGCTGCTTTGTTTTTTGCCTCTACCACCACTTCCTTGGTCTCCTTCTTGGCTGTTTCATATTTCTAATAATCCTGTTGCTCTTTAGTCTTCTGCAATAACTTGCATCTTTTCTTCCTTTTCCCTGGCATTACCTGTATCTTATCACTCCACTTCTTCTTTGTCTTTGAATGCTTGGCTTCTGTCATGATGACATACGTACAACCTCTTCTTCACTTTTGGTATTGCATTCAGTTATGTCTTCCTTGTCTCATTGATATCCTTGTTTTGTTCTACCTTTCTTAACCTCTCTGGGACTCTGCATTTGCACTCTTGGTTCTTGTTCTCTCTGGGACTCTGCGTTTGAACACCTTGAACACTGAGATCTTTAAATAATTAAGACAAAAGTCAAGATTTGCCTTTAGGGCCAGAAAATGCCCCCAAATCCTCTCCCTCAGACAAAGATCCTTTTTCCCCTCTCATGCTGCAGTTGTGCAGGCCACTTCTATGCAGTCGTGCAGCCCACTGAATAGTTTTCACAATATGTAAGCTTGATAGTCCTGAACACATTGCTCAGCACAAATTGTGATAACACTTGACTACTTGGTAGTAGCCAAAATACATCCATTATTATATGGAACACGAGTATCACCACAATTTGAAGGATCAGTCATTATGGCTACAATCATTAAGTGAGAGAGGGCATCCTAACAAAAGAGTTATTTAAAATGTTTGTAAGGGAAGATTAAAAGCTAAATTGGGCTTTGTGCCTCTGGGGTCATGGAAAACCCTAACCCCTGTAACCACCATACTTCTCCCGCAGAAGTCTGCACTCTGAAGCAGAGGGGACAAAACATAAAGAGCAGAAGGGGGCAGAATCAGTGGATCCACAATTACATGGTAACCACTACCAGAATGGCCTTAGGATACAGAGTAAGTTGCAGAATGGCCCTGGGAAAAAAAGATGCTACAAAGCTTATAGTACACAGTTTAATTCCTTGCATTGTGCACCCAGGGCAGGAAGAGATGTGTGTGTCTAAGTTTAGACCCATCACTAACATTACAGACAGAAAGTCAGGGTGCCATAGACAGACTAAGTGGTTCAGAGAGGCAGAGATGACCTGAGCAGGGTGCAGGGCCCGGGGCAAATCAGTTTGTGTGGGGTCCCGCCCCGGGACACAAGGAAGCCAGCAGCGAATTCAGCGGCAGGGGGTGCCGAGCAGCCGGACATGAAGTCAGCGACAGCACAGAGGCACCACGCTGCTCTGCCCAGCTCCATGGGGCCCCCCAAAGCGTGGGGCCTGGGGCAGTCACCCTGATTTCCCCCCCCTGCTAAGGATGGCCCTGCAGAGAGGCATGAACTTTAGTAAGCAACAATCTAATTCATCAGATGCTGTGAAACACATCTGATGTTTCATCAGATGCCACCTTCTGTCTGACTTCAGGCTAACACAGCTAGCAATTACAGGAGTATCCTAGAGATCTCAGCCAAGATTCACCATGCTAGATGCTGCACAAAGGCAGAAAAAGTAGTGGGGGAGGGGAAAAAGAGACACAGAGGAGTGCCTCTTGAGCAAAAAAGATTGTGCTAAAGGTCACAAAGAACAAAGTACACAGATGAAATGCTACTACAGGTTCAGCACACACTTTAACTCCAGTATAACTCGCTTTGTTTTTGCATACTAATCTAAGTTACACCAGTATTCAGAGACTGATGACTGGCTCTTAGCAGGTAGCTGTTGCTGTGGGCACTATTATATAGTACCTTGCAACTAAGTGGCAGAGTCAATAATCATCATGTTTAAATGATCAAACAGCTATCCCGGGAAAAAAAGGACATGCAAAACCTACACTGATGTAACTTAAAGGGGTGTAATTTTTAACTTGGAAGGCTAGGGACAGACATTACACATAAACTGGTTTAAGTGATCAGAAAAGAAGGGCTGCGTTAGTGCCCCCCGGCTTCTAGCCTGAGCCACTGCCGGCATGTGCCTGCATTTCTGGGATGTCTGTCTGGTTACAAAACCGGTTTAGCATAGCCAGGTAGACTAACCTGCAAAGATTGAATCAATTCAGGCTCAGGCTTTTTTGAATGTCTGTCCCTAGCCAAAAAAGTAAGTGGTGCTCTATACCAGCCCCTAGTAATTGCATTGGTATAAAACCATAATTTTTAATGGGAGTGACAGATCACCCTGGGGTATTGTGAGATCCTTTTAAAGGTGCCACTCCATATAAGTGTTGTTAGGTGTGCAAACATCTACGCATTATTCCTAAAATAAACCAAGAGATTTCAGATAGAATCCCAGAGTGTCAAAAATATTCTGACTTGTTGTGGGCTTTCTGGATTCTTTGTAAAAGAACTGCTCTATTATTTTTAGTAGTCAAAAACAAATGAATTTAACTTACTTTGTAACCTAAGGCCACTGTGGCAGTGGTTACCATGTAATTGTGGATCCACTGGTTCTGCACCCCCCCCAATTGCTCTCTATATTTTGTCCCCTCTGCTTCAGAGTGCAGACTTCTGTGGGAGAAATATGGTGGTTACAGGAGTTACGGTTTTCCATGACCCCAGAGGCACAGGGCCAGAGAGCAGGCATTTTCTGAGGCATGCCTTGAGTCTATAAAGGTTGAGAACCACTGATGTAGAGCTGTGTGTTATGGTCTACATCTCATTTATATTGGTTTATACCATTATAAATGTAGGCCGTCATGCTTTGGTGCCATGGTTTTACTCAGCACAGTTTTCTTTCATTTGCAGACTTTCAGTCTGAGTCCGTTCTATTTTTTAAATTTTCCAAGACATCATCTTTAATTGCAAAACTCTGTGTGGGTGTTCCAATCAAGCAGTTTCTACTTGTATGGCACTGTGGCTATACGTTTTCATGATGGTATTTTTAACACTTAGGAGAAACTGTTTTCATCAAGTACAGTACTGATAAGACTGGCTCAGCAAATAATGACTAAGCCAGCTTTTTCAAAGTGGGAGTACCCTTTGTCTGCTGAGCTGAGTGAACAGGAAGCCTGTAGCTTCTCAGTGCGTTTGCATTAGCACTGACCTCCTTGACTTCTCAGGCTGCAGCACAATAAGGCAATATTGACTCTCTGGATGTGGAAAGATGGGGATATCCATTGATTAAAAGCAGGGTCATGTGCATTTTGTAACTGGTAGACCTTGCCAGGGAATCCAGCTGTTGTTCTACAACTGTGCTATAGAATTGAGGTGCTTTTGGTCTGTTTATTTGTTTAAACAAAATATTTATAGGCTTTATGGTTGAGAAGAAATGCTGCTTCCATTTAAAGTTAACCCTATGCAAGTCTAATTCAGTGATGCCATACAACTCTGCCCTGCCTTCTGCCTGACTTCAAGCCAATATAGCTCACTATTTCTCTCTATACAGAGCTGTTTTCCTGGCTAGGGACAGAAGTTACACATAAACCAGTTTAAGTTATCAAAAACTAGTTTAAACCTGTAACAGGATAGAAGTTCACTGTACTTAAACTGTTTCAAAATGGCTCGTAAGATAAGCCTGGCTTGAGTATAGTATCAGACTTAACTGATTTAGGTCAAACCAATTTATAAAACTTCTGTTACAGACCCCTTTCTGGTCCAAGTTAAGTCCCCAGCATGCTTTGCAGCCCTGGCTTGGGATGAGCTGTCTGCTTCAGACAGCAGGGCTGGCCCACCCCTCTACTCCATGGCCAGAGCAGTGAGGCCTGACTTACTGCCCACTGTGCCCCTTCCCTGCTCCCCCCCCAGCAAACCTTGGCTGGGGTTTGGGGCAAGGGGGGGGGTTAAACTCACCTTCCCCCAAGTACAGAGCTGCCCTGCCCTGCTGGCTTACTTAGTGCTGGCTGCAGCTGTAGACTACAAATACCAGAGGTGCCTGGAAGCAGAAACAGGAAGTGATGAGCAACTCTGCAGAGTCTTCCTGCTGCTGCGATTGTGGACTAGAAATCCCAAAGTCCTCAGGGGCAGCAGGAAGAGGAAGCAAACATATAGCCCATGGTGGCTATGTGCCAGAGAGCTGTGCTGTAGCCCCTCCCCAAGCTTCTGGCTTGAACCACTGTAGGCATGTGTCTGTATTTCCTGAATCAAAAGTGAATGTCTGTTCATTTGCTTATTGGTTCAATCTTTGCAACTTAAACTAACCTACAAAGACTGAATCAAGTCAGACTTGGGCTTTTTGGCTGTCTACTTAGCCCCTGAGTGTGCAGACAGCTTGCAACAATACCTCCTATTAATCTTTATGAGTGCAATGTTGCTAGGTCTCCTGTTTTTATCACCAGTTTTGCCATATTTGATGATTTTCAAGTCCCAGCTAACAGAGTCATGTGATGATGGGACAATCTCAGTTATTGTTTTTGAGGAGGTTTTAGACCTCAGTTTGTGAGGAAAAGCTTGAAAGTGCACATCCTAAAAGATCAGGCCTTTTGTTTTGTTTTTTAATTTAATGAGTTTTGAAGATCTGTGATTAGCAAAACCCTGTTTGTTACGCTTGAAACCTGAAGTGAACAAGGTAACTATCAATCCTGTTAATTAGATTTTAGCAGAAACAATGTTAAACTGTCTCCAATATATGCTCTCAGCATGAAAGCCCCCAACTCTCCTACTCGCCTTCCCACTCACAGCTCCTACAATATGGTTAGACCTTGCCAATACAAGATCTAGGACATATCCAACTGAAAATGAAATTACTACAGTGAGAAAGGAATTGCCATACTGATTGTATTATTTGTTTGCATACTCAGTTACTCCCCATTTTTTGATAACTGAAACAAAGATGCCACAGGCAGTTTCAGTCTGTTCCACTGGAGCACCGCAAAATTTAGGTTCAGTTTGTCATAAGACATGGGACCTTGATAACAGACTTGATACTGCTCCCCATTGCCTAGAAACAAAAGGTAAGGTACACAATTGCTTCTGCAAAAGCTTGTTTGCTACCATATCCAGACAAACAGTATTCCAACTACAGCATATAAGCTGTTGAGACTTGAACTCTACTAGGGAGCTTTCAGACATTAAAAAACAAAAATGGCACTTTAAACTCAGTGTGTTCCCATGCCAAGTCCCATGCATGCCCAGAAGAGACAGAGCATTACTTCAACCTGGCTTTCTGACATCTATAACAATTGGTGGTTAGTAAGGCTTTTTTTAGCGCTTTTGTCTAATAGGTGATTGAACCAGCTTTAGCTAAAAGCACCAAAAAGCCCCACTGAAGTGCCTGATCTTTACAGACACTGCAGAGCCGGGTTGAAGTAACACACTGCTTCTTCCAGTAAAGCGAATTTTGGGGTTTTTATTTTTAACATCTGCAAGCTATGATGTACTAGGTAGCTGTTCTTCACTACTGTAATACTGCTGCAGTAGGACAGACTGATGACTTTACTATATTTGGAGGGAGGTGTTGGAGGGAGGTGTGGGGGAAGAAATCAGTACCAGGGCACAACTTGCTAGGATTGGGTGATGAAAATCAGAGGTGAGAGAACAATACAAAAAATAGAGGGCCAAAAACCAGACACTTGGGTACACTGCAATGCAAAAGGTGTGGCTACAGCTCATGTAGACATGCCCAAGCAAGAGCAAGCTAGCTTCAGGGACTGACTACATTGTAGCTGTGTCAGCACAGAGTTCAGCTCACATCAAGAGTCTGAGTATTTCCCCAGGATCCTTGGTAGGTTTTGCAGCCTGTGCTGCACTCCATGCTTACATGGCTATACTGTTATCAGTACCTTAGCGAATTCACGTAAACCTGCCTTGGGTATGACAGCAAACCTTTGTATTACAGTGCATATACACATTCCTAGTGATCAATAAATACAGGCATAAGTTAAGAGAACTAAATAATGAACTTTATTGTGAAGCAGTAGGCATTTATACCTTAGGGCATTTATACACATGCTCTGGGAGGCAGGGGGTAGGGAAGCACTTTAAATAGAGCAGCTCTGAGAGCCATGGTAATTAAAGGAGCTGAAGCATCAAGTGTATCAGCATCCCCACACTGAAAAATGGGGGGGGGGGGGGG
>NW_017729006.1:17757721-17776193 GCF_001723915.1 Gavialis gangeticus | reverse complement strand
CCCCCCCCCACAGAAAAAAGGGGGGGGGGGGGGTACTTTAACTAAAGCTGGTCTAATAAGCTCTAGTTAAAACACCCCCACTGTCATTTTACAGTGCGGGGATGCTGATGCATGTGATGTTGAAGTCTGCTGGAGCATGGTAGCGTGCTCCAGCAGACTCAGTTAATCTGCTTAATAATCGAGTCTGCTCTGATGAGCTATAATTACAGTGCCTCTGAATACCCTCACACACGTATAGGTGCCCTTAGTTTTTAATTAAGTAGCTCCCTAACTGATGGGACATCTCCCAATGACCAATTCCCTCAGTCTCCTGTTAGGAAGCACCTCTGAATTATAACTTCTATCACTATAACATCCACTGGAAGAGAGAGGACAACAGAGTGGGGAGCATATAAATCAGTAATTCTCAACCAGAGCATCATGGAACCTTGAGGTGCCATGAGATCCTTTTAAGGGCGCCACAAAATATTAGTACTGTTGGATATGCAAATGCCTACACATGATTCACAAGATAAATACAGTGTATCAAAAACATTCTGACCTTTTGTGGTTTTTCTGATTTCTTTGCAATGGAAGAATTGTTCTATTATTTTTCTGCAATGCAAAAAAACAAATGAAAACTAAGAGTAGGCATTTTCTGAGGGGTACCTCAAGTCTAACAAAGGCTGCCTTGAGCTTAACAAGGGGTGATTTGAGTCTATAAAGGTTGAGAACCACCGATGTAAACAATACAGAGACTAAGAAAAATGGATGCTGGAATTAAATTAACCGGAAAGAACATGGACATAGAAAGCAAAGGTAAAGCACATGTTCGAAACAGTAATAAAAAGTTCAGAGGAAAAAAAGGAGGGGCAAAAATGAAATGGAAAAGTGCACAAAATATAGAGGAAATAAGAAGGCATGATCTGGGATGGAAAAACAATACACAAATAAGGAAAACATTTAAGTGTCTATGAAAAAGACCACCAACACAAAGGCACCAGGAAACCTCACTCAATGATTCTCATCTCTTTAAAACTTGTGTTTATTGCTCCATTACAGTTGCTGTCTTGTTCTAAAAATTTTCAGTTACTTAAAAATACCTACATCTGGACAATCTGTCAGTGCCAAAAACCAAGCTCTTTTCTTCTGGAAAACCTGGATTTAGGGTTAGGTGGCCTGATGGCCTGGAGATAAGCATTTTAGAAAGTACTGCCCCCCAGCCTGGGTATAAACTAGAATATTATGTTTCTATTGTTAGATGGCTTCTCACCTCTTAAAGGACTCTTATTTTACTCAACAGTTTGTGTAAGAGTTCCAGGACTGTGATGAGTTCAGAGAGAAACTGGAGTAATAAGAGAGACCTTAGACAGGGACAGCAACCCCATGGGGAAATGACTGGCATATGTGACTATTCTGATAAGATCTTTAAAAAGTCTACGGAACGGGAAGGATGCAAGGCACTTCCTCATCCCTTTGTCACCCTGCACAAGGGTGATCCTGAATCTGCTTTGGAAACATAAGGCATTTTTACACATTCATGCATTGCAGCACTGGGTGCTTTCAAAAGTGCCCAGCACTGCAATTCATGCAGTTGTATAAATGGTGACATGCACATCAGCGCTGAGAAAATGGCGGCAGAGAGCTTTTAAACTGAAACATCTCAGAGGTGTAGAAAGTGGTCTATAGCCATGAAAAAACACAAGTGAATGGCTGCAGACTTGTATGAGGGTCCAGATAAAGGTTTCAAAATAGAGCATGTTCTGTAACCTCTGTATATGCTGCCTCCCAGCCTCGAGCTGTTTTCAGAGTGGGAGGGGGGAAAGGGAGCAGAGGGAGTTTGGTCTGGGGTTTTTTCAGACCACACTGGAGAGTGAGGTGGGTGTACTGCAGCCCCTTCAAGGTTGAGGGGGGCTCCAATTCACCCACCCCACCCTCCAGTACCGGCTGGGGAACCCCTAGAATGAGCTCCCTCTCCTCCCTTTCCCCTCTCCCATTTTGAAAACAGGGACAGGCTGGGAGAGAGGAAGGGCCACTACTAGGGGAAACCAGCTGCAGGCTCCCAGCCAGCTGCTAGATTCTCCTCCCACCAAGAATCAACAGTGAACTTCTGTTTGGTCTGGGAGATGGTTGTAACTTGGAGCTTCCTGTAAAGTGCTCTCAGTTTCAGCAGGAAGCTGCACTTCTGTCTGCACCCTAAGGGAACAGGTCTGGCATGGCTCCCTCTGGGAGCTACAGAATTCTGAGCCTGGCTGGGGAAGACAATTTCCTGAGCAATGGACAAGGGACCAGTCTGGGGGAGCCTAGGCTGAATATTGAGCAGTCTCATTTTACCTGCTGATGTGACTCTGGCTAGGGTTCAGCAAGCAGACCAGCAGGTTGGCTACCTGAAATCAGTTCTTCATCAATTTCTAGTAGCTGCAGAAAAAAACTGTAGTCAAGCCAGATGTGTGGCATTTTGTGTGAGATACAACTAGGCAAGTCAGTGTTGCAAAATAATATGTGGCAGCCCTGGTAATACTTTGTTCCTTTGCAACATCAAATATTATTTTGCGTTATGGGATCCTTTGCAGATGTAGTTGACCTAAAGATTACAAAGCAATTTTTCTAGTGATTTATGCGTTAACAAAGTCAAAGCAAGAGTTAGTACAAGATACTTGCCTTAGGAGACAATGCCATTGGCAACATATAGGGGGTGCACACAGGTGCATGTGGACCCCCTGAGATTAGCGGCGCACTCCCTGACAGAAGCACCAGTGGCATCTGTGGGGGCGGTCGCCACTCACAACCCCTCCCCCCGCAACTGCCAACAATGCTGGCAGTGTCTGCGGCAGTCCCTGATCACCGTTGGCCACAGCTGACACTGCTAGTGGTATCTGCGGGTGGTTGCCAACTGCTGGTCGGCACTCGCCACCCTCCCCCCCCTACTGGCACCACCATGGCTGCCTGTGGCTGGTCGCCGTGCCCCCCCCCCCACCTCCAGGGGCACATGGCATTCATGAACAATTCTATTGAGCCCCATAGAGTTTCTCCCACTGCATGAACAGCAAAAGACACAGGACTAAAAATGCCAAATTAGTTCACTCATCTTTCTCTATTATTTCAACCTTCTTCATTCACCCTCTTTTTCCTAGAGAGAGACATATTCACAGACATATCCCCTGAAAAACACCAGCATCAAAAATATTTTTAAAACACTACAAGATGTAGTGGATTCTCAGGAATCACAGGTACATGTACAGTATTTACTTCCTTTGTCTTAGTACATATAGGAATGTAGTAGCAGTGCAGTTCACTCTAATAGTAAGATACTCTACCCAGTTCTCTTTTTCAAATTGCTTCCCGAAGCAAACACATTTAGTTAGTTTATGCTTTGTATCAGCATCAGAATTCGGATCCTTGAACAAAGTCAGGTGGAAGACTGAACTTTTTCCCTTGGAACTGTTTAACCCTTTGCTTCTCAACTTGCTCAATAAGTAAGCAAAGGTATCTAGAAAAAACAATGGAGGAAGTAGTATGAGCCACATCTCCCCAAATCACAGAGCGTTTATGCATGTGTTCCAGGGGGGACACACTGAAAATGGTGGCGGGGGCACTTTAAAGTTTATCACACCAGCTTTAGTTAGAGTGCTGCCACTGCCATTTTTCAGTATGGGGATGCTGATTCTGGAATCCCCCTGACTCCCCACACATGACTCTGGAGTCTGCTGGAACACAGTAATTACTAGGGCTGTGTGAAGCTTCAGGTGCTGATTCAATTCAGAGGAGATATGGCCCAATTCGGTGGCTGAATCTCCGAATCCAAATCAAATCAGGAGACCGATAAAAAGGTCCAAATCGATTCAAAGGTCTCCAGGGAATCTGGAACTTTTTTTTTTTTTTAAAGAGCTGATGCTGGGGCCGGGCAGGGCAGCCAGGGGGAGGGGGGCTTGTGGCAGAGCCTCCCACACAGTGTGGGGCAGTAGGGGACAGTGGGGATTGCCCCCCGCCTGGCAGCAGCTGATGAGTCAGGGCCTTTTTTTTTGCTTTTTTTTTTTAAAGAGTGGGGAGCTAGGGCTGGGCAGAGCAGCCATTGATGGGGCTGGGAGAGCGGGTGGGGGATGGGGCCTGTCCAATTCAGAGATTCAGCCGATTTGGCAGCAGCCAAATCTCTGAATCAGATTCGGCACAGTGATTTGAATCACCAAATCTAATCACTGTCCCCTGAAATTCGCCGAATCTGAAGCAAATACTAGCTGCTCTGCACAGGCCTAGTAATTACCACACTCCAGCAGACTCAATAAATCAAGTCTGCTCTGATGCGCTGTAATTACAGTGCATTGGAGGAGCCTCAATGCATGTGCATAGGCACCTACATCTCCCTGATTCTGCTTGATATGAGTACTTTAGAGGACTCTTCAGAATGGTTTGAAATCCTGTAGGACAAAAATCAAGATTTATCTTCAGGGCCTGAAAATGCCCCCAAACGCCTCTCCTCAGACAAGGATCTTCTTTCCCTCTTATGCTGCAGTCATGCAGCCCACTGCTATGCCAATCTGGAAAAGGTAGCTGAAAAGAAGGAACTGTTGTCTAACAAGAGACCAAGGAAACAAGTGATTCAGCACTTGACAAAAGACTTCCTCATTGATTGTATCTGTCCAATTTCAAGTCAAAGTTTTTCCCAAGCATTGACTGCTCAGGTTTGCTTTGCTGGGTATCTGTAGACCACAAGCACATATATTATTATTGGAATTTACTCATTCTTTACAGATTCACTGCATGTGTAGAAGACTGAGAATGACCCAAATAACTCTTTATTCCACAGAAGATATGAATCTGAATGATTCAGCTCTGGTGTGGCCTCACGGTTTCACAAGAAACACTGTTTTATTGCTGCTGAGGTTAGCTTGGTTGAGGAAATAGTGACTGGAAACAAGTGAATGTCACAGAAGCACACACAGCACATGGAAGTGCTGAATATACCTGCTTTATCTCCCCCCCTCCCCATACACACACACTCACCTCTGGTCAAAAAGACCCCAGCCATTCCCTCCAATTAACCATGCACACGGTGTACGTCCATTAAGTCAACACAGATTTCCGATCATAGCTACTCCTGGCTCAAGTCACCTCTCCTCAGAAAGGTCTCTCTTCCTCTCCCAAGATCTTTGTGGGGTCACATGTCTGCCCTTTTCCCACCAGCAAACCAAAGCCAACTTGCCAACACCCCATTTACACAGGCCCAGTTACCTACAGAGAGCCATTGTTAACTCCCTTTTCATTTGAGATCAGCTTTTGCTTTCCACTAGCCAGAGGGGAAAAAATACCCAGCCAGACTCCAAAGAAATGCACTGGTAAATATTGACTTTGCTGAACCTAATGGGAAGTGATGAACCCACAGGAAGCCATCAGGCTATGAAAGAGCACACACACTCTACAGTAAATCCACATGTACAACAGATGGCTGTTTTTCAGGGGCCAGATTTTTTTTTCCAAGGTTACATTTATGTCTGCTTTAGCCCACATTAGCCTATTCAGGCCATCGGGGTGTCTAATGTTACACTCTTTCAATTAAAGAAAAACCCTACAGCTAGATCAATGTTGTAAGGTTACAGAGTTGGGTGTACATTTTGCCCTTCTGCTTGCACTGGGTCCTTTGTAACAGCTGGTTGAGTTTTGCAGCAGGATGAGCTTATTTTCCTTGCGGCTACTGCTGTATATTCCAGACTCTTTCCTTCGGAAAGGTGGTAGTTTAAATTGGAATTAGATATACGGTACCTGCCAAGTTCAACATGCCTCTCAGACAAACCCTGCTCTGTCCATGAGAGGCCCCAGAGCTACTGAGGCTATGCAAAGGGCAGTTCAACTATCAAAAACAGCGTGGAGATGGCTTGGCTGCATGAGAATTCAACTGCTTCTTGCACTGTAGACATAAACTTTGCAGAGAAGGGAGGGGAAGGGTTGCTGAAAGGGCAGAAAGAAATGTGAAACACAGGCCTAGCTGTATTTTTTTAAGAGTTCATTTCTAGTTCTCTTGTGCTATACACAGATATTCTAGAGACATTGCTATCCCACTTTTCAGAGGTGCTGAGCACCTCCAGCTCCCAGCTAGATCAGTGGAAGCTCCAGATGACTGCTAAAGTCAGGCCAGGCAATTTTTAGGCACAGCTATTTTGCCATACAAAGTGCCTGATTTGCCATTGCACTGCTACAGTCTGTGGCCAGTGCAGTAGTGTTCATCGCAGTTGTGTAAAGCTGGTGGAAGGCCTAAGCCAGATGCACTTCTGCACAACTCTTCACAGTACCCAAGTTACTTCCTCTGACTACACTGCTGAGACTCAAGAGTCAGTGGAAACATACCACTTCAGCAAAGTACAAATCGTCAAAAAGTCTGAGGCTGAATCAATTCAATCTGCACAGGTTAGTCTAAGCTGTGTAGATTGAATCAATAAGCAAATGAACAGACATTCACTTTTGATTCCAGAAATGCAGCCATAAGCCTGCAGTGGTCCAGACCAGAAGCTTGGTTGGGGAAGGGGGGTGGCACACCTCCCTGCCTGGCTGGAGCAGACAGCTTGGGCCAAGGTTAGCCCACCCACCCTGTGAGGGGGTGGCTTGCAGGGGAGGTGCAAAGTATCCTAGGATGCTGGGGGACTGTGAGTTAACTTGAATCTAGGGTGTTTGAGGAAAGAGATTCAGTAACTAGATGGTAGTGTGGCTGAGTGGTCTAAAGTGCTGGATTTAAGGTCTGGTTACTTTGATGGCATAGATTCAAATCTCACTACTGCCAGCAGACCTTCTTGTGCTTGCTTTGGCATCACATATAGTAAAACTGGAATGATACAGAGAAGATTAGCATGGCCCCTGCTCAAGGATGACATGCAAATTTGTAAAGTGTTCCACATTTTGCTTTGGTGTGTAGTTTGGTTGTGTAATTAAGAACACAAGGTCCATGAGTTCAAGTGTGAGTGTGAATCCAGAGCCTTTTTTTTTTTTTTTTTTTTTTTTGACTGGCCTGTTTTGTGGCTAAAGGGCCTGAGTTGTGTGCTAGTGATCACAAGGTTGTCAGTTCAAGTCTGCTTATCATCAGGTAATTTAAGTTGGGGGTGCACTGGTATGCTTGAAGGCAAATGGGCAACACAGGCCAACCTGGACAGGCTTGTGAAGTGGGCAGCCTTCAACGTGAAATCATTTAATATAGAGAAATGTAAAGTGCTACGTCTGGGGAGAAATAAAACACAGGCTCAGCAGTGCTCTGCTTGCCTAGCACAACTGAATGAGATTTGAGTGTCATGACTGACAACAAAATGAACATGAGTCACCTATGCAATACCATAGCTGCTAGAACTAACCAAACACTGGCATGCAAACACCGAGGCATCTCGAGCAAGGCAAAGGATGTCATCCTCCCACTTTACTCAGCCTTGGTGAGACCGCAACTGGAGTACTGCATCCAGTTCTAGGTGCTGCACTTCAAGAAGGATGTGGAAAAGCTCAAGAGAGGCCAAAGGAGGGCCAGACACATGATTAGAGGCCTAGAAATCAAGATGTATGAGGAGAGGTTGAGGGACTTGAGATTGTTCAGGCTGCAGAAAAGAAGACTTGGGGGGACTTGGTAGCAGCCTATATCGGGGTGTACATCAGGGTTCAGGGGAGCATCTATTCACCAAGGCCCCCCAGGGGAGGACAAAATTAAAGATAGCTTCAGGCTAGCTATAAGGGGAAAACTTCACAAGCTGAGTCCCAAGGGTTTGGAACAGGCTCCTCCTGAAGTGGTATAGTCATCCACCCTGGCAATCTTCAAAAAGCATCTTGCTTCCATCATTTGACCCCAGCAGTCTTTCCTGCTCATGTGCAGGGGGGCTGGACCCGATGATCTGTAAGGTCCCTTCCAGCCCCTAACAAACTATGAAACCTAAATCAGTTAAGTCTGATACTACATCCATTCAGGCTTATCTTAAACCAGTTTTAGCCATTTTGAAAGCAGTTTATGTGGACTGAACTTCTGTTGTGTTAGAGATTCGAATCAGTTTCTGATCACTTATACCAGTTTGTGTGGAACTCCTGCCCCTAGCCCTAAAGACTGCTCTGGCCCACAGACTTTTAAAAGGTAGAAACATGCTGGGAGCTTTAGTATGTAGAAATGGAGCTGAAATTCTGTACCAGCAACTGGGTGATAGTCCCTTAGCTGCTGCACCAAGGCAGAATACTTTCAGAGGCCTGGGAAGCCTAGATTCAACAACACATACTCCCTCCATTGCTGTTCTCCAGGGGCTAGCAATTAGGGAGAGACAAAGAGCCCAAACCACACCCTTAATCCCATCTGGTCATACTTTTTTGGTGTGTTCACCACTCTTTCCAACCCCAACTCCCTCAATAAAACACTACTGTATTCTACAGCCACATCTAACAGTCCTGATATTGCAGCATTTGGGATGGATATGGTGCCATAACCATGCCATCTATTTTCTCAAAAGAAGCACTCAGTGCCCTGTATTTAGAGGCCCAGCCTCAAGAACATATGTCAGCGTTTTATTCTACTCCTGCAATGCAAGATCAGCTGGAGTGCACCCATGAACAGAGCATTGAATAGCAATGCCAGCATTCCAGTTTGCTTCCTCTGTGTGAAGGGCCAGCTTGCTTCCTCATCTACTACCCTCCTCATTTTCATAAAAAACAGCAAGTTAGACCCTGCCATCTTCCGAGTCTGTTAGACAGCACAAAAGCCAAGATACACCACACTCATACACACAAGTGTTAGCCTCTATTTCAGGTTAGGTAACCACTAACTTACTCACTTATAAACCTAGTATACTATTCTCCTGCTACATTCTAATTAGCCAATGGAAATAATTAGAAAGGTCTGCGTGAAAAATATTTCCAAACTCTTGGTGCAAAAAATCTTTAAAAAGGGACATGGTCAACTTATTTAGGTCTCCCAAATTTACTTTTTTTAAATAAAGGACAACCACCATGGAAAATGTTCCACGTGTATTCTTGGGAGTCTCCAGTGTTGCATTTTCAGGGATCCCAAAATGGCATTTCAGAGAAGTGAGTAATAAGAGCAAGTCTAACAGGATATAAGTCTGCTAATAAAGGAACAGGATGAATGCAACCCCTTTCCCAACTATGGAGGAGAAGCTATTAGCTGGCTCCTGATGTCCCTGCTGCTGGGATGTGGAAGAGTCTGGCTGAATGCAGTAAAGGGAGTAGGAAAGTGGTCAGGGTCCTTCCTCTACCTCTCTAAGTATAGTATTAAAAACTTAAATTCTGCAACTATTGCAGCCAGGCAAATGTCCACATGAGCAAAGGGGAGTGTTGGTGTGGTTCTTAGAGCTGGGATCTCAGACGGGTTTAGCTGGGAATAGATTGGAAGGGGAAAATGTTCCTTTCAACTTTTCCAGAAGATATAAACTGCAGGAGCTGTTGTCAAATATATTTAGAAGCATTATATATGAGGCCAGAGATACCCTCAGACAGTAGACAGCTGTAGCTGCAAGAGTCTTAAATTAGTTAACATTTGACAAATAAAAGAATGAACAGTAAAGCCAAGCAGAATTTTTTTTTCAAAGCAATGTTTTGTCTTCAGAAAAGACTAATTCAACAAAACTAAAATTTTTCATTGGAAGTGTATTAGTTCCAACAGGAGAGTTTATTATGGACCTAAGGTCTCTCCTTCCTTTCCTTTCTTCTGGTTCTGTCTCAAGAAGCCCTAGTGGTTAGGTCATGCTCTGCCTGAATCAGAGAACACTCACACATCCTGGGTGAGTGTTCTGGCTATTGGATAATCTAGAAGCTCTATTTCAGAAAGTTTTCAAAGGTCGCCTTTTTGTTCCAGTGCAGAATGAACACATTTCAAATCTCTTACTTGTTTGAAATAGAATTCCTGGTTTTCAGCCTCCCTCCTGGGATGCTGCACAGCACAAGTCTCCCAGTCATGAAGGTATTAAGTTATCTAAATTGAGGCTATACATTTATACTACTGTGCTCTCAGATCTATATTTGAATAGAGCCATAGGGCTAAAAAAAGGGCTTCAAGAGGTCACTGAGTCCAGACCCCCTCCTCAAGGATCTAAATCATCTCAGTCAAGTGTCTGTCTAATCTACTCATAAAAACTACCAAGGATGGAGATTCCATAACCTCTATCCCAATGCTTAATCACCCTCATAGTTAGAAAGTTCTTCCTAATATCAAGCCTAAATTCCCCCTGTTGCAATTTTAGACCATTAATTCTTGTCCTGTCTGTTCATAAATTGTGCCCCATTTCCCTTGGTCTAGAGTAAGTTTCCTCTGAGAAGTTTTCATGTTTCTTCTGATTCTCTATTCTGCCTTTATACTGGTTTAAATTATTTAGTCACTGTTAATTATATTTTCTGAGCCAGTCTTGAATTGTGAATGTTTACTTTATGCAAAGTAGACAACTATTTATCCTCTCGATCATGGTGTATGCATAAGAGGTCTAGTCAGGTACCCAATGAATCTACTTATTCAGTCATGCACCCATCACACCAAGACCTTTGACGTATATGCCTAGGCAAGAGTATGGAGGAGTGGAAGCTGCCCAAGACCCACCACCTCCGCCTTTATACCATTGAGACAGCCTCCAAAGGTCAGACTGAGACCAGATGTTCAGTGTCCTGATAGGTGTAGCTTCTGCCAGAGAGCAGCAGATAAGAACAGCTGCTGACTGCCTAACACCTCAGTGAAGGTGCGTTTCCTACATGAGAAGCTTAACTGTGCACAGTTTACTGCACAGTAAGTGCACATGTCTGCACATGCACAGGCGTACTGCACAGTAAATGACACTGCTCACAAGTAAATCTGGTACCTGCAAGTAGGAAATTTACCTGCAAGTAGATACTGTGCAGTCACACATGTGTAGATGCCAACCAGGAGCAGATTTATTCCCAGTCAGACTTGTCACTAGAGGCCTAGCCCAAGTTCAGCCTCAGGGCTTGGGGGTTGGGAGCCTCTCCTCCCCCAGGGCTGGGCTGCCCCTATGGCAGCCCCAGCCTCAGGCCCTTAAAAGCCTACAGGCATTTTGAGTCCTGGAGCACACGTGCAGGGAGCCTGAAGTCACTCCAGGCCTCTGTGTCCCCCTGGGCAGGCCACAGGCTAGCAGTACCAGCCTGCCTGCACCCAGCATTGCTGCCTGACACTGCAGTGCCGCTTGCCTACCAGGCCAGCACCATCCAGGTCTGCAAGCTGCTCCAGGCTCCTGCCAGGCCTGCCAGCACCCAAGCCCAGCTTCAGGCAGCTCCTGGGCACCAGGACGAGCTTCACTGCCCACAGGCCACCCCCAGTAGCCTGCCCAGAATCTGCAGGTGCTGCAGGACATCACCTTGCCATGCAGCTGTGCCTGGGCCAGTCCCATCCTGTGTCCCTGCGCTGGGCACTGCAGGCAGCTGCCCAAGTCCAGCAGCACAGGGACAGTCACACAGAGGCCCAGAGAGCTGGTGCAGAAGCCTGATGGCCTCATCTTCGCCGATGCCTGTGCACACCACCTGGGGCCCCAACTGGTCCATGGAAGACACTAGCAATCTCATGGCACTATGGGGCAAGGCAGAGATGCAGCAGCAGTTTACACAGGATGGGCACTCTAACACTCATGTCTATGAGGGGCTCTCAGGCTGGATGTGGGAGTGCAGGCACAACCGGTTGGCATGGCAATGCCACATAAAGGTTAAGGCCTTGTGGGCACAGTGGGTCACCATCAACAACCACAACCATTGGTTGGAGAGTGCCCGTATGTCCATGCCCTTTATGCGGCAATTGACATCCTCACACCCCAGGACCCAGCAGCACGGGTGGCCTGCCTGAGCCCGCGCCCCAGCCTGGCACTCACAGTGACTTGTTGCCAGGGGAGGGCCCCTCGGGCCTCCAGCAGCCCATCCCACTAGGTTCCCCACCTTCAGCCTCTACCAGCAGCTTGGGGAGCCTGGGCCAGAACCTGCCCTGACAGCTCTGCAGCCTCAGCCACAGCCACAAGGCATGGCTGGATATGTCACTGTGCACTGCCAGTAGTGCCAGCTCCTCCCAGGGGAGGGGAGGGGCCCTGCCTGGGCACCCACATGTTGTGCCCCACTATCTGAGGACACTGCTTGGAGCCACACGCCATTGCCACCAGCTGGGACCAAGCAGAGCCACTGGCCAAACCAGCCCCAGCCACGTGATAAGCCTCACACTGGGGGGAGAGCCCTCCCCACCCCGTCCCGCCCTGGCCTCTGCTCCTGCCCATCCTCCCCGCCCAGCCTGCCCTGCCTGCACTCCCCTGGCCACCGGATTCTCCCCTCACAGTACACAGAGAAGTGGGAAACACTGACAAACTTTACTGAGCAGCCCATGCCCACCTAGCTGCAGGGACATGGACCTCTCACATGTCAGGGAACACATAGATGCTGGTAGCAATGATCTCTCTGGCTGCGGAGGGCAGGGATGTGTAGTGCAGCCACAGGTAGCCCTCCAGGTGGAGGCAGACATTGCAGTGCAGGCCAGGTTTGCCCCCCGCACCATTGAAACACAGGGTCCTGTGCCAGGTGTGTAGGTGTGCCCAGTGCACCGTAGCGATCAGCAGCAGCAGAGTGCAGTGGGTCAGGCACTCCTCGATCTATGGAAACAACTCCTTGCGCACCACCCATGACACATACAACAGGGACACATTCAAGGCGTAGCACTGGCACAGGGGGAGGCTGGCCCTGGGGCAGCTCCCCGGAGAGGCCCCCTGAAGGAAGGATGAGGAGTAGCCAGTTCCACATCCCAGTCCAGGAGCTCTGCACCCCCCATGCCTGGGTGCTGTGGGCTGGGCAGCAGCACAGGAGAGCAGCTGGCCTGCAGAAAGATAAATGGGAGCAGTAGGGTCTGGAGCCATGATAGCAGGTGTTGCCAGGAGCCAGGTCTGTCCTGCTGTGGAAATGGGGCAGGAGAGGAGCTGACCCAGAAGCAGGACATCTCCCAGCCAGCCCTGGGCTGCTCAAGGATTCTTCTGCCCAGCTTGGGACTGGCTGAGAGCTGCTCCAGAAATGGACAGCTTCCCAGTCAGTCCCCAGCCAGGCAGGGAAGCTCCACTGGGCACAGAGCTTGTCCCCATGGGCACAGGCTGGGACAGCTCTACTGCTGCTATCTCCCAGCCCCCTGCACATCAGGACCTCTTCCAGTGTGCACAGGTCCAGGAGACAGCTGCTGCTGCAGCCAGCAGAGCTCTCCTGGCCCTATGCATGTTGGGACCAGCCCCTGTGCTCCCTAGCATCCCCCAGGCTAACAACCCAGGGGAGTCTGAGGCTCCCCCTGGCTGCTGCAGGGGTGCAGGGCAGGGTAGGAGCAGCCCTGTACCAGGCTGCTCCAATTGGAAGCATATTTGCTTCCTACAGAGAGCACATGTAGACAATCAGGGAAGGCTTACTGTGCAGTATTTTAGCATTAATAGCATGTGTAGAAGCACCCAGTGTGACTGAAACTCACCTTATACCAGGGCCAGCACAAGGCCTATTCTACTCAAGTCCTATTTTTAGCATCCTTACCAGGCAATATTCCTTATGACTCATTTCTGCCCTAGTAGCTTCTTCTTTCTGTTCAAGTGACATGATATGAACAGGGCCTAGTGGAATGGAGACATGGCTCCAGATGTATACCTGTGACTTCCCACATTAACTTTTTCCATATTGTTTTGTCACTGCTTTTCTTGGCAAAAAAAAACAAATCAGGAAAGCAAATGACATGGATTTTCTGTTTGCTTCTCCAGAGTATGTATGCTTATTATGGTCAGGTATTAAATGCCAACAGTTATAGTCTTAAAGTGTTAAAAGTTGTATGCTTACGACCACAAAAGAATGGAAGAAACAGAAAAATCAAAGACTGTCTGGGAGGTGGATATTGGCCACTTTGCACAGCCCATTTATTGTCCCCATATATATTTAGCATTAACAGCAATGGACTAAGCCACCCAATTTGAAAACAGAATACTTGCAAAGCATCTGAGTGCTTGTTGCTTGGGAAGCCACAGCTAGTGATGCGTTACTTAAGTAATCTGTACTAGCTTAGAACTGGCAGTTCCAGGAGTACCTTATAATTGCTCTGTATATTAGGCTATTATTGCCATTTCCTAAACCCGGTGCAGGTTAAGAGTACTTAATCAGTAACTGAATAAAACCCTTTGTAGTTGCTATGTAGCTAAAGATTAAACATGCAATACATGTGTATTATACATTGTGCTGTTAACTACATGTATTGTAGTGTAAAGGAACTTTTCTTCTCATTAATGTATAGGTAATTTGGCCAACAAATTCATTACTACTGCATTTGGATTAATATACTACTGGCAAAAGGGAGAATAGCCTTAGCCAATCAATGAATTTTCAAGTTAAAAAAAATAAAAGACAGTGGAAAAGTGGGCCTTAGCCTGGATCCAGCTGAATTCAGTAGTTTTGCCATTGACTTCACCAGTGTCAAAATGAAGCCCAATATCAGAACATTAGCCAGTAAAGCTAGGCAGCACAAGCAGTTATTTGGGAAGAAAGAACTTTAATGACCTTAATTTTGCATACTTGCATTATAAAAGGACTAGACCTACTGGGTGAAATTCATTTCAGATGTAAACCTATGGAAGTCCAAGAAGACATACTAGGAATAAATTTGGTCCCTTATCTTTTGTGAAAGAAAAATGCTAAGAAGGAAGCCAAATTTTATATTTTATATATATGTGTGTGTGTGTGTGTGTGTGTGTGTGTGTGTGTGTATTCTTTTTATGCTCTTGAGAAATATGTACTTTCATTAAGAAGCTCGGATCGGATTCTGTCATGGAACAGGACTGTTAATACCAGGTTTGGGCTGAATCTGTAGGTTAATATTAAAGGCTTTGCCTTCTGGTACCAACCACCTGCCCATAGCCCCTTCTACTATGGGCAGCCTCACGCTGATAAGCTGCCTCAGTTACTTTCTGGTTTTACAGTCCCTGCACTGCCAAACAGGAGGCTGTTCCTTCCTAGGTTTAATCGTGGCTAGACTACAAAACAGCGAGAACATACTGTGTTAGGACACTGGATTTCAGAAAGTTCTGCTTGTAAATTCTTTAGCCTCTGAAAATGACTTTTCACAAACAGGCAATAAAATTCAAGTGCTCATTCTATTTTAAGTCAGAGCAGTGTGTGAGCACCTCTAAGACAGAAGAAGTACATTCACAGGACAGCTTGATCTATTAATCGTTTTCGACCCATAGGTTTCCATTAATGGGTTACTGTTAATCAGACAGCTCTCAGGTCTATGGAAGTAGATGTCCTGCCTTGCTTGCTCAAGGATGCGCAGAGTCTCATCATGGGAGCTATAAGAATTGTGTCAGGCAGCAACAATATTATAGAAGGTAGCTATTCTAGGTATTAAAACTCCTGGATCCAAACTCAAACTAACAGTTAAATTATATTTACCCTCTTAAACTGGCCTGTACTTGCTCCCAGAAACACCATGAATAAAGACATTTAAAGCAAATTTTACTTGCTGATTTGCAGCATGGCTCTAGATTTTTACATTCATCCTTACCAATACGGTCAGAGCTTACACTGATGCTAGAGATGATCATGTCCATGTAGGTGGAGCAAGATATCAATTTAAGACTCATACAGTATCAGTCTATTTGTATCTGAATGGAAACTTTTGCCATAAGACAGTTTTTGGGTAAACAGAATAGTCCTCAATATACTGCTAAAATTCTATGATTAGGATACCTTGTTTCCCTACTCAGGAAACAACATCACTGAATAAACACAATTTTTTTATGCAGTTATCCCATGAGATACTTGTTTGCAACACTGACTTCAATATAAATTGTTAACATAATGTCTAGCATAGTAGATTAGTCCCTTTTTTTTAAAAGAAATGTTCCAGCCCTAAATACAGTATGACAATACAGAAGAGATACTGCAGTTACCTGGTATGTTGTAACTTTGTGCTTAAATTAACAAATAAAACATTGCTTTTCTAAAAACTTTGCCACTACCCTACACATTGCTTGTGTACTGCAGGAAACTGCTCTTAAGCACTATGCTTTCAGAGAGCATTCTTAGGCTAGGTCTACACTGTCCACCACCAGCAGTGTCTGCTCTCAGACTCAACCCCACTACATATGCCAAACCCGGAAACACCAGTGAAGCTGCTCTGAGGTTGTCCCCTCGTGGCCAGACCCCAGCATTCTGGAGATAGATCTTGAGACAGACACAATAGGGAGATGACCCCAGGAAAGCTTTCATTGCTGTATTTCCAGGCTTCTCAGAGAGTCCTTAAGAGTGGGCAACCCAGCATGAATGACTGGTGCCTCCCAAGACTGGGGGGGTGGGCAGGGGGAACACACCATGGTGGTGAGTGGGGACTGCCCACAATTGCTGGCGTTGGTGGCAGCGAGTGGGGACCGCAGCAGCCGCTGGCATCAGTGGCGGCAGCAAGGACCGCCCGCAGTTGCTGTTGGCAGTGTCAGTGGTGGCAAGTGGAGACTGCCCACAGATGTCGCTGGCCATGCCCTGGACCCTCCTGTGCATTGCCTGTGCAACCCAGGTAGTACCAGGGACGTAATGTAGATGAACCCTTAGAAGCATGTGGTGCACGAGCCTCTCTCTTGGTCAAGGCACTGAGTATGCTGGGAGGTACCAGGTCTTGGCCAAACACTCTAGTGAGAAACTTAAAACACCAATGTATGACATCCCTGGAACACCCACACTCTGCTGTGACCCCACTCAGGAAAGGGTGCAGTGACATCCAGGTGGCAAGGAAGAAAATGTTAGCGACCACATTTTCATGAACATGATGCTGGCAAGAGCTGGAATATATGACTAGATATGCACAGGCAGACTGCAAGATAGAAGAGCTTTCCTTTTCAGTGTAGAAGTGTTAAAGCTTGTCTGCATGGGGAATTTATTCCAAAATAAGCTATGGTGTGAATTTAGCACATGTGTATGCTGTTATTCCAGAGCATGAGTGTCAACAAAGGGAGCTGCTGTGAAATAAATATTCTGACTGATTTCCCTATTCAGATGAATCTCCTGTCTCCCTTTGCTAGATAAGGTCTAGCATTATGTTCTTGTTGCATGAGGTTTTGTATATATTGTTAACAGCCTTGCATCTAGGCATACTGCTTTGGAAATGTGAATTAACAGGTACGCACCTCTTGCTGCTCCAGCAGAGCCTGCTGAGTTGCCAGCTCCCACAGGCAACACAGACTCAACTGCAGCTACCGCCCCCACTCTCCCCATGACAAAACGTAAGGTGTTTTTTGTGGGAGACGCCATCCTGAGGAGGACTGAGGGGGTAATCTGCCTCCTCGACCCCTTAGCCAGGGAAGTCTGCTGCTTCCCGGGGACCCACATCTGGGACATTGTGGAGAGGATCCCTAAGCTCCTCCAGCCCACAGACCACTATCCCATGCTCCTTATTCATGTGGGCACCAATGACACGGCTTGGAGCGCTCTCAGCCGGGTCATGAGGCGCTACAGGGATTTGGGAGTGGGGCTAAAAGGGTCTGGGGGCACAGGTGGTGTGCTCTTCAATCCTCCCAGGCTCGGGGTATGGGCTGAGGAAGGAGAGGAGGATCCACATAGTGAATCAAAGACTGCAGCGCTGGTGTCATAGGGAAGGCTTTGGCTTCCATGACCACAGCCCACTCTTTGGCGAGAGAGGCAGCAAGCTGCTGGGAAGAGATGGTCTCCACCTCTCTCTTCTGGGGAGGAAGTTCTTCTCAGCCAGACTGGTGACCTGCTCCACCAGGCTTTAAACTAAGCCCACTGGGGAACAGGGGGACTACCGCCACTGCTGGCCCACTGAGCAACCCTTGCAAAGCCAGCAGGTCAAGGCACTTAAGGGAGCCCACCCCTGCCCCAGCCCTGGTACAATCTGTGGGCAAGGTAAGAGCCCCCAAGGGGACACTTGCCTGCCTGTACACAAATGCCAGGAGCTTGGGGAAATAAGCAGGACAAGCTCGTCCTCCTGCTTAATACAAATAATTATGATGTCATAGGGATAACATAGACCTGGTGGGACTCCACCCATGACTGGGCCATGGGTATAGATGGCTGTACCATGTACAGGAGAGATTGAGTGGACAGAAGGGGCGGGGGTGTAGCTCTCTATGTCAAGGAGAGCCACGTGTCCCTGCAAGCTGATACTGGCGACCAGGGTGGGCAACTGGAGGCCCTCTAGGTTAAAATCCATGGTGAACACAGCACAGGGGACACAATGGTGGGAATCTACTACAGACCTCCCACCCAAAGTCCTGAGCTTGACCAGGAGTTCGCCTGGGAACTGGCTGAAGCCGCATGCTCCAGGACCATGGTTGTCATGGGTGACTTCAATTACCTGGACATCTTGTGGGAAGATCACTCAGCAAAATCGGAGTGGTTGCAAAGTTTTCTATCATGCATGGATGACCTCTACCTGACTCAAAAAGTCTATGAGCCAATGAAAGGTAAAGCGCTGCTCGACCTGGTACTGGCTACTGGCGATGACCTAATCGGTGACCTAGTGATCAATGGGAAGCTG
>NW_017729006.1:17757449-17757710 GCF_001723915.1 Gavialis gangeticus | reverse complement strand
CCTTCCAGCCCTAATGTCTATGAAATCTATGAAAATTAACACATGAGAAGCATGCCAGATTGAATTCAGAACTGGAAGGAGAACATTTATCTCTTGACTTGGCACAGAACAAGTCCTGAAACAACAGGAATTGTGAAAACTAACTCTGTAATCAGAGTAGTTCAGTCTTCCTTTTGCATATGCAGTTTTTGGTCAGTCTGCAGAAATTAACAGGACAATGCTATCTGAATATTGGCAGTTATTTGGCCACATATTTTGGCT
>NW_017729006.1:17741097-17752449 GCF_001723915.1 Gavialis gangeticus | reverse complement strand
ACAAGTCCTGAAACAACAGGAATTGTGAAAACTAACTCTGTAATCAGAGTAGTTCAGTCTTCCTTTTGCATATGCAGTTTTTGGTCAGTCTGCAGAAATTAACAGGACAATGCTATCTGAATATTGGCAGTTATTTGGCCACATATTTTGGCTGTTATCTGGCTGGGGTATTATGATCCCAGCACTCGTTCCTGCCCGGGACAGGGGGTCAGACTTGATGATCTTTTCAGGTCCCTTCCGACTCTAGAAACTATGAAACTATGATACTATCTGTTCCCAAACCTGACTTCCAGCAACTCTTCATTTGAGCCCTTCATTGTACTGGGTTGAGGATGACAGGGTGCATCTACACAAGACGCTATGTCATTGTAGCAACACACTACAGCGACATAGCATTGGCAGGCACACACCATGATGCCACAGCTACATTGCCGTAGCAACACAGTCCCTCACTATACCAAGTTGCTACAGCGATGCTGCGGCTAAAAATAGCCGTGCACTGCCAGCACAGCAGAATACAGGCTGTCACTGCACCATACTCCATAGTAACAACAGCACCATAAGGGCATGTGTAGATGTGCCCACTGTATCACTAATGTCACTAAGATATTAGGGAGATGTTGGGAGGGACCACCTACATCTACTTCAGCCAGTATCTGCGGCAGTGTTTGCTCAGAAATAAATGGGAAGTGCCACATATTGCTACATAAACCGCTGATTAGCTGTGAGGTGGTAGTCTCCCAACCCATGTGAAGTTGGTTTGACATACCAATGTAAAGATCAAGTGTTTTTAGCCTTTGTCAAATTTCAGATTAAGTTTTAGCTGTTCTCTTGGTTATTTTTACACCTATGTAAAAACAGTCTAGATAGAAAAACTGTCTCTATATAAGAATCTACAAAGCCTGTATCCCGAAAGGCACACTGCTTGAAAAATAAAGATTAGACATTCAATTTTATAGAACACAAAAAGCGTGTGTACTTTCAACAGAACAGACCTTCCTCTACAACTTCTTCAGAAATAATCACACAAGGAAAAAGATTTTGGTATGTTAGTTCTTTCCAAGTTGTCGCTGAATAGAAATGCAATTCCTGCTGAAGGAGGAGCTGCATGTGTTCATTTTTATTTCACTAAAAGAAAACACCCTACTTTAGTGCTGCTCATTTCACGACACAATACAGTGCACAATGGGCACCTTGGGTAAAGAACTATTTGAAAAGGAATGGTTCTTGCAGGAGCAAAACTGCATTTTTCATGCTCTTTCTGTTTGCTATGAGCCAGTCCCAAAACCAACCTGCAAAAAGGAAACCAAGAGTTGAAACAGCCAGTTCAGTAATATTAAGGGTATTACATGTGCCATAGGTTGCAGAACATAATGAGGGAGAGAGACTCTGGAGTGGCAGATTCATGCTTATTAGTATCAATCTAATCAGCACAGATGACCAGGTGAGTTATTTCAGAATGCCTGCCACAGGCACCAGGGGAAGACGAAAAGAAAGCCATCTCCACATCTTAAAATGATAAAAGCTCAAGTCATCACATGATTGTGTATACGGTGGTTTTAAGTCATGCCGTGAATAATAATCAACTAGAGGAAAAGTGTTCTCTCTCCCAAAAAGCTTTATAAAACAAGTCAAGTCGAATTAAAACTAGATGCATAAAATTCAACTGTCTACTTGGTATCAGTACATGATGCTTCCTTGGCCCCAGACTCCTCACATAACACTCAACTTCACAATGCCATCAGTTCCTTGTGTCTAAAAGTGCTGTAGAGAGAAACACTGTTGTTCAGACACAAGTTGCACCTGCCTGAAGAAGACCAGTCCAGTTGCCAGGGACATTTTTCCAAAGTATATTAATTTGACATTCAGTTTCTAGATGTGTGTAAAAGAAGATATGAAATGGGGACTTTGTGCTGATGAATGGAGGGGGAAAGACCAGAGGCCTGAAGAGTGTATTATGGCTCTTCAAATACATGTAAGCCACCAGTTGCTATCATGAAACAAGCAAGAACAGGATTGGGCATAGCTTAAGTTCCAAGGCATTATTTATGAAAAGGGCATCCCAACTGCAGCACAAGTGCTGCAAGTGGCACAGGCAGCTTATGTGTGGCACGCGACAGATCAGGGACGGATCACACAGCACAGTAGTAGGGAGCAGAGAGCAGGGCAGCGTATTGAACAAGGAAAGGGGATTGGAGTAGCACTCAAGAAGGGTGCAAGGCTTCATTGGTTCCAAAAAGTCCCTACTGACTTATGTCTTCACAGGAAGTTAGGATACAATAAGTGAGAGTGGAAATGTACAGTGCACTTCTACTCTTCAGTAACTCCCCATGTGATCACTTTAAGCATGCACATGAGGAGTTACTGTCAAGTAACACAGGCTGTGTAGATGCATATCCTAACTTACTCTACACCGACTTCCCCAAGGCTGAGGAATATTGGGAGGGTATTGGGACTGATGGGATTACTTGAAATGCTATTAACTATATTTTATCTGGAGTAGGGTGTCAACTTTGCAGATGATGAACATATGTATGAAGAGAGAATACTTCAAAGGCCTGCATAAGATGATTGGCAACAGGAGAGCATGTGAAATTCATTGCTTATAAATAGAAGCTAATTTATATTTGGGGGAAAATGTGAACTCCCCCAAACACAAGACAATATAGAACCTAAAAGGATAAATATATATCAACTCAGGAAAGAGACTTGGGCGTCACAGTGGATGGACAAATGAAATGGCAGGGAACAAAAATGGCAAACTGTAAGGATGCAGAAGGAATGGACTTGAAAATGTTAGTGGTCTGGGGTCATCTGGAATATTATACACAATACTGGTCAGCCCAGACTGTTAGAAAGAATATGGTAGGATGAAGTGTGTGGCTAAAACAGAAAAGAAGCTCTCAGAAACAATTGAGAATAAACTAGGCTTACTTTAGAGATGTGACCAGCTAGAGAAATATAGGAGGATAGAAAATTGTCTTGGTCGCATACTAGAAATAGGGACATTTGAAGAAACTTATGTTTAAAACTTTATATAAAGGAACTGGTGCACTGGATACGATTGAACCGTGGAAACTACTGCTGCTCGTTCTCACTGAAGCCAAGACCTTGGCAAAATTCAAAGGATTTACCCTTTGTGTAGATAATGAGAATAGCTAAATATTTATATTAATACAGTTTTTGGCATAAATTACTCCAACTATGTGGGGTTAGGAGGAGACTCACCTCAGGGGAGTTTAACCCACATTTGTTTCCTGAAGGTTTTCTTGCACCTTCTTCTGAAACATCTGGTCTCAGACATGATACAGAACTCTGTGGACCACAGGCGTAATATAATATGACAATTTCTGTATCCCTATGCTCAGTCAGTGTCCTGATCTCTCTAGCTGTGGAGTTTCTGGAGTCATGTGCAGCTTGCATCCCTAAAAGTAAGATGTACCCCAGACTCTTTTTAGCACAACTGCCATCAGTGAGTTATTTTGGAACTGAATTGAGGGCACTATAGGCAAATAGAGACATAAGCAGAGACACAAATTAGGGAGCAAACAACAGAAGGACACCAAATCCTGCTTTTGACTATGGCTCAAATGCACGCTGGGCTGGCTGTGGGATTAGTTTATCCTTTGCCACATTTTGGCCAGCCTCCTTTGTGAACACTTTGGCTAGTGCAAATGATGTGGAGTGTCTGTCTCCCCAGTTCCTGCAGAGTGACTTATCCCCCAGCCAACCAACCTACTTCATGCCTCTTTCCATCACCTCAAGGCAGTTCACAGATTGTCATCAGCTCTGACCTTTTCCACTCACCTTTTCCCTGCTGGACACAAACAGTAGCACTTGAGGCTCTTATCAGACTGTGAGAGGGCTTTGAGAGACAGGTTTCCATGACTACCCTTATGCTCAGTGATGCCAAGCAAATTTTGAGTTCCAAGGAAACTTCCATGCCCCAAGCCTTTTTATCTTGCCAAAGAATACATTGCACAAATACATTACACCAGGGCCAACAAGTTGGATATTTTTATGGTATGGTAAATGACAAATACAATCCTCAGTATCTGATTAGCCATCAAGTATTGTTATCCAGATGGGGTGAAAAGTTTCTGCTTGTGACATATGAAAACATTGCTCTAAATTGAAGAATTCCTTTCAATATTAAGCAGTTAAGATACGGATGTGCATGAGACGCAGCAAATGATCACAAAGGATGCTGCCAGTTATCCTTAAATTTAGACTGCCTACTACTTTTCATAATGAAAGATCCTTGCCAGCTTTTTTGAAATGTTCTATAGCTACCATCACTGCATGTTGCAATTCATCAGGGAAAAATCCTCGAGCTAGAGATGTGCCTTTTCTCAGTCCCATGAAGTCCCTTTCTGGTTTTATTGAGATATTAACATGCAAAGAGCAAACCCACATATCTACACCTCTATTTGCATTGTCTCTAACAGTTTTTAGGAACATTTGGCCTCAAGCAAAATAACTAAACCGCACCCCCCCCAATTGTAAAGTATTGTGCTTGTGTTATTGCAAAAGCAGCAGGAGCACCACCATAGACTGCACTGGGAATGGCTGGCAGCTGCTGGAGAAAGGAAGGGGGAAGGGAAGCAGAAACTGAGGCTAGGAACAGACATTCAAAAAGCCCATAGTGGAATCAGTCTAAGTTATGCGGTTTTATGTAAGCGGCATAGTTTAGATTGGTAGTGAACAGAATGAACATTCACCTGGGGTTGGGGGAGAAGGGAGAGAGCAAATCTTAGACCATGTTTCACCATCTTAAACCAGTCTATGTGTGCCAAACTTCTGCTCTGTTATAGACCAGTTTCTCATCACTTATACCGGTAAAAGGATAATGGCTGTACCTGGCCTGAGAGAGGGAGAGAGTGTGTAAACAGGGCAGGTCTTCCTACAAGCACTGTCTGCACCAACATGTGGGCCATTTCTGTGTTGAGGAATTTAGATATGGAACCCAGGTGTTATGCAGCTGGTACCCACTCTTCAATTGAAGGTACATGTATGCTGTGGGAGCATGACTGCCTAGCTGCGTGCCAGCTCACCACCTTTCCCTACAGAGCAGAGCAGAGACCAGGGACACCCAGTGATACTTAACTATTTACAGTTTTAATTGTATAATATTATACCAAGCTTTTAAACATATACTTATATACATACATATAAGGGCTGTGTGAAGCTTCAGTCCCCGATTCGATCTGGCAGAGATTTTGCCCACTTCAGCAGCCGAATATCTGAATCTGAACTGAATCAGCAGACCCTTTAATCTCTCTGAATTGAATTGGAGAGATTCGGAGAGATTTGATGATTCAGACATAGACACAGCTTTAAATGTTTTTTCTACATACCTCAAGGTACCAGGTGGCTCTTGAATGCTGAGATACTGGGGCAGATAGAGCATCCCATGGAAGTATGGGGGGGTCACCAGTTCGCTCAGCGACATACCTGAAAGTGGACCGGAAGTGCTTCCGCTGGGGAGCATGCTGGGGGGCCCCCCGCACCTCTCTGGCTTGGTGACTGGTGCCTCCTGGATCTGAGGGGGCACCTGGGGTCCCCTTGTGGCTGATTGCTGAGCCGGGGGGCATGGAGGATTCACCCGTGCTCCCTGGTGGACCCACAAGTGGACCAAAAGTGGTTCTGGTCCACTTCCAGGTCTGTCGCCGAGTGCACCGGGGACCACCCCCATGCTTCCATGAGACAGTCAGAAGCACTGCCAGGACACATCTGGGTCTGCCGTGGAGCACACAGGGTCCACCCCTCCCTCCTCTGGCTTGGTAACTGGTGCCTCCTGGGTTGGGGGGTCATCCGGGCCCACCACGGCCGATCACCAAGCTGGGAAGTGCGGCGGGGGGTCCCCCACACGCTCAGCAGCAGACCTGGAAGCAGACTGGAATTACATCCGGTCCACTTCTGGGTCTGCCACCGACCATGCAGGGGGGAGAGGGGGGCCATGCTCCTGTGGGATGCTCCATCCACCCCACCATTTCAGCATTCATGAGCCATGCCTGGTACCTTCAGGTATGTAGAAAAAACATTTAAAGCTGTGTCTATGGCCAAATCTGCGATTCTCTGAATCAGCATTGAATCTTCAGATTCGGCCGAATTGAATTGGGACAGTGATCCGAATCAACGAATCGAATCACTGTCCCCTGAAGTGGGCTGAATCTGAATCGAATATGGCCTGTTTCGCACACCCCTAATACATAGTGTTATGTATATTGTAGCGGGAGAGGATTCCTAGGGTTGCCGTGCTCTCCCCTAGTGGCCACTACTGTGCCAAGCTGCCTAAAAGCACCCTCGAATCTTGCCCGCCACGTCTTTGGTCTTATATATATTGTAGGGAGGCTGCCTTTCCTCCTCTTGGCCACAGTTCTCCTACTATCACTAGTCCTGTTTTCTGTAGTGGGTGTTCCGTGCACCCTGGCTTTATGGGCTATGCGTGGCTCCAACCATCCCTGTACCATGCCCCAAGCCTTACAGATATACCGGATGTTCTTCAGACTTACCTCTGTCACTTGGGCTCTCCACAGCCCTTGTCTCACACCGCGCCTCTCTGGGCGGTCGGGCTCTCCACAACCCTCGTCTCCTCTCTGGACTCTCAGAATCGCTGCCCCCTTGTCTGGGCCTGGGGTTCCCACGCTGCCGTGGGTGCCCTTATGAGGCCTCCTCCACCCTTAATAGCCTCACCCAAACCTCCGGTTGTAAACAGCAAACACAAAACTCAAGCCCCTAGGCTATAACGTAAATTTCTGCCAATTGGCTACAACATCACCTGAGCCACCCCCAAGGGTGCTCCATCCCTCACCTGTACCAACTGCTTGTGCATTTTAGCCTCTTCTCTTCGCCTGCTCCGGCAGAGTTCCTTCCCCTCTGGCTGCCAGCAGGGAACTGCCTGCCTGGCCTCAGCCTGGGAGTTATATAGGAGCCAGGCCCTGCCCCTTCCGGTCAGCTGACTGCTAACAGGTGTGGGTCGCTGGCTCCCTCCGGTTGCCCTAGCAACCTGCACCTGGGCTCTTTCATTACTGCTCCACAAGTAGCAGACACCTTAATGCCCTGCTACATATATCTATAATGGTATATCTATAATCATATTATAATATAGTATATATCTATAATATTTTAAAGACAATAACTCTATTAACCCTGAACTTGGGCAAATTCAGCTGGATGTGGCAGACAAAAACATTATGTTAGCACAGGCCTTGATCCTCTTTGGCCTTCTGGTTAGTGTGCAGAAACAGGGCCCTCAACAGGGCCCCCCAGGTGGCAGGCAAGGGAACACTCAATGATAAAACACAAGTTAGACAGTAAATCAACAAATGAGAATCAGGCAGTGACGGGACAATAACTGAACATACACAAGTGAGATTACATCAAACAGGATACAAATGCATAAAGATAACCAATGCAGTGAATTCAGATATTGAGGCGGGGTTGTGCTAGCAGATCCTACTAGCAGGCTAAATAAAGCAGCTTACAACCCTTTCCTAATACAACAATAAGGATGCAAGCTTACAACAAAAATCCCCAACAACACAAGGAACCAGAACATGACAATGGCACAGCAGCTATGCCCAAAGAAGAAATAGTACCAGGGGAAGGGACCCATTACCTTAAAGGAACACTGTCACCCTCTCCTAGGTCACACAACTAGGAAGGGCCCTGTAACTGTGAAATCTCCCTTAACAAACAGGGACCCTTGATTCATCTCTACACCCAAGGGTGGGTTGTCCCTCTCCCTGTCAGAGGCTTCCTCTGGTCACCTGAATGGGGAGAGCCCCTCCTCCTCTGTGGAAGTCCCCTTCTCTTCCCCTTCAGGGAAAGACAATCCCCTTCCTGGGTGACTCGCGACACCCAGCAGCTTTGGTGGGCTAGGCTCATCTCTATCTGTGGGTTTGCTGTGGGGCATCCTTCCTCGCTAGGGTGGTTGACCCGCCTGGTTGCAACTTGCAGCAGGAAGACCTGAGCTGCCTCGTGCAGCCACTGGGCCTCTCAGCCCTCTCTCAGTCCCAGGTACCGCCCTGTACACCAAAGGGGTGCCTGCCTCATGCAGGGATGGGGACCTGAGCTGCCTTGTGCAGCTGTGGTGTCCCATCAGCTCCACTCAGCTCTCAGCCCCATTCACCAACCTGTGCACTGGCGCCGCAGCTCTTTCTACGGCAGGGCTAGGATGCAGCTGCTCACTTTTTCCCACTTGGCAGAAGCATCTTCAGGGTGCTTCTGGAGCAACTGGTCAGCCCTATCAGCTCTTCTGCAGCCCCATCTTCATCGTCTCTCGTCGAAGCCACCCATGTGCCGGGCACACGGGCTTTTATTCCTTCTCAAGGCTCTGCCCCCAGATTGGGAACAGACCAATGGGGAAGCCTGAGAGGTTAGTTTCCCCTCAGATCCTCTTCTTCACCTCATCCCTCAGCCTCTCTCCTACCTTCTTCTGATTGATGGGGAAGAGGAATGCCCCCATCAATTGGCCTGAACCATGTGACTCAAGCCGTCAAGCCGGGCTGCCACCAGCAAGCCTGCCACACATACAAAGAGACTTGCAAGGTCATGTGCCTGTGATTTAAGAACAGCCTGATTTACAATTGAATGTCCAACCTCAGTTTTGCCCCCATAGTTTAATGATCGCCTACTATTTCTCCCCTCACAGAACTCTTGCCTCATTGTGCACACAGAGAACAGAATTCAGGTTTCACATACAACTACAAAAATTCACTAACTTTTGAGTGCTTAACTTGGCAAAATAAATAATTTTGAAATTCAGCAGGGTTTTGAAATGGTTGCCTACCCCCTAGATTTCCAGGTACTGTGCTGCAAATGTACGCAGCTCCACTGAAGTCGGCAGAGCCATGCAGGTTTACAGCAGCTAAGGATTTGGCCCACAAAACAGGCTGGAGAGAAAGAATCCATTTCCCAAGGAAAGCAGCAATAAGTTCATGGTGTTTAGTAAGAGATTTTAGGCATTTAGGCATTCAGGCTTTTATTTTGCTTAGGCTATCTCTGGTGTGGTTTCATGAAGTGGAAGCTTTGGGGAACATTTATTCTGTCTATCATACAAGGCAGGAATAAGTACCACACACAAAGCATAGCCGCACCAATCGCTCCCAACTTTCTGATGCAGGGGCTGGATATAGGAGAGGGCTTCCACAGACCTACCCCCACCAGGAGCCTTTTCAAAGACTTAGCCACATTTCCCCCATAGCCAGCAGAGATACTCTCTTCCCCCAACAAGAAGTTAGAGAGACCAGTGCACCCTCTCCAGAGGGGCACATGAGGCAGAATTCACTTGTGAGCTGTATTACTCCAGAGAGCATGGTACTAGTCACAAATACTTTACTTGACAAGAAGTAAGATTTGTTGGCAAGATACAGATCTTACAGCTAATTCCATCCAACTGTACTCATTAGAAGCAGCTGTGTGCACAGGCTGTCTAATTTTGGGTGGGGAGAGATGCACCCACACTTGGCTCACTTTATAGCTCATTCTGGAGCACAAGAGCTTTGGGGGAAATATTGTCCATATGAAAGACACCACGTTCATTGCAAATAACAGAAAGGGATACAAGTTGGCTTTCTGTAACCCTTCACACAAAAAAACCTGAAGGTTCGCAGCCAAATCCAGAGTGAGGCACAAACACAAATAAAGTAAACCCATTTTTAAATTTGAGCAAATACAGAAGAGCACAGTCTATTTGTTCAGTTTTTAGTAGCTGAATACACTGCCAAGAAGCTTAAACAGTACCTTGGACTTCTGTGTTTAGTCTGGAACTGAATAATTCCCATCTGTGGAAGCATAAAGTAGTGCAGCCAGCTCTGTGCACCAATATTTGTTGCAAGTAATTTTAATAGATTTTAGCTTTTGCTGTTCACAAACCTCTGCTTTAGTCATCACTGTTTGACAAACACTTTGCACAAATATTTTAGCCTGTTGAGTGTGTGTGCGTGTAACATTCCCAACCTTTTCTTCCCTGTGAAACACTTGACCAATTTTTTAAGCTAACTTAAAATCTCTTCTACCAGTTTTACTGTACTATTGCTTTTCAAGCCTGTTATTTTAAAGGACAAACGCAAGAGCAAATGTGATAAGCAGCACTGCATGTATTAGCACTGTAAGCCATGGTGGAAGTTTCCAAGATCCTATATCAAAAAGCAAGGCTCTTCTACAGCCTAGGACGATAAAACTCTGCTTTGATAACAGGTGGTGACTAAAAAGTCAGGATGGAAGATAACAACATGGATAGTACCTCCTCTGACTTAGCCATACCACTTAACAGGTATTTTGTATACCTCATGACTTACATGAACAACTCGTATTATTATAATTAGAATAAAGCAAAATGTTTTCAGTGACTTATTTATTCACTGAAAAAAAAGTTAGATTTCAAGTCAGATTTCAGGGCATCCAAAATTATTCATGAACTCAGGCAATTCCATTTTGCATGGAAACTTGCATATTGACTGGGACAGTGGAAGAGGTGATTAGGATATTCCCCGAGAGGTGCCAGCCCTTGTTCCAAATCTCTGCTCTAATTCAGGGAAAGAATAATTCTAAGATGACATTGCCCATCTCTCAGGAAAGCTACAGAGTCACTCTGTGTCTGGCTCAGTGAAATACTGAAGCTTTCAAGAAAAGTGGAACAACATGCAGGTCAGAGACTGAAAACCCACACCACAGTACCCTCTAGTATGGTATTAGGGCACTTTCCAGAGAGGTAGATGGTGTAGGTACAAATCTCTTCAAGCAAAGAGAAACATGAAACTTTTCCATCCAAGGGAAGTACTTCAACCACTGAAATTTAGCAAAAGGACGCCAATCAACACCAGTTTTGTGAGCTTCATTTCCCTGTGTTTTTTTACAAGTGCCTGGAGGACTTGTAATAAAGTTATGTATGTATTTACTTAGATCAAGATTTCTTTTTCTTTTTTCTTTCCTCTTTTTTTAATTTCTGGTTGATGTGAACCCCACCCTGTTTTTGGTTTTATTTTGTCCACTGAAAGGTAGAGGGGAACTACAATGAATCATAGAAATTAAATGCTGGAAGGGACCTCAAAAGACCATCAAGCCCAACACCCCTGCGCTGGGCAGGAATACTGCTGCTGAGATCAAATGATCCTAGCAAGGTGTCTCTCCAGTAGGGCTGTGCAAAGCTTCGGGTGGTGATTCAATTCGGAGGAGATTTGGCCCGATTCAGTGGCCGAATCTCCAAATCCAAATTGAATCAGGGGACCAATAAAAAGGTCCAAATCGATTCAAAGCTCTCCAAATCTTCAGAAAAGATTTGAAGAGCGTCAATGATTTGGGCAGTCCCCGGTGGATGCAGCAGGGAGCTGCAGCTGAACTCCAAGC
>NW_017729006.1:17729035-17741054 GCF_001723915.1 Gavialis gangeticus | reverse complement strand
CAAGCTCCCCCCAGCCCCTCTCATCCCCTGCCTGCTCCCCCAGCCCCTCCATGGCTGCCCTGCCTGCCCCAGCTCCCAGTGCTTTAAAAAAAAGCCCCACTCACTGGGTGCTGCTGGGCGGAGGGTGATCCCCTCTGGCCCCCACTTCCCCATGCTGCATTTCAAAGTGCCAGGAGCTGGGGCAGACAGGGCAGCCATTGCCAGGCTGAGAGAGCAGGGCGGAAATGGGCCTGAGTGATTCAAGCGGGGGGGATGGGCCTGGGTGATCTCCAAATCAGAGTCAGCTGAATGGATTTGGGACAGTGATTCAAATCACCAAATCAAATCACTGTCCCCTGAATTGTTCAAATGCAAAGCGCTTTGCACAGCCCTACTATCCAGTCTCTTGTTGAAGACTTCCAAGGTTGGGGACTGCACCACCTCCTTGGGAAGTCCATTCCAGATTCTGGTTACTCCTTACTGTAAAGAAATTCTTCCTTACATCCAACCTGAAACCATCCTCTGACAGTTTATGGCCATTGCTCCTTGTCCTCCCCTGGGGCACCCTAGTTAACAATTTTTCTTTCAGCTCCTGATATTCACTACTTACATACTTATAGATGGACACTGAATACCCTCCTTAGTCATCTTTTCCCCAGGCTGAACAGCCCCAGATCCCTTAGTCTTTCCTCATAAGGTTTGTCTTCCAGGCCCTTAATCATTCTTGTGGCCCTTCTCTGGACACTTTCAAGACTCTCCACATCTTTTTTGAAGTGTGGCACCCAAAACTGGACACAGTACTCAAGCTGGGGTCTCGCCAACACCATGTAGAGAGGAAGTATCACTTCCCTAGCACTGCTTGTGACACATCGGCTAATGCATCCCGGTATGTTATTAGCTCTGTTGACTACAGCGTTGCACTGGTGGCTCATGTTCATCCTGTGATCAACGATAACCCCGAGGTCCCTTTCAGCCACCATGCTCGCCAGGACATCTCCTCCTAACTTCTATTCATGTTGCTGGTTACTTCTCCCTAGATGAAGCATTCTGCACTTATCCTTATTGAACTGCAGCCAGTATTTTTGCGCCCACCTTTCCAGCTTGTCCAGATCCACTTGGATCTGCAACCTATTCCCTAGTGTGACCGCTTTTCTCCATAACTTAGTATCATCTGCAAACTTGGCTAGCACACTTTCCACATCCTTATCTAAATCACTGAAGCTGGACAGGTTGTTTTTTTAAAGCAAAGGATGTGTTCCAGATCATCTCTGGCTCTCCCATATGATCACCTGGAAACATCAAAATCCATAAGAGCACAGAAAGACAGTCCTGCAGTTGGAGAGCAGAAAACTGGCTGATCTAGGCACATGTGCCTATGGACTAGAATGGGAAGAAGATAGTTGGCTGGAGATCAAGCTTATTACGTAAAGGAGACAGAGTGGGGAGGAAGAAGAATGATCCAAGCTACGTCACTAAAGCAGCTTCGTCCCAAGTTAAGGGGGTGTTCAGAGCCAGTTTTAGACAAGATAGTATATTAAGGAGGAATATTTTTCAGGTGACAGAAATTACCTGATCTGTGTGAAGGTGAGTATGGGAAGTGAAGTGCTGTGATGGTAGTTCTTAGGCATGAAATCTTTCATCCCAAGATGTTTCCAATCTATATTTGAGTGGGGCTCTCATAAGCCTCTCTTGGAGACATTGAAGCAGGTATGCAAAGCTGGAACACCATGAATGCAAGCGATACCACTGCAAAAATCAATAGATCACATAGCTGCTTTCTCTTTCTGTCTCTCTCAGCAAGACAGATGTCCTTGGGATTTGGTAACATTCCCAACCTTTTCTTCCCTGTGAAACACTTGACTAATTTTTTAAACTAACTTAAAACCTCTTCTACAAGTTTTACTGTACTATTGCTTTTCAAGCCTTTTTTTAAAGGACAAATGCAAGAGCAAATGTGATAAGCAGCAACATCTAGTTTTCATTTGTATTGTCAATGTTGATTTCTAGAAAAAATGGTTTATATGGGTCGAGAATGGTAACAAATGTACTTCAGCAGCAAGATTTTAGTGAACAGAAAGAAAGATAAATGTCAGCCTTTCCAGTTTCATACTTCCCAGCAAGCTGAAACACATCTGTCTTGTATTGCAGGAGTGCAGTTTTTACCATGTGTTGAATGCAACTTGTCAAAGCTTTAAAATGCCAACAGCTGCATGATCTTTCCTATTGGCATTTGCTTAGAAACTGTACAGACAGACAACTGAACAAGGATTAGCTTATGTACCAGAACAAAAGGTGGTGTACCTTCCCTTGCAAGCAGGAGGCTTCCCACCCCGCTCCAGATAGTCCATGCAGATTTCACCTGGCCTCAATCCCCTCTCTGCTAGGCTTTGGAGTTTTTATTCATAGAAGCACAAAATTAAATAAAATCCATTCTCCTGCTTTGCCTCCATGCTTGATTACTACAGAGTGCATCTCTGAGAACTACCCAACCTATGTCCTAGACTAGCAACCAGCAACCTTTTCAACCTGTGGGGTAGAACAACCAGCTCCACTCCAATAGGTCCTGGGTGGCTTCCACATTGTGAATTTGCCCTGCTCCGATGCCAGAGTCAGACAGTTGTGTCCATGCCGCTTACCACTTCTCCCAGTCCTTTGCATCCCTGCTGAAGCATGGGCACACCTGCCAGCTGATGGGAAGCTATGTTGCGCCTGGCAGCTAGAAACTGTGTCCACACTACTGCTGCTTCTATGCCACAGGGGCAGGGGACAAGGAGAAGGAAGGAGCAGGGAGAGAGACAGCTTCATGGACATACCTTCTAGCTCCTGGCACCATCTGTATACTACACCTGTGCCACAGCTGGAGGAGACGAGGGGTCAGGGAGGAAAAGCAGCAGTGGCAAAGGGGCAGCTGGAAAGGTGCCCGGCTTTGGCATGGCTCCTTGCTCCTTTGTACCAGTGCAGGCACAGGCAAAGCTCTTGGGCTGTGGGCTGGTTCCAGTGACTCTGTGGGCCATATGTTGCCGACCCTTGTCCTAGACTTTAACTGATTTCATAACCAGGTAGGAAAAACGTATCTGCCTGTCTCAGGAAGTCAGCAGACTGTCCTTAACCCTTTCCCAGCTGAAACAGTCAGGTGCTTCAGGCAAACACTGCATGTCTTTTACATCAATATATCATCTTCAACAATATACCCAAGACTCCACAGCCTTCTAACTAGGTTTCCTGACCCAAGCACTTTGTACCATCTCTTATGCTTCAATTGTAAAGCTGTAAATAACATTTTTTTCCAGGCAAGAAATTTTGACCAGCAGAGATGGATTTAGTGTAAATTGGGACAGCACTATATATAATTATATATAGTGGAGAAATACTTGAGATATCCATCCAAATAGAGTATTTTAGTGACAGCCTGGGCATACAAATTAAAAAAAAAGTAGGATCATAGCAGTTTGTGAACTGAAGAAATAGCCAAACAGAAACAAACACATGGCTCTGGTCAACAATGCCTGTTTTGCAGGCAGCAATGCCTGTTTTGCAGGGAAAATCCATTGAGACCAAGAACTTCAACAGATGGAAGTGAAAGATCCCCCTGGCATTCAGCCCCTGGTTAGGAAGCCCTGCCTCTTCAACAGGTATCATCTTCAGTGCCTGTCTAGAAGCCCCTTGTGTACACTTTTCTCTGAAAGAGAGTGAAAGGGAAGCTAGTTAGCCCATTGTGTATAGGCCAACTAAAAGCCAATTGTAGAGGGAGCCAGGCCAAGCAGCCATACCAGAGTGAGACCTGAGTGCCACACACTCAGTGGGTGTTTCACTCCCCTATTTTCATACCTCACCTACCATGACTTGGTGTAACTGAAACAAGGTATCAGGAGGTGGTACCTGATTGTATAGAGTTTCCCAAAACTGGTGTGGGTCACACCATCTAAGAGTCTTCAGTGGGGCTCCTCCTCCCCTACACCTCACCACTTTCCATTTGGGTGCTCTTGTTGGTGCTTGGAGTAGATGCCTGGTTGTAATAGGTATCTGGCATCATTTTTTAGGTGAAAGGGTCTGTGATGGAGGGAAACCACATAGCCCAGAATCAATGCACATTGGCTGAGCCCTCCACTCTAGATAAAATCCTGTGGTCAATGGTGTTGTCCATGTAAGAAAATGAATAAACTAATATAATTCAAATAACAATGTCTTTGCCTGCTTCAGGCTTTGCCTCAGCCTGGCAGGGTATGTCAACCACTCTTTTCCAGGTAGTCGGGTCTTTTCAGGTTATGTCAACCACCTTTCTCCAGGTACTCAAGTCTTTTCAGGGTTTCCCCTTGATATGAACCTAACTCAAGTGGGTTGGTCTGCCCTGGGCCAAACCCTTCAGGTAACCTTAGGCCATGGGTAGTAAAACCCCTCATGGAGCCCCTAAAGGTACCTGGCTCCTGGTGGCAGAGTCACAGTCTGGGTTCCACTGGGAGAGCCAGAATCATCCTGGTCCTCAATCCCAGGTATTTTGGGATGGAGGGACATAGCATGGGCCAGTGCCTATGCTGGTGTTCCTCCATTTCCAGGGTTGCTGCTGGTTTATGTAGAGAGTTCTGGGTTTGTCTGCGCCAACCTAGACCAGACCCCTGCTGACTCTCATGTGTCCTACAGCCACCACCAGGTGCTGAGAGCCCTAGAGGGGCTCATCAGCTCCTGCACCTGGGGCTTCCAGGTGCTAGGCAGTGCTTCCTGTGTTGGCCACCTGCTCTCTTCTTGGGCTGGGGCCCATCTCCCCTTGGAGCCAGGGTTCTGGCTCTCACCCTGGCCTGGGAGTTGAGGTTGGGGAGAGCCCACTGCCTGCCTGTCCAGGGGGCAGTGGCGCAGCAGAACATGCTGTCAGCTCACAGGTTCGCCACTTTTCCTTGGGCTTGGCTGGCATCTGCTGCCTGGGGAGCACACCAGCTGTCATCACCCAGTGAGTATGGGCCTCAGCTGGGTCCTGCTACACCAATACACCTTGTCAAGCAAGTCTTTCTCTTTCCCCTAAGCCTGGGGCAGGATATGTTGCTATTCAAATCATACCCTTCTTCTCCCTTCCCACAGGAAAAAGCAAGCAGCATCTAGGTGTGCTGACCCACCCTAACCTATATCAGGGTGAATCACACAGGTAAGCAGCTTGCAGGGCCCAATGAACCCTAGCACTTATATTTTCCATGCTCTTCAATTATGTAAGCTGGGAATGATAAAGGGTGAGGGGTTGCCAGGTAGTAACTATGCTGAGGTGCTATTGCCCATTTCTTGGTTAGATACTCCTTGTATCAGGCAGTAACAATTCTCTTGAGAACAGAGCTTTTTCCACCATTTACCTCTTCTGTCAGGAATGTCCAGTACCTCTCTTCAAGGGCATTTGTTTGTACAACAGAAGCTTTGTAGTGGTGCACACTGGACAGGATAATTTTGGTCTTCCAAAAGCATCTAAGTCTATCTAGTGTACTTTCCAGGAGGCTCCTCAAGTGTAAGATGTTGTAAGGTTCCTCAAGTGAGGAAATTGCATATATTTTCTATATGCATACCCCAGTTTTAATTCCCAGTCCAGTTTTAATTGCTGTACAGGAAAAGTAGTAAGATTATAGCAAAAAGCTAAAATGCACTGACCTGAGGCAGTAGCAGGGAGCTGAGGTAAATAATGAAGTGCAAGAATGGAAGGAATGAGAGGTCTGGGAACTGGAAAAGAAGACTTGCAGCATGCAGCCAGTGGTATAGAATAGGAACAGCCAAGATTTTAAAAGGGATTGGAATTTAATGAAATGATTGAACAAAGAAATTGGAAGCTTCCTTCACTTCCTACAAAGGTTGATTGGATCTCAGCAATAAGTGGCTTAGCTGTATTACAGATATAGTCATTTAAAATTAAACGATTTGGAAACATGCACCAGACTTTATGATTGTATTGATATTTTTATTTGAGTTACTTACTCTTCTTCAACCACAGACACAAACTTTATGCATCTTCCCCATGTCTTACTGAAGAGAATGTTTCAGGACTTGTATTTTCTTCATGCAAAAAACATTTCTGGAGCCCATGCCTATACTTCTCTAATAGGCTAAGCTGTAATGGGAGTCAAGTCAAGTCAATCTCAAGGCTGCTGCAACCATTAAGGAATCATTGGTGATTCTTTGGGCAAAGTGACCTGGGGGTGCCCATCTTCTCTCTACCTATGGATGGTGGTTGGCTCACAGGGAGCCCATCTGCCCTTTAATAGGTCTTGTTTTTAGTCCTAGAAAAATTGATTCAATCAGCTATTGGATAAAAGAGCCAAAAAGCCCCGCTGAAGCTTGCAATCTATACAGACGTTGAGTTAGCCAGGACACAATGCCTCTTCTGGGCATGCACTGAGCTCAAAGTGAAGCACTGGGCGGGAGGGTTGCAGCCATTGTTGCTAATTTACATGGGTAAAATTCCCGTAGATTCCTAAAGGTGTCACAGCCATGCAATCAAGAACAGATCCTTACCATGTATCTGGTATTTGCTACCAGTTTTGAGATCCTCACATTGGAAATGATATTTCTAAAGCATTAGAAATAAAGGTAATCTAAAGCACAGTTCCTCAACCTGTGGTATGCATACCCCTGGGGGTATGCGAGACACAGGAGGAGGTATGCAGGCACTGAAAACCCCCGTAGCAAGGGGGTGCCACTGCTCCCCTGCTGCCGGGTTTACATCTGGCCGCTTGCCCACACCCCCAAGCCAGCCACAGGCTGCTGCAGGAGGTGGAGGGCAGGCACACAGATACCCGCACACTCCCTGCTGACAGGCAGGTAAGTTTTCTTTCTTTTTTATCCTGCCTGGGCACTGGGGGAGGGGCAGACTGAGACTCCCACAGTGCAGGAAGGAGTGTGGGAGGGGCATGATGTTGCCCCGCTCCCTCCTGCACTGTGGGGATTGGCCCCATGACCTGGCCCCCCCCAGGGCCCAGTTCACTGCAGGCAGGAAGGCTGGCAGCGGCACACGGCTGTTTCCAGTGCTCAGGGCAAGCTGCAGTGATGGGAGGGGGGCTGCTGCCTGCCCCCCAGCGCTGTTGCCGCCGAACGCCAGGAGAAGCTCTGTGCCACTGCCGGCCCCCACTTGTAGCCAGCCTGGGCTCTGGGGCAGCTGCAGCAGGCAGGCTGCAAACAGCTGCACTGGGCTCCAGAACCCCATCATCAGCTCCGTGCCAGCAGCAACAGCATGTGCGCCTCAGAGCAGAGAGTGGGGGAGGGTGCCTATCCCCACTCTCTGCTCTGAGGTACACGTGCTGTCACTGCCGGCATGGAGCTGATGATGGGACTCCGGAGCCGAGCGCAGCTGTTTGTAGCCAGTCTTGGCTCTGGGGCAGTTGCAGCAGACAGGCTGCAAACAGCTGCACCAGGCTCTGCAGCCCTCACATCAGCTGCATGCTGGTGGCGACTGCGCGCACACCTCAGAGCAGAGAGCAGGGATAAACCTGTTCTTTGCTCCGAGGCACACATGCAGTAGCCGGCATGAAATGGATGCTGGGGCTGCAGAACCCAGTGCAGCTGTTTGCAGCCTGCCTGCTGCAACTGCCCAGAGCCCAGGCTGGATCCAGGCAGGGGCTGGTGGCAGCACAGGGCTTTTCTGGGCTGTGCTGCCTCAGGGCCCCCCACATCTGCTTGGAGCCACAGGATGCTGGAGCCTGGAGCAGCTCCTTTGCAGCCTCCTGGCTGCAGCCAGCCCAGGCTCTGGGTAGCTGCTGCCAGCCACAGAACCCAGGCTGCTTGCAGCAGGGCTTGCAGTCTCCCAGCCGCCTGCTGGAAACAGCCCGGGGTCCATGGCTGGCAGCATCTGCCCAGGCTGGCAGTGGTGTGCCAAGCAAAATGACCTCATGTGCCATGCTCAGCACATGTGCCCCAGGGGTTGCCAACCCCTGCCCTACAGACTTACCTCGCTGCACCATGGGCCTCTGCTTCTCCCCATCACCCCAACCCAACCCCTGCTACAGCAGCCCCGGAAGCAGCCAACACCACCTGCCTACATCACAGCAGGTGCAGCCCAGGGGTTGGGTGGGGTGACAAGCAGAGCCTCAGAGCTGATCACATAACAATGAATTTACCATGCATATAATGAATTTGGGGTGTAAAAACAGTCATCACATAAGAGCGAATTTGCATATACCGAACCCGCATAAATTAAGCGAGGGAAACCTTTATATTTTCCTAAAATAATTCCATCAATCATCAACCCTACACTTGCCTGCCAGCTTTTCTGCATCAGAACTCTCCCACTTTATGAAAAATAGTTGTCCATCAGTAAAGGGGAGAAAGATTGTGTTTCTCAGAGTTTAACCACGTGCCTGCCTGCTGTAGTTTCCACTTTAAGTGTTTAAATTTAAGTGGGCTTGTGGCACTGTTTTAATTTTATTGTTTATGAGGGTGTTAAAATGGATTGTTTTCTTGTAAAAAGAAAACCTTCAGATTTAGAAGAAGGTAGTTCCCAGACAAATGTGCAACAAGTGTTGGAGCCAGAGGAACATGTTTCTGAAAAGACAAACCTCAGTAGTGAAAGTACACAATCTTCACAGGTTCATAAAGCACGTAGCTATGATCCCAGTTATCTGGCTTTCAGGCTTACAACAAACGGAGGTATACCTTCATTACCACTATGTGTGATTTGCAGTTAGACATTGTCTAATCATCGTATGAAGTCTTCCCTTCTGAAAAGGCATCTTCATACTAAACACCCTGATCTGAAGGACAAATCAATAGATTTTTTCACCAGAAAATGTGCAGGTTTGGAAAAATCAAGTGCTGTTATGAAATCGTACTCTTCGCTCCCTAAACAAGCTCTATAAGCTTTGTTTGAAGCAAAAACAAAGAAACCGCCAACCCCTTGGTGGCAAAAATGAAGAAACTACATACCATTGCTGAGAACCTTGTCATTCCTACTGCTATCAGAATTGCTGAAATCATGTTTGGCAAAACAGAAGTAGATAAAATTAAAACCATCGCACATTCAAATGAGACCATGACAACAAGAACTGATGACTTGGCAGAAGACATAATTAAACAAATTTCAGAAAAAGTTATCCAGAAACAACAGTTTGCTTTACAGATTGATGAATCTACAGATGTATCCAACTATTCACAATTGATGATTGTCCTGCGAGGCGAAGTAACGCAGGGCACTCACTGGCAGCTCAGGACGAGACACACGTGGGGTGGAAAGAGGAACCCACGTGGCTCGTTAGCCGCCTCTTTGTACAGTTACGGCCGGCTGGTGACATCAGCATCAGATGCCGGCCGGCAAAAATAAAAATGGCGGCCACAGCTGCAGAGAGGGCAGATAGCCGGGAGACAGAGCTTCAGCTAACGCCGGCGGCAGAGCAGACTCCACAAGCGGATCCCGGGGAGCCTGACGAGCAGGAGGTGACGCTGGCTGGGGAGAGAGGAGCACCCCATCAAAGACCCCTGTCGAACAACGGAGGAGCGACTGGCTGGCCGAGTGGAAGGAGAGCTGAAGTGGCACCTGGAAGTGCAGCAGGACCCAGGTGGGAGTGCCAGGACGATGGGGCGCGGAGGACGATACGCCAAGGGGCGAAGACCCGGTGACAGCCCTGAAGGGGGTTGTAATTGGGGTGGGTATCGCTGCCGGTGCCCAGTCTGTTAATTGCTGGACAGGAGCTAGTCCGGGGAGCGATGAACAGAGAGGAGAGCTATCCCTCCCCTTTAGGGTTCAGGGAAGGGGAATAGGTTATGGGTCGGTTCTTTTGTGTAGTCGTTTTGTTTTGTCACCCCAAGCAAAGGGGTGTAGGAGATGGGGATAAGCGTCCCTGTGGCGGGGCCGCAGGGAAGCCTCGGTAGGGTGCCATAGTGGGGGAGGTACCCCGAAGGAAGGAACCGAGGTGCGAAGGGCTGTAGGGGCTGGCCCGCGAGGGCAAGCAGAGTCTCTAGCCATTGGCTCTGGGACGTGGAGCGGTGAACGTGACCCATGGGGGAGACCGCAGATAACAGCTAGGCGGTTCACCGAAGGTGGCATGAGGCCGGGGTGTAGGGGTGGTGGAGCCCCGTGAGCAACCATCGGACACAGCCCGGGCCACCAAAGGACCCGTCAACTGACCCCGCCTACTGAAGAACATCAAGTCGTGGCAGGTGAAAATGGGGTTGGCGGCGCGAGGAGGAGAGAACTACCTTGACGACTAACAGGCCCAGAAGGAGGTGACATCCACCAGTAGATCAAAAGTCGTCCGAGAGCAGCTAGTCGAAGCCTGGAGGTCGCAATGATGTTTGTCAGATACATTGATGATGAAGATGAGCAAGGAATACAGGAACAAATATATGGCTGCAAAGAACTGGACACAAAAAGAACAGGAGAGAACATTTTTAAGATCTTAAATGAGCACATTGTAAAAAATGGATTGTCATGGGAGTGGTGTGTGTCTGTGTGCACAGATGGAGCAGCAGCGATGGTAGGTCGACAAAGTGGTCTTGTTGCTCGTTTAAAAGCTATAAATCCTTCAATCAAGTGAAACCATTGTGTTATCTATAGACAGGCATTGGCTACAAAGCAACTGAATGAAGGTTTAAACAGCGTGCTAAGCATAGCCGTGAAAAAAGTAAATTTCCTAAAAGCACGGGCTCTGAATTCACGTCTTTTCCGATCACTGTGCTGTGACATGGGATCTGAACATACTACCATACTTCTTCACACTGAAGTTCGGTGGTTGTCATGTGGAAGGATGTTGAACCGCCTGTTTGAGTTGGGATATGAAGTTACTGTCTCTCTCAGAGAGATTAAATCTGAATTCTTACAGCATTTTGAAGATGAAGTATGGATTTGCAAATTAGCCTATCTTTGTGAAATTTTTGATAAAATCAATGACTTGAACCTTCAGCTTCAGGGCTACAACACAAATATATTTACTTTGCAAGGCAAAGTAAGAGCTTTTAGAAAAAAGTTGAGGTTCTGGAAAAGTTGAGCATTATATGGAAATTTTGGTTCATTTCCACAGCTCTCAGAGTTCTGTGAAGAAAACAAAATCCCTCTGAATGAAAGTGTGAAAGAAAATATTAAAGAACACTTAGTAAATTTGGAGTCAAACTTTTAACATTATTTCCCTAATGTTGAAAAGCATGAAGATCCACAGAAACTGTGTATTTTGAATCCATTTACTGATGGCACTATTGAACAAGCAAGGATTCCAGAAAGCATGAAAGAAAAACTTATTGAGCTTTCCACAGACAGTACGTTGCAAAGGATGCAAAGCATGGGATTGGGTGACAACCCTGCATTTTGGCAGAAAATGAAATGGGAATACACACAGCTGAGGAACATGGCTCTCACAGAGCTGCTCCCATTTGCCTCAACATATTTGTGAAAGACCAGTTTCTCACACTTGACTGGGCTAAAAAGTAAAATAAAAAATCGTTTGTGCCCGGAAAATGATCTGATAGTAGCAATAAGTAGTTTAAAACCAAGATTTGGAATGGTTATGTCATCCAAACAGACCCAAGTTTCTCATTAAATCCAGCTCTGACAAGAACTCATTTTTATGCTATTTTGATGAAACTAGCAAAAAGTCCATTTCAATCCCTGATTTGTAGAACAATTCTAGAGAGGGACAGTATCAGTTTCAGTCACAAAGAAGCCTATGTTTAGAGTTGTATTAATATAAATGTTTGAGTTATATATTGTTTTTACTGTTCTATAATTTATGATTCATGTGTTCTTTTGTTTCAAAAGCTGTTGTAAACTTCAATAAAAAAGAATAAAACTTAAATTCTGAATTACTCTATGCCTATTTATGTGTGTGTGTGCCTCCATGTCTGCCTTCATGTGTGTCTCAGTATGTTGCTACATGTGTCTGACTGTGTCCTTGTGTCTTTTTATCCCTGAACTACCGATCCAAACACTCCCTTCACCCACTGCCACCACAGTACTCCTGCAGACATACCCTTTTTAGAAAACAAGCAGCCACAATTATCCCTCCTCCTAAGGGTCATCCTGACAATTACAGTTGCTACCTGTCCCCTCTCTCTCCGCCCCCTTCCCTCTCTCTCTTCACCCTCCCCTCTTGCC
>NW_017729006.1:17717847-17724035 GCF_001723915.1 Gavialis gangeticus | reverse complement strand
ACACTGCTCAGCCCCAAAGCACCACTTTCAGCAGGTCCCTCTTGCCTGTCTTGCTCTCTCTCTCACCCTATATCCTTGGCTATCTCTATCTCACTCTCTTTTCCTCTCTCTTGCCCTCTTTTCACTACCACCACCCTCTCTCGTCCTCTTTCCCTGTCCCTCTCACCTTCTCTCAAAACTATGGCAAAAAAATTGGCAAAAAATTCCCCAGCAATAATTTGGTGTACTACGCTTTGTGCAACACTTGGTTTAGTCCTCCTAGCTTTGGCCAACATCACCTCTAGCCCAGGTACATACTTGAGCATCCCTGGTGTAAAAGGTGGCAACCCTACCCACACCAAATCAGACATCTGTCATATCATGGCATTATATACACAGCCCTTCTTCCAATATATGGTACACATTAGTCTTTACATGTAAAATCCCCTGGAAAATTGAGTGTTGGGGTACTTATTAAAATTTTCAGAAGTTAGGGGGTACTCGCTACTTAAAAGGTCTTTGCCATTGAATATATTCCCATAATACAGCCTAGCCAAAAAAATCAATGTTACATTTATAAATTAGTACAGGAAAGCACTTTAAAGGGGAAAAGCACTACTATTCTTTTCACATGTTTCTAACTCTCACTGCTCCCATGTAAAAGCCATATATGTCAAATCTAAAGCATGGCTTCATCTGCTCTGTTTCAGGCTACACCCGTCACCATTTGTTCTGTGTTTTCCCATGTTTAAGGGGTTATTTTTTCAGGACAGTGAAACACAGAATTGTAAATGTAATGATTCTCATTTCTGAGAAAAAACTGTGATTTGCACTTCAGGCCAGCCTAGCAAAGCAGAAATCTGAGTAGAGCCTTTGGTGTGCCCACTCAAAGTACTAGCCAGCACACAGACAGCATCTGTATAGGAGATGGGGAAGGAATAGGGCTACAGAGCTGCAAGAAACTACCCCTTCCCACATCCTATATCAAGGAAGAACGCAAGCATGGAAGTGTAACTTGGAGGGCTGGGGGAAAGGGGAGGGAGGAGACAACTCTTGCTATTGTAGTGCTTATGTCCAAACCCCTTTTGCAGCTGCATGTAAAAATACACAGTAGTTTTGATGAGCATTATATTCATAAGTGAACAGACAATCAGAAATGTGATGTGACTTTGGACCCAGATTTTATGAAATGCTTCATCAAATTACCCTCTCCTAACTAGTAGTCAAATTACTGTGATCATGGCCACTGCTTCCATTGAACATGATGTACACAAAATAAACATTAAGCATAGATGCCACACACCTCAAAAATCTTCTTCTCCACCCACAGCGGCAACCCTCCATTTCCACAGCCCAGTTAAGGTAGCACAGATCTATCAACCCCAGGTCCATCCCACTATTTGGACAGGCTGCTGCTGCTTCCCCAAGCAGAGCACATGCAGCACGGTCTCCCTTCACCATGTAGTTGCCTCTGTTGTACATGCCCTAAGAGGGGACACAGATAGTGGGAGGCAAGGAGGGAACACAGTCTTTCCATTGACTTCAGTGTGTTTTATATCAGACCTGTACAGCAGCAGATTTGCCTTTTTTATATCAGCTTCTCCCTTAAAACTGAACTTGAAACAGAAAGTCCTCTATGTTTTCTATCCTCTACGAAAGCTTTTTCTCCCTGGTGAACTACTGCATGCAAAGAAAGACACCCACGTAAGACCACGTTACTACATGTGGTTGCATGGCCATAGCTGCGAGGAGAATTTGGCTCAAGTGCCTCCCCATGTGACACAGTACTTCTTATTTGTATGAGCACAAAAACATTATAATTGCTGGGGTCATTATTTGCTGTAGATGGTTGAGAGATATGACAGCTACTGCAGAACACGTAATAAGATAGAATGAGTAGTGATGTTAATTCAATACCATCAAAGATCAGGCTCATCCTAAAATCCCATTAGAGTCTACAGTAGCAAACCTGATATTGCTAGAGAATGCATTTCGTCTAAGTGCGCACACCACTCAGCATGGAGCTCAGTGCTCAGCCTCCCTGTACATTTGCCGTCTCCTTCTCTGCTCCCAGCTGCATCAGGCCAAATCCGCAGCTGGCATAGCTCCATTAATTTTAACGGCTCTATATCAACTTGCACCAGCAAAGTATCTGTCCTGCTCTTTATTACAGTCTAGTTACTGGAATCTTACTGGAATTTTACTGCCTAAGTTAGCTTCAGTAATGAGGAGGCTGGTAATGACCTTAAATAACATATGTAAAAATTCACTTATCTTTGGGTCCAGCTTCCAGGGCTTTAGCTGCTATGTTGCTCTAGTGCACTTAAGGGCTATAAGCTGAATTTCAGCTATCAGACATTTTATATTTATCACAACTCCCAGATGCAGTATCTGTGTATGCCTGAGTGTACCTCCTTATGCCAGGTAGGGAGAGTATGTCTAGACAAAAAGACAAGGCAGTGGAGCCAAAGTTAATTTTTCCTCCAGCATCCCCATGGCAGCTCTCACCACTGGAATGACAACCAGAGATTTACTGATAGACTGCAGAGTCCAAGCAGATTGGGTACCTAATTCTCAACAGGTGTGTGCACGTGTGTGGAGTAGAGGAGAAGACAGGGACAGCTAACAAAGCAGTATAAAATGAGAAGATACTTGGTCAGCGCCTTGGGAAGCATGTTTTGGGTTGTTTATTAAATTCAAAAGCCGACTCTTGCAGAATTGATTTTTCGGTCATGTCACCATCAAGATGGATATGTGCAGCACACACACACAAACAGGTTGAATTTCCATTGACTTCAGTGTACGTTTTGCATCAGCACTTCAAATTTAATAACAGGCCAAATCCTGCAGGTTTGTATGGTGCTCTCACTGCACTGACAGTCACTGAGTTGTGGCAAGCAAACCAACCTTCCGATTATAACTGTCAGAGCAGCTGCAAGATACAGCAGAAATGTGAAGGTGCACAGGAAAGCTTTGTTAATTGATTATCTAGGGACTGTAGTGAGGCCCAATAGTTTAATCATACAGAGATTTGGTAGCAGAGGTCTCATTTTTGTTTAGAAGCTACTATAGCACAATTAGTAGCATACCAAGCACAATGAGCATAAAACTTAAAACTTAAATCATAGAATCATAGAAGTAGGGTCAGAAGGGATCTTCAAGTCCGACCGCCTGCCTGGGCAGGAGAAAAACTGGGCTTAAATGACTCCAGCCAGGTAGGCATCAAGCCTCTTCTTAAAGACCCCCAGGGTAGGAGCTAGCACCACTTCCCTTGGAAGTTGGTTCCAGATCCTAGCCGCCCTGACTGTGAAGTAGTTCTTATGGATGTCTAATCTAAACCTACTGTCCAACAACTTGTGGCTGTTATTCCTTGTTATGCCAGGGGCCGCTAGGGGAAACAAGGTCTCTCCCAAACCCTTCTGGTCCTTCCTCTCCCCTAGAGGGGTCACCAGGTCCCCTCTCAGCCTTCTCTTGTGAAGGCTGAACAGGTTCAGGTCCCGCAATCTCTCATTGTAGGGCCTGCCCTGTTGTCCCCGGATCATGCGAGTGACCCTCCTCTGGATGGCCTGACCAGTGTCGCGTAGAGGGGGAGGATCACCTCCTTGGACCTGCTTGAGATGCACCTGTGGATGCATGACAATAAATATAAAATAAATAAATATATCATATCACATGACCAGTGTACATTTTACAATACCACAGTCTCACTTGTTAAAAACCATTTGTCTCTTGCACTAATTCTCTATACCAACAGGGTATTTTTTAATTAACCGAAGAGTAATTTTTTAATTGTCTTCAAGTAAACCTTTCATTGAAAGTCACGAGGCCATGCTATACCCCTGGAGCAACTCAATTGGCTTCTATTGAATCTGCACAGTCGAGGCAAGAATGTGGCCCCAGAAAAGGAAAGTATAAAAAAAGTCAGCCATCAGGTTATTGCGTGGGTGATGGAAGCACCAGTTGTATCTTGATTAGAGGTAGAATCCCCACTTTAATTGTAAAATTGAAAAATATATGCAAAACGTATGGCACCCAGCACAAAAATGACTTTTTGCCAGGTTTATCAATGTGTTAATAAGCAACTTAAATACTTGTCCTTTAATATTCTGTGCACACACTCTTTGAATAAAGTAGGATGTAACTTATGTTAGTAATGATTGTATTAAACTATTCTGATCGTTGTTACCAACCAGGCAAAGTCTACAATTCAGGAGGGTCCCTGGCTGCTTAACAGTTTCTGCTTCACTGCTTGAAACTACTCCTATCACAGTGACACAGCACTACCCAAGGAACTGAGGTAACAGTGTGGAAGCATGTTATTGCCAAGACCCTGGCAGTCAGAGAGTCTCTTGCTCTACCCTCTGCATATAGTGCCAGTCTTCGCAACTGCTCTGCGCATAAATTGCAAATTCAAGGCTGCAATCACCAGTGCCCTCTGGCTGGCTTGTACTGCTCAGGTGATGCAAAGCAACTGTGTAACTGGCCAGTGCAGTCTGACTGCTTGGTGCTGCTCTTGCATAACAGTGAATCTGTCCTTAAATACCACAAGAAGCAGTTTAAAATACATGCTTCAGATCATCAGAAATACCTCATTTCTCTCTACTCAAGTTTGTTTAAAGCCCAAGGTTATATCTGAAAGAACCATGCAATAGTTAAAGCTCCCAAAAAGCCTTAATTCTAACATATGAGTTTTCTGCCAAGAAGTAACCATACTATTATAATTACAACACTTCAGCATTTGTGGTCTCTCATTCATTTCTTCTTTAAAGACACGTGGTGCGACTACCAGGCAGAGTTAAGGCTGCTTTGGGGCATTAACAGCACATTTCCTATCTTACCATGTGTGGATTTGTTTCAGTTCTCCTTGTGACACACCTTATTACTGAATTACTGATATGAACGCCCCGTCTTAACATGGTTTGTCTTAGAGTTCTTTAAGGATTGAGGAACTTTCATTTATTCAATGCTAATGTCCCATTTCCTCCACAGTATTAAGTAGGGCTGGGCGAAGCTTCTGGTGGCGATTCAATTCAGAGGAGATTCAGCCCGATTCGGTGGCCGAATCTCCGAATCCAAATTGCACAAGCCCCCCGACACCCCCCAGCCCCTCCATGGGTGCCCCGCTTGGGCCAGCTCTGGCCCTTTAAGGAGGAAAAAAAAACAGAAAAGCTCTGGGACTCACCGCTCCTGCAGCAGCCTGGGGGCTTTACAGGGCTTGTGGCAGAACCCCCCACATGGCACGGGGCAGTGGGGGGCAGTGGGGACCAGCCCCTGCCGGCAGGAGCGGTGAGTGGGGGTTTTTCTTGGGGGGGTTCTTAAAGGGCCGGAGCCACGACGGGCAAGGCAGCCATGGGGGAAGCTGAGGGAGCAGGGGGAGGGTCGGGGGGCTCGTGCAGAGCCCCACACGTAGTGGGGGGCAGCGGGGATGGCCCCCCCTGCCCAGCAGCACCCAGGGAGTTGGGGCTTTTTTTTTTTAACAAGTGTGGGAGCTGGGGTGGGCGGGGCAGCCATTGCCAGGCTGGAGGGGATGGGCCTGACTGATTTGGAGATTCGGCAGCCTCTGAATCTCCAAATCAGATTCGGCTGAATCGAACCGGGACAGTGATTCGAATCACCAGATGGAATCGCTGTCCCCCGAATTGGCCGAAACTGAATCCAAAGCAAATACTAGCCGCTTCGCACAGGCCTAGTATTAAGCCTTCTTGAATCCAGTGCTAGAATCAGATTAACGATACTCTTCACGACTTCAGTTAAAAATTTGCAGTACACTGTAATTTATAGGAAATAGGTTATCTTTATTAGAAATGTTTCTCAGGTCAATGCTCAAGGCTTACTGGACATTACTAATATGCAATTCTAAATCTGCAGGCAAATTAGAGCAGGGGTGGCCAATTATTTCAACTGGAGGGCTGCTTAACGAGATTTGGTTACATTTTGAGGGCCATATGGGTAGCCCCACCCCTTGGCAGTTGCTCCTCCCCCTGGTTGCCATTTGGGGACCAGAAGTTCCACCCTTAACCCCCAACCTTTGCCATCAGAAGTCTTTTCCCTTACCCCCCAAAAATACTCCTTTTGGGATGGGGGATTGCCATCTTAGAACAAGAAAAAAACCAAATCATACACTAAAAGACAAACACCTACTATAACATTTTAATTTTATTTAAAAAAAATATTTTTGCATGATTTGTCTGTGTACTGTACATAGACGT
>NW_017729006.1:17712610-17712847 GCF_001723915.1 Gavialis gangeticus | reverse complement strand
TGTGAGGGGATGTGGCTATGTGTGGGAAGCATAGAGTATGTTGCGGGGGTTGTGTATATGCGTGGGGTTGTGGGGGACAGGGTGTGGGTGTGTGGCATTTCTGGGGTGTGAGGGAGGGTGGACCCCCCATACTCCCCCCATGGCACAGCAGCAGGCAGGGGTGCTTGGGGTGCTGGTGCCTGGCAGGGCCAGTGCTGCACATCATGCTGAGCAGCGCAGCCCCCCACCGGGCTGCCA
>NW_017729006.1:17706264-17707610 GCF_001723915.1 Gavialis gangeticus | reverse complement strand
ATTTCCTCCACAGTATTAAGTAGGGCTGGGCGAAGCTTCTGGTGGCGATTCAATTCAGAGGAGATTCAGCCCGATTCGGTGGCCGAATCTCCGAATCCAAATTGCACAAGCCCCCCGACACCCCCCAGCCCCTCCATGGGTGCCCCGCTTGGGCCAGCTCTGGCCCTTTAAGGAGGAAAAAAAAACAGAAAAGCTCTGGGACTCACCGCTCCTGCAGCAGCCTGGGGGCTTTACAGGGCTTGTGGCAGAACCCCCCACATGGCACGGGGCAGTGGGGGGCAGTGGGGACCAGCCCCTGCCGGCAGGAGCGGTGAGTGGGGGTTTTTCTTGGGGGGGTTCTTAAAGGGCCGGAGCCACGACGGGCAAGGCAGCCATGGGGGAAGCTGAGGGAGCAGGGGGAGGGTCGGGGGGCTCGTGCAGAGCCCCACACGTAGTGGGGGGCAGCGGGGATGGCCCCCCCTGCCCAGCAGCACCCAGGGAGTTGGGGCTTTTTTTTTTTAACAAGTGTGGGAGCTGGGGTGGGCGGGGCAGCCATTGCCAGGCTGGAGGGGATGGGCCTGACTGATTTGGAGATTCGGCAGCCTCTGAATCTCCAAATCAGATTCGGCTGAATCGAACCGGGACAGTGATTCGAATCACCAGATGGAATCGCTGTCCCCCGAATTGGCCGAAACTGAATCCAAAGCAAATACTAGCCGCTTCGCACAGGCCTAGTATTAAGCCTTCTTGAATCCAGTGCTAGAATCAGATTAACGATACTCTTCACGACTTCAGTTAAAAATTTGCAGTACACTGTAATTTATAGGAAATAGGTTATCTTTATTAGAAATGTTTCTCAGGTCAATGCTCAAGGCTTACTGGACATTACTAATATGCAATTCTAAATCTGCAGGCAAATTAGAGCAGGGGTGGCCAATTATTTCAACTGGAGGGCTGCTTAACGAGATTTGGTTACATTTTGAGGGCCATATGGGTAGCCCCACCCCTTGGCAGTTGCTCCTCCCCCTGGTTGCCATTTGGGGACCAGAAGTTCCACCCTTAACCCCCAACCTTTGCCATCAGAAGTCTTTTCCCTTACCCCCCAAAAATACTCCTTTTGGGATGGGGGATTGCCATCTTAGAACAAGAAAAAAACCAAATCATACACTAAAAGACAAACACCTACTATAACATTTTAATTTTATTTAAAAAAAATATTTTTGCATGATTTGTCTGTGTACTGTACATAGACGTGATTGCACAATAACTCAAAAATAAATTCTTAGTCTTTTATATTGTGTGGGGGGGTGTGGTTGTGTGCGTGTATGGTTCGGGGCATGGGGGGTTGTGTATGGTGGGGGGATGTG
>NW_017729006.1:17704749-17705858 GCF_001723915.1 Gavialis gangeticus | reverse complement strand
TGTGAGGGGATGTGGCTATGTGTGGGAAGCATAGAGTATGTTGCGGGGGTTGTGTATATGCGTGGGGTTGTGGGGGACAGGGTGTGGGTGTGTGGCATTTCTGGGGTGTGAGGGAGGGTGGACCCCCCATACTCCCCCCATGGCACAGCAGCAGGCAGGGGTGCTTGGGGTGCTGGTGCCTGGCAGGGCCAGTGCTGCACATCATGCTGAGCAGCGCAGCCCCCCACCGGGCTGCCACTATCACCGGCACTCCCCGCACGCACACAGCAGGGAGGGAAGCCCTATGTGCTGGAGCTGGCTGGGGCAGGGAAGGCAGCTGGCTCTAGTGCCTGAGGCTTTGCTCCCCTGCCACGAGGGAAGGGAGCTCTGGCTATAGAGGCAGCCCAGCATGGGGTGGCACTCCTCACCACGATGTGCAGTGCTAGCCAAAGCTGCACACTACCAGGCATCATAGCCAAGCACAAGCGTCTGGAGTGCCCCTGCCTGCTGCTGCTGCCACTGCTGCCTACCATGGCTGCACATCATGGAGGAAGTGTGAGGGGGTCCCCACACCTCCACACCCTCCATCACAAATATACAGGGGAGGAATCTCTCATGCCCTCAAACTCAAAATCAGCCACTAAGTATGAGCAAAAGAACTAGTTACATAAATATTTAGTTTGTCACAAAGGTATTGGACATAAACTCTCAAATGTATTTTCTGATAAAGTCTCATTGTGTCTGAAGCATTGGCTATTTTGATGATATCCCTGTGAGCATACTACCTCAGGTTTATAAAAGCTTTTTAAATGAACTCTGGATTTTAAGAAGGCCTTCAATATGGTATCTCATCCTATTCTCACAGATAAACTGAGCAGCCGTGATGTGGATGATTACAGTCAGGTGGGTGGCAAATTGACTTAGGGGTTGCACCCAGAGTAGTGGTGAATGGATCGCTATTGACTTGGAAAGATGTGGACAGTGGAGTTCCACAAGGCTCAGTCCCTGGACCTGTGTTATTCATTGTCTTCATCAGTGACTTGGATGAAGGCGTGAAAAGCACTCTGTCCAAATTCACAGATGATACCAAGTTATGGGGTAAAGTTAACACACTAGAGGGTAGGGAACTA
>NW_017729006.1:17699437-17699749 GCF_001723915.1 Gavialis gangeticus | reverse complement strand
CTGCTTAACGAGATTTGGTTACATTTTGAGGGCCATATGGGTAGCCCCACCCCTTGGCAGTTGCTCCTCCCCCTGGTTGCCATTTGGGGACCAGAAGTTCCACCCTTAACCCCCAACCTTTGCCATCAGAAGTCTTTTCCCTTACCCCCCAAAAATACTCCTTTTGGGATGGGGGATTGCCATCTTAGAACAAGAAAAAAACCAAATCATACACTAAAAGACAAACACCTACTATAACATTTTAATTTTATTTAAAAAAAATATTTTTGCATGATTTGTCTGTGTACTGTACATAGACGTGATTGCACAATA
>NW_017729006.1:17693078-17694437 GCF_001723915.1 Gavialis gangeticus | reverse complement strand
TATGGGGTAAAGTTAACACACTAGAGGGTAGGGAACTAATCCAGGTGGATCTGGACAGGTTGGAAAAGTGGGCAGAACAGAATAGGATGCAGTTCAACAAGGACAAGTGCAAAGTACTGCATCAAGGGAGAAGGAATCACCAGCACACTTACAGGCTGGGGGAGGACCTTTTCAGCAGCACAGCAGTGGAAAGGGATCTTGGAGTCATTGTTGACACCAAGATGAACATGAGTCATCGATATGATTAAGTGATCAGTAAAGCTAACTGCACTTTATCATGCATTGGCAGGTGCATGACAAACAGGTCCAGAGAAGTGATACTCCTCCTCTATGCGGCACTGGTCAGGCCACAGTTGGAGTGCTGCATCCAGTTCTGGGCGCTACACTTTAAGAGGGATGTGGGCAACCTTGAGAGGGTTCAGAGGAGGACCACTCATATGGTTAGGGACCTGCAGGCAAAGCCCTACAAGGAGAGATTGAAGGCCCTGAATCTCTTCAGCCTCCGCAACAGAAGGCAGAGAGGTGATCTTGTGGCTGCCTACAAATTCATCAGGGGGTGGGGGAGAGGAGCAGCAAGGAACAGGAGATGTGAGGAGGAGCAGCAAGAAATAGGAGATGCTCTGTTTACCAGAGCACCCCTTGGAGTAACTAGGAACAGTGGCTACAAACTGATGGAGAGCAGATTTAGGCTAGACATCAGGAACAACTTCTTTACAGTAAGGGTTGTCAGAATCTGGAATGGGCTTCCAAGGGAGGTGGTGCTCTCCCTGCCTTGGGGGTCTTTAAAAGGAGGTTAGACATGCACCTGGCTGTGGTTGTCTGACCCCAGCACTCTTTTCTGCTCAGGGCAGGGGGTCGGACTCAATGATCTGCTATGGTTCCTTCATCTATGAATCTACTTGGGATTTACCATTCCCCAAGTCCTGCCCTCAGCATGCTTTCAGTAATGTGAAGAATCCATCATGGCCACCTCTGCTTTGGATGTGCCAGAGTTGATCTGGAGCAAGGAGAGGATCTATCTATTAAAAGAATACAAATAGAGCACAAACTAGGAGGTTCCATCACCCTACTGAATATGAAATTTGGCACAGCAGAGAGAGACGATTAGAGGATAATTAGATATGAACTGTTTACCAGGGAGAGGGCTGTGGTTTATTCCCTGTAACAACCAGAAGCCCTTATGACAGCTGCGGTTATACAAGGAAAGTTCCTTGGTCTCAGAAAAGCACAGTGATTAAAGCTGACACCTTTCTGTGAGCAACTTTCCTATGCTGCCTGGTGCAGTTCCATGATCTGTGCTCAGCAGCTTTTCATTATTGCCCAAAAGGTCTCTTTTTCTTTCTTTCTTTCTTTCTTTTT
>NW_017729006.1:17682716-17688078 GCF_001723915.1 Gavialis gangeticus | reverse complement strand
AAAAAAAAAAAAAAAAAAAAAAAAAAAAAGCTCAGCCAACTTTTCTTTCCCCGCCACAGCAAACTGTGGTGCTGCGGAGCAAATCCTATATACCAAGGAGTTCATCCTATGGAAATGTTTGATCTGGAAGCCTGAAGACATCTAAAGGAATAAGATGAATGTTTATACTTGAGGTATGACCCAATTCCTTTTTTCTTTCCTTTATTACTTTCTTTTTTTTACTTTCTATTTTGGAGGCAGATGGGGCTGCAGGCACTGGAGTGTATGTGCTCTCCCTGACCCTGCCTGACTCCAATTCCAAAGCTCATAACAAGGGAACTCTTCTATACCTCCTCGAGACAGCGATTCCAAATGTGAATAACTCATCATCCCTCCATTTCTGCCCACCTCTTTCCTATACACAATACAGAACAATGCAGTTATATTTTTTATATAACATCCTTCATGCAAACCGCATCCTAACGTGGCCTCCAGAGTAGAATAGTATGGGATAGCAAACAATGTACAATATAAATTCCAGAGCAAAACGGTGTAAAGGCCATTGAATGGGGAGCAAATTAAAGCATTCAGTCATCAGGCCAATAACAGCAGGAGAGGAGTTAAGAGAGGGGGGCAAGAGAGATGAGATGTGATTTAAGATGAGATTTGAAGAGAGAGTCAGTGAAGCACAATATGTATAATCCAAACCTCCATCTCACACAGAGTAGCAACACCAAGTCTGTGCAAATGCTTCCTGAAAGGACATGTAAGGCTGGTAAGCTGTGTACATAAAGCACTTCTAACATACGGGAGGAGGGAAAAAGGAAACTAATTAATGCAATGAGGTCCATACCCCTTGCATACTGCAGAGCTGTGGTCCCATGGGCTCTATCCTCAGCAGTGCTTGGGGGAAATGATATGGCACAGGGATCTGCAGTTGCAGTCATTGGAAAAATCCCTCTCCTGGGTACTGCAGGGGGCTCAGTGTAATGACAGCAGTGTTCAGAGCTGGTGGTCAACAACATGTGTTGCCATTTTGTGTCAAGCCCATATGCCCCTCACTGGCAGCAGGCTGGACACAACTAGTAATTTTCTCTTTGTGCAGTTTCCCCGTGTGAAAGCCAAAGTTGCACACAGCGCCCTAAACTATTATTCTATTTAGCTGGCAAATTGTTCCAGTCAGGGACCATTCACCCAGTGCCTAACATGCAAGGTCCCAATTTCAGCTGGAGCCTGTGAGAACAGTTTGCCTTTCTGACATCAGATGTGCCCCTGGCTCTGCTTCCCTCTGTCTAGCCTCTTTCTTTCTTCTGGGAGAATAACTAAACTGAACTTTCCACCTAGATCATTGTAGGAGTGGATTGTTCTAAAGTCCAAACAAAGAGACGCTGCACATCAACTATTTTCTCAGGATAAGCACTTCACAAATACTCTTTCACCAAGGAGGTCTACAGCTGAGGCACTAAAAAACCCAGGACTTTTTTCTTTAGGATAGGCACTGCCTTGAGGCCTTAGCTACTGAACCAGCTGTACACTCCAGCCTCCAGCATCAGTTGTGCAGATGTCAGCTCCAGTGCTAGCTAGCTTGCTTACCCCTTAAGGCTTCACTTCAGTCCTGTCGTAGGGGGTTTTCATCTAAAGAAATGAAAAGCAAAGCAACAGCCCTAGCTGAGAGCACCAAATCTGGAACACAGTCCTCTACCAGAAGTCCATGCAATCCTGCCCTTGCCTCAGGTATTACTCAAGTCCAGCGTCTATCCAGGCTGGTGAGCAAATGAACAAGCCACTTCCTGAGCAAGACCCAAATGTTTACTCTCAGGGCTTTCATGGACACGGGTGGAAACACTTTCCTCAACTGGCCCGATATGTTGTGAGTTCAGCAACAACCCTCTGGCCACTGCTGTGTTGAACTAACAGTCATTCATTATTACAACTCTCTGGAATTGTATCCAGGTGGATCTTAACACTTGCATCAGTACATGTATACAGATCTTATACCTGCTGCACCTCTAACTTGACCCTGTCCAGTACTGTGGAGGCAAGAAAGCCTCTGGCTCCTCATGGCAGAGCCTGGCATCCCCAGGGCTGCAAAACTGCCGCAAAGCAACTAAGCCCTGCAGTGCTGAACATGCGGGCTTTGGCCTTCAAGGGACAGTACAAGGAAAACACAGTAAGACACAACATGGCCCACATCATGAAGCGTTCTGTAAAGGGGGAAGCCTCTCCCTGGGTGCTCTCTGCAAGGAGCAAACCCTTCCTTTGCCTAATCAGCATGGAGAACGTTCATGCCATCACAGCAACTCTCCATGGTCCTTTGTTGTAAAGACATCAAACTGAATGCCACTAATGTTTTCTCTTTTTTTGTGGGGACCTGTTCTCCAGCTAAAAATGTTCCCTGTCTGTTGCGAGAAACAGCAGTGATCCACAGAATGGCACGTTCTTATGAGTTCGGTGGATTTTTTTCTCAGGGACTTACATGGTCTCCTACTTACAAGAGCCTACAGGTACCTCAGATTCTTAATTTAAGGCTTTATGGATTTATCTTTTCAGTAGCCCTGTAAGGTAGGGAAGTGCTGTTATTCCCAACTGGAAGATGAAAAACTTGGCCACAAGGCACCTAAGATCCAGATCTACTACAGGATTTAGGCACCTAACTCACAATGAAAAAAGTAATGGAAAATAGTATGAAATTTGTTTTCATTTTGTTTCAACATTTCTTCATTCAGGAGTGCCAAAATGCTTTTGCATTTTCAAATTTAAACTTTGAAATCGCATTGTTTTCACATAAGGATTGTCCCGAATCTAACAAACAAAAAGTTTTAAAAGAGTTAAACATCCAAAGAAAGAAATGAAGCATTTCAAGTTGACCCAAAGCAAAATCTTTCAGTTTTTTAGTTTCACCAAAAAGCCTGGAAAAAAAGAAATCTGTTTTGGTTCAACCCAAACCATTTTTTCAATTTTTTTTGCTTAAGCCCCTAAACAGAAATATTATTTTTTCTCCCAGCTCTGCTTACACACTTGCTTAACTTTGTTTCCATAAACTGAAGTACTTACATGTTTCAGCATCCACGTCTTTTGTGGATTTATAAAAAATAATGCAGTTTTAGCCCCTGCTAGAACCAGTCATGTAATGATATATGACATTCCAACTTCATGCAGTTGTTCAACTCACACAGGAACAAGAACAAAATCTACTCTAAAGTAGCTGCCTTCCCCACTCTTCTGCTTCCTATGGAAGAACAGCCAGTCACAGCTGCTGCGGGAGACAGATTCCTCATCCCCTCAAGAGAGGACATAAGATTTTGGATCTGGGGAAGGGGGAAAGAGGGATCAGCTAATATTTTCACAAGGTGGGCAGGAGATAGCTGAAAGCCCAAACTAGCCACGATTATGTTTGCCTCCTGTCACCAGAGTGGCCGAAGTGTACCAATGAATCTCCCCTTTTGCATCCAAGTGCACGCTCCATGTTTATCATAGCCAGCAAGAACAACTGTTTCCGTTTTATTTCTTTGAGAAAGGGAATGTGTGTTTAGAAGGAACAGAAGGAGCTTCACAGAGAAGGAGGATGTAACATTTTGCCTTACTGATTCACCCACCATCTTGAGGAATACCTTTTATTTGTGTCCATCAACACGCTCACACATCATATTCATGTTGACTTTTCACATCATATTCATGTCGATTCAGTGGGTCTCTTATTTTCCCTTTAGCTGGGTTCTCAGACATCACACGCATAGAGGGAGAGGCCTGGGAACAGGGGTTAATTGCATTTCTTTAAAAAAAATTAGAAATTGGGCTTATCACTCTGCTTGCACGTGGGGAGTTGTGTGTCCTGGGTGAGTGAGCTGATGCTAGACAGTTTCTAGGCAACTTCAGTAAGCCACATTGGAAGAGCAGTATGATTTAAAAAAAAAAAAAAAGAAAACAACAGCCCATCAAAACAAATAGCAGCTACTCAACACAAAACCAGTTTTGATTGATTCATAAGGGTTGTGCAAGGTCTTTTGTGAGGTTAATACTGTTTCACTCTAATGGCACTATGGAGCCAGAGTCTATAGTCTGAGACATTTGATAAGTGTGTTTATGCAGACGACATAAATAACTTTTGTCTGATAAGAGACCTGTCGCACCAAGTCAGTGTGATGAACATTACACGATAGCAGAAATGCCACAACTCAAGAGTTCCAGACATACCAGCTGAGGAGCCTTAGTACATTCGAGGGCTGGAATGATTTATATGTTATTCTTGGTTCGGTTCCCATTCCATATGAACCATGCTTTGTATTTATCAATTAATTATATCAGTTTCCTGGGAAATTGGTAATGGTACACACAACGGTATACCTGGGAGACTGTTCATTGTCATTGTTTCTCTTTTACCTAGCACAGATAAGGGCAGAACAACGCATCTGCTTACATTCTGCTACAGGTTTAGAAAAGACTTTGCTGTAAATTTTGAATCTCAGCACAGTAAGTCCCATCAAGTAGCACAAGCGAATCAGAATATTGTTAGGCCTGCTTTACTCCCAGTTTCATTCTCCCTTCCTTTCGCCAAATTATGGCTAACTCAATGCCCACACCAGCAAAATGAATCCATTGCAGGTGGTGCAAGAACAGAACCTAGACTTTGGTGCTTTGGTGAAGAGTGATACTTTTTACCTTTATTTCCCCAAATAGCAACAGTCAGGAGTTGTGGGGATTGAGGTATGCGCAGCTCATTTATGTTTGGGGTGAGCAAAAAGTAGGGAGGTTACTTAAATATGTAAGATTCCAGGTCAGATTTTATATTCGTTGAAAGAGCAATGATCAAAGTCAGTGATGGATTCACACACTCTTGACTGAGATGAGCTTCTCCACCTACAGAGAACAAAGGAACCTAAATGAAACCACTGGAGCTGACCTTAGCATTTTGCTATCGATAGGATTCTGGGATGTCGCTGCCCTCAGCTTGGTGAGGGTAAGATCTATGTGCACATAATGGCTGGCCTCCCCACTACTTCCCCAGTCCCATCCTGGTGTTTTCCCTGCAGTCTGCCTGTATCTGCCTGAAATGGGCAGTTCTGTTTCTGCTCAGCACATGGTGCCTCCAGCTGCTCTTGCTGTGTGGCTGCGTGTATCCTCTGTCAGTGCTGTTGGGCCACCAGCTGTGCTTCTCAACATGGGCAGTTCCTCTCTTGCTCTACCAGCTGTACTTCCTCTAGGCATTGCTGGGCTTCTTTTGGATCTGGCAGCTTCTATTTCTCTCCATCTGCTTTTGTTTCAGGAGTTACATGGACCTCTTCCATGACTCTTCTGGGAGTGATCATGTCAACTCTGCCACATGGACAGGATTGTAGAAGGATGCCAAAACCAAACTAAAAAAAAAAAAAAAAAAAAATCAAAC
>NW_017729006.1:17673854-17682599 GCF_001723915.1 Gavialis gangeticus | reverse complement strand
AAAAAAAAAAAAAAAAAATCAAACAACTCCTTCAAGAATGCCTCCAAACCAACCCAGATGGCACAGCTCTGAGTTCTTTTAATGTTCTAAGAAACAGGCTGGCTTTCTGCCCTTGCTGGAGGCAGCAGGCTGGTGGAGGAGCAATGGCTTAACAAAATTCATGAGGCTCTCATAGAAGAGCCTTGAGTCAGAGCATCCCACACTTTGTCAGAAAATAAAGCCTCCAGGGCTTATGTCAGGCTGGTAAAGCAAAATGGCTCCCAGCCACTGTCCTTGAGGCCTACCTACCCATTCTTAGATTAGTCAAAGTTGTTGTTTCAGGCAGTTTTAGGAAATCCTCTCTCTCAGGGGAGTGAAAAATGTGTAGGCAGAGGTGTATGCTCATGCAGTGAGTGCAAGTGGACAGCATTTATTTCTTAGTAATATGCTCATGCCCTCTCAGCAGCCGTTCTTTATATTCAGAGGGCTACATTCAGACCCTGTGTAAGCACAGGCTATATCAGTAGCATAATGAACGAAGGGATGACCAGGGCAGGTCCCAGGTGTCAACCCTGGGAGCAGGGCACATAAGATACCAGCAGCACCACTGCCAGCAATGGTTCAACCACTGATGCATGGCTGCCACCCAGGGCACTCAAGTGACCAGTTTTATCTCTGGACTATCTATCTATCCACGCCCTTCCTCTGAAGCACTTCCAAATAGGACTTGGTAGCCTAGGAAAGAAAAGATCAGGCCTGAGAAAAGAATGGTGGTTTCTCATGTTAGGAAAGCATGATGAAAAACATTCAGTCCATTCCTACACTGTTTTTTATTTTTATTTTGTGGACAGAATGAAAATGCAAAGGGAGGCCTTGCATTATTCATATTGTAAGGAAACCAAATTCTCTGCATGTTGCTCTTGCAGAATGCCGTGGCATTGCACATGAAACTCGAGGGAGTTTCATTGCTCTAACTCACAGGAAAATTTTGCATGGGATAGGCAACGTTGGGAGAAACTTTTGCAAAACTCAGTAGATTCAATTTTTGTTTTGCAGAACCAAAGCCCAGATCGTGGGTGGCTTGGAACCACCCTCTCAGCCCCCATGTAGGGTTTAACACTATTCAGAAAAATGGTTTCTGTCCTGGGTCACCTATATATCGCATGAGAAAATGCATGACCATGTAGGGTTAGAACCTATTCCACCTCTTAGACGTTTAAATGCCTACAGGCATCTTAGACGCCTAAGTGTGATCCTAGTTCACCCTGATCAAGTCTCAAAGAAACAGTTAACAAACCTCCATTTAGCTTGCAGACTGAGTTACAAAAAAACAGCATTGAGGAGAAGGAAGATCATTTGGCAGAAACAGTTGTTCAGGAACGTCAACAGGATAGAAGAGAATTGCACTTAGACATTGAGGTGGCTCATGGGTGGAATTAGATTGGTCTGGGAGTGTCCATAAGCTTCTAGGATCAATCTATACATTTGTTCTAAACTGCAGCCTAGAAACTACCATCAAGAGAATTTCAGAATAAGCCCATCTAACTATTTATGACAGGACAAAATGAGTAGCTGCAAGTAGAACTTCTCTATATATTCATTTTTTAAAAGTCAAAATCATTCACTGAAGGAGACGAAGTTGGAATAAGTTTTTCAGTGATGTCTCTGGGGACTTTAGATCTTTGAGGATTTCACCTGATGTAGACACACCGCATTTTCCTGAACCAATATTCAGAAACAGCAGCTGCTTACACTGTATTTTTCTTTTCTTTTCTTTTCAGGATGGACCCAAACCAACACTTCAATCCAAACACCGGCAATAGTAAAGCTCCAGATTCAATTCAATTCTCCAAATGTATTTTGTATGCCTCATTTTACAATGCCTTTTCTTGTGGGCTGATTTTAACATAATTCTCCCTTTGTGAGGAAGTGACAATAACCAAGGTAGCAAGTGAACTAGATGTGCTCCAGAACTCTTGTGCTGAGGATGAAGAAAAGACAAATTGCATAGCTATTGTAAAGTAGGAACCAGTGTGATCTGTTAACACAGAGAAACAATGGAGAAAAAGAAAGGAGGTTGAAAGCAGAGCCTAGGGAATGGTGAGGACATCCAAACACCCAAGTGACTTCCTTCACAGAGTTGGAGTCAAGGGGGCTAGGGAAGGAGATGAAGGGATCTTTTTTCCCAGGTTGAGCATACCTTGCTGGTGTGAGCCAGTCCTGCCTGACACACAATTGGTTTCCTGTGCAGGGCACCCTCTGTTCCAAACAGAAAGTTAGGAATATGTAGCTTGTTGAGTAAGCTGATCAGCTGAGTGAATACATAACTGTGGTGAATAGCAAACTGTCAGCAATTCCTACGGAGACAGCATTTGTTATTTTCTGCCATCCCACTTATTAGCAAACAGCTGGGCTTGTCTCTCGATGAGAGAACTTTCCCCATCCATATGTAACTTTAAAATTTTAATGATCTAGTTTTTCATTAGACATTCAAACTCACTCCAGCCAACCTGTAAAATTGCTGTGAATGCTATTTCTATTACTCTAATCTAATTGAATAATATACTTTTATGCACCAAGCAGACCAACATGACAATACCTGTAATGAGAGGGAAGATGCAGAGTTTTGTGTGAGCATCGCTGCAAGATGTTTGGCAAATTACATCTCAGAAAGTCTCCAAAGTGCTCCAGGCCAATCCGTAGGAATGTGACCATCACATCGCATTAGCGTAACACAGCACTTGTCTAGCATGATTTTCTGCAAAGTACTGATCAGAAAAATAAGCAAAAGAGAACTTTCTGTAACAAGACAAACATTGATTGATCTTCTGAAGAGGACTTTTCAAGCTACCCTGAGGACCCTGGCCAAGCCTGGGCATTAAAGGAGAGATTTAGCTAATCAGCATAAGAAACAATTTCAGCCGCACTGTCTTCCCTCCTTCCCCCTGGCCAGGTTGGGGCCAGGCCACACCCCCTCCCCCTCCACAGCTGATTCAGGGCAGGCCATGCCCCCTTCTCCCTACCTGTGCACGGCTGGGCCATGCCCGCTCCCCTGCAGAGCTGGATCAGGGCTGGGTCATGCCCCCCTGCACAAGGTCGGACTAAGCCCCTTCCCTCACCCCTCCGTGCAGCTGGATGGGTCCCTGATGAGCCTGCCCTAGCACTGCATTGGCTCCACCAGCCAGATCCGGCCCATGGAGGGACCAGGCACTACCAATTCAACCTGCTGGACAAAAAGGTTGAGCACCACTGAGCTACAGCACAGTTTTTACAAAGATTTCCATTTTGCTTTTAAAAACCATGTTTTGGTGACACATCTCCCTCTCCCGGTGTCTTTATATACCGGCAATTGCATAAGCAAGAAGAGTTTATGTTAGCTGCTTAGGGCAAGGATCAGCAACCTTACAGCTTGAGGGCCAGATCTGGCCTGCAAGGTTGGTGGCAGTGGGGGTCCCCCTGCACTGTGCTCCAGTTGGGTCCTTGGGGCTCCAGTAGAGGCGGGCAGATCCCAGTGCTCGCCTGCCTCAGACCTGAACTGGGTCAGTCCAGCTCTCTGCTGGAAAACATTGCCAACCCTGACTTAGGGTATGTTTATGTTGCCTTCTGAGACTTTAGACAAACCACCAGGAAATAAACCTGAGGATGGCGCCAGGGCACATGATCAGGGCTCATTTCTTAGCAGCATGCTCAGGCTCTCAGTAGGTAATGCAGACATACCTTTAGATTCAGAAGGCTAAATTCAGACCTTGTGTAAGCAGGAGTCACTTTACTGATCCCAACAAAGTTGCCCTAGATCTTGCCAAAGGTCCTGGCTCCCATTTACGTTAAGAACTAACAAACCTGGAACTTATCCTAAAATCTTTAATTTCTCTCTGTTCAATACGGCCAGATTCTCGTTTACTTGACATCCCTTTTTTTACTCTCTGTCAGGATAAAGGGGCATGAGTCTGAAGGACAATTTATCCCTCCCTGTTTAATGTAACAGGGCAAATTCTTCTCTCAGTTACAGCATCAGAAATGTTAGGCTCACATTTATGGCAATCCAGGATATTTTCATTTAAAAATTGTCACTGGCTGACCTAAAAACAAAAAAGAAGAAAAACTTTCTGCTCAGAGCCCCTGGTTGATGCTGCAACCCCACAAGTTATGCCTTTTATGAAAACAGTACAACAAGATGCACACTGGCACTACTGTAGAGGTCAGCAGCTTACCCTAACAGATCTTTCAGGCAGGCCTTTCAAAATGGAGAATACACACCAATCCAAGACAGGCTCTGACAGCCATGCTGGTAAGTCAGGTGCTGCCCTATCAGTCAGCAGACGTGCAATACCAGACAAAGCATTGTAATGTTTCAGAGACCAGCACAGAGAATACTGAAAGTAAAGGTTTAAATATTCTTATACTCAGACCTGTGAAAGGGAAGGTTTAAATATTCTTCCACTGGACTTTTGCTTTTAGCAACTGCAAAAAACCATAGTTTTCCTAATGACTGTTTTGTGAAGAAAGCTCTTGCTGCAAATAACATAGCAACTTTATTCCTAAAAGGCTTTTAATGAACCAATTTTAGCAGCACAAAGGACTACCTTGGGGAGAAATAGCATTCGGTTTTTTGTTTAGTCCCTTTTTGCTTTTGTGGCTGACATACTCTACCAGCAGATGAGTGGCTAGATAATGTCATTTACACAGCAGGGCTAATACTGAATTTTCTGTGGAGGAATACAGGCACTTTTGTTTTCCACTACAAGCTGGCTATATTTATAGAATTTAAGCAAAGGGGTTTTGATCTCTACAGCTGATTTGGGAAAATTTAAAGAGCAGACCAAGATTTCAATGGACAGCTCACTGTGAGTCTGGGATCTGTAGTATGGTATCTGTAGAAAGAGAGACTTGCTATTCACATGGTTTGGATGGCTGTTGTTCCAGGGTTTTAAAATGGAGATTCATTTTCTTTTATGTAGTTTTCTGCTTGGCAATCTCATTGCTAGGGGGAGGGCCGTATCCTGAAACAGAGCTTAGCAGCACTGACATATCACAGTGATACCCCTTCAGGGCCATATCTAATAAGAAAAGATTAATGTGACAGTACATGATGAATTGGTAACGAGCAAACAATTCAGTTAATGAAAATCTGTAGTTAAAGACAGAGGCTTATTTTGATGTTAAATAGGAGAAGAGAGGTTAAGGATGGATGGGGGTGTAAAAAGAAGGAATTTCAAAGCAAGGAAGAAGCTGAAGACCTACTGGGAAGTCTGGTGAATTTCAAGACTTGCACCAATTAGATTAACTGATGCAATACTTGCTAAGCACACAAGAAGATGTGCATCTGCTGAGATAATTTAAGGTTTAAATTAGAAAAAATAGTTCTACCATTCAAGATGGTGATTAAATGAAAGGTTCATTGAGTGGCCTTGTTACCCACTGCCAGCTTAGCAAGTGTCTGATTTCCATGGGTTGTGCAAATAGGGAATCTCTTGCTGTTACCTTCATACCCTGCATTTTGGCCTAAAATAATCCCACTAGCTAAGGGGAAGGGACCAGATGGTTAAAGAAAGTGGCAATGAGGAAGAGAGATTCCAAACTCTAGATAACAGAGGGCATGTTTACATGTCACCCATATGGCACATGTAGACACGCCCAGAGTCAAATAACTACCAACACAAACACTGATCAAAATAAATTAACACTAATTCATCAAATAAACTGTAAAGTCTCAGTCACTTTTCTAGTGAATCATCTGGTGAAGTTATCTGTTAAACTTAGATCACACTAAGGTCACTTAAAATGCAAGTGTCTACATATTAAAGCTCATTAACTTGTCCTAAGTGCCCTTTGAGTATTTCAAAGGTATGACACTTGAGGTGAGTGCTGGGCCATGCTACCTAGCTTGTGTTAAGGTAACTTTGGAATGCTCCACAGAGATAAAATTGGCAATTTGCAGTCCTCCAGCATCCCAGGAAGCATCATTCCCAGCCCACCATCCCCCCAGAACAGGGATACAGCCCAGGTGTTCAGCTCCTAGCCATACCCCCCTTGCCAGCCCTCTTGTGGCAAGTCAGAACTGTACAGGCAAGAAACTGTATTAACACTTAACGTGCCACTGCATACAGCGTATTCTAGCTTTAACACAGCTTAACGTTCCAAGTATTTAGTATGGTATAAGTGTAATGTGTAACTTCACCCATCGTCTCCTTTGCAAAGACCAGCATGGTCAGTGGAATTGATGTTGTAGTGGTAGCAGTTCTATATTACTGGACTTGTATAAGAAGGGTTACCCTGTGTGGCAGAGCGCCTTTGGTACCTGCCACTTGAAGGGCCAGAGCAGGCATCAGGGCAGCTGGCAGGTGTGTACCAGGGTAATGAGGCAGTCACATGACTGCAGGAGGGCCCTGGGATTGGAGGAGGGGGCTGAGTAGCCTCCTTTTTAGATCCAGGCCCTCAGGGCTAAGGCAGCAGTCTGCTGCTGGCAGCCGGAAGAATGCCATCTGGCTAGGGCTGCTGCTCAGCAATGGCGCAGAGGAGAAGGTGGCCAGAAGCAGAGTTGGGCTTCAGTGAGAGGGTGTGCAGTACACATCTAAGGATACCTGAGGCAAGCAGAGGCAAAGGTTAAGGGTGGCCAGTAAGGGGCCAGGGGGCGGTTATAGTGGGTAGCTTAGAGCACAGTGACAGCAAGCTGCAGGCAGGGAGTGAGAATCCCATGAGAGACCTTTGGACCATGGGTCATGGTGTGAGGCACTCTGCAATGTGGATGCCATCTGCGAGGCACAGGACATGGTACAGGGTAGGTTGGAGCCATGTGTAAAGTCCTATGCATTGGGGCCTTAAATGGGCAGCTTCCTATATTGTACAACAAGTCATGGCAGGCAAGACAGGGCAGCTGCTCTAGACAGAGGGGCAGGCTGGTATGGTGACTGGCCACAAGTAGGTTCCTTTGTCACACGCTGATACAGACCTGCTTCAGTCAAATCAATTCTCCCCAAATTCCTTGAAAATGGCCTCCCCTCTTTATTACATTTGCTTCAGTGGGATGTGCCCAAATATTAGTCTCCTGAAAAAAGCCTGTGAATCCTATTCTGTAAGTGCAGAGAGTAACTCCTGAGCTTCAGAAACAGTTTTTTATTTTGATCCATGATCCCCCTTCCACTCCCCAGTGTGCCTTTTCTACTGGATTTTAACATTCCCTTTCATTTTATTGGTTATTTCACTTTCCTGTATCCTACATGTTGAGTTTAAAGGGGCAGGAGGTCCTTCTCTTCATTGATTTGTTTTCCTGACCTTTAAAATACATGCAGAAAAGATCAACAAAAACTCACAGGCAATGCTGAAAAGGGACAGCAGAAAACTATTTGTGTATGTCTCAATTTAAAAAATAAAGCAAGCATGGAACCTACAAGCTAACTGATATGAAGAAGTTGTCAGGTGGGGACTGAAAAAAATGACACTTATGAGGGGATTTTGATGGAGGCTGCAACAGAATGGTATATTGAATAGCAAGTGCTACCAAAGTAATCTGTTACGGTATTTTGCCTTTAAAGAAGGAATATTGAGCACCTTCATGAGGATAAAAGAATTAAGAAAGACCCAACAGTTGTCAACAGTCAGAATCATACCACACATTTCAAACTTGGACCCAATTGTTCCTAAATTGAAGAGTAGTATGTTGGTTGTATACCTAGGCCAGTAATTCTCAGCCAGGGTGCTATGGCACCCTGGGGTGCCGTGAAATCCTTTCAAAGGTACTGTGGGATGCTGTACAATATTAGCACTGTTAGATATATAAACACAAGATAAACCAGAAATTTCAGACAGGAAAAAACACTGACCTGAGTTCTTTGCAAAAGAAGAATTACTCTATTATTTTTCCATGGTCAAAAAGTGAGTGAAAGCTAAGAGCTGGCATTTTTCAAGGGGTACCGTCAACCTTGAGTCTAACAAGCTTGAGAACCACTAACCCACCATCTTGTACACTCTCCCTCACTCTGACTGAATACACCTTGAATTTTCCTGCACAGTGGTACCACTGCAATGGGCAGAGTGCAAAGCATTCCATAGGCTAGCTTATCACCTTGGAGCACAACCTTGTTGTAGTGAAGATGCTTGTGTGTTCCAATGACCCTCAAAGCTATGTTGTCTGGAGATTTGTACACCTGGTAGTGTCTCCCATGGTGAACAGGTTTGAGGCGAGGTCCCAGACTAAGCATGGTCCAAACTCCTGAAGACCCCAATGGCAGAACAGGTACACTTGAGGACCTGCTGTTTCTCTGGACTGTGAAGGTGTGTGAGAGAGCCCATGCCAAAGCCAGAAGCAGCTACCCTAGACCCACAGCCCCAAAGGACCCAGCTGAAACCCTTCATACCTAGGTGTTTCTGGAGGGGAGGAGCTGGAAACTCAAACCACAGCATAAAGAGGAGCCCGGAGTAGGCAGGAGGGGACAGCGCAGGACTGGAAGCTAAGGAGCTGGGCCAGACAACACTGGAGGAATCTGTGAGAGCCACGTGGAGGACTGGCAGGAGGCTTCTGCAGAGAGAGAACTCCCTGGAGAAGCTCTAGAGGAAGGTACGGTGGACTGGGAGGGTCAGGAACTGCCTGCGATCTCCTCGGCAGCCAGCAGAGCCCGACAGAGAAAAAAGGTACCGTAAAGACTCTAATAGAGGGGTACTATTAAAGCCTGGTACCAGAGTGACCCTAAAGGGTACAAGAAAAAATTATAAATGATGACCTCAGTGAGATGAGGGTACTGTGATGACCCCAATAGAAGGCGCAAGAGG
>NW_017729006.1:17671300-17673176 GCF_001723915.1 Gavialis gangeticus | reverse complement strand
GCGATCCTATGGACATGCACAGGGGAAGGAGAGAGTAGTCGCACTGACATTTTGTTTCTTTGTTTATTGCCAAAAGCCGAGCAACAGTCCTCCAGGACAGGAGGCATGGGTTCCTTTCATTTTTTTGTTAAGGTAAAGGCCCCAGGGAGGAACCCGGTGGCTGAATACAAACCCGAGGACGCCTAGACAACCAGGCGACCGGGCAAGGGTGTAGGGGTGGTGGAGCCCTCAGCATCATAGGATGGTGGATGACGACTAGACGGAACTACCCATCCAGGTACTGAACATCTTCCTATAAACACCAAAGACATGGCAGGTGAGAGCGTGGGTGTGTGGATCTCTGTCTAAGACTCGTCCCTCATTTCAGCCAGCACGCTGAGGTCCTATGAAAGCACGCATCTAGATCAGCTGTCTATATGTGTGTATAGTTCTCGGGAGGAGGAGAAAACAAAGGAGAAGGTCGCAAGGGAGGGCAAACTACCCAGTTGGCCACTTGACAAGGTGCATGAGGGCTGCAATGGGATGGAGGTCTCCAGTTATCTTAGACATTCTTGCCACTGGGTTCAGGGCTCCTTCATGTCAAGTTCATGGGGCTGTTGCTTGCACACCGGCTTGCCCACATTAAAAGATGTCACTCGCAGGCCTCTGCCAGGGATGTTGACATTTCCAGTACTGCCAAGTCTCATGATTTTTGGCATTATTCTTAAAGTCTACACTTCAGGAATGTGAAAACCTTAGCTCTTTCTTTCATATTTATACATATATAAAATAAAAAGCTAAGTTTTTCACATTCCTGAAGCATAGACTTTAAGAACAACACCAAAAATCATGAGACTTGGCAACACTGCATCTCCCACAAACCAAATCCTGTGGTGATGGATGAGTGGTGGTAGAAACAGGAACAATGATCTCTGGGAGTCCCTAGTCACAAATCTGAATGTAGGCAGCAGTTGTGTGATGGTCATTTTGCACTTGCTGAGGTAGAAGTACAATTCAGCAGCTGCGGCTGTGACTAAGCAGTCCTCTTTAGGATCCCCTCTGCTCAGCCTGAATGGGAAAGGGGAGAAAAGGTGCCCTAAAAATAAACTGTCTCAACCCCCTCTCGCTGGATTACGGCATCCAGCAGGATCACTCTACCTGCAGCCAAAACCAACAAAATAATGTACTGAAATTCACCATATAGAATGTCCATGCTCTCATGGACTCCCCAAACATTGAGTGTCCTGAAAGAAGACCCAACATAGTAGCTAGAAAACTTGCAAGATATGACATAGATATTGCTGCCCTAAGCAAGACCCACCGGGCTGAAGAAGGCCAGCTGAAAGAAGGAGGTGTCTACACTTTTTTTTGGAAAGAAAAGTCACCTGAAGAGAGGAACATTCATGAGGTTGGCTTTGCCATCAAGAACAAGATTGTCAGCCAGCTTTCAGATGGTTTTGCCATCAAGAACAAGATTGTCAGCCAGCAACTCTCTCTGGACATTAACAAATGCCTTATGACTTTCCGCGTCAAGCTCAGTAACAACCAGTATCCTACGATCATCAGTGTGTATGCCCCCACACTTGATTAAGAAGAAGTCAACAAGGAACTACTGCACTCTTGACACAGTTCTGACTGCCACTGCCAAGGAAGACAAGCTCATCCTCATGGGTGACTTCAATGCAAAATTTGGGTGACACTCTGAACCCTGGAGTGGCACCACTGGGAAAGACGGGGTAGGGAAAGTCAATTCTAATGGTATCCTCCTCCTCAGCAAATGTGCAGAACATGACCTGCTTATCATGAATACTATTTTCAGACAGAGTGACAAATATAAGACCACTTGGAAACACCCCCGCTCCAATTACTGGCACCTTCTTGAATATATTATTGTCAG
>NW_017729006.1:17662669-17666300 GCF_001723915.1 Gavialis gangeticus | reverse complement strand
AATATTAGCACTGTTAGATATATAAACACAAGATAAACCAGAAATTTCAGACAGGAAAAAACACTGACCTGAGTTCTTTGCAAAAGAAGAATTACTCTATTATTTTTCCATGGTCAAAAAGTGAGTGAAAGCTAAGAGCTGGCATTTTTCAAGGGGTACCGTCAACCTTGAGTCTAACAAGCTTGAGAACCACTAACCCACCATCTTGTACACTCTCCCTCACTCTGACTGAATACACCTTGAATTTTCCTGCACAGTGGTACCACTGCAATGGGCAGAGTGCAAAGCATTCCATAGGCTAGCTTATCACCTTGGAGCACAACCTTGTTGTAGTGAAGATGCTTGTGTGTTCCAATGACCCTCAAAGCTATGTTGTCTGGAGATTTGTACACCTGGTAGTGTCTCCCATGGTGAACAGGTTTGAGGCGAGGTCCCAGACTAAGCATGGTCCAAACTCCTGAAGACCCCAATGGCAGAACAGGTACACTTGAGGACCTGCTGTTTCTCTGGACTGTGAAGGTGTGTGAGAGAGCCCATGCCAAAGCCAGAAGCAGCTACCCTAGACCCACAGCCCCAAAGGACCCAGCTGAAACCCTTCATACCTAGGTGTTTCTGGAGGGGAGGAGCTGGAAACTCAAACCACAGCATAAAGAGGAGCCCGGAGTAGGCAGGAGGGGACAGCGCAGGACTGGAAGCTAAGGAGCTGGGCCAGACAACACTGGAGGAATCTGTGAGAGCCACGTGGAGGACTGGCAGGAGGCTTCTGCAGAGAGAGAACTCCCTGGAGAAGCTCTAGAGGAAGGTACGGTGGACTGGGAGGGTCAGGAACTGCCTGCGATCTCCTCGGCAGCCAGCAGAGCCCGACAGAGAAAAAAGGTACCGTAAAGACTCTAATAGAGGGGTACTATTAAAGCCTGGTACCAGAGTGACCCTAAAGGGTACAAGAAAAAATTATAAATGATGACCTCAGTGAGATGAGGGTACTGTGATGACCCCAATAGAAGGCGCAAGAGGCACGATCCTATGAACATGCACAGGGGAAGGAGAAAGTAGTCGCACTGACATTTTGTTTCTTTGTTTATTGCCAAAAGCCGAGCAACAGTCCTCCAGGACAGGAGGCATGGGTTCCTTTCATTTTTTTGTTAAGGTAAAGGCCCCAGGGAGGAACCCGGTGGCTGAATACAAACCCGAGGACGCCTAGACAACCAGGCGACCGGGCAAGGGTGTAGGGGTGGTGGAGCCCTCAGCATCATAGGATGGTGGATGACGACTAGACGGAACTACCCATCCAGGTACTGAACATCTTCCTATAAACACCAAAGACATGGCAGGTGAGAGCGTGGGTGTGTGGATCTCTGTCTAAGACTCGTCCCTCATTTCAGCCAGCACGCTGAGGTCCTATGAAAGCACGCATCTAGATCAGCTGTCTATATGTGTGTATAGTTCTCGGGAGGAGGAGAAAACAAAGGAGAAGGTCGCAAGGGAGGGCAAACTACCCAGTTGGCCACTTGACAAGGTGCATGAGGGCTGCAATGGGATGGAGGTCTCCAGTTATCTTAGACATTCTTGCCACTGGGTTCAGGGCTCCTTCATGTCAAGTTCATGGGGCTGTTGCTTGCACACCGGCTTGCCCACATTAAAAGATGTCACTCGCAGGCCTCTGCCAGGGATGTTGACATTTCCAGTACTGCCAAGTCTCATGATTTTTGGCATTATTCTTAAAGTCTACACTTCAGGAATGTGAAAACCTTAGCTCTTTCTTTCATATTTATACATATATAAAATAAAAAGCTAAGTTTTTCACATTCCTGAAGCATAGACTTTAAGAACAACACCAAAAATCATGAGACTTGGCAACACTGCATCTCCCACAAACCAAATCCTGTGGTGATGGATGAGTGGTGGTAGAAACAGGAACAATGATCTCTGGGAGTCCCTAGTCACAAATCTGAATGTAGGCAGCAGTTGTGTGATGGTCATTTTGCACTTGCTGAGGTAGAAGTACAATTCAGCAGCTGCGGCTGTGACTAAGCAGTCCTCTTTAGGATCCCCTCTGCTCAGCCTGAATGGGAAAGGGGAGAAAAGGTGCCCTAAAAATAAACTGTCTCAACCCCCTCTCGCTGGATTACGGCATCCAGCAGGATCACTCTACCTGCAGCCAAAACCAACAAAATAATGTACTGAAATTCACCATATAGAATGTCCATGCTCTCATGGACTCCCCAAACATTGAGTGTCCTGAAAGAAGACCCAACATAGTAGCTAGAAAACTTGCAAGATATGACATAGATATTGCTGCCCTAAGCAAGACCCACCGGGCTGAAGAAGGCCAGCTGAAAGAAGGAGGTGTCTACACTTTTTTTTGGAAAGAAAAGTCACCTGAAGAGAGGAACATTCATGAGGTTGGCTTTGCCATCAAGAACAAGATTGTCAGCCAGCTTTCAGATGGTTTTGCCATCAAGAACAAGATTGTCAGCCAGCAACTCTCTCTGGACATTAACAAATGCCTTATGACTTTCCGCGTCAAGCTCAGTAACAACCAGTATCCTACGATCATCAGTGTGTATGCCCCCACACTTGATTAAGAAGAAGTCAACAAGGAACTACTGCACTCTTGACACAGTTCTGACTGCCACTGCCAAGGAAGACAAGCTCATCCTCATGGGTGACTTCAATGCAAAATTTGGGTGACACTCTGAACCCTGGAGTGGCACCACTGGGAAAGACGGGGTAGGGAAAGTCAATTCTAATGGTATCCTCCTCCTCAGCAAATGTGCAGAACATGACCTGCTTATCATGAATACTATTTTCAGACAGAGTGACAAATATAAGACCACTTGGAAACACCCCCGCTCCAATTACTGGCACCTTCTTGAATATATTATTGTCAGAGCCTGTGATTATACTGATGTCCATATCACCCAGGTCCTGAGAGGTGCACATGACTGTTGGATGGACCATGTTTAGTCAGATTAATCATGGACATGCAGCTTGCACCGCAACACCATAAAAAACTGAAAGGAATGTGGAAGATATTTAACATCAAGGCACTCCAAGATCAAGCTAGATATGAAGCTCTTCAGCAACACCCTACTGAGAGGCTCTCTGACCTACCTGAGAACATCAAGGACATACAGGCACACTGAGAGGAACTTAAGAATGTTATTCACAAGGCATGCACTGAATCAATTGGATACTCTACCTACCATCACCAAGATTGGTTTGATGAGAACAATGAGGAAATCGTAGCACTCATCCATCAGAAGAGAACCGCAGAACCCTCCAACCAGCAAAAGTGAGAGTCTTACCACTGGCTTAAAGCTGTAGTTCAGAGGAGGCTACAGGTTATCAAAAATCAGTGGTGGCAAGCGAAGGCCATGGAGATCCAAAGTTTTCATAGATTCATAGATTGTAGAGTCAGAAGGGACCACAATGGATCATCATGTCTGACCCCCTGCCCCTGGCAGGAAAGAGGACTGAGGTCAGATGACTCCAGCCAGGTAACTATCCAGCCTCCTTTTAAAGACCTCCAAGCTCAGTGATAGTACTACCTCTCTTGGAATCCCATTCCAGATTCTGGCCACCCTTACTGTAAAAAAATTCTTCCTAATGTCTAACCTAAATCTACTCT
>NW_017729006.1:17642838-17661818 GCF_001723915.1 Gavialis gangeticus | reverse complement strand
AAACTTGGAGAGGGTGGTCTCCACACCCTTGTCCAAATCACTGATGAAGATATTAAATAACACCAGTTCAAGGACAAAACCCTGTGGGACCCCACTGCCTATCTCCTTCCAGGCCAAAAATGACCACTCTCTGGGTGCGGTCCCTAAGCCAATTGGCCACCCACCTAACTGTGTAGGCATCCACTCCATAGCCTGCTAGCTTCCCTATAAGAATAGGATGCAAAACTGTGTCAAAAGCCTTGCTAAAATCCAGGTAGATGACATCAGCCTCAGCTCTTGTGTCAAGGCAGTTTGTGACCTGGTCATAAAAGGCTATAAGGTTTGTCAGGCAGGATCTCCCTGTGATGAACCTGTGCTGGTTTCCTTTCAGCATCATTTCCCCTGCTGGGCCTTCACAAATGTGCTCTTTGATGATTTTTTCCAGTATTTTCCCAGGGATGGAGGTCAGACTGACTGGCCTAAAGTTACCCAGCTCATCTCTTCTCCCCTTCTTAAAAATGGGCACCACACTGGCCCTTTTCCAGTCCTCAAGGACCTGGCCAGAGCACCATGAGTGGAGTGTTCAGACAGCCATGCCAGAGGCTCAGCTATAACACTGGCCAGTTCCTTCAGCACCTGTGGATGGAGGTCATCTGGGCCAGCTGACTTGTACCCATCCAGCCCTTCCAAGAGCTCCTTAACTAAGTCAGCACTAACCTTTGATGCCTTTTGGACATCTGTCTATGCTCAAGGTGGGGGAATTGTCTTGGTCATTACTTAGAAATACTGAAGCAAAGAACTCATTGAAGAGCTCTGCCTTTTTCCTTGCATCAACCACCAACTGTCCTGATTTGTCCTGCAGGGGCCCTATGTTACTTTGCGCTTTCCTTTTGCTCACTTTGTATCTGTAGAAGGACTTTTTATTGTCCTTAATTGTTTGAGCCAGCATAAGCTCCAGTCCTGCCTTGGCCTGCCTAACTGATTCCCTGCAATAGCACGCCAGGGAGGTATATTCCTCTTTGGTGGCTGCGCCCTGCTTCCACTGCCTATAAATCTCTTTCTTTGCCCCTAGTCTTTTCTGGAGTTCCCTGTTCAGCCAAGGGGGCTTTTTTATCCCTTCCCCCCTTTCCTGCATAAGGGGATAGACTCCTTTTGTGCCCCAAGGACTACTGCTTTGAGAAACCTCCAACCCTCCTGGACCCCCATTTGCTTGATGCTCTTGAGCTCCGCCACCTCACTAACTAGCCTTCTAAGTTTACTGAAGTTGGCCCTTCTGAAGTCTAACACTTTAGACTCACTGGATATTTTTCCCACCCTATGCTGGATAGTGGACTCTACCAAGTGATGGCCACTATCTCCCAGGTTACTGTGTACTCGCAGGTTCCCCACGAGATCATCCTGTTTGCTGATCAACATGACACTAGAAGCTTCTTCCAAGCAATAAAAGCCATCCACAGGCCATGTTCCAAAGGCCCAAACCCCTTGCGATCCCAGAATGGCTCTACCCTTTTCACGGATGTATCTGTCCTGGCACGAGATCCCCAGGGATGGCCGTGATGCCCCTAGGGCTCCATGATCATGCCACTTTCTGGCCTGCAGGCACCTTCTTTTCTCACCTTCCACATCTTGTTAGTATAAACAACTGAGAGGGAGGCGGCCCATGAGTTTCTGCACAGTTACTGTCCTGTTGCACCCCACAAAACCCTGTGGGTTCTTGGACCCCTTGCTGGGTCCCACTCTAAGTTGATGCTTCATGGAACACCCCAAGCCTTATGGGCTAGACGTGTGGCTCCAAAACCTACCCTTTCCCATGCCCTGTGCCTCACAGGTAGTATATAAATATTGTCTCACTGATCAGGTCTTGTCCTACCTTGGCCTCCTGTTGTCACTGGGCCCCTGGCCTCTGCGAATGCACCCCTCTGGTGCATTCCTCCCCATTAGCTTCTTCCTGGTCCACCGGTATAAAAGACAACAGAAAAACAAGCCCCTGGACTACAACATAACAATAATAATGGAAGCCACACACTGCACCTTAGGGAGGTAAACTTCTCTCTGTGTACCTCCTAGCCCCAGGTACCTTATGAGCTCTATTAATCTTGCAGGCAACAGCCCAGTCCATCAAACGTCTCTAAGTAGTTCTTTCCTGCAAGAGCTTCTTCCCCTGGCAGCTTCCAGAGAACTAACCCCCTGTCAGCCCTAGCCCTGGGGCTTATATATGCCCAGGGCCCTGTCTCCTTCTGGTCAGCTGACCGGGTGCAGGTGCCAGCTAATTCCCTCATTAGCTTGCTGCCTGGGCAACCTGCACAAAAACTGTACCAACTTCTCATCAAAATATGGGTTAACAAGGAAGCACCACCTGACTGAAAGAATGCCAACATTGTGACCATCTTGAAGAAAGGGGACAAGTCAGTGTGTGGGAACCAGCGAACTACTTTGGGGAACTACTTTGATACATTGGAAAAATTATATGAAATGAATCAGATGAACTTCAATAAGAACAATTGCAAAATACCACATTTAGGAATGAGCAATCCCTGGGCACATCCCCTCAAGCGGGAATCTGCATTTCCCCATGGACAATTTTGTCCTCAGGGAACCCCTGTGCATGCATGTTCTGGTGCACAGCACATTGCCCCAGATGGACCCCAGCAGCCTTATCTGGGGTCCTGGGGGCCTCTGGGGGCTGCAGCCATGGCTCTGGTTTCAGGCGATGCATGCTGCTGCCACATGCTGCTTTTTTTAGGCATGGGGTTTTTTGACACCAGGATCTCCCAGTGTCAAAAAATGCCCTCATGTTGCAAATTAGCAGTGCAGGAAATGCCTGTGTGTACAGTGCATGTGGTGTGCAGTGCCACAGACGGGTCCTTCGGCGCCTCGTACCACATGTGTGTGTTGTGTAGAAGTGCCCCCTGTGTGCAAATACGGAATGAGAGAGGATTGGCTAGATTGCAATTCTGCAGAAAAAGACTTCAGGGTTACAGTCAACTGTTCAATATTGAAAAAACAATTTAATAGCACACTAAGATGTTGCATACATGTCAATAGATGAGAATCCTCTTCTCTGTTCAGCATCAGTGAAGCCTCCCCTGGTATACCAGTTAGTCACTACATTCAAAAGACTGATTGTTGTCAAACTGGAAAGAATAAAATGTAATATATGAGGAAGTGTTTGAAGAACTGGGGTGATTTAATCTCAAGATAAAAAGGTTGAGGGGAGATTTAATAAATCTTCAAATACAAAAAGCATTGTTACAACAAAGATAGCAATACTTTGCTCTTTGTGTCCACGAAAGACAAGACAAGAAGTAACAGGCTTAAATTGCAGCAAGAGAGAGTTAAGTTCCATATTAGGAAGATCTTTCTAGCTATGAAGGTGATTAAGTACTAGAACAGATTACCTAGAGAGGTTGTGGAATCTCTGTCACTGGGAAATTTTAAATGCAACTTAAATATTTGTCTGGGATGTTTGAGACAGGGATGATCCCGCCTGGAGCAGTGAGTTGTACTAGATGACCTACTGAAGCCTCTTCTATGTCTATTTTTCTATCATTCTAAATTTGGTACTACACTTTGGTAACATGGGAAATGCCCAAATATTAAGCACTTATATAGCTTAAAATGTATTAACATTCTGAATATTTCCATTTCATTACATTAGAAATTCATGAAAAATGTACATCTTTTTTAATGGATTAATTTTTTACCAGAGATTTCTGTCAAGCTGATAAAACTTGCAATGGAATTAAATGTATTAAAGGAGCATTTTAAAATTGAGTTTTCATTAGTTAAAACTTCCTTACTTTGCTGGATATGTAAGAGAAACAAGTGAATCAAAACATGTTTTGCATTCAAAACAAAGGAAGTATATCTGTATTTATGTATTTATGTGGCTTTAGTCATGGTGTCCTTCAAGATTACAGAAAAAGTAGATTCTATCACCTAGTTTTTACTCAAACTGAGGTAAAATGAAATGGAGAAAAGGCCACTTCTGTCAAAAGGCCATTTCTGTCAAAAGCTAAATTAGTATATCAACGTATTCAGGGTCTAGGTGCTTAACCAGTTACTACCATTAGTTCAGTAGTGTGAACTTACTTAAAATATCAGCTGAAAATACTCACCATTTTATAGAACTAATTTAAATTTATTTTAATCGATTATAACAATGTTGACCTTGATATAGGCTGTCATTTATTTGAAACTTAGCTCTTAATAGGATTTCTTAATAAAGGGTGAGTCTAACACAAGACACTAACTACACAGTCTAATAACGCTGCACAGTAGCATACTGGACAAAACCCGTGTTAATACACTACTGCACAGTAGTATTAGCTTACTGTGCATTTAGCATCTGTAAAAACAAGTGCACTGGCTGTGCACAGTAGCACCAGTTACTGCACATTGATTTAGTATTGATTATTCAAGTACTAAACTTATTGTGCAATAACTATGGCGCATCAATGAACATGTGGATGCACCCAAAGAAAAGCAAATTGATTTAAATGAAAAAAATCATATTCTTCTAAAATGACTGATTTTTTTTATCTCCCTTGCTATTAAGCCAATTCCTCAGCAAAGTCCAGCATTTCTGGTACTGTTTTATGCACTGTATTTTTTTACAGAGAAGTCCTGATCACTTCTAGTCATTAAAGAAATCCCATGGCGTTTTTTCCAAGAAAAATGGAGCTCATCATGGTGGCCTGATTGAATTATAAATTCGTTTAATGCATTTTTCCTAATGTCCTATAGCACATTCAATTGGTTTTGACATTTATCTTTCTCTCTTCTTTTCCTATTGCATTAGTGTAATACATTCCATAATAAAAGTAGCTGCAATTCAGTGGAGGCTGAAATGATTGCTCTAAAGCCTTTACTTCTCTTACTGGGATGTTGGGAGGCTTCACTGATAAATTAATTAATTAATTAATTAAAAGAGCTTTTATATGTTAAAATTAAAATCACTATAATAATAAAAATAAATTACTATATTATCAAAATAAGTTATTGAAATTCACACTAAATGACAGAGTCATTTTCTACTACTGCTTGTTAAGACAGTATTCTAAATCTTCTCTTAAGATTTGTCTACATGGGAAAATTGATGCAAATTATTTTTTGAAGTGGGCTAGTTAAACCTTACGAAGACTCTTGGGGCACCTATATATGTGCTGTGAGTAATTACAGTGTATCAGACCAGACTCAAGATTCATTGGAGTCTGCTGGAGTATGGTAATTACTGTGCTCCAGCAGACTCCTGCATCACAGGTATTAGCATCCCCATGCTGAAAAATGGTGGCAGGGGCACTTTAACTAAAACTCATTTGACACGCTTTAGTTAAAGCGCCCCGTCACCATTTTTCAGTACGGGGATGCTAATACACAGGACGCTCTAGGCAATTTAATTAGTACAGCTTCAAGGGTAGGAAATTGAGGCTCTTGGACCCACTCTAATAGAAGCGCCTCCCCCACTCCTAGAGCATGTGTATCAACTCCCTTGGTCTTGGCAATGTAGAGGGATCTGGGTTTTTTGCTTATACCTTAGAAAAACACAGCTTTTTCATACTAACAGAGCAACACACAGATTTTGCTCTTTTCCAAAGAGCTCTCTGCAGGCTGGAAGGGTTCCAGCCTGCAAGGGGCTGTGGGGAACAGAAGGAGGGCAGTCAGACAGGGGGTACCATGTGCATGTATGTGCACATGGCTACTAGGCAGCCTGAAGAGCAGCTCCTGCAGGTAAGTGTGTGGGGTGGTGGGGATTGAAGTCCCCATAGGGAGGGAGGGAGTTGGGCAGGGTGGAGCTGGGGCCCAGCCAGGCAATATGTGTGGCTTGGGGCCTGGGGATGCAATGCACAGCCACAGGGCCCCATCAGGGAGTGGGACAAGGCCTCAGGCAGCTTATCTGAAGAGTGGGGCTGGCTCCCCACTGCTGCACGCACTCCTGGGGGAGCAGGGTGGCCATGTGCCCTGAGACGTGTGTGTGGGGTGGGGGCAGCAGCAAGCTGGTTGCTGCAGGCTTGGGCTCCCAGCCCTGCTGCCTTCCTCCATGGGACTTCCACGGCACAGCAGACAGGACCTGGCATAGCAGGGCAGAGTGAAGCCAGGAGGGGAAGCTCCTTACTGCCACTGTGAGCCCCATGCTGCCCTTGCAATGTGCCCCTTTCCCACCCTGGAACAGTGATGGGTACAACCCCACACTGCCACCCCTGCTACTGCAGGACAGGCAGGGGACATGTCACCAGGGCAGTGCGGGGCTCACAGCAGTGCCTGGTCCTGCCTAGGGGGAGGACAGCAGGGTGCAGAGCCCAAGCCTGTAGCAGGCAGCCTGCCTGCACCCTCGCCCCACCCCATGCACAGATTTGGGGGACACTTGTCCCACCTTGCCCCCAGGAGCGCATGCAGTGGCAGGGAGATAACCCTCCCCCACCTAAGCCCATAGCAAGCAGCCCGCACCTACCCCCTCCCCAGGCTCTGTTTTGGCTGTGCCACCTGGGTGGCAGCCAGGGCTTGGGCACTGCTGTGGGGGGCAAGGGGCTGTGGACCCGGGTCCCTGGCCCCACAGCCCTGGCAGCTGAGGGCCCCCTCCAGCAGAGCTGGGGGGGGGCAGGGGGCTCTGGGTGTGGGGTGAGGGGCAAAAGCAGGGCTGGGGGGCTGTGGTTGGGGAATGAGGGGCACCAGCAGGGCTGGGGAAAAGGAGCTATGGGTTGGGAGTAAGGGGCACTAGCAGGGCCGGGGGGGGATGTGGGTGGAGAGTGAAGGGCACTAGCAGGGTTGTGGGGCTGTGACTGGGGAGTGAGGGACACTGGCAGAGCCCATGGGGCTGTAGGTGAGGAATGAGGAGCCTGGACCTGCATCCTGGTGAGCTAAGGGGGCAGAGGGAGCTCTGATTTTCCATGATAAGAAAACCCAAAATCAAATACCAAAATTTATAGGTACTTATAATTTATTTTACTATAGTTATTGAGGCACTGGTAGACTTCCAAAATGCTTTAAAATTGTAAATATATCAATAAAACACTGCATGGGTGACTGGTGCTTCCTGAGTCGGGGGGACACTAGCCCCTCCAGCAGCCAGTCAGCGACTGCGGGGGGTGGGGAGGGGAGGAGTGTCCCCTGCATCTGACCACGCTGACCCAGAAGTGCAGCTGGCACTTCCAGGTCGGCATTATTGGCTTCAAGAGAACCTGCCCCACCCCCACCCCTGTTGATACAATTGGCCACGGAGGGACAGTAGGGATAATTTTTTCTGGCACCCACACTCCCCGGCCAGCACTCTTGGGCGGGGGGCACCAGTGCTCCCACCTGCCCCCCTGCCTGTCTCCTAGGCAGGGAATGCTGGCTGTCAGGGGGTGCACCAGTGCTCTCAGGGGGTGCACATGCACCCCTGTGAACCCCCTATGTGTCGCCACTGAAACACTGTATTCAATTGATACCTATATATATAATGGTGTTTCATTTTAATCACGGATCTGGCAGGGGTTTATCAGAGAATTTGCCATTTTTTATGAGGGAAAACCAGGATCACTGCTGTAGTAAGTTTTAGAATTGCGACCTTTGGGCATTTATGTAGGATGTAGGGGGCGAGGCGTGCTTTAATTAAAGTGGCTCCAAGAGTGGCTCTAATTAAAGTGCCTGGAGCACTGTGTGCATGTATCACCATACTGAAAAATGGTAGCAGGAGTGCTTTAACTAAAGCTTGTTGAATGAGCTTTAGTTAAAGCGCCCTTGGCGCCATTTTTCAGCACAGGGACACAAGCATTAAGTTAGTCTTTTTAATGGTGTAATCTTCCCTCAAAAGAAGTTGGGCTCAAATGTCCTCCCACTTACACTATTATACACCAGCAAATACTCTATTGAGGTTCACCTGTGTAAGTGAAAAGAGAATCAGGTCTCCACAGCTGGCAATGTGAACTGAAGCCTCCCCAACAAACAAAGAGACAACTATTCTACCCAAAACAACTAAAAGGATCTTTTTCTTGTGCCCCCAAGGCATTGAAATCCTACTGGAAAGTGACATTCTTTTAAATAAATAGCAGCCTAATATAAATGTTTTCATTCTTGAAACCTGTGCACCGAACAGTGATACATAGGGATGAATGAATCAGTTAAGAGAATGCATTTGTTCTGTTCCAGTACATGTCAGGGCAATGTACAGCATATGGTAGAACTCCTGTAATTGAACATAATGGAAATGCCTCAAAAACACAGCTTTTGTGTACAGTTAAATCTGTTTTACCACCAGGGATTCACTTAAGGTAGCAGAGGCCTGAGGCTACATGCCATTGATGTATATTGAAGCTGGGGCAGATCTATTCATAACTAAGGAAACTTTTATAAATATGCTTTGCATGAGCTTTTCTAGGCTTAGTAGGTGTGCAGAACACTGTTCAGCAAGTTTGCTCTGAGATGAGGAATTTAAGTGGTCTGCATTCTGTCTCAGAGATGACTAAAGGTACCGTACAAGCAATCCATCCTAGCTGGATATGTGCACATATATATGATTTTAAATATTGCTTTTCTCACAATTTTATCTCATTTACAATCTCTTCATTTTGTCTCTGTCTTTCTAGCCCTTTCTTCTTTCTGTAGTTTCTACCTCCTCTTTCCCTGTAACCTTAATTATTCTCTGTTCCTCTTCTCTTCATTTCCTTTTCATTTTCTTTCCTTGAACCATTTCTTTCCTACCCATCTCCAGCTGTCAATGCTTCTTTCTTTTCCAAGTATAAGCAGCTTTACGAAGACAGCAGTGCCTACTTTGGCATTTCTGATTAACTTAGCATAGGGATGTCAAGTATGTGGCCCATGGGTTGGATCCAGGTACAGAGGTGGGTCATCTGGCTTGTGGAGTTTATCATGGACCATAGGCAGTGGAAGGACAGGGTTAACAGGGCTTAGACCCCCCCAAACGCAGGGCAGCAGTAGCAGCGCAGAGCACCACAGGCAGAGGCAGGGGCAGGGGCAGGGGCAGGGGCAGAGGCTGGGGTGAATGGGGTCCTGGGACAGGTCGTGGGAGGGTCAGAGCCCGGGCAGCTCATCCAGGGACATGGGGGGGCTTCCACCGCTGTGCACATTGCTGGGCGAGACATAGGGGGCATGTGCCCCCAGGATCTGTGTAGGGCTTCATAGAGGCAGGCTGCCACTGCAGGCTGGGCTCTGAACCCTGCTGCTGGTTCCTTGCCAGCCATGCAACGCCATGTGCCTCCTGTCACCAGGCAGGCAGGGGACACGGTGTCCGTGTGTATAGAAGTATCTTTTAAGTTCAAGTTTTACTCAGCCCCCACCAAATAATATTTTCTCCCTCTGTCTATGTCATGGACTGAAAAGCCCACTTCATGGGTCAGTTTCGAGCTGTGGAGCTTGTCATCTGCCAGAACCATTGTGTCAGTGCAGCTCCAGAACCTAAGGGGGTAACACTGCCCCTGCTGCCCCTTCCTTACCTGATGCTGAATTCAGGGGTTGAGTTTTTTTGTTGTCATTAGTGGCAGGCAAAAAAGGGTGTCAGTGGCAGCTGTTAACCCCGTATAGCCACACTGATGTAGCAGTTCCTGCAGCCATGAGGACTGACACTGCTACTGGTGCTATTCATGGGACATCTGGATCCAGCCCAGGAGACAAAACGACTTGCACACCCCTGGCTTATCAAGATGGCTTTTGTACCTCACCTTTCCTGGTATCCCCTCAGTCATTTTTAGCTGAATCGATGCTTTCCTTTAAACCTCATTCTATTGCTGGGGGCCTTTTCTGGTAGTTTGTGAACAGGTGTTGCCTTTGTGCCACCATAAACATTTTTATGGCGGCACAAAGGCTAAGCAAACAGATGCCCATGCCTCTTGTTGAGCCACAAATGCTCAGAATTTGTGGCTGTGACAGAGGTGGTATGATTTTGTGCTTCTATTTTGTGACCATCTGTTTGCTTTAGGACAGGAGAGAGCCAGCAGTCTGGAGCGGCCCGCAGTCTCCAGCCACTGTGGGCAGACACTCCCAGGCCTTCAAAGGCTCAATCCAGCCCTGGGAATTTCCATTCCCAGAGCACACAGGTTTGGGCCCCTGAGGCCCCAGGAGTATCTGTCCTGTTTCCCCCATTTGAGATTCCCCATATCTCTACAAATGGGGAAACCCCAGGTTTTCCTGTTTGCAGAAACACACAGCCAGGGAATCCCTGGATATTCCTCTGCTAGCAGGGAAACCCAGGCATCCCTCATTTGCAGAGGGGTGCCTCAAGTGTTGTCCTGCAGGATTGGGTCCTTGCTGCTCCCAGGAGCATCAGGGACCAACCCTGTGAGACAATTCAATGAAAAATCAGCTGTACCAGGACACATCCTGACCATTTCATTTGGTGACATCAGTTTATCCCCATCCAGTATGGAAAGCCTTCTGTGTATCAAAGGTTGGAAAGGGTGCAGGGCCTTTATGTAGGCATTGTATTTTTTTTTCTGTTGCTGTTTGCACACCCAGGTGTGGCAATAAAAAAGGAATCAAAGGAAAGGTGTATTCCTGGAAACAACGCCACAGTCTTCTTAGGGAAGGTAATGTTCAAGTGGATTTATATTTTGACACCTTGAAGCCACGTACACATCCCTCATTCTGGCTTTTTGAAAATACAGGCTAGACTGGTATTCAAGCTGCTGTCAGCTGCATAAACAATCTATGAATTCAAAATCTATTAATTTTTGAGAACAGGGAACAATTACTGCACAATGCTGCATATGTATTATTCAGACTCCTTAAGCAACCCAGCCAGCAGTTCAACAAAAGAACAAACATTTTGCAATACAATTCATTTTAGTTGAAACACCAAAAGAGTCACATGATCCTCTCCCTTTAAGTCCCACAGTAGAATTAGCTTCATTTTCTGAGCTTTCTCTGAAAAAATGGCTTCATTTTTAACTATCAGCAAGGCCTTAGTCTCTTTACAGCACTGTGGCATAACAGGGATAAAGGGCATGGCTGCGCTGTCAAAGGACTGTGCTTCAGGGGAGGTCAGACTGCCCAAAACTGCCCACAGCTGCAGTAAGGCATCTACAGTACATCTGTTTAGTGAAGTAGCAACTATTGAATGGGTGTCGTGGGCTTCACTGTACACTAATGTGGGCCGTTAAGAGGGAACAGGCATGCCCTTAACATCATGGAGAAGCTGGCCCTTTATAACTTGCCTTCTATGGGATTATATTGCCCCCCGTTGTCCTGGATTGGGCCCACTCCCTCCAATCAGGTTGCCAGTCCCCGCTCCTGTCTTTCAGCAGCGCTGATGTACCTGCTGCCCTCCTTCCCCACCCCAGAGCAAGCCCGCCATTCCTGCTCTTCCAGCACCCCAGATCTCTGCTTACCCCCGCCGCCCTCCCATGACCTGCAGTTTACTTGTGGCTGCTGGTGCTGTCCCAGGGGAGCAGACAAGGAAGGGGAACCCACCTGCCAAGCCTCCACCACTGCTGTTGCTACCATCGTTCTCTGGGCTGGGCTCAGCCTGGAGGAGAGTGGCAGCCCAGCGACAGCAGCAGAAGCAGGGGCCAGGCATATGGGTTTCCCTTCCCTGTCTACCCTCTGGGACTGTGCCAGCAACTGAAAGAGGCAGCAGGGAGTCCTGGGGGTGGAGCAAGGTGGGGTTGGGCAGAGCAAGTGAGCAACCCCACGGGTTCAGGAGGGAGCCAGATTGACCAGTTGTCTTCCCACCCTGCCAGATCAGACCCATCATCTCCTGCCCCCCCAGATTTTCACTTACCCCCACCCCCCCACACCTGTTTCCTGGCTCACTTGGCACTGTCCCAGGGGAGAAGGCAGGGAAGGAAAACCTGCCTGCCTGGCTACTGCTGCCACTGTCTGGGCTGCACAGGGAGCTATAAGTAAGCTGGGGGGCATGGATGCACCATGAGGACTAGAAGGAGGGTGGTGGGGAGCCCCAGAGGAAAGGAGTAAGCCTGGAATGGGAGGGGAGAGGAGGAGGGGGATTCTTACTTTTCAGTCCTCCAGGCCCCTGTCTGTTTGAATGTGTGACTGCTCTAAACTTGAGTTTGCACTAACACTGATCGACACCTGAGCAGCTTGAAGTGCAACACGTAATAAGACCCCCGGCCTCTTATTCAGGCAGGGAATTCCTGCCTTTGTTTAATGTTACTTGACTTTTCCTTTAAAAAATCTATAGTACATCTATTTGATTTAGAGGTATTCTTGTTTGTGAGGAGTGTGGGGAGGCTGAGGGGAGTGTATGCTGGGGGAAAAGCTGTTTTCAGGACATATTTGTTAAATACATCATGAATCTTACAGCTAGATATTCAGTCTGTTGCTTTCTCCATTGTGGACGTAGATCAGTAGCATAAAATCACCTGAAGCAATTTTGCAACTTCCCTTATTTATGCCAGCAATTTAGTTCTCTTAGATGTCAAAGTCCCTGAGACATCTCTAAACTGCAAACACAAACAATTCCAAGCATAAATAACTAGGGGAGCAAAACTTGCACGCTCAGAAATAGAGCTCTGTTTGGAGCCAAGCTGACTATTTGTCCCTTAATGTACAAAAACATATGTAATACGCTTCACTTCCCATTTATACTCTTTTATACTGACTTGCATCTATTAATAGCCCAGTACTGTCAGGATTCAGTGTGACATATTAGTGCAATTTGCTTCTTTTGAGAAAAGCAGACAACTACAGGTTTCTAGTCTTCTCTTGTCCCTGCTTCTCTGAGCTTTTTGCTTTGTTGTACTCAGTTTATACTCGGGTGAATTTCCTTTTCCTTCCCTTCCCATCCCTTCCCTTTAAAGTGCTGTGCAATGGGCAAGCTAACACGAACTTAAACCGTCAGTCTTCAGTACTGGAAGACTTCAAGTAGATATGGAGTTGGTGCATTTTGCAAGTTCATTTAGTTGTCTTCACTGCTGCAGATCACTTTATGCTCTGCCATTTTCTCCAAGAAACTGCTTTCCTGCAGCAGAGAAAGATATTCCTTACAAAATGGACTTGGCTTGGACAATTCACTGGGGCAAGTTCAGATTGCACACTCTGACTACCAGAGAGTGTTTGACTACCAGACTGGCTGTGCTGCCTACCCTGGATTTCTGTGTTTTGGCTTCAGGTGGTAAGGTTACATTCCTACAATGATTAAGTTCTAACCTTTGATTTATTTGGCTGGACTCCCAGTGTCCCTTGTTGGCTGTTGCTGCTGCCATCTGCCTGCTCTTTCTGTGGCCAGAGTTAGCCCTGGCATGTGTCAGGTCAATGACATCAGTGGAAGGACCTGACATGGTTCAGGCAGAACTCTGCTGTTCTGCTGTAACTCGATCCTGTCTTCCAATCTGCCTCCAAAGGTCTCGGCCGTGTGGGCTCTCAAAGGAAGTCACCTACATAACGCAGAGAGATGCAAAAGAGGCTGCCTTCTAGACCTATGTAGAGGTGGCATGTGGAATTACTCCCATGCTTCATGTGACTGCTAGAGCCATGGGAAAGGAGGGTTTTGCAGTGAGTCACAAAATAGATGCTAAAGACATTGGTCAGATGGCGTCACCGCCCAATCATGAAAATTATCAGAGAAGTCATTCAAGCAATGGCTGAGATTTCTTCTAAATAATTCTTCCCCAAGTGAGTAGGGTGTGGCTGGTAAGGAAATTGGGGGCATCACACAAGATCAGAAGGGAGAAGGAAAGACAGGCTTGGGCTGCCTACTGTCTCACAAATTACATCTTTAAATTTGAAAATGGCGGAGGGGCAGGATACAATATACTTGAGTGGAGGAGGAAGAGGAACTTTGCAACCAGAACACAACGGTTTCATTGGATTACTGCAATCAATGGTTTTGCTACAGCCAGGCAGACATACCCAAGTGACAGACTTCCACACATTCAGTCACTCAAAGGTGAAAAGGAGCCAACAATTCATTTGTGTGCACAGCAGGCTCACAAGCAGGAATACACCTAAACCAGTTATGAAATTAACTCACCGCTCTGTCACTATTGTTCTATGGCAGAGGAACTCGGTTCCTCTATATTTTGTGCTTATTTGCCAAGTTCCTTCTTGAAATAGAAAGCTAACTACCCAGAAAGGAATCTTAGACACAATCTTTTGGTCTCTGTTGTTAGAGCAGTAGTGAAGAGTTTGTATCAATATCCTTATTCTATTGCAATCCTGGAGCATTTTCAGTAACTCACCTTCCATATTTTGTGATACCTGTTTTATTGGTACCCTTCATTGCATTGCACATGCTTATATTTAACAAATTGTGAAGGTGGTACATAACGCACCATGGGGACATCTACATGTGCATGAATGCACTTTTTCTAATGCGCATTAACTTTAGTACCTCCAACGTCACTAAATGAATGTGCATTAGGCTGCGCTAATGCGCAATACTGCTTTGCATGCTTTTCTAGTGGTGCTTAATGTGCAGTAGACTAATTTACTATGAATTAATGTAATGTCATAGTTTTTTACATGACACTTTAATGCATAGTAAAATAATCTACTATGCATTAAAGCACACATGTAGACACACCCTGTGTGTGATACCCACATGGATATGGATGTGGAACACCACTTGTTATTTTGTCAAACATCAATTTACCGATTACTTAAGCACTTCATTTCAGCTAGATCCTGTTCTCACTTAAGGCAAGGCAGAATTCCCACTAACTTCATTAAGAACTAGATTAACTTTTATTCTCCCTATACATTCACTTGTGCAGAGAGTCAGCATGAATCCTGTGAATCACTTCAATTTCACTTAGGATGTATTCTGAGGACTTGTATGCTGCTTAGCTTTTGTGCAGTCTTTGTGCACAAGGATAAATTTCACCCCTCTGGAACTGCTTATATGAATTGAACATTTAATCATATCCCCCTTGGGTGGTGTGTGTGTGTGTGTGTGTGTGTGTGTGTGTGTGTGTGTGTGTGTGTGTGTGTGTGTGTGTGTGTGTGTGTGTGTGTGTGTGTGTGTGTGTGTGTGTGTGTGTGTGTAGACAGCATTTTAAATCTACAAAACTGGTAGCAAGTTTAAATTTGACTTCCTTCACTTTCCTTTTTAATGTTTGAAGTTAAAAAATGGATCATTTCAGAATAACTGATTGCAGTATTGATTTCTCCTATTCTACAATGCACAGTGAATATAAATACTGTAATAATGCCCCATGACTTTCTTGCTGCCCTGTACTGGGAACCACTTCTGTTCTGCTGTACAAAATATATATTGCTCTCTGTGCATTGGCCTGTGGTCCCCAAAAATAACAAAAAAGCTAAATAAATTTGAGAGATGGGAGAAGAGAGACTTTCTGGATCTGAAGGTACAGCCAATAGCAATATCAAATCCTCCAGTCTCCTCCCTAATCCCCCTCCCCCCCAGTCCCTGCCAACCCTTCCTAATTCAGTTTGTTCATCTTCCTTCTTTTGCCTACAGGTTATCATTACTCCTGGAGGGGGGAAAAAGCCAAGCAAGTGACAGCTGCTGAACTATGGATTCTGTGAACAGTCCAAGGACAATTTGCTCTATTCCAGACCACTTGGCTGCAAAAAAATCCACATAGTGTATTTAAAAGACCGCATACAACTCAAAAGCAGTGAAGTGATACTATAGGGCAAGAATATTAGCTAGTAGCAATGGCTTATGACAGTGCATAGGAGTCTTTTTGGATAAATAAGGTAAGACCAGGTAAACTGGTTTTACTTTTAATCTCTTAACTGCTGCTGAATGATCCCAGGTTATGTGGCTAGGTGCAAGGTGTATGGTCTCTTCCCCTAACTTTATTGGATTGTTTAAGGGACACAGCTGTGATGGAAGATCAATGAGAATAAGACACTCGTAAGTATTGCTTACAAGGGATCTATGTTCACATCAAGACTGCTCAATTAATACCATGGAAGAGAAGCAAGGGAGCCAAAAGCATGAGGATGTTGAAGGGCTTTGCGTTAACCATGCTTTGAGACAGATGGTGCTCCCCAAAGCTAATGACATACACAACTTGACAGTTAAGAGATATTGCCATTATCCCTGCAGACCTGACTTATAATAATAAGCCAAGCAATGTCTTGGCTGAGTGCAGATAATCTTGGATCACCTGGTGCTGCCTGAGTCTCTTAACTTCTTCATCAGGTTATCTTGCTGTCCCAAGGGTGTCCTATGTACAGCAGAAGAGGGCCAGCTGGTCCTTGAAGAGTGATCACAGGTGTGTGGGAATGGAGAATGTATGAGGGTTTTTCTTCATGGTCACTACTGAATTGTTCTTCTTTGGTTGTTGTTTGTTTTCATGCCTAGTGCCATGTGGAATGCTGAGCTTTTAATTGGTTGCTTTTAACAATTTTTACCTTTTTATAATAAAGGTTAAAAAAAGAGTCAAAAGTTCTCATTCTCTCTCTCTCCCCCCCCCCCCCCCCATGAGCCTTTGGAAACTGTCATGCTTTGCTTGAGTCTGATATCTTTCACAATTATAGAAAAGTAGGTTTTCTAGTTTTCTCCAGTTCTGGCTGTGTTGAGGCTTTGAGAGAGCAATGAAAGGCTCAGCAGAGAAATGTTTTAAGAGCCCTCTGTCCAGAGTTCAGAGACCACCTCTCATGAGTCTGCTGCACACTGTTTGATAGTGTTTTGCAGCACAAGGGCTTCAGGGGCCTGACAGTTCTTGCCTATGAATTTCTGTATAGAAAACAGATCAAATGAGGAACATAATATATAGTGCAGTGTGTTCACTGAGTTCAGGGGCAGAATGACCAAACAGGCTAAAGTGTTTTCCAACATTTAGATAGCTATAATTAAACTCCCATGTGACATTGTCTACAGGACACATGAAAAATTTCCTCCTGAAATCTTTAAACATGACCATTCTAATATAGTCAGAAGCAATGTCTTCCATTAATATTTAATCCATCCCAAGAGTGAAAAGAGCCTATATGGTGACATCACTGGCCACAGTTAGTTAGTCGAGAAGCTACAAAGAAATAGAAATCTGTCTGTGTCCACTGTAAAGAATCCCTCTTCAGTAAAGAATCAGTAAAGAGTTCCTCTTCAGTTCATTGTAACCAGGAATCCTGGTTTTCTCTGTTTAAAAATCCCAAATTCTCATATAAAAAACCCCCAAATCTGCATTTTTAAAATGAAATGCCACTATATGTATAGGTATCAGTTGAACACAATGTTTTATTAATATATTTACCATTTTAAAGCCATTTGGAAGCTATCACGTGCCTCAATCACTATAATAAAATAAATTCTAAATACCTATATACCTAAATATTTGGCATTTGATTTTGGTTTTTTTTTATCATGGAAAATCAGAGCTCCCCCTGCCCCTTTGCTCACCAGGACATGGGTCCAACTGCAGCTGTCCGTCCCCCGTCCCGTCCCCCCACACTGCTTTGTGGTGCTGAGCAACACTGATATGCTGTTGCCCTGCCCTTGCTCCTGTGTCAAGTACCTCCTTCACTTGCAGGCCTATAGGACACCGCCTGCCAGCTGACTCGAGAGGGATGGATTCTAACTGGAGTTCTACACACCCATGCTTTTTGCCTGCCACAACTTAGTGTTTAAAGGCGTTGGTTCAGTACCTGGATGTGTAGTTCAATTAGTCGTCCCCTGAAGGTCCTACGTTCCTGAGGGCTCCACCACCCCTACACCCTCACCTGTTCCACCGGGATCTGATTGGCCGCTTGGTCCTTCCATGTGATCTCCATCCCAAGGAGAAAAAAAAAACAAAACCAAGCACACCTGGTTTTAGCAGAGCACAAACAAAATTGACGTTAATGAGGTCAGTCCCTCTTTTCTTCCACTACCATCTCTATGGTGGCTCTCCCCGAGTCTCTTATTGAGGTTGTCATGATTCCCCTCATCCCATTAGGTCCATCTGTGACACCATTTTTTCTTTCGCCCCTTTTAGGGACTTTACGGTACCAAATTTCTAGAGCGCCCCTCTATTAAAGACTTTACGGTACCTTACTCTGCCAGGCTCCACTGGCTCCCAGGGTGGTAACAGTTCCAAGTACTGTTGAGTCAACAGTCCTCTCTCTAGGTTCCCTCTGGGGAGCTCACTCTCTGGAGGAGTCCCCTACCAGCTCTCCACGTTGCTTTCAAGGTTCCCTGCAGCGTGGCCTGGCTCAGTCTTCCTCCTTCTGGTTCCACACTCCCCCTCTTGCCTGTTCCAGGCTCTTATACCAGCATTGGAGTTCCCAGCCCCTCCCCTCCAGAGACACCTGGGTAAGGAGGGTTTCTGCTGGGCTTTTTGGGGCTGTGGGTCTAGGGCCACTGACCCTATGTTTAGCCCTTGTGCTTTTGAGTCCTGGGACTCTCTCTTTCTCACATCCTGCGCATGCCATTGCCCCTCACTCCCAAGCCACAGCCCCTCCAGCCCTGCCAGCGACCCTCACTCCTAACCCACAGCTCCCCACCCCAGCTCAGCCCTGCTGGCGTCCCTCACTCCTGACCCATTGCCCCCAGGCTCCAGCCCCCTAGTGTATGGGGAAGAGAGTGGGTGTGGGGGGCAGAGCAGGTGTGTGTGGAGTGTAGGGGGTGCCCAACCATAGGAGATGCCATTGGCAATGCATCAGGGAGGCATGGGGGAGCAAGTGCCTCCTTCAGATTTATGTGCCCACAGCAGGGCACAGGACACAGGGCTGCAACCTGGCCAGACCTACCCATACTGGACAGGGGATGCCTCTGTGGCCCAGTGGTTGATTGGGACCCAGTGTGGGAGGGTAGAGCAGGGTGGTGAGACTCATTGCTCCTGTTACTGTTGCCACCACCGCTGGCACCCCCATGCCAACCAGCCACACTGCCATGAAGTAATGCCACACCATCAGCAGCATGAGGAGTAATAAACTGGGGGAAAGGACCCCCTGGCAGGGGTCTGTGGAGCCTGGCTGGGCTGCACCAGCAGGGAGAGGGGGCAGCTGGCCCAGCTCCATAGAGCCCCTGCTGGCTGGGACCCCGCATTCCTGCCACCCTGCTCTGGGCCCCACTGGCACTGGCCCCGGGACACCGGTGTGGGTCCCATGCTCCCACTGGCTCCCACACCTGCTCATTCCCAGTGCCCCCCAGCCCC
>NW_017729006.1:17639831-17642243 GCF_001723915.1 Gavialis gangeticus | reverse complement strand
CCAGCCACAGAGCAAGTGAGGGGCCACTTTCCCCCACGTTCAGCACCAGCTTGTAACCCAGCCATGCTGCCAGCCTGGGCCCCATGCTGGCTCTGGGCTCACCCATCAGTGGCAGCAGCTGCGCCCCCACCCCCCCTTGCCATGCCGGGCAGTGTTGGCTGCTACTGCCCACCCAGAGCTTGGGTGCTGGGCATCCTACAGGCAGCGGTGGCAAACACTGCCTGGTGTGGTAAGCTGGGGTGCTGCAGCTGCCTGGAGCCGGCAGGCAAGACTGGAGCTAGCATGGGTCCCAGGCTAGCAGTGGGGCCGAGTTACAAGGTGGTGCTGAGTGAGGGGGGTGGGGAAAGCAGACCCTCCCCCACCCTGTGGCCAGTGCCCCATGCTGCAGCCACTCGCAGCCCGCACGGGGCTGTCTGGAACAGGTACAGGCAGCCTCAGGTGGGCTGCAAGCAGCTGCAGCATGGGGCACTGGCCATGGGGCGCATGAGGGGTTGCTTTCCCACCCCCTGCGGTCAGCTTTTTCCTGGGCTCCTCCCCTGCTCTTCCCTTCCCCTTCCTCCTTAGCTGCAGTTCCAGCATGGAGCAGCCATATACTCCCAGGCCAGAAGCTCCTGCTGGGGCTTCTGGCTGGGGGAGGAGGAGCAGGGCTGGGCAGGCCCTGCTGTTGTGGGAGCCCGCCAGGCTTCTCCTGGGTCCTACTGCCCTTGGTTCCTGTCATTTTTGACAGGAACCAAGGGCAAATAAATATTAATTTTCTAAATTTTTTAGGGGCCCCACAGGCCAGATAGAATGGTCTCATGGGCCGGATCCCATGGGCCATATTTTGTGCACCCCTGGCCTATGCCCTCAACCCTTCCCTCCCCAAGCATTGCCTATGCTCTCCCCATAGGTTGGAACTCTGCCAACCTGCAAGTGGAAACCCACAGTTTCCCACATTTTTATCCTTTAAACTGAAACCCATGGTTTCCCACATTTTTGTCCTTTAAACTGAAACCCCAGATACCCACTTATAACCCAGACTACAAACATAGTTTATTTCTAAGAGCTTGTAATACAGAAGATTGTCTAAACTTGACACTCAAAAAGAGGTCTTTCAAATCAGCGCTCAAAGTGATGTGCAATACAACTTCTTTGTAATAAACTGTGCTTATACCACCCCTCACCCCCACTTTTAATGCTCCTCACAGCAGGCACTGTTTTTTCATAATTATTATGCAGCAAATTGATTAACCCAAGGATAGTGAACACCCTTTTTTAACAACTTTTCTCCTAGTCCTTTGGGGGTTCATTATAATTCTACTTACTTAATGTAAGCCTGCGTAGGAGACTTGCAAATGATGTTGATGGCTGCAGGGCTGAAGATTTAGTAGACTCCACTGGTTAAGGTAGCTCTGCAGATGGTTGGAACACAACACATATTCCTTCAGCTACTACATTTAACTCAAAGACACCCCAAAAACAACCATCATAAACATTTAACTGACTTTCCTCTCCCAGCTTCCATGTTGTCCTTTATGGATCCATCCTTTTTTAAAGTTATTATCATTTGCCTGCCTAACAACTGGGTCATATTTTTAGAAGAGCTCAAAAACTGCAACTGTGGGCAGATTTTCAAAAATGCTGAGCATGGCAGATGCACACTGAACACTGACCTTTATTGAAAATATGGTCATAAGCATTGGAGTGGGAGGCGCTAGGTTCTCAGCGGGTTGTGAAAATCAGATCTTTATTTAAATGTCTAGACGGGAACTGAGCTCTCAGGCCAGCTGCCTATGCTAAGCTTTTGAAAATCTGGGTCCTTCACAAGAAACAGCTACTGACCTGCTACAGCACATTATTAACCCATGGCGACATTCCCTTCCCACCACCCCTTTTCTGCCTTTTACTGGAAACAGGTCTCAGTAACAACCCCAAGGGGATGTTCCTGGATCAGCAACAGTCATAATTTTCTGGTTTGGTGTCAGGTGGTGGGGCATGCTTGGGGACACCATCGCTAAACAGCTCTGGTTTAGAGCACCTTAATCTATTACCTCATTTGATGAGGGTTAATTTTTTTGCATGTGTGTTAACGTCACGGCTGTAGAGAGCTTTCAGGGGCCCAGTCACGTTAAAAATGTAACTTGTGTAAGCACCAATAGTAGCAAACATAAGCATATATCTTTGCCTTTATTTGTAGGGAGTGAAGTGATAGAAAAAACTAAGCTAGCATTCAATTTCAGCTGAGAGCACATAAGGAAAAGATGGTTTTGTTACTAATGCACATGGCAAGGACAAAGATCTTGGTTCTCTCTTCATTACTCTTACACCAGCCTTAGCCAGCTCAGGTTGGCATGATTTTAGCAAACTCAGTTCACTTTTCTGTATCCTATGATCCATAGATGAGAACCAAGATGCCTCCTTATCACACAGAGA
>NW_017729006.1:17580288-17634831 GCF_001723915.1 Gavialis gangeticus | reverse complement strand
TAAGCTAGCATTCAATTTCAGCTGAGAGCACATAAGGAAAAGATGGTTTTGTTACTAATGCACATGGCAAGGACAAAGATCTTGGTTCTCTCTTCATTACTCTTACACCAGCCTTAGCCAGCTCAGGTTGGCATGATTTTAGCAAACTCAGTTCACTTTTCTGTATCCTATGATCCATAGATGAGAACCAAGATGCCTCCTTATCACACAGAGATGGCATAAGAATGAATGTTTGTAAATGTGGGGGGGGAGTTCAATAGGTGTTAAGCTAGTTAATGTCTTTCACATAATAAATTTGTCTAAAACGGGCCTTTTTAAAACCAAAAGTTCTCAGAAAAGTTGTTTTTAATTTCCTTCCTTTTCTCTTCAGTTAAAAACCTAAGTGTTTTCAAGTTCTTGATCTATTGTTTTTCTTTTCTTCCCCTTTTAGTCACATCTCCCCTTCGCTTCTTTTTCTGCAGCAACAATGAAGAGATGACCTAATAATACAAGGCTGTGATAATTATTTTCCACATAAGCCATCATGTACTCAAAACCTGAAATGAAGGGGAAGTGATGGACTTTTAAGAAACCTAAGTGTTTCTAGATGGAGTTGGATCAGTTTATGTTGAGATTATATGGCATGTTTGGCTGCAATAGTTAAGGGTATACTCCTGTATATTATACTCCACACTTCATCCACTGGACGTACCCACTTTATGGTCTTCAAATTCCTAATTTATTTATCTATAGAAAACATTTTGCCAGCAAAATAGTCAACTTTCAAATGTATTATAAAAGACTCTGATTTCATTTTCCTGGAATGTAAATGAGTACTTGGTTGGCAACTTAAGGGGGCTGCCTAAACTGAGCAGTAGACCAGAATGAGGGTAGGGGAAGAATTAGTGATAGACACCTAGTCATGCTCTTCACATGGTCCCAGAATAAGTATGTATTTGGCAGTGTCGGGAAAAGAGTCAGCAGTGAAACTTAGCTGTGATGATGCCTACACTGTTATCACTACTAGTTTTCAGAATTAAGTCTAATGAGATGACTACAACCTGATGCTGACCTGTTTCTGCCTGAAGGCCTGGGATAAGACAGCAGTGTATTAGTGAGCATAAAGATGGTTATCCCAATAGCTTAAAGAGCTTAAAAGGCTTTTTTTCCAAGTTAAGATCTGGGTCCTATAAAAAATATACATTCTAGAAATGTTGGTACAGTGAACCTGTACATACCACCTCAATTCAATCCCCCTAGGTAGATGATGTGCTGCATCTGAGAGAATGATATTTCCCCATCTCCCAACCCAGCATGCTCCCTGGACCCAAGCAAAGTGAGGTTATTTTCCATTGCCCCTTTGCCTGGATAGATATTTTCAATATAGAGAGGTGATAACAAGCCAAATGTAGAAACAAGAGGGGAGTCCATCTCAAACCCCATGAAGTATCTTCCTGCTTCCAGTAAACCACATGCAATTGCCAGCAATGATCACTTGTTTACTTACTTCCCTTCAGCAAGGCCATTTTCATCCCAAATCTGGGACTAGCAAAAATAGAGGAACTCACCATGGTTCTTCCAGGAAGAGAGAACCCTACCAGCCACTCCTGCCAGCCCCAGGGAGGAGCCCAAGCACCAGCTTCAATAAAGTTTATTCTTCAACATGAAAGAATATGCTACAAGCACATCATCAGCCTGCCAGTTGTTCATGCTAGTGGAACTGAAGATCTTGCCAGAAGCACATCAACCCAAGAGACTTAATTTGCAAGCTTCTAAGAGGGTACCTATTTCTTTTTTTTTTAAAGGACTCGGCAGTCTTCCTTGAATCAGTTCCATTTAAGTTCTCCAGTAGAGAGATATAACAAGCCTGCCCTGCTACCCAAGTATCCCTTTTTTTTTGCAAATGGCCTGATATCTCAAGGGTACCATCTCCATTTTCCCTCCTCAGCCCCTCAAATATACCACCACAGGGTAGTTCGATGCCAGCATCACCCCTACGTGAGCTAGTTTATTTTAAACAATGCCAACGGTGCTTCAAATCCCAACATAGTATGTCACTGCCACTAGTACCCCCATCCCTGCATCTTTATGTTATCACCAAACCTTGCCTTCACTCCCCTTTGGCAATCAGCAACCCCAGCCCTTCTCATCAGCAACTGCCTACAGGGAAAAGTTAGTAAAATCTAAAGCAAGGGGAGACATCTCACATTCCCCACATGCATTTGTTAATTCTGGTTTGCTGTTTGCAGTTTGGTCAATCTAGGGTTCTTTATTGAGATCAGTGAGAGCAGTAGCTGTCCCTTCATGGTATTGTCAGGTTTAAGAACTTTTTTAGCCTGCAGCAACTGTCAGCTCTTACGATTTCTCATTCACCACAACACACCTTTATTGTCATTTCTTTAGTGGAAGAAGGGGCTCAGTGCAATCCATGGACCAACTACAGACAACTTACCATGGCCTTGGCCCTACAGTTTGGGAACCGCTCAGGTGTAAAATTACTGAGGCAAGGGAAAGTCGGTATGTTAATGGTTGTCTTCACTGGGACCAAAAGGCTATTTATTCCTTTATACAGTTTCTGCATATATGCAAACCGTATATACAAGATTTTGATAATGTAACATATCCACAAACTAGTTACTAGGAAGTAGTCTAGTGTGGCAACAGACTAGTACTGATCTGATATGTCCTTTATTCAAGAATTACAACAAGCACTTGCAGGGGAAATGAATCCCATGATCTTAGAGGCATCCCTAACATCCCTCTGAACGTATTGCTTTTTATTACAGTAAGGTAGTGCTCAAAAGCTTCAGTGAAGATCAGTGCCCCATTGCGCTACCTGCTGTAGAAATACATGACTGCCCTAAAGAGCTTTCAGTCTAGTAAGACAAAAGGAGCAGGGGCAGGGTGCTACCTCCATGATATTTTTCACCATTACTAACCCTTATTATATATGTAACATAGTTAATTGTGATTGCTTCCTTTAATTTTGTTAGTGATTTGATTCCTTTTGGTAATTATTCCATTACCTGCATGGAATAGATAATTGTGTGGGACTACCAGTGCAACTCAGCTTTAACGTCCTCAGCTTATAAAGTGAAATGTTGAACTGAACACTTTAATGACTGAAGGGCTGGTACTGCTTCAAATTGATGGCAATGTATGGTGAAATCTCCTAAATAATGTGAGATGGCCTTTTGGCTGGAAAGGGCTAGATGAACCTCTGGTTGATAAGTTGTTAAATTACATCCTATGGCTGACTGCTTGTCTTGGGAAAGTACAGAATGATAAGTGCGCAAATTATCATTACTGCATAGAGTGAATCTATTGCCAAAGGAGATGATTTGATAAAAGTGAAGTTATTTATCATGATTCAAAACAGTACTTTTGCACTACTGCACAGCGAACAGAACCTGACCTTACAATTAGTTTCTAAAAAAGTACCATATCCTAACTTAAAAGGTTTTATAATCGTGTTAAATGATGAATTTTTCTTCCAAGGAGAAAATAGATTATAATATTGAAATTGCCATATTTTCAGAATTATCTCTCCCCTGCACTCCAGAAAGTTTTATTTTTATTTCTTTTACTTCTTCATCAATGTTGGCTCTTTTTTAAAAGAAACATGTTTTCAATCACTATCAGAAAACAAACTGGTAGGTGTAATGGTAGCTATTAGAACAATTGTTTTGCATAACTCTATTGCATTAAAGAAAAAGATCTTGATGAAAATGATCATTAACATAATGGGGTCAAATAAAAGTGATTATTCTAATTGGTATTTAGCTTAGACTGTATCTGCTTCTTTCCCAGGCCTAATAAAGACCATTTTGTGGCCAAAAGTTTGTCTAATATTTCTTTCAATAATACAGCTGGTCCAATTAGAAATATTACCCAAAAAATCTTGCCTCTCATGATTTGCTGACATACTGGTCTTTACTTGCAAGCATGTCAGATATTTGTAGTAATATGGTTTTCATAAAGTTTAAGGTCCGAAGGTATCATTAATTCATCCTGTCCTTCCCTCAGGCCTTGCCTACAATGCAGGCCAGCTAATTTCACCCACTTACCCTTGCACAATGCATAACAACTTGCATTTGGCTATGTCTTTCAGATAACATTCAATCTCTATATAAAGACTGCAGGAGATGGTGAATCCACTATCCTCCTCAGCACTTTGCTCCAGTGGTTAATCATCTTCATTGTTAAAAAAAATGTACCTCTGTTTAGAGAGGGGAAATGGGGGCTAGCAGCAGCATTCACCCCCTCAGCTCCAGAGTTACGGGAAAACAAGTCCTCTGGCCAGACCTTGCCCTGACAGGAGTACACATTGACTACGCAGTGAGTTCAGAGCTCACTGTGCATGCCAGCCACAGCCAAAGTGGGAGGACTGTACCTCCCTTGTCCCATTCCTGGATCCACTACTGTGTGAGTCATAGCACCCAGAACACAGGATTGTGTTTTTCCCCAAATCTATTTTGTTCTATCACTGCAGAGAAAGACATTTCTGCTTGTGTACTAGTGGTTGCTCCTGGTGAAGCTAGAAGCCAGGGGCCTATCTTTGTAAATTTTTTCACATACTGCACTGCAGAAGCTGAAAAGCTGTTGCAAATGTGTTTCCTCTGGTATTTTTCTTTCAGTCTCTCTTTTATTTTTTAAAGCAAATTTAGGGTCCATAAAAGTTTGACAGCTTTTGAGACTGCTGATCCACCAAATAGGTAAAGCACAGGTGTGGGTTTATTTACAGTGTGCTCGCTCAATGAGACGCACTTAAAAAGAAGAGGTGGAATTAAAGGTCAATTGAAGAATAACAAAAAATGCTCTTTAAAGCTGCACACTTGCCAGCAAAACATTTTAAAACCAGAACGCAGTAACACTTTCAAACTGGGTTCTTACTAGACTCCTCTAACAGTCCTGACAAGAGCCATATATCATATATATATATAGGTTTAGTCCGTCTGCCTGTGTGTCTGTCTGTCTGTCCGTAACGTTCTTGGGGGGCACGGCTCTCAGTGGGGTGTGGCTCCAGCCAGTGGTATGTCAAGAATGCCTGTCAAGGAGTGGGCCAGGTAGACACAGAGTGGGGGAAGATGGTGGGGGGGGTGGCACGGGGCTGGACATGGAGCAGGACGGGGTGGTGCAGGGCTGGACACGTAGTGGGGGGGTGAGGCCATATGCAGAGTGGCAACAGTGTGGGGTGGCTGGTGCTGGCAGTGGCCACTGTGTGCAAGCTTCCCTCCCATCTGCTCCTGGGAGGTGGCAGCAGCGCAGGGTGGTGGGTGGCAGTGCTCTGTCCCCACCCAGCCCCCCCAGTCATTCTTGACAGGCAGTTTGCTAGTTTTTCTAGCATTCTTTTAAATTCTGCCTGATTAAGCATTCCCCATGGGAAATTCAATACCACTATAACTGCCACAGGCTTTGATGGAGTTGCACCCATTTACACAAGAGTTGAATTTGCCCTGCTGGCTTCAATGGGAGTTGCATTCAGATTACACTGAGTGGAACGTGCCTGTGTTAGAACATCTGTTTTCAGCCTCCACTGAAAAAGGAAAAGTCCAGCATATAATCGAATGTTAACAGACCACATGCATCCCTTTACATGAACAGTCTCCACTCCTTTAACTTCTGAGGGACATTAGAGTGCTAAAAACTACCCAGAAGACACCATACAAGATTAGACCTGCACATTTCAACACTTCCTTTCTTATGTAAAGTGTAATCCCGACTTGTGCCAAGCATTCTAACTCCCACTGACATCACTGGAAAAAAGGGGGAGAAGCCTCTGTCTGCCCCGGCTTTTACTGTTTCCCTGCATGCCAGCTCCAGCATCACGTGGCCCTGGGCTGTATCACCGGACCACGGGAGTATAGAGCCGTGCCAATACCCCAGGGCCCACACCCCCCACACCCTCCCCACACCCCACAAACCCACACACCCACAGCCCCCCACAAACCTATATCCACCCCCATGCCTCCCACCCCCACATAGTATACAAGAGTAGGACTTCATTTTAAGCTATTGTGCAATCACCTCTATATACACTACACAAACACATGTAAATCAGGACAAAAATATTTTTTGAAATCAAATTAATCAGTGTTATAGATGATCACTTTTTAGAAATTAATTTGGTATTTTTCTGGTTCTGAGATGACAAAACCCCTTCCTGAAATCCTGAAAGTAGTATTTCCAGGGGCAAGGGGAGGGACTTCTGGTGGCCAAGGTTGGGGGTTAGGGGGTGGGAATTCTGGTCCCAAGATGGTGACCAGGGGACGGAGTACCTGTAAAGAGGTGGGGCTACCCATGCGGCTCTAAACAGCTTGCCAAAGCCCTCTGCCCAACATAATTGCCTACCCCTGAGTTACAGCATCCTGCTAAGGTTTCAGAAGCATGAGTTTGAACCCTGTTCCTGACATGCTGAAGTTGCTTCCAGTTGACCCAGCTGTAAATGCATATCTGGCCTTTCAGTCTATCTAGTCCAAGGCATGATCCCTTGTGAGCTGTTGACTACAGGCTAGCAACAGCTAAAGGTCAATAATCCTATTCTATATGGCCTGTAGTATAGACCATGCTAGGCTTCAGAGACTTTTAGACTTGAGTCATTCGGGCAGCCAAAGCCTCTCTGGATCATACCTTTTATCCTGAATTTCCTGCAAGGAATCCTTCACAGATTGGAGGTTTTGAATTTCTAACTGCATTTGGAAAATACACTCAGGTCTCAGTTCTACAAAACATCTTAGGACATATCTAGCTATTTTAGCAAGTACTCAAATGCATCGTCAGCTAGGGGTGTGCAAAATGGGCCATATTTGATTCTGATTCAGATTCGGCCTCAAATAGGGGACAGTGATTCAATTTGTCGATTCAGATCACTGCCCCTGATTCAATTCAGCTGAATCTGAAGATTCAATGCTGATTCAGAGAATCAGCGATTCGGACATAGATGGTTTTAAATGTTTTTTCTACATACCTTGAGGTACCAGGTGTGGCTCATGAATACTGTGATGCTGGGACACATGGAGCATCCTATAGGAGTGCAGGGCGGACCCTGCATGCTCGGCGGCGAACCTGGATGTGGACTAGAAGTACTTCCGGTCCACTTCCAGGTCTGCTGGGGAGCACACAGGGGGGCCCACCATGTCCCGCCTCTGGCTCAGCGATTGGCCGCAGGGGCACCCTGGGTGGCCAGACCCAGGAGGCACCAGTCGCTGAGCCATGGGGGCATGGAGGGCCCCCCAGTACGCTCCCTGGCAGACCCAAAAGTGGACCGGAAGTGCTTTTGGTCCACTTCTGGGTCTGCTGCCGAGCACACTGGAGAGCCCCCTGCACTCCTGTGGGACACTCCATGCCCCCAGCATTGCAGCACTCACAAGCTGCCTGCTACCTTGAGGTATGAAGAAAAAACATTTAAAGCTGTGTCTATGTCCAAATCTCCAAATCTTTCCAAATGTCTCCAAATCAATTTGGAGGGTTCCGATTTGATTCGGAGAGATGAAAGGATCTTATGATTCAATTTGGATTCAGAGATTCGGCCACCGAATCGGGCCTAATGTCTGCCAAATCAAATCAGGGACCGAAGCTTCAAGCACATACATTAAGTCAGGTACTTGCTTAACTGTTTTGCTAAATTGGAGGTATAAAGCTGGAAATAAAAGGAGCCAGAGTCCTCACTACAGGATGACCCTTCCTAAGTTTAGGGAGTAGACATGCTGCTGAAAATTAAATTGTGCAGTTAAATTTATCTCCAGGCAAGTGCAGCATGGTTGGCTGATGTGTGCAACAGAAAATCAAGAGCTTTAGTGATATAAACCATATTACAAGAGTAATAGTTTCAGTGCTCATGCACTACAAAAAAACCCATGCTCCATTTATGTTTCAATTCCCCTATGTCTCTCATATAATAACCTAGGGCAATTATGAAATACAGGATACAATACTTGTTTCAGTTTTGTAGGATTCCACTTTCCAGACTCCAGTGTAATAGAACATGCACTTAGTGACCTTCTACACCAGCAGTTCTGCCCCCCGTGGGAACAGAATAAGATTTTCTTCATCTTGCCATATGAGTATCTACCATGCAGGCCTCAACTGTTTGTGCAAGACTTTGCACTAATCACAACAGCAGAAAGAATGTGAAAGGTAACAGGTGCTTTTGTCATGGAAGCTGGCAACATCAGGGGATCTTTAGGAGTGCTGTAGGCTACAGTGAGTGATGGTTCAGCTATTTCATGAGGTTCAAATGGGACAAATGGTTATGAAGGACATAAATTGTATACAGAATATTAGCCAACTAAAATGTTTGTTTTATTTACTATTCCTTCATGAAGCTTATGCGAGCTTTTGCTGAATAAACACATTGTCTTATTGACTTCCTTCAATGCCCTCCTTTCCCATGGTATAATTGTTAACTTGCAAGGTCCTGGGGGTATGTCTTGTTAGCTGTATTGAAAGGTGTATAAAATACTCCTGAGGACTGTAAGTTACAATTACTGTTAATATGGTAATATTCAGCCTATGTTACCACCGAATATACACATCACTTGAATCCCTTTCTCATACTCCATTATTCAGCTCTGTATTTTATCTGAGATGGTTGATAAAGAGCATGTAGATAATGAAGATGTCTTACTGTAGAAGAAAATCCTGAGGGTACTTAACATTGTGATGAACAGAAGTATAAGTGGATTATAACAACAGCATGAGAAAAGACTAGGTTTCATACTAGAAAAAGATGTTGAAAATGCAAGAAAAATTGTAAATTAATTTACCAGTCACAAATATTTAAAATGCTTTTTTATATCTACTAATCCTTAAAGGTATTCAGAGTTGAGATAAAAATCTTGTACCCAAACACCACCTGGACTGTGAAGAAGTTTGGAACTGAAAGCTACAACCTTACTCAAGTTTGAAAGTTTGGGATAGCCTGGACACGCACCAAATTTCCCAGAGATTTCTCTGAATTATTCAAACCTGCTCCTAAAATCTCTGAACTATTCAAACCTACTTACTGAAATCTCATACTAACAAGTCTTATTTTGAGAGAGACATTACTTAAGATGGTATTCCCTTGCATGTAAAATGCCAACACATACCTTTTCCCCCAAAAATAGCTTCTAGAAATTGGAGTGCCTATTATATATGAAAATATGGTAAGAGAAGTTTCTGCTGCTCTGGATGCAATTTAAAGCAATCTGTGGGGAGCAGAACAACGAGCAGGCTCAGCTCCCTAGGTACTGTTGCTAGAACCACAAATGTCAGTAGAGGCATTGGGGGGGGGCAGGCATCAATTGAAAAGTGCATGTTTCAGATGGGGGGAACAGAACTCCAGGTTTATAAACCACAATAAAATGAGAGAAAATGTTTGAATTTTGGGTGCAAGCTTTTTTTCTTTTCTTTTTTCAATCAGAAATGGCTTCTTTAATTTTACTAATTACAATCTCAGGCTTAACTTTGACACCCCTCATTTAAAAAATGGTTAGCCAAGACAGGCTGTGACCCATCCCCTTCATAAAATAATCTAGTGGTTGGAGCACTCATCTAGGATGTGGGGGGACAGGTTTCAGTAACTGTAAGAAATTCAAATCTGACTCTGTAGCCTACTGCTGAGGGCATTCACTAGGGCTGGGAGGCGTACCTGGATCTTGGTGTCTAGTGTTTGTCCAAAGACTTGCAAGCAGAACTGAGGACTTTCCCTTCCCAGGTGAGTGCCCTAACCACTGAGATGCAGTTGGACTCCCTCTTGTACTTTCTCCCTCTCTGGCCAATGAATCCTGACTTATTTTCTGCACAGTGGCACCAAATGCCCTCCTTCATGAGATAATACCGATAAGCTGATGGTTAGGGTGACTGCCTATGGTGATTAAAATGTACATTTCTCACCTATCAGGAAGGGGCACCTTGGACCTTTGGTCTCCCAATTCCTGGCAAAATGTTTTAATCAGTAGACTTATATTAAAAGGAGGTGGAGGTGGGACAGCATCACCACTACCTGCTTTGCCTTCTGTATTTTAAAAGCCAGGAGTACTTTCTGCTTAGAAAGGAAAGCATACAAACGCCTACTTTCAGGAGAAGGCTGTGGTTCCCCACACAGACAGAAGCTACAAGAAAAGTGGCTGAAGGATGGGTTTTAAGATATGTCTGAGGGCTCCCTGTTGGCTGCTCAGGAGGGTCCAAACTTGGCATCTGGCCACTCTCTCCCATGCCAGACACTATTTAGAGAGCTAAGGTGACTACGACATTGTCTTAGAGTCCACTCAAGTGTAGAAATGCCTGGCTTCCAGGTACTTAAGTTCTCTAGTGAATCTGGCCCTAAGTAAATGCAGCAGGAAAATGGCTACAGATGCGTGTTTTTGCTTTTAATAAATATTCTCATCAAAATATTTGGTCCACTGAAATCCTCTGCAACCACTAGAGAATTATCTAAAGTATCTGACATGGGGGAGAGAAAGCATAGTCTATCAACCGTGTTGCCCCATGTGGTGGTGCATCCTGCCAAGCTTCTGGAATGCTACCAGCTGCTCTGTAAGAAAGCCGATGCCATCAACTGTGAAACAGAAGCCACAGTGGAGCAGAGCAGCAGAGCAGTTACAGCAGAATTGGTGAAAACATTATAAATCCTGGCCTGGAGCACTTAATGGCATGGCCCAAGGGTCAGCTCTAAACCCAGCTGAAGACCAAGGAAGCTGTTTCAGTGACTTCAGTGGGCTTTAGAACAGAACTCAAGGACCAGATTCAGGAAAGCACTTAATCACATGGCTAATCCTATTGAAGTCAATGGCATTTAATCACTGCTTAAGTTTTACTATGTGCTTAAGTGATTCCCTACATTTTAACCTGAATGCAGAAATCCCCTTGGCTGCCACTTTTTAGAGTTCCTGGTTGATCTGGTCCAATTCAAGTCTGAGGAGGCTGCGATCACTGGGCATCATGTCCATAGGGCAGTGCAAGCTGTCTGCCCATATATAAATTATTTTGCAAAAAAAATTAAATCCTTTATGTTATTTATAAATTTCAGCGCTTCAAACAATATCATTTCACAGCTGATTTCAGGTTTTTTGTTTTGCCAGCCAAAAAAGTCATCAAAAAGGCAACCACCAAGAAAGTAACTTAGAGATTCTGATCACACAGACCTTTACTTACTCATCTGTAATTCTACTGTCTTGTCAGGGATCAGGCCATACAATGTTGCTGGTGGTGTCAGTCTGTAAAGTGGCTCATCAGTCCTTGTGTGACAAACTGTGATAATTGGATTGTTTGGGGAGGTGAGGGAAAATAACTAATGTGTACACATCTAAGAAGAGAGTCTGTATTTCAGTTAATAGTGTTATATAAAAATGCGAAGTGGCTAATGATAAGAAAAGGAAGTTCCATTAAGCCACGTGCTTGATGCAAAAGGGAACCATTGAGCCCTTGAAGGATATTTGCTGGAAATGGTCAGTCAGGAGAAACAGGTGCAGAAATAAAAACCGAACAATTGATTGCATTAAAGCTCCCCAATCTGCAGTTTGAGTGAATACGAGCACCAGATAGGCAGGAAGGCTAACTTGGCTGTATATTGTTTTAAAGGCTGTTTCTTTTTATTCCTTCCTCTGTCTGTCTGTCTGTCTCTCTCTCTCTGTGACACACACACACACACATACACACACACATAGGCACACACACATGCAAAGAAAACAATTAGAAGATAACCGGATTATTTCTGATCAAATCAGGCAATTCGTTATCCCATTTGGGATACATCTTCATGGATTTATAAATTTAAAAGTTTATTTGGGATGAGGTGTGGTGAGGGAAGGAAAGGGAAGGGTCACATTAAAATTTCAGCTATATTAAAAGAAAGGGAAAAGCTAAGGGGCTGAGGGGAAGGGGAGCCCTTTTTGTCTGATAATGAGCCATCCTCATTATAAGATTAGCTGCCAGAATGAACAACACCCTCTTAATAATGCACACATCACTATGACAACCACAGAGTTTGATACCCGAGGACAACTTTAGTGTACTATAATGTTTAGTTATTTAAAAATTACTATTTATAGTTATTAAACTTAGTTTTATCACCATCACCCTTTCTTTTTCTTCTCATTTGCAAAGCAGGATTTGCCAAAGAGTTAAAGTATCTCTCTCAAGGTTGGTAAACTGCTGTCAAATATCAGCATCATAATATGCTGATACAATTATTCCAATATACTATATATAATTAGTAAAGCTAAGCCCGGCCTATATTAATACCATGATTAATTACGGTGAAAGCATAAACAAGGATATTAATGCTCTGAAAGTATTGGTATAGATATTTGACAGCCCATATGCTTGTCTGCAGGACCACTAGGGATTGTGTTGAATCGGGAGCTGTGCGGTGCCCTGACTGTAATGAGAAATGAGAAAACTGCTGAAAAATTGATGCCGCCTGCAGATTGCACAATCCGCTGAACAGCAGGGGGTCGGCTTCTTACATCTCCCACTCTCGCTACAATATGCTAATTTTGCCATGCAGACGAGTGTAAAAGGAAAGAAGAAAAGATTTCACAAAAGGAAAAAAATGCAAATGACAACCACAAAGATCACTGCAGAGAAATCCATGAGCTTTATATGGATTAACTGCTGGAGCTAGTGCTCGCCTGAGTTTAACCCTTTCTGTCCTAGAACCTTTGACATCTCTCCTTTGTGGTGCAGTGGAACCCTTAAGACTTCTTTGTGGGGGAAGAGGAAAGCAAGGGCAGCGGGAAACTGGAAGGAGGGAATAGTTTTTCATAACAGCACTCCCTTCGTTTTAACATCGGTGAGTGGCTGTTTGGAGGTAGTGGGGAAGAAAAAGTGAGGTTGGGGTTGTAAAAGGCAATGTTCAGAACATGTTGATGGGGTTAGAAGGAACACTACTATGACACAGCTTGGTAGGGGGAGAGTTCAACTACAATACGCAGGGGTCGACCATTCTTAAACTAAACGAGATCCTCCAACCACCTTTACTGCAGGATGGTGACATTACAGTAATGCACATCTGTGTAGCTTGCTGCGTAGTGGCAAGGTTCCAGTGCTATTAATAATGCATTGCAAAATAAATACATCGACAAGAGGCTGCCTTTTTTTTTTTATTCTCCAAATTCACATGCTTCCTGTTCCTGAGCCAGCTAATGAAGCAGGTAGGCTAGTTTGGTTAATAGATTTTCTCTAGGTTAGAAATATCAGGTGCACTAACTACCTGACAGTTTCCCTGTAACATGCTTGCAACATTCCAGGCATCCACACACAAACAGGCTCCTAACAGCATTGAGGCAATGCTGCTGCTATTTGGATTAGACTAACTCTGACAGAAGGTAACCCATGACTCTATTATGCCAATCTTCACCATTGTTGTGGCAGCATGAACAGGGGCATTGGCTGCCTAACCATTACAATGGCCAATGCATGTATCAACACTAGAGCAAAATTAAGGTCATCCAGGCATCTCCTAGTGCATGTGGATGTAGGGGCTCCTTCTATCATCTTGCTCCTACTTGGGGTGCTGATGGAAGAAGTCACCTACACAAGAGCCAGCCCTCTTGCTAGTCTTCAGCCAAGGGCTCTTTCCTCCCCAACCCATTGGGGAGCTCCCTATGTTTCTCCAGAAGGACAATTAAAGCCTCAGGCCTATTCGTATAATGTGGTTTCCGTAGGCATCCACTATGTTCAAGTGCAAGTTACTTCCTTAAGAAATATTAGTCATTAAAAAGATGCTTCAGGGCCTGGGTACTACAGAAATCATGTGCTTGTTTGTTGTAAATGGCTCTGAATTTATCACTGCTGAAAAGAGCTGGGTTGTCATTTCAGGTCTAAAGACTTGAAGTACCAGTTTCAGGGAATAAAAATGGGAGATGAGAAGGACCAAAAGGATTCTATCCCCACTTCAAATGCATCCAAATCCTTCATCTCTTGAGACTGCCAATGACCTCCCTTGCCCAAGGTCGTCTGGAGAAACTTTCAATATTTCAACTAACCATAACACTGGTCACATGACAGAGTGAACGTAAGGCCTCTTTTGCATGTTATAAAAACATGTTAATTTTTACTAATCTATTCACCATTCGCAGCCAGCTGCAAAGTGTTTTCTTCCCTTGCTTCATTCATTATTCCTGGTATGTGGTAGGGCTGTGTGAAGCTTCGGTCGCTGATTTGATTCAGTGGAGATTCAGTCTGATTTGGCAGCTGAATCTCCGAATCCAAATGGAACAGAAGAACCATTAATCTCTCCAAATCAAATCAATTTGATTCAGAGAGATTCAACAATTCGGACATAGACCCAGCTTTATATGTTTTTTCTACATACCTCAAGGTACCAGGTGGCTCGTGACTGCTGAGATGGTGGGGCGGATGAAGTGTCCCATGGGAGCACAGGCGGTCCACAGCACGCTCAATGGTGGACCCAGAAGTGGACCAGAAGCACTTCTGGTCCACTTCCAGGACTGCCGCGGAGCATGTGGGAGACCACCCCTCCACCCCACTGCTCAGCAACTGGTGCCTCTTGGGTCTGGGGGTGCACCCAGGGTCTATGGACCAACTGCTGACTCTCCAAATCAGAATCGAATCTTCAGATTCAGATTCGGCCAAATCAAATTGGGACAGTGATCTGAATCAGCGAATCAAATCACTGTCCCCCAATTCAGGCCAAATTCGAATCCGAATCGAATACAGCCCACTTAGCACACCCCTAGTATGTGGTGGTTTCTTTAAGTCACAAGGTAATATTTGTGTTCCCTGATTGGAGTATTCAAAGTATGATACTGAACCTAGATCCAAATTTTGCAATTTATAATCATCTCCAGGTGTTTGCATGAGGGCTTTGCTATAGATCAGACAGCTTCCTTTCAGGCAGATGTCAACAGCACATATTTTTAAAACTCATTCCAAACTTACCTGAAGCTGTAGCAACGTGCTTTTGTTCTACTTTCATCTTGATTCAGAACCGTCCAGAAATGGAAGGACTAAAAGCATATCCAATGCCCCCAAAACAATGCTTCTGATAGAGCCAGATTCTGATACCTTTACATGCAACATAATAATTGCGTGCCCAAATACAGGCAGGGGAATGACTAACTAGGCTGCAGAGAAGAACCTTGGGGGTTACAGTAGACCATAAGCTGAATATGAGCCAACAGTGTGCTCTTGTTGCCCCAAAAGCCAACAGCATACCGGGTGATTGGTACAAACCCCATTATTTTTTGTGGGTTCACAATGGGTCATGAACATTTTCTTGTGTTTTGCTGTATTGATATGGCATACTTAGTCTTATTGGAAAACCAATATTATCCTGTATCTATTTGTTGTGTTACTGCTATTTCTGTAAAGATTATGTTGTGCTACCTATATATGTCTTTACAGTCTGGGGTATGGTTAGGAATGGCCTATCAAGCTAAAGACATGTCAGGTTCCTCAGGCAAACCAGAACTTTGTAGAGAGTCCTGGTGACTGTTAAGAAAGCCATGGGGGGAGAGTTGGAAGGAGTTAGACAGCTAGCTGTGGGTGGGCTAGGGAGGGTTAGACAGACCCCAATGTCAGGGTCTGGTAGAAATCAGGAAAGCTGATTTCTTGTGATGCTGGCAAGACTCTCAGGAAGGCTAAGGTTTAACTAGATATATAAGGAACTTTTCTGGTTTTGGTTTTCTGTCTCCAAATCTAGTCAATTTTGCTCACATAAACCCTTTATCTTACGTAATAGATCTTTTTGTCGCTTGGCACCTTCCTGATTGCCTACAGAAAGAGGGATTTCTAGGCAAGTGATATTCCACACTAGCCCTCTCCACAGAGAGGGGGACCTGAAAAATTCTCTCATAGCTCCACAAGTGGCCACCTTGGTCTGGCAGAGATTCCCCCTGCAGCTGCAGGGTCCAGTGTGGAGGGCAGTGGAGCTGAGGCTTGCTGGGGTGGGGAGCTATCCCAAGGCATCCTTGGTTTGTTTCTTGGGGCAAGGAGAAGCATATTGGGAAGAAATATGGGACTCTAATCCCCTTCCACCCCTTCCCCCCATGGTTGGGTTTGTGCCAGCTGTATTGACAGGAGTGTCACCTGCAAATCAAGGGAAGTGATTCTTCCACTCTATTCAGCATTGATGAGGCATCACCTGGAGTGCTGTGTCCAGCTTTGGGTCCCACACTTCAAGAAGGATGTGAACAGATTGGAAAGACTCCAGCAGAGAGCAACACAAATAATTAGAGTCCTGACAAGCAAGACTTGTGAGGAAAGGCTGGAAGAACTAGAGTTATTCAGTCTGCAGAAGAAAGGACTGAGGGGAGATTTTATAACAGTCTTCAAATACCTGAAGGGCAATTATAGGGAGGATGGAGATAGCCTTTTCCCTGTGGCTTTATTGGACAGGACTAGGAGCAGTGGAGTTAAGCTACAGCAGAAGAAATTTAGGTTGGAGATTAGAAGGAACTTGCTGACTATGAGGGTGGGCAAGCATTGGAACAGGCTACCTAGAGAAGTTGTGGAAAATTTCATGAACAAGCTAAGATGACTTGGGATGATCTTGCCTTGAGGAGGGAATGGTACTAGATGACCTTGGGCACATCTACATGAGACTCTGACTGTGCAACAGCCAAATAATACTACACAGTAGCTTGTCACAGCACCAACAGTGCTAATATGCTACTGTGTAATATTAGGCTGGCACTGGGCCAGGGCCCGCAGCAGCAATGGTGCTGGCTGGGGCCAGACCCACCAGCAGCACAGGGACGGGCCCAGGGATGGGGCCCATGGATTCAGTAGTGCCGGCTGGGGCCTGGCGGTGGCATGTGGCCAGCAGCGTGGGGTTGGGGCCAGGGCCAGGGCTATCGAGGCACTGACATGGCCGGGCCCAGGGACAAGGCCCGTGGCAGCAGTGGTGCTGGCACATGACCAGCAGCGTGGGGTTGGAGCTGGAGCCAGGGCCATTGGGGCAAGGCCAGCCAGTGGCCCGGGGCCAGTGCCAGGCTAGGGTTGGGGCCAGGGGCTCTTACCTGGCTGCGGTCGGCGGCGTGGTCAGGGTGTTCTGGGGCTGGGGTCCAGCGGTGGCAAGTCTATCTAACGGCAGGGGTCAGCAGCAGCACAAGGCTGTTCCCAGGCAGCCATGTGCTGCTCAATCTGGGCACGCCTCTTCCCGCCCCTTGGAGCGGGAAGCAGCCTGCGTGCCAATAAAAACCATGCCGCATGCCACGTTCAGCACGCGTGCCATAGGTTGCCGACCCCTGCTCTAGTCCATAGACTGGTTAGTAGAGTACTTTGAGAGCCTTCTGGATAAAAGAGGCTAGTATGCACAAGTCATCCTTGCTAGTCTGGGCATGAGCACTTCTCTGATCTGAAGCGATCTGACAGTGTGCAGTTTTTTGTATAACATGACCTAAAGTAATTAAAAATGTCTCAGCATGTCCCTTCCACCCCTTTCTGTCTTTCTCCACTCTAGCACAGTTTGCTGGCATTTACCCAAGACAACACTAACAGATAGTTATGGCAGTGCTGTGACTGGTTTCCCTACCATGATATGGCCATTCATCCAGCAGCATCTGCCAACTCATCAGAGCTTACTCTAATTCCCTTTCTTCATTTTTTTTTCTCTTTCCCTCCAGGCAATAATTGCTTCAAATGAGAACTCCCTTTGACCAGCATGATGAGATCTACCAATTGCCATGGCCTCAGCATTCAACCTTGGCAGTGATGATGACCACACACAGACCTTAAACTGTAATTTTCAGCCTCACTCAGATGTCATCTTGAACTGAACTGAACTAAACTGCAAGCCCCCAGCTCAGGGCATCACAGTAGAAAACTGCATCTATGTTAGTTCACTGTAAGTTCTGAAATACAGTAGTCTGTCATGTCCTCTTTCCCTATCTCCCCAGTGCCAACAACCTACCAGGAAACAGGAAAATCCTCTATCTTCCTCTGATGAGGTATACATTTCTTGGTGAAACAGCCCTATATTTTACTGAAAAATGGTTTTCGGTATAGATTAGGAGTAAAAGAAAATACACAGCCCAGTAGATCATGACCAAAAGCATTACACCTGAATAACAAAATAAAAGAAAAATACAGTAAAAACGTATTTGATGTATCTACATGTGCTATTAGCATAAAGCAATAAACTAAGGCACATATAGCTTCAGAATTTATTGTTCCTTGGCCATGTTTGAACATGTGCCCAGGACTGCAGCACATTGAGCCAGGAAAGACCAGCCCTAGCTGGCAGGGGACACAGGGAGTCAGCCTGCCAACACAGGGCTGCTCCAACCTGGCTCAATGTGCTGCACAGGGGCTGGCTGGGGCATGAGGGTGCTCTAGTGTGGGGCTGGCCAGCAGGCAGCCTCCGCACTGAAGCACCCTTGTGCCCCAGCCAGCCCCATCAGAGTTCACACATGCATCGCTATGCACGAAAGAAGTCCACCATAGGATTGTACTTGTATTTACAAGTACTAACCTGAGTTGAAGTTAATTAGTTTCCAGTGGCCTAATAGGGGCACACATATAGACGTTGAGACTTTACAGTGGAGCTCATTAGGCACCTGCTCTTATGTAGATATGCCCATGAAGTAGGTAGGTTTTCATTACATTTTAATGATTGAACCAAAAGGCTGGTGTAACAGGGAGCCACAGGGCTCCTGTTACTTAAAGGGACAAGTAGCAGCAGGGGAATCTCTAGGTAGGTAGAAAACTGCCCATTAGGGGTTGGCTGCAGAAGAGTAGGCAGCCAGGAAGCCATAGACTAAGAATGCCTATTGCAGGGCTGGCAGCCCAGCAGTAGGACAGTAGGGCAGAGCCCCGCTAAGGCAGCAAGCGTAGCGGTTGTAAGCTGCTCTGGAAGCTAGCTGTCAGCACCTAATTGGAAACACCTGAGGGTGGCTGGGGAGTCACGTGACTGGAAGAGGCAGGGCTCAGGAGGCGTATAAACCCAGGGCCTGAGCCAAAGCAAGAAGTCTGGCTCTGCAGGTGGCAAGTAGAGGAGCTCCTAAGCAGGGCTACAGGAGAGTGACTGCCTAGCATTTGAGCTGTCCTGGAGACTGCAAATAAGAAGCTTATAGCTTGCAGGGAGTAGGACCCAATCTAGGGCCATTTTAGTTACAGCCAGTGCGCTTATGTTTTTGTTTCTGCTTCAGACCAGCAGACTGGATGTGGCTATAAGGGGTGTTGACCAGACACAGAGGGGCACCTGAGGGTGCACTGAGATTTAGCCCACAGTGGAGTGTCTGAGGGGTACACCACATGCACATTTGTACCTGAGAGCCATGAGAGGTTTTGAAGCCCTGGCAGGATCCAGGGCTCAAGACCAGGCAGGCAGAAAGCAAAGGAGGGCAGAGCCTGCAGGGCCAAGGGCCCAGGACCAAGAGAGGTGAAACCAGGGCCAGGGGCCCAAAGCCCAAGAGAGGCAAGATCAGGGCCAAGGGCCCAGGGCTGAGAGGGGTGAAACCAGGACCAGGGGCCCACAGCCCAAGAGGGGTGAAACTGGAGTCTGGGGCCCAGAAGCAAGGTCCAGCACATTGGAGTTAGGCTTAAAGGGCCCAGCCAGGTGAAAGGGGAAGGCAGAAGGCCCAATAAGGGCATGAAGGCCTAAGGAGGCCTGAAGTTATAACCAGTAACATCCACAAGGCATGGCTTTGGGGTGCAAGGAGACCACAAATACTCCTTTAGACAACAGGTACCCTGGGGGCATGGACAGGACAGGAGGGCTCACCTAGTGCTTGAAGGGCAAGACTGGGAGCAGCAGGGTCCAGGAGGGACCTGCTGGCTGACAGACAAGAGCTTGCTCTGGGACCCTTAGGCAGCCTCCCTTTGTGAAAATTAGCCAAGTACATCAAGCCATGGCAGGACAAAGAAAAGGGAGGGTACCCACAGAGCAGGAGCCACACAGTCACCAGGGGGTGTCATGGGCACCCTTGGGGCTTAAGCCTACTACAACTAGCCTATTACTAAGCAACTTAAAACAGCCTTTTTATGAAGCATGAACAAACTGCAGACCAAGGAGCATCTGTTAAAACTTGGAAGATTAGTTGAATAGTACTGTAAGTAGGTTTAGCTTGTATTATCTCCATTACGCATTGAGATTCCAGGCACATTCAGTATAGTGTTCAGTTTTGCCAAAATCTTTATTTCTTATTTAGGGTCTCACTATTTGATATCCAAAATAATAAAATAACTTGGGAAAGAGATACAGTTAGGTTTGATTCCTTAGACCAGTGGTCTCCAAAGTGGGGTGCATGCACCCCAGGGAGTGCGCAAGATGATCCATTGGGGTGCGGGAAGAAAATATTAGAACTTCTATTTTATATTTATATAAATATACATATATTGTGGGTGCATGCTCAAAATGTTTTTACCGATAGGGGTGCATGATCAAAAAAGTTTGGAGACCACTGCCTTAGACTACAATGCTTCTAACGCCACATACAGTAACAAAAAAAAAGATGACAAGTCCAGACACAATATGTGTGGCAGTGAAGGAACCTTATGATTTGCAGCTTCATAACATTCATGATGGCATGCATCAAGCACTAAATTCACTAACATCTCTGCCTCTGCTCACTTCCCTCTGTTCACAATCCAACAAATAATAGAAGAAAAAAATGACTTGTAGCTAAAAAGAGTAGAGCTTTAACATCACCCCACTTCACAAAGAGTATGTATTAACAACTTCCCAAGATCTTCCACCTAGAAATTAAATATAACAGAGTATTACTAGTCATGATACGTTTAGAGGTGTAAGACTTTTAATGACCTTTTACATTTATATACCATCTTTTGCCCAAAGGACTTCAAAATTGGTGTATTAGACGTTCAGCTGGTATGGATCAGCATAGTTCTTAAAAAGACAATGGACCTATGCCAATTTATGTCAGCCAGGGACTTAGCATGGTGCTAAACTACAGCATCACTGAGGGTGATGCCTGAGTAAACATTAAAACAACAATGCAACAACAATGGATAAAAGAGGACATTTTTGCCACAGACATTTTGCTTTGTTATGAGACTTTTAATGCCCAAAATGATATCTTGGTTTTTTCTGTTTAACTTCTTCTTAAAGGCGTCATCTACACTACCAGAAATTCTGCTGGCACAACTTTGAGCACAATCCCAGCCCAAGCCACTCTGGTAGAAGAATCCTTTATTCTGCCAAACAGAGTTACCACGCCTCTGCCTACTGGAGGAAAGCTTTTGCTGCAGTTGGTTGAAAGCACTTTTTGCCAACTGCCATGGTCCTCTTTACAGTTCACCCCTTCCCAGGGTGTACTTCACCCACAGGTAGTACAAGTGCTGTATAGTAGCTGTGCAGAACTACTGTGAGTACATGGGCATGTACACAGTCTGGCAGCTTGGCAGTAGAAGACACCAGAACTTTCTGCTGCTACACTAGGTGAATGTTGACATAGTCCAAAAAACCGACACAAAGAATATATCACCAGGGCCTGTCTTTATCTTGATCAGAAGGCTAAAGGGCTGAAATGACCCTCCTTGGATTTAGACTTGTTGTTCCAGATAGCCCAGCTATTACTACGTGAAAATCTCTAAGCCATATGCTTTTTCTGCAGTGGGATTTCCCATCAAAAAATAACTAAATAGTGTGTGAAAAGTTCTAAGTGGTTTTCCCTAGAGCCTTCTGCCCTCCTAGACTGCTTTCTTCTTCTCTGCCTCCCCTTTTCTTCCCCTCTAGTTTTTCAAATATACATGGTAAGAGAAGACACCATCTGGCACCACAAGCAGAGGAATGCCCACAGGAAGTGTATTTGCAACAGGTCATACCCACTTCCCTGTATTTGCTTCACTCTGTGATAGTAAGGATCAGGTAACAGAAGCAGCAACAGCAAAAGTAACAGTATTCTGCCTCCAGTAGTGTTGGGTTTGTTAGAAGTCAGGCATTTCAAATAAGTGAATTTGTTTAAAGACATAAGACCAGCCCAAGTGGGGGAACAACCACAGGGATTTATAGAGCTGTAAAAGCTGGAGGCAAATAAGCATTTTTAAAAGTCTAATATTCATAGGTTGTGATTAGAGAGATGAAGAGAGAGGGTTTCCTATGCCTCCATCTTAGATCCCCCAAAGGTCCTGGTTTCTCTCTCTTGGTTAGTTCCTTCTGCTTTTAAATCCTGCACAACATAGCAGCAAACAGCCTTTCTTGTGAAAAGGGAGGGCTGGACAACAGCTCCCTAGAGTCCATCACTGCTGGTCCAGGTTCTTGTCTCAAGGGTCTCTTTCAGTGAGCAATGTCAGGTGTTTTCTGCCAGCAGGAGCTAAGTTCTCCAAGTGTCTGCTGAGAAACCAAGGCTCAAGCTTGGAATCAAATACGTACCTCCACAAGTGGCCAATTATGCATCTCATTGGCTATCTGCACATACATAATTCAATTTGCATGTGTACCAGTATACATGCTTATGCATATAAACACTCAAGTCAACAGGCACAAATTTGACTCAAGAAGCTGCATGCGTAACAGTGAAAATCAGTCCTTTAAAGTGCTGAAATGATTTTTATGCTTATGTATGGGAAAGGCCATACCTAATAACTAAATCTGTACAAAACACATTTCCATTTCAGCTGAATCTCATCTTTTTCAGTTCATATGGGTTAACAGCTTATAAATTCCAGGACTGAACAAATCCTTCTCTGCCAACCCCAGTGTTCCAAACCCATGAGCTAGCCACCCACAATTCAGGAGATTGTCTTAAAAACATGATTTAAAAGTGAATTAGGCTTTTTTTTATTTGCCTCTGAGATTGGAAAGTTCTAGGATTTCTGTTTGCAACCATCAAAGCAAAAACTTTTTACTTAAAAAAAAAAAGAAAAAAAAGAAAAGAAAAGCTGAGCTTCGTGAGTAGTCCGTTGTTTCCAAAAGTCAAGAAAAAACTGCAAGAATTACCAACAGTGAAAATCCCCAGACCTCAATACAAATAGTCAAATTTTGCCTTATTTTATACTGAAATTGTACAAGCCTCCCCACACCCACAGTTGCACATAGTTTTTACTCTAGTGTAAACTGGCTCAGGAAGTCCAGGTTCACTTAACACTCAGTCTAGTATTGGTCAAAATTCAAGGTCCCTTGAGAGTTTTCTTAAGCTAGCTTGGAACTAAGACATCCAGATACTATGGAGATTTCTAGTGAATGTAGCATGTGTTGACTCCCCTGGGAAGGTCTTGAACTATATACTTTCATCTTCTTTGGGGTTCTGAATCCTACAAGTAGCATGGTACTGATCAAGTCAAGTGCTGCCATATAGTGAGAGTATTTTCTGCACAACTCAGCCATTCCATGTCCTTTGTGAGCTCCAGAGTCTAACATCATCTCGACCTAAACCACTTCATCCAGTGGTGAGCACATCAAACTGAGTGGCCATTTTATGATGTGCAGTTTTTGGAAAATCCTCACCCTACCTATTATTGATGTTTTGTTTTTTTTAATAAGTCTAAGGCAGGGGTGTCAAGCTCTGAGCCAGTCTGAAGACTGGACCCACCCGCACCTGAGCCAGCGGGCAAGTCTGGCCCATTGAGGCACCGTGTGCAGTGGATTCCCCGTGAAAGACCCCTGTGCTGCAGACAGCACTAGGTCCACTCCAAGGCTTGTGGTGCAGGCCACACTGGCTAGACCCAGTACCACAAGCACTGCTTGTGACCTATCAGGCCAGTGCGGGTTGCACACTGCATGCAGTGCTTCATCAGACTGGCTCTGAACACTGGCTCCAGGGCCAGTCAGGATTGGGCCCCAAGCCATTCATGCCCACTGAAGCCAGCACACAGGGCCAATGCAGTGGAGTGCCATATGTACCCCATGCCAGTCCCCTGTACCTTGGGCAGTGCCTATGGTACAGAGTCCAGCCCATGTACCACCTGCAGCATAAGCCCCAGAGCAGGGACAGCACATGGTGCATGTGGCACATGGGCTGGATCCCATGCCACAGGCACTGCTTGCACCACAGGGGAATGGCATGAGGCACACACTGCCTGCCACACCCCACCAAACATCCTTGTGCGCTGGCTTCAGCACAGCCCAATCTGGACTGGCTGCAGAACAAGTGCACAAGGTTGGTTTGGCATAGCTGCTGAATGCAGCTTGCAACCCAGATTGACCTCCAGTGTTATGAGCAGCACCTGCAGCAATGGGCCCAGCCTACATGTCACACTGCCTTGTGCAGCATGGGGGATCAGTCCGAGATCCACAGGCTGATTCATGTGGCTCCATGGGCTTCCTCCAGCCTTCAGGCTATATGTTTGACACCTCTAAGATTTTATCCTTCCAGAGAGAGAAGCTGTGGGGAGGTCAGGAGCATCTGCGTCATGGGAAACCCCAAACAAGGGGACCTGTCCGACCATCGCAGCCTGGCTGTGCTCCAGAGGGATCTCCTGATCCACTCCCACGGAGCTTTATCAACTTGCCTAATGCACTGAACTAGTGCAATTACAAGGCCGAGGGTTATTTCTGGCGGTGGTCAGCAGCTGGATGAGGAGGAGACATAGAAGAGAGAGAGAGAGAGAGAGAGAGAGAGGGCAGGGGCAGCAGCGGGAAGAACCATCCACCTGCCCCAAGACTGAAGTCCCTGGGGATGGGGAAAAATACCCATCGGGTCTCAAGAGCTCGGAGGAGCTCAGAGAAAAAAAAATGAAAGAGAGAGAGAGAGAGAAAGCAAAAGTGGAAACCTGGGCTCCGCGTTAATTGGCTGTGGCAGGGGTGGGATTAAGTCAGCGTGTCAACAGTCAGCAGAGGAGTGGGAAGAAAACGCTTGGTTGCTGTACATGCAATCAAAAGACTCAGCAAGGGAACAAAGAAGGAAACAGAGAAGAAGCCGTCAGGACTTGGAAATTTTTCCTGTTATTTTCCTTGTTTTCCTTTTTTTATTTTTTTCACCTGGTTGCACCATCCACCTGAACAAGTGTCAGCCAACTTTGGGTCAGGGAAGACCACCATCCTTCCAGACTTAATTCAAAATCATCAAAGACGTGGCAGGAAAGATAACAGGTAGGAGCCTGACCCAAATCCGCCGACTGACGCCCACTCTGGCACCAGCAAGACAAGTTGATGGCCTCAGGACACCAGACCCCACATCTGTATCTGGTGGTGTCATAACAGAAGCCACCTAGCAAGTGATGCTATTTCAGACAGCGGCCAGTGTTACAGGATCCAAGGATGGCTCCTTTTCTTCACAGGTACGTTGCACTCTAAGGATAATAGCACTTTGCTTACTTTCTTTCATAATTTCCCCAGTGCTTGGGATAAATATGCTGCTTTCACCAGTCTCATCCCTTGTCTCTGATCTTTGGGAATGAAAGGAGCAAATGGAAGCAGGTGACTGTACACTTGGCTGCCATGCTTTAGCTTGGCAAGTCTGCACGTGAAGGTTTTGACAGAGTGCTGTGCTGAGCTTACTCAGAATCACTTGAGAGCTGCATGTGGCCTGTTGGCTGCACTTTAGTCACCCTTTGCTGCAGCTTGTGTTGAAAGGAAACGTCAACTGTGCCATTTTATCTCAGGCTCAAGAACGCCCCGTGAAATCTGAAACTTGCATTTCATCCAGACAGACCACTTATGTTGTAGCAGACGGTATTGACATAACCCAAAAATGTTGACGTAACCCAAAAGACATTCTTCCTAACTTCAACTGTGCGTGCAAATGGGGACCTTAATGACAGCTCATTGTTGCAATCTGGCAAGCAGGTTAAGCAAAGATACTTTAAGAGACAAATACAAATACATTACCCAAAAATGCTATATTCAAAGTATAACATGGAGATTTCTGGCAACAGTCAGATAGGTCCCTGAACAGCACCACAAATTTTGAAATAACTGTATTTTAAAAGAGGACTATGAAAGGGGAGGAGATTACTCCTGTGTCTTTTCTTGCTTCTTTATGATGAATAACAAAAGGCATGAAACATTTCTTTTCTATTTTTTTTCCACCTTAAAAATAACAAGAATGTCAAGTCTACCTTCTGTGGTTTTGCTGGAAGACTCCTTGGAAGGCCAAGAGGTGCAATTTGTCAGCTTTCTCAGTCCTTCGCTGAACGGATGGGAACAATGTTCAGACTTTAAATACATCTTTTCTTCTAAGCATTCTCAGTGCTTTGAGTTAAATAGGTATTAATATAAACAAAATCCTCATCATCATATTCAAGAAGGAAAGCAGTACCCACTGGTAAACAAACAGACCAAGTGTATTTACTGGAAGTGTTACCTTTTTCCTGCAAAAATGTACTTCTGAGTATATTGACAGCACAACACAATGAACATGTCTACATGTGCACTTTAATGCATAGTAGCCTATTTTACTGCGCATTGAAGTAGTACATAAACTATGCTATTATGCTAATACACAGTAAAAAAGGCTACTGCGTATTAAGCGTCACCTAAAAAGTATGCACTTATACTACTGCACATTAGGGCAGCCTGATGTAAATTAATTTAGTTTCAGTTCACATTGGAGGTACTAAATTTAATGCACATTAGGAAAAGTGCATTAATGCATGTGTAGATGTGCTCAATGTGTAGCTTGAAACAGGAGTAAGTAAAGACCCTGCAAAGAACATTGTGCAACCATGCAACGTTGTGCAAATGAGTGGACTCAAAGGGAGTCTGGAGATGACCCAAGTCTAATTAGATTATAAGGTAAGTGCTCTGTTCTGCACAGCAAGAAAAACACTGTTGACTCCCAAAACAATGAATGCCAAATCTGGGTCAGATCCTCAGGTGATTAAAGCAGGCATAGCTGAGCTGACCTCACTGGAGCGTTGCCAGCTTACATCAAGGGGAGGCCCTTGGTCATTATACCTATATATAAAGTTATATAAGTGTGCAGGTGAAACTTTGTAGTGCAGACTAGGCCCAAGAGAACTAGATACAAACGTCCCACTACAAATTGCAGCTAAGAAGTACTTATTAAGGGAATGGCTCAAGCAAACAATGGGTGAGACAGTGAGGGTATGGACAAGTGTACCGTTTAACTGCTTTTTACAAGAGGAGGGAGAGCTGTTGCTACAGAGTACACATCAGGAGTTAACAATGAAATGGTTACACCTGTCTGCATGGACCTGTATCACTGCAAGTGAGCTAAATCACCCTGACTTTGATCCTAACTTCAACAAGCTTAAAGTTGCTGGAGTTTTGCTACACTTGTATTGCTATAGAAGCCTGCAGCATCATACGATATCAATACATTTGTTATGTCTGTCTATATACTCAGATGGTCAATTGTGCCAAATACAGTAAGTATCATTTAGCAGATGGACTGGTAATTTAGCATGTGGATATCACCACCACATGGGTTATATCTTTGTGTATATATGTCATGTATATGTCATTACGGGGCAGTTCCTATATCACTAATTTCCATTGCTATGAGTACAGATAATTCTGAGAGCTATTTTGTACCCTTTCTTCTTTGTACTAATAGTCAAGGTCACTTTGAGATTTCAGAGCTTGCCTACATAGCAAAGCTATACAACACAAACTAAGGGGTGAATTTAAACTGATGTAGACTGATATAGTCACTTCTGTCTGGATTTTGGTAAAAGAGTATCTTCAGTTTAAGGTATGATGTTTTGGAAAGGATTAAATTAAGCTGAAAAAAGCCATTTGCTGAAATATGGATGTCTGCATAAGTACATCTGGTAACGCTTTCTTATACAGTCAAGCCCTAAGTCCCTGATTCAGTTAAGAATACAAGAAATATCATACTGGGTCAGACCTCAGGCTCATCTAGCCCTGTGTCTCACAGTGGCAAAGAGCAGATGCTGTGGGTGAGTAAAAGTATTTATGTGAGACCTATCCAGACTGATCTATCCCATGCCCCATGCCCTATGTCCCTCTTCCCTCTACAGCTTCTAGCATTCAGAGGCCTAGAAAGTCCTAATCTGGAGGTTGCACCCTTAACTGATAGACTTACTCTGCATGAATTTGTCTAATTGCCATGTAAACCTTGTCATATTATCAGCCTCTGTATTACCTTGTGGAAATGAGTTCCCCAAGATAATTCATTATACACTGTGTGAAAAAGAACTTTGACTGTTTTAAACCTGTTTCCTAATAATTTTATTGTATGCCCTCTAATCCTAGTATTGAAAGATAGTAAATAATACCTATTTACTTTCTCTATGCCATCCATTCTTTCATAGGACTCTGTGGGCACGTCTACATAAGATGCAATAATGTGCATTAGCCTAAGTTAATGAGCATTATGGATGTGTATCTACTCATATACGCCCATATGCCCTTAATATACATTCACTTAGGCTAACTGCACCTAAATTTGATACCTGCAAATGCAGGTATCAAATTTAGGCGTGATCAGTTAATGTGCATTAACGCATGTGTAGACACGACGCAGCACCAATTTTAGTGCTGGGTCTATCCTGCCAGTAAGGTGCTGGCCTAAGCCCGGCCACAAGAAACATCCAGGAGTTGGGATGCTGGGCCCTGACCCCAGTGCCCCGCCCCCCCCCCGCACGGCCTCCCACTCTGCGCTTGGAGACCAAAAATATTGTAAATATTGTAAATAGTTTTCCCCTTGTATATAGTTTCCCATTTATAAGTGGGGTTTTTTATTGTTGGTGGTTAGGGAGGGTGGTGGAGGGGTTCTGCTGGTTGAGGGGAGAGGGAGAAGGAGTTTCTGTTTGCTGAGGGGGGAAGGGGAAGTGTGGCAGGGGCCTGCCACTTTGTGGGCTTGAGCGGGCAGCAGGGGCAGCCCTGGCATGGGAAGCAGGGTGGGCAAAGAGGGAGCTGCCTCGTGCTGCCCCTGCACTGGGCATATGGCTCCTGGGCAGGGAAGGGGCTGGTCAGGGATCAGAGTTTCCCAGATGGCTTCCAGCTGCTGGCAGCTGGCTCTGGCTTCAACATGGCTGCTAAGTGCTGACAGTCATATGGCCAGAGGCTGGAGCTCCCTTTAATTCCAAGTCCCTGCATGTATAGACACATGTCAAAAATCACTTAATGTTCAATAGATTAATGTGCATTAAATTTAGTTGTGCATAAATACACATGTAGATGAACCTTGTTACTCCTTCCTCAGTTATCCTCTCTCTAAGATGCAATGTTCTAGCCTATTTAGTCCCTCCTCATACAGACGTCTCTCCATACAGGTGGATCAATCTGCAAACTATCTACAAAGAACAATCTCAGCACAAATAGTCAACCCTTAAAGTCCACCAAAAATTGGCAATATTTAAAAACAAATTAACTGAAGAGAATGGGATATCAGATACAGTAAAGTAATGAGACAGTAATAAGTAATGGATTAAAATAAACTTGATAACTAGTCTCCCATTAACATTGATGCTTGTCTATAATTCTTTTAAATCCAACCAGCTGAACAGTACAAGTTTATCAACAAATGGCTTTGGTCTTTATGTGACCAAAATATTACCTAGTTATTATGTTGGCGCTTTTACCCAAAGATATGGAAAGGCAGTTAAGGTCCAACTGAACATCTGATCATTGACAACTACACTTGCAGCCAGTGCCAGCTATAAGAAATTGGAAGGACAATAGGGAATTTTCTCCCTGGATTAGGCATTCCAGAGTGCCCAGATTGACTTCTTTTCCTTTCCCATATCCTTGTGCGACAAGGTATTCAGCAGAATTTGCAGATTCATTGGAATCTGATAAGGCTGTGCCATAAACGCTTCTGTTGTGGCCTCAAACTCTCAACCTCTGGGCTTCCAACTACTTACCTAGTGTCCACGCTACTGGGTTGGGGTCACAGACTGGCTGATTTTTTAATAGAAAACAAATAGCTTTAATATTAAATTGATTAAATTTTCTTTTTAGAGCAAAACCATGATAGGGCTATGTTACTCTTCCTTTCAATATAGAAACATAAGTAAAACCAGCCATAATCCTAAATTCCATAGCTACGAAGAGGTAGGTAAGTGGATAATAAGGAGGGAGGGGAGCCAGGGTTAGGGATTTGTCGCAGGTCTAAAAATCTCTGTGGGTGGTATTCTGCATAGCTTAATCATTGTATAATTTATGCACATACTCAAACCTGTCTTTTATACCAAATAGGTGAATGCACATAGCAACAGCACCGATATTTTTTTTTATGAGTCTGTTTGTTTAATAAAGAAGGGTGTGAGAAAGGGGAATGAAAAGCCTGAGGAGTTGGCAGGACATTAAAGCTGATTCCAGCTGAGTCTAAAACATTTGGTAACTGCAATGTAATAATGGTTTGGTGTGGTTTTGGCAGGACTGTTCCTTTGTGTGCCAATTTTGATGCAGAAAAGGCAGCTAAAGAAGGTAAATTAAGTTCCCCTGAATTGTCAAGACTGCTCGAATGCTATGGAAGAGGTAATTGGGGTTGCCTGGGGCAGCTCCTGTCACATTTCTAGTGGTAGTAGTAGAAGTATCCTTTTGCACCCAGACCATCACAGGACTGTTTTTCTGTACATATCACATACTTCTTTTTCAGTGAAAAATATCTCAAAATGTTATACCTGCTTTTGGAGAGAAATAGCTCAGGCATATAAAATGTAAGGGTGTTTCAGAAACAGCAAAATGGCTGCCCATACTGTGCCTGTAACAAAGTCCCTACAGCAGCAGGAAACACATTATAGAGCACACCCATTGTTTCATGCTGAACACACCTGTGATGCTACTGAGCATGTAAAAAACCATGGCTGCGCAGCTGTCAGTGTGCACAAAAGAAGAACATTCTGTCACTTGTTTTGTGGGCTGAAGGTATGTGTGAGTTTCAGCCAGGACGTAGGCAGCCAGGCCTGCAGTAGGCCACCAGGGATGACCTGGGGGTCAGCAGGGCAGGTAACCAAGAGGGAAGATCCAAGAGACGCAGTCTGAGACATAAGCCAAGGTCAGAAGCCAGGAGTCAGAACTGGTGCCAAGTTCCAAGAAAGATCTGAGATCAGGGTCAAGGAAGCCAAGCCTAGTCAGCATACCAGGGAAACCAGAGCAGGTCCAGCACTGAGGTTCAGGGGAGATGCAAGATCAGAGTCAGAGAAAGCCAAAGCCAAGTCAGGAGCCAGGAGAATCAGAGTGCAGTGAACATGTGGCTTCCAAAACAGATCGAGGCTGTGTGAAGGCGTGCTTGTAGCCTGAGGCTGCAGATGTGCTTATAAGGGATGAGTGGCACTTTTGGTAGCCAATCGGGCTGCAGAGAAGTGGGGCAGTTGCATTAGTCATGTATCAAGGGCAGGTATGGTAGCTCAGGTGCTTGGCCCAACCAGGCCTGATTGATCAGAGGCCCTGACAATGTGAAACGTAGTGAAATTCACCACAGGATTATTGCATGCTATGTTGAGAACTGTAGGGCTCAGTGGAAGAGCTATGAGTAGGGACCTATTTAAATTGGTTCCACGTGCTCCGAGTGGCCTGTGAAAATCCCTTGGTTTCACCATGATTTAGATAGGTCCCAGCTACAAGTAGGTGAAGAAGTTAAAAAATCGCTGCTTGTCCACAGGGGATGAATTCTGGGCAGGCCGCCCAAACAGAGCCATGATGGAGGACAAGGCTGCCAGGGTTGATGCCACTGTACATGCAAACAGATGAGTAAGCATTCATAAACCAGTGGCAGAAGTAGGCAGAACTGCTGGTGGTATTTCATATGATCCCCTGAATTACTAGAAATTTTGTGTCCACTGGGTACCAAAACAACTGAGATGTGCCTAAATGAGAACTGTGGAAGTGTGTACCCTGGTTCTGCAACATATACAAGGCAAAGGTGGGGGCAGGGTCCTCTTGCGCATCATTACTGGGAATGAGACCTGGGTTCACCATTATGATCCTGGGAGTAAAAGGCAGAGTATGCAGTGGAAACACACATCCTTACTTCTGCCCAAAATAATTCTGCACTCAACCAGCCTCTGGTGAGGTCTTGCTCACCCTGTTTTCGGACTGCACAGGACTACTCTATATCCACTTCATGAGGCATGGGGTCATGATCAACAGCAACATCTACTGCCATGTTCTCCAAAAGTACCTGAATCCAGATACTTGGACCAAATGGCATGGATGGCTCGAGCAAAGTGTTCTTCTCTAGCATGACAAAGGGAGGCTGCACAGCGAACAGGCAGCTGTTGAGCCTTTAAATGGACTGGGCTTTGAAATCTTACCACACCTGCCATACAGTCCAAATCTTGCACCAAGTAATTATTACCTGTTTGGACTGTTGCAAGTGGCTCCTTGGCCAAGTACAGACAATCAAAAAGTCCAAGGCTGAATGGTGCCCCACCCCTACCTGGCTCTATACTCCCAGCCAGCCTGTGCCTGGCACAGGGCATGTGGGGGAGTCTGCAGTGGGGGTTTTACTTACCCCACCCTGGTTAGGAGCCAGGCCAATTCCCCTGGCCAAGGAGGGGCCAAGGCCTGGGGAATCTGCCTGGCTCCTGGCTGTTGGGAATGGAAAAGCTACTGCTGAAAGCTGGGGGCAGGGCCTGCCCTGATCCACTGGAGTAGAAAGCACAGTCCAGGGCTGCACAGTATTCTGGGATACTTGAGGACTATGAGTTAAGTTGAATCAGGAGGGAGTCTGAGACAGAAGTTCCATAAACTGGTTTGACCTAAATCAGTTAAGTCTGATACTACATCCATCCAGGTTTACCTTAAACCAGTTTCAGCCATTTTGAAGGCAGTTTAAGTGCACTGAACTTCTGTTCTGTTATAGGTTTAAACCAGTTCCTGATCACTTAAACTGTTTTATGTGTAACTTCTGCCCCTAGTCTTTGTAGGAGCAGATATACCAGTGAGGCAGAGGTGTAACTCACAGTGCAGGAACAGTTGTAACAGCAATTGAAAAACTTCTTCGAGAACAGTATCAAGAAACTTGTGACTCACCTGAATACAATGTAGAGAAGTGATGTGATCCAGTAAATGATCATTGCATACAAAATTGTTTTATTTTGAAATTGCTGTTAGCTTCTGAAATACCCTCATAATTTCAGTGAAATTAAGCATGGGGGTAAAGAAGAAACTGGTTGGAAGACGGGCAGTGAGAAACATCAAACTTGGTTAATAATAAAGTGTCCAACTGATTTCTCATCACTTCTTCTTCTGCCTGCTAGTGTCTTTCTCCACCTGTTAAATATCACAGGTTAATCTGGACCAAAACCCCTAATCTAAATACTTCCTGAACCTTGGGGACATTTGGACATTTAGATTTAAATCACAGCATCATAGAAATTAAGGGCTGGAAGGGACCTTGAAAGATCATCGTGTCCAACCCCCAACTGCTCTGAGCAGGAATACTGCTGAGATCAGCTGACCCCTCCTCTTGAAGACTTACAAGTTTGGGGACTGCATCACCTCCTTGGGAAGTCTATTCCAGATTCTGGTCACCCTTACCATAAGGAAGTTCTTCCTTACATCCAACCTGAAACAATTCTCTAACAGTTTATGGCCACTGTTCCTTGTCCTCTCCTGGGGTGCTCTAGTGAACAGTTTTTCTCCCAGCTCCTGATATTCAGAACTTACATACTTATAGATGGCCACCAAGTCCCCCCTCAGTCTTCTCTTATCCAGGCTGAAAAGTCCCAGATCCCTTAGTCTTTCCTCGTAAGGTTTGTCCTCCAGGCTCTTAATCATTCTTGTGGCCCTTCTCTGGACTGTTTCAAGATTCTCCATGTCTTTTTTGAACTGTGGCACCTAGAACTGGACACAAAACTCCAGTTGGGGTCTTGTCAATGCTAAATAGAGAGGAAGCTTCCTTAGCCCTGCTCATGACACATCAGCTAAGGCATCCCAGTATGCTATTAGCTATGCTGACTACAGCTTTGCACTGGTGGCTCATGTTCATTCTGTGATCAACCATAACCCTGAAATCCCTTTCAGCCATTGTGCTGGCTAGGACATCTCCTCCTAACCTATATTCATGTTGCTGGTTACTTCTCCCCAGATGAAGCACTGCATTTATCCTTATTGAACTGCAGCTGGTTCTGCTCTGCCCACCTTTCCTTCCAGCATGTCCAGGTCTTCCTGGATCTGTATTCTATCCCCTTGTGTGCCTGCTTTTCCTCATAACTTAGTATCATCTGCAGACTTGGCCAACATGCTTTCCACATCCTCATCTAAATCATTGATGAAGATGTTGAATGGCATGGGGCCAAGAACCAAACCTGGCAGGACACCACTGGCCACCTCCCACCAAGACAATACAGATCCATCCATTAACACTCTCTGGGTTCAACTCCTTAGCCAGTTCCCAATCCACCTGACCGTGGATATCTGCCAGCCCATAATGTCCCTCTTTTTTTTATAAGTGTGTCAAGGGAGAATATATCAAAGGTCTTTTTGAAATCCAAGTATGTGACATCAACCGCATCTCCTACATCTAAGCAGTTCATTACTTAATCATAGAAGGAGACAAGATTGGTCAGACATGACCTACCCCCAATGAAACCATTGGTTATCCTTCAGCATCATGCCTTCTGCTGGTATTGAGATCAAACTGACTGGCCTATAGTTTCCCAGATATGCCCTCCTCCCCTTCATAAAGATTGGTACTACATTGGCCCTTTTCCAGTCTTCAGGGATCTCTCCAAAGCACCACAAGTCTTCAAATACCTTTGCCAACAGTCCCACAATGACTCCAGCCAATTCCTTCATCACTCTCAGGTGTAGTCCATCGGATCCTACTGACTTGAAGATATTCAGCTGCTCCAGCTCAACATTGACCACTGGTTGGCAATCCCCCTCCTCCCCCCTGCATCTGTCCAGTATCCAACCAGGTGGGTGACCACCATTTGCATGCAGGAACAACAACACAAAAGATTCATTAAAGAGTTCAGCTTTCTCTTGACTCTCTGTTATCAGCTGTCTTATCCCATTCTGCAAGGGCACCACATTTTTCTTGGTCTTCCTCCTGCTCCCTATATAGCTAAAAAAGGACTTCTTATTATCCTTGATTTTGGTTGCCAACCTGATCTTGGTTGCTGCCCTTGCCTTCCTTATCCTCTCCTTACAAATGTAAGCCATACTTGTGTATTCTCCCTGGTGACTACCCCTTGTTTCCACTGTCCGTAAGCCTCATTTTCCTTTTTTTAAGCACTCCTTGACTCCTTTGGTAAGCCAAGAGGGCTTCCTGGCCCCTTTGTCACTTTTCCTGCATACAGGAATTGACCTTTTCTGTAGGTCAATTCCTCTGAAGATTGTTCCTTTGAGGAACAACCACCCTTCCTGAGCTCCCATCCCCTCCAGTCCCTCTTCCCATAGGGTCTCTCCTACTATTTTCCTAAGCTCATTGAAGTCAGCTTTCCTGAAGTCAAGCACCTCTGCTCTACTGGCTGATTTCCCTGCCCTACAACAGATAGTGAATTCTATCATCTCATGATCACTTCCTCCAAGATGTTAGGACTTAGGCCAATTAAATGTAATAAAATGAAAAATCTCTGAATTTGCTAAATGATTAAATTCCTCAAGTGAATATTTTTTTTTGCAGCAGAGATATTTGCAATGATGTTGGGTTCATAGCTTTTTTTCAGCCTTGACATCTATGAAAAATTTCAGCCCATATCAAGTAGGTATGTCTCAAACTGATAGAAATTGAATCATTTGAGCTTTGGGGTTTTTTTCTGCTTCCCTAATTAGGTGAATTTATCCCATGTGCTCAAGGAAGGTCAGTAGAACTGAACATTTGACTCATTGGTCAGATCTAGACGTGGAGGCATGTGTGGCTTGGGGCGCTGCAAACTCTTGGCAGTGCCACAAACTGCCCACCCAGCAAATTAAAACATGCCCTGCACTGCAGATTCGTAGTGCGGGGCTAAAACTTGCTACTGGAAAATCCTGGTAGCAAAAAAAAAAAGTCTCGAAAAAAGTGGTGGAGTGCACACCACAAGAGCTTCAGCCAGCAGACATGGAAGCTCGGTTCTCCTAGGAGATGCTCTGGCTGCTGGCCAGAGCATCTTCCCTCCTCTAGTTCTGCCCCGGCTTGGGAAAAGCAGGGAAATGGCAGTCTTCCTGAAGCAGACCATTTTGCCCTGCACCAAAGCGCACATGCATGGTGTGCACAGCAGCAAAAAGTAGTGGCACAAATTTGTGCCGCTAATTTTTTTTGCCACTGCAAGCACACGCCCCTCCATTTTGGGATGTGCCCCCATTTTTTCAGAGTCAATGGCTATACTTTGGATTCTCTGAACTAGGCAGGAAAAAAGTAATGCTTTTATTAGTTTTAGAGGAGCCAGAGATTTGCGGGTTCCTTTTTCAGTACTCACAGTGGCTAATGGGAGAAACTGCTGCCCCAAGATTTCATCTTGTGGTGGTGAAAAATGGCTTAGTAAAACTCTTTGGTATAACATGTGGGCAAGTATGTGGGAGAAGAAGAGTGAAACAAATCTGTAACAGGACAGAATGCACTCATGAGAGCTTGAAATAGTGGAATAATAAGACATGCACACATTTCACTAAGTAGCAGCCCACACATGCAAATGATATATAACTTGTCCACAGAGCAGAAATAGTAGCAAGATCCTGAAACTTATTTCCTACCCCAGTCACATGGGCTGGGGTGGGGTTTTAAAAGGTCCCCTGTCACATGAGAGGCATCAGTCATGATGGCAGGGAATAATTCTTCAATCAGAAGTCTTTCAATCAAACAAGGCAGCTCAGAAATGTTAGTGGTAATGACTAAAGCTCGGATCCTAAAAGAATCCTTTGTAGACTGACAAATTCATGCCAGGGGGTTGCTCCCTGAACACCAGAGAACGACTGTATCCCAAATCAGTAACTTGTTTGAAAAAGTGAAGATGGGTAAACCTTAACTCTAAATTTACTGTAGCAGTCAGCAGAGTCTTCCACCCCTTTCCCCCATGCTGTCCCCTCTAGCACCAACTTTACTGAACTGGACATTGTGTGCGTATGCTCAGTGCTTGACTCCCAAAACAAGTGCTCTACTCCCAGCTTAGCAATAGTCTGACATCTCTCTGTGGCCAGAGGAAATGCTACAAGGACACATTAAAGGCATACCTCAAGAAAATGAGTGCCAACAACAGGAGATGGAAGGAGCTCACTGTTGACCGACTCCAGGTGGTAGCCCATTTTAGGATGAGGCATCTTGCCTCCGAGGCAAAGAGAGAGCAGAGGAAGGAATAGGAGAGAAATCCTGACCTACGTCTGCCCTCTCCTGTGGAAAGAACTGCACCTTCTGCAGACGGGTCTGTGGCTCAAAGATTGGACTCAAGTCATCTCAAGACCCATCAATGAGCTGTGTTTGAGATCATCCTCAAATCAAGGGATTGCTGCTGCCACTGGCTATATGACATAATATAGTAATATATTGGTCAGTGTCATAGACTAGAGTATATAAGTTTAGCAAGAACTTCATTGCCTGCTGAGAGGGGAGGCCTGTCCATGACATACTGGTCAAATCCTCTGTGTTCAGATACCTCACCCTCATCCTGACACTGGCCTTGTTATTTAACCACCCATTCAGGCCCCCGCAACTTGAGCAATATTTGAATGACATAGGACAAATACTTACAACTAATGTGACTTAAAAAGGGCTTCTCAAGGTGTTGGTAGTTTTAGGTTAGATACCTTCCCAAGAGCATCTCCCCCTGGTGATGCAGGAGGGTCTGCTGGATGCAGCTGGCCCAAGGCCCATTAGTGCTGTGACAGTTCCAGCCTTCAAACAACTCAGAAAATCAACCAGTTCTTTAGGAGTGTGGAGGAACAAGTGCCTTCACTTAAAACACAAGATTTTCACCTGAAACTGTTTCTATGTCCTGTTGTTACTATAACTGAAAGGCATTATGCTAGGCATTTTTTCAATGTGTTTAGTCTGCGCATTAGACAGCTCCCAGGGCACAGTTAGCTTCTCTGTTCTGTTGATGGCACAGAAGCCTTCCCTATACTGTCCAGGAGCATATTTATGGAAGCAACAGCAGGAAAACTGAAATGACATCTACCCTCACCTGACCTGGTGGCAGGATGTTGTGGTGGCAGACAGATATCACCTCTGAACCACCACTAAACACACGCGTGCCTATGCTCCTGGTAGCTCTGTGTGGCTCCAATGCAGCAACTGTATTACCAGAGCATAGAGTGTACCCTGGGATGTCACCAGCTGCTGAATGGACCACAGGATCCAGCTAGTAGAGAGGATGTGTTTTCACACACCTGCATCCAGCTGCCTGGCAGTAGCAAAAGCCTTACTCCATTCAAGAGAGGCAGTGTAATTCTGTCAGCAGAGTGGAGGATTTTGTGGCTGCAGAGAAACTCTTAGCATTCCTGGACTCAGCATTTTGCCACCAGGACTCCAGTTCAGATGAGGCAGTCAGCACCAGGTAGCAATTTGCATAGAGAAAAAGAGAGATGGGGAGCCTGGTTGGCCAGCACTGAAGAAGCTCAGTGTTGTTGCCCTTGAGCCAACCCAGAATACCCTTCTGAACAACAGCAAGAAAGCAGGGGGAAAAAAACCTAAATACTTTTAAAGAGATAAAAACTCAAAATGTGTTACCCAAATAGGACTCTTTCAACTTTTTTTTAAATCATCAATTTAAATAAATTCAGATTGGCAGCATCTGTTTAGCTGCAGAGCCCCAAAACTAAATACCATCTCTATTCCTTGCCTCTTACTGAAACCCCTTTGAACTCTGCAGCTGGAGCCTGCTTAGCTTCACTTGCCCTCATTATTTGTTACAGACACTACTGAACTCAGTGAATTCCAGACCCTATCACATGGCAGAGATAGTTAGGCACCTTTTGAACTCTGATCCAGGTCATATGACTGGGACCTGGAAATAATTTCAGTTCCTAGCTAGCATTTCTGTGTGTCGGATCCTGATTATATGGTGTCAGGCATCAACTGAATTTTTCACAAAAGTTCAACAAAGGATGACTCTGAATTCTTCGTTTGGGAAAGAGCTGGAAGAGGTAGCTTCAGAAAGTATGTGGCAGCCTACCAAGGGAAAGTGATATTGTCTACATCAAGATCATGCGCCTGACCTATACCAGGGGGTCAATCTTAAAGGAGGAGCAGAAGGAATCTGAACAAAGCCACAAAATACATTGGTTGTTTCTTGAGGCCATCTGGAATGTTACTGAGAGTTCCTATGCTGGTGTAATTACCACCAAGCACAAAAACTGAACTTCAGGGAGCAGCCCCACGACAGCATCTGAACAGACCACTGCAAAAGGAACTATTCTGAGAACAAATGCTGATGTAAAGAGTTGCCCAGAAGCAGCCATCTGCAGTGCCCAGCAACAAGTTTATTGCCCTTTACCAGATCCAGGGACAACACTATATACTGCACGTGCCTTTCACTACATTTTATCCATTAACTATTTAGATAGACATGGATACAATGCACCCCTGTTGCATCTAGTTGGTTTTTGCACTAAGCACCAGTGACAGTGACTGTTCAGATCTGCAGGACCAGGGTAGGGGCCATTTTCCAGAGTCATGTGTCTGGGGCCTGTTTCACTTTTCTACCAGAACTTCAGTATGTCATAGCTTCATAATGTGATCTAAGTAACAGAGGAAGGCTGATTGGCCAGATTACCGGAAACCCTTTCATCCTTGTGGTGACATGTTGGCGCAAAGTTGGAAATAGAGACTCAGTGTTCACATTTCACTAAAATGATTTTTCTCCATGCACTTTATGAGAGAACTAAAAATCAAGGAAAAGTGTCATTTCCATTTTCAGTAATATTTTATTGATTTACTCTGTATAATGCAGTTCAATAACTCATTCCCAAAGAGATGAAATTTTAGCTCTATACAAATAGGTATTAATTTCAAGTAAATTACTGAAGAGTCTTAATTAAGCAATAAGAAAGAAGAAAACATCCAGTCAGGCTGATTAATGACACGCTTCAGACATGTGTTGGGGCACAGGACAAAGTGAAGTGCTTCTAGCGCACCCATGAAGTATAATTAATCAGCACAATAATAACTCCAAACTCCTCCCTGTGCATGGGTGCAGTCAAGGGTTTAAATGTTGCTTCATCCATGACCCTGCAGCTTTCAACTATTAATTAAAAAAAGAAAAAAACCTGGTTTGGGAATTGCTCAGATTTTCCAAAGCAGCTGGTTGTGTTGTGGTTTTTTCCCCCTAATAAAATATGAATGTAGCAGCAGTGTAGGCCTGTGAGACAGCATAACGTATGGAACACCTCAAGGCAAGAGATGCTTTTAAAAATCATTGTAGAAAACCAAACTCTAAAGTCCTTTATAGCCATATACATGCACTGAACTCACAGTGGTGTAAATAAGCAGAGACTCCATAGAGGTCAATAGAATTAAAGGAGTATAAAAGTGATTGAGAAAGAGAGACAGAGAAAGAGGGGAAAAAGGCTCCATCCACGTTTCTCCCCTTAGACTATGGTGTCAAGGAGGGCAGAATATAATTCTGGGTTTACTGAAGCATGCAATATCTCTTTATATTTTCTGCCAGAAGACTGGAGAAGTAATTAGCATACAGCTGCAACCCTTAGGAGAGTAGAACAGAAAGGACTGGTGCAGAAAGGTTTCTTTAGAAGAAGCAGTAAAACAGTATAGTACAAACATACTCTCCAGTGGTGTAAATCAGGGTAGCTCCATTAATATCAATGAAACCATGCTGATTTAGACTAGTCTAGCTCCCCAAGGTCAGTTAGGTTAGAAGTCTGAGCTGAGAGCAAACACGGGAGTGGAAAGACCAGGGAGGAGAATCCAAGTGGCAAAGAAGCATGCATCACAGAGATGCCTTCAGTCCCCCAGCCTTCAGTCCTACATGCAACATGAACAGGAGAAGGCAGTGGGGGAAATGAATAAATAAATCACAAGCCTGACCTGGCTTCCAGGTTGCTAAGTTCCACTAGAGCAGGTTCTGCAGTTGGACAGTCCAAGAAACTTGTGCTCTTGCCATCCCTTCTGAGCAACCTTTATAGGAACCCCCGCACACACATACCTTTAAGCTGTAAGTAAACTTGGGGGTACCCATTCTTTGTAGTTTATACAAGCTGAGCTTATTGCCCTCACCATAGGCTCATTTTACTCCTCCACTCCTGCCCAAGAGTGTCCCATCCTTTCATTCATGTTATGGTCCCTTTGCAAGCACAAGAGACCTAGCCAAACACTTAGGCCTAGCATTTTCCTGATATAGCTCTACCAGTATACGGTACTAACAAATCATTCAGGTATGGGTATAGTTTTAAAAATGCCTTTGCTGGGATATATTTTAGGTTGGTTAAGCAAGAAAATAAATGGTACCAAAAAAAAAATCACCCCCTAGATGACATTGCTATACCAGCCAAAGATTCCAGGTTGGACCTGATGTAAGAGAGTGCCTGAAGTTAGTTTCCAAGGCAAGGTCTAAGAGTCAGGCAGACAAATGCCATATGAGAAACCGATCTGGGCACTAAAGAGACATTTCCTGATGTACATTAACCGATATGCCAATAAAAAAGGGGTCAAAAGTCCACCTGAGCTCGACAGGCCAGCGGGCTAGCATGGTTCAGATATGCCAATTGCTGTAACGAACAGCACACTTGTGAGTGGTGTGGCTAGCATCATGGTCAGTCACCTTTGACTGTGCAGCGCAATGACCAGGTACCTATTTGCATCTGGCATGACTGGAGGCAGCCTTCAATGTGAATCTGGAAGTGGTCTCCTTTTAACTGTCACTGTTAAAACAGCGTAAAGAAGAATTCTCTTTGCAGTGACTGTGTACAGAGCTGCCAATTTTTTAACAGAAAATAGCTTCAGTGAAAATATTCAGTTTTGGTGGAGACAAGGCCACCTACACATCTTTTCCTTTCTTCCCCCACCTCCCCCTTTCCAGTCATTAATTTACTAGCAGCAGCTGTGATTGTCTGGAGATACAGAACGAAGCACAAGAAGACCATGCTGTATCTCATACCTATGCTGTTAGTTCAGCAATATTAGAGGATTATTTTTTAAGACTTTCCCCTGTTGTATGGAGGGCTGGAATTGAAAAGAGGAACTTAAGAAGATTGTCATGCAGTATATTTGTTATTCATTTTGTTGTTGTCACAGCACGTAGGATTTGTGTGCATTTAAGATAACAACTTAGCTATGTTCCCTTCACTTTTTTACTTATATTTGCTGGTTGATGGGGTGCCAAAATACAAAATACAGCAACTGAATCAAAGAAGGCTTAAAGTAAATACCATTGAGAATACAGGGCAAACCATGCAATGATGGTGAGGTGGGCAGAGGGAGGGGCCACATGCTGTTTTAACAGATGCCTCTCCTAAATGAGGAAAGACTGGAGAAACCAGCTGCCTTGACGAAAAATCCTTCCATATGTCACCAAACACTTGAGTTGTCACCAGTCCTTTCTTTTACAGGACTGTTGCATTCGGTTTTTATTTGCCTATACCTTTTATAGTGTTGTAAAGGGGTTCCAGTCATTAGTTATCATTATGTGGCTTTCCGCACTGCGTAGCTGATTATTTTGTCTCATTTACAGTTTCAGTACCAGTTTGGACTGATCAGTACATGCCTGGTAGACTTGTCCTCAAACTGCAATTTATATTGCATCTGCATATAGTGAGTTTGCCTTACATCTTCTTGTTCTCCTCCTTACGGGCCTTCTTCTCACATACCCACAAAACAAGACGCTGTGGCTGCAGGCACAGACACTTATATCCTTTATCTGTGCCCAAGCACAAGCACATTACTATCTACCTTCTCTCATTAGGAACCTAGGAATTGTCATATCAGATCAAAACAATAGTTTATGTAGTTCAGGATGCTACAGGCCATCCATTTCACCCCTCCATCCTCCATTTCATGCTTCTAAAGGGAACAGTCCATCAGACAGTTACAGCTGCCACCGTTCCAGCAGTCCACTCTAGTGTCATATTATGCACAGCAAAATGCAGATGTCATTTCAGCACATGCTAGTCTACTTCTGCTGGTAGGCACAGGTAATGATAGCAAAGAAGACCCATTAGCCACACTGACATACACTAGTTTCATGCCCAGAGTCACTGGCAAGTCTGTACTCCAGTTGTCAGCAGATGCTAAAGCCATGCCACAACATCTTTACTACTATTATTTTCCATGCTGGCTAGATTAAGCAAGCACATACTACACAGTCAGATCCTCATGCTGCTTGAAGACATACCCTCAATCACTGCTCCTTGTTTAGGGAAAAGGGGCACTGGACTAAGTGTCAGGGGTCTTCGGTTCAGCCCTTGCTGTACTTGATACCTAGAACAAGTCACTTCACTTCTCTGGGCCTCTCCTTTCAGCATCCCTGTTTGTTAAATAATGTTTTTGTAGTATCCAAAACTACTTCTTCATTTCCCATCTGGCACCGATTTACAATACAGCTTTAAAGGACACTGTCAAGAACTCTAATGTAGTTTTACTCTTTTAAAGTCTATTGTTTGCATTATCCCGTCTAAAAGGCTGAGAATAAAATTTCTCCCACTATTGATTTGTTTCTTTTCTATTTGGCAAATATTGATTTTTTTTCCCTTGTGTTTTTAATGGAGCTTGAAATTAACACAAATCTGTTTGTTCTCTTCCTTGTTTGCATTAGCATAGTTTAAGCAGCAAAATTAGGTAGACATTACCTTGGAAACAGAACATAGTGTTACCAACCATTTTGTGTAGGACCTACACATACAGAAGTATTGAAACACAATTCCTCTGCAGCAGTGATGGATGTTGCTATCACCTGGTACTTTGAATCTGGAAGACAAACTGGGATAATCTTAAGGTATGTTACATTTAATGTTTCGATTACCATACCAAGTTCTTACAGATCCTTCTTCTTTTTGGAAAACAGTGTTTCAGCATTTCCTTTTTCCCCAAAATCTGTAGTTACAAAGTGAATAAAAGTTACTTGGCATAGCTGTATATTCCTTAAAAATAGAGCATTATTTTGTAAAGGTTGCAAGGCACAAGTCACTAACTCTGTGTATATGTCTACAGAAACTGCACAGCCAGAAGCGGTGGTATGTCATTCTGGTGAAAATATTTAGGCCACCACTGCAGTCCAGCAATTGCTACTAGAGGGCAACAAAGGCAAGCATAGTCTAAAAAGATCTGAAATATCATCCAGCAGAGGGCAATAGTAGGCATGCTTGAAACACTGGTAAGTGTAGGGCATGCACTACACTAGCACGGAAGTGAGAACACTGATGTCCAAATTTACCAACTTTGCTAAGCAAACCCAACAGGAACTTGTCTCTGATCCAGCTAGTAACAGCTGTGCCAAGCCTGTACTGGATGGAAATTGTTCACTGTAGATTTTAAATAGTGTTCATCTTTATCAGTTACTTCAGAATAGGATATGACTCTTTTTCTGGTGTAATATTACAGTAACCTCAAAACAAAAATATCTAATGGAACACTGTCATTCCTGTATGTTCATATCCTTTTTGACCAGGATCCTAAAGGTATTTGTAATCTTCTTGTTCAGTTTTTAATAAAGAAAATAAATAAAAATAACAACATGCTTGAAGGAGAGTTGATATGCAGTTCTGCTGAGGTTTTTGTTTTGGTGACTTGTCTCTGGCTCACAGTATCACCTAGTAAATGAAACTTCTAGCTTTACAAATTGCTGACTCGCTGGTTACTAATTTACTCAAGTGTGTCTTCAGTGGCTGGGAGCAGAGACAACAAAAAGCAAACAGTAACACTTATTGTAATTTCCATGTTGGTGTATGCAGTATAATAGATGGTTAGCAACTGAAGGGCAGTTAGTGAGGCAAAGTAGAAGTGATGTGTGTGCAGGATGTAATTACAGCAGTAATGTAATAACATTCCATGTTAGATTATTATGGGGTCTGTTCTGTCCTTGACTTGCATGCATAACTCCCATTAATGATAATTGAGGTTATGCACGTGAATCACCAGCTGAGCAGATCCCTAAATTAATTACATGTAAAATACCTGTTTAGTTGTCTTAAATGCACTGATATATTTGCCCAATACAAATGTTTACAGTCAAGACAGAACTACCATGGGGAAGAGAAGAAGGGTGGGGAAGAATGCAGTGATTTAAAATTCAGGTTGAATAATCAGATTTTGACAAATGGCCTTGATGAGGAAAGATTGGCTCTTGGCCATCCCTGTCAAATGCTTTCTGTACTTTCTTCAGAAAAAACAGTTCTGGTAGAATGAACAAGCGAATTCTGCTTTTCTGTAGCATGTTTCATGGACGAGGTACCTTTACAAATGAATGGATTAAATGCTGGCAGCCTGAGCAGACGTGGCAGCTATTGTGTGTATAGCAATAGCTGCACCCAGACTTGCATGTGACATATGACTATTTTTTTTTTCCTTCTTAGCTGTGGCAAACCACAATCCTCTGGACATGAACACTTTGATCAAGCAGATGTGATGACAAGTGGACAACCCAGTGATGATGCCTGTGCATATGGTAGGAGATGCTTGGGTCTGAAATTTAAACTGCATGTTTTAATGATGGGTCTCATTCTGCAAACAGTTATGCACAAGTGGTAGGGGGAATGCTGTGTAGGGGACTGAATTCATCCTCTCATTCTTTCCCTCATTTATTTCTTTAAAGTACAGCAAACTCTTTAGCCTCCATTTTGATGACCCCTAGAAATGGGCACAATAAGCATTCCTAAAATGTTTCACTTGGAAGTACAGCAATGAACTCCCTCTGACATCCCCACCTCTAGCATCAATCTGTTTATATACTGTAATTAGAGTAGGGCAGGAGTTGTCAACCTTTTCCATAAGGGGACTTGTTTTTTTTACCCTGGGAACTCCTTGAAATCCCCTTCTCAGCTAACCAGGTCTAGATGGGATTCCCCAACCATTTGGCAACACAAGAAGGGCAGGGTGGTCAGACCCCTCTGACACCTGTTTGTGACCCCTTGCAGGCAAAGGCAGTCCTGGTGATAAGAGTTCCTGCAGTTAAAGCAGCCTCTCTCCAGGCTAAGAACTGATAACCTACAACAAGATATCTGATCCTTAAAACCCCTACTGACATAAAGTGAATTGTCTGAAGTCAACAGTAGCCAAGAGGGCTCTGATCTCCTGAAACTGAGGTGATGTATTTACTGGTAATAGTTGCGTTAAATATTTACAGTAAGAGAGCAGTTAGGAGTCTCTTATGCCAGTTGGCATACTAACACAGACAGGAATGGCATCTGTGTGTCCCACAAAGGTAAAAACTACAATCTATGAAATTTTAGGTGGAAAAAAATATAGATAGGTGGCATCCCAATTATGAATTTAGATGTCTAATTTTAAGCTTTTCAATTTAAAAGTGTTGGCCTATGCATTTGCTTCAGAAACCGCCACTTGTTAATCTGTTGGTTTTACTCAGATGAATAATCCCTAACCTGAACTAGTCTCTGAATAGAGGTCATGCTTATAGAAGCCCTAGTAAAAAAAAAAAAAAAAAGTGTGTGGGGGGGGCATATTGCACATAACAGCTGTTGGCTTTAAACACATGCTGAAGCACTTGGCTGAGCTGGAGTTTTTAAAAGTTGCTATGAGCCCATCCTCCATTTCTTAAATACTTTCCATTTAAAAACATACAATTAAAGATGAAGGAAAATGAATACATCACAAAATTCTTAGCATCCTGACAGGGCATTGCCACTGTAGTGCAATCACCTGAAAGGAAGGGGAAATGGCAGTTCAGGCTGGCACTATGCCCTTGTGTAGGCCTGTGTTGGCTAGGACTGAAACACATCAGTGCAATCTTTTCAGAAACCAGCTATGCCTTGGCACTGGCCATTTAACATGCAGCAGAGTTTACACGCGTGCACTGCAACAATTACAGGCCACAATCCTGATCTTACTGAATTCAAGAGCAAAAGTCCTATTATTTTGGGGGGAGGGAGGTGGAATCAAGCCAAAGACGTCTAACTACATGGAGTGCTATATACACAAAGGACTTTGTGCTACCTCTGGCTATGCTCCTGTCTCTTTCTCATGTCATTTTGAATGGCTCGAATGATTAGGGACAGAAATATTTTGCAATTCAAAATTTTGACAAAAATAATCTACAATTTTTCATTTTTTTTTTTTTTCAGCAATGAATTTAAGTAGGAAAACCAGTTGCTCCACAATTAGGGGAATTTATCTGCTGCAGCCTCGTCTGGTTTCCAGCCTAGGCTGGGTAGGAAGATTCTTTGATCCTTTCATGAATCCACAAGGAAGCTGACTGCAACCTGTCTTAACTGTCCGACATGTATAAACGGATCTGTATACTCAAGCTACGTTTCCTTCTGAATGGAAAACATCCCTTTTCTGAAAATGTGAAAAATACATAGGATGTAACACCTGTTTTTCATACTTCACTTCTCACCAGTAGCACTCAAGGTGCTTTACAAAGGGTATCAGTATCCATTATCCTGCAGGAAACTGAGGCACACAGTAGCAGTGTGACTTGCCCAAGGTCATTCAGCAGGCTAGTGGGAAAGCCATGAATCAAACAAGAAATCCAGAATCCTCACCTCCTGGTAGGCCTAATAAACTCTTAGTTAGGAAAAGAGTAAAGATGAAAAGGAGCTGGGCAACATTCATCCCTGATATAATGTGAATCACTTTACCCCGTGATGTGTCTTTCTCGTATGTGCTATATTCTTATAGTCACATTCCGTGCAATGATCAAACATCCTTTTTTCAGCTGTCTAGTGGTTAGGAATTTAACTTTGTAATTTCACAAATATTGATTAATTGACTTGAACTCTACTGCTCTTTACGATCTACAGTAAATCACATTTTATTAGAGCTTTTCCTTTTGCATTACAAGCGGCACTTCAGCTGATGCCCCAAGTATTATTTTGCTTAATAAAGTATTGTGCATGTATGCTGCTCTATGAATCATAAATAATAATAATTATAATAGATCACATATTGCAAACACAACCAAACCAATAAAATGGAATTTGCCTTATTTAGGCATTTGTGGTGGCATTTTTAAAATGCTAGCAAATACTGTATATAATGCAGCCCTCGATCACATTGAAGAGTGCTTATGTAGGTCATCTCACTGAAGGCCACTGTGGCTTTCTGCAAAAGTGGTTCTTACCAACGTGTGTAAGAACTTCAGGAGCCAGTCTACAGCTAGGACCTGGTAACCTTCGGTAGGGTTTGACAGAAGGACGCCTTTTATCTTAAGCCTGGTGCCCAAGCCTCCATTCTCTCTGCTGCATTTTAAGCTTGCCTGTCTGAGCACTGTTTTTCTTATCCTTACTCACCCAACCTTCCTACAGTTAATCTACCATCCTCCCTCAATTAACTCAGAAGCATCAGACGTCTGGCTCAGGGTGAGAATCAATTAGGCTGCTCTAATGCCCTGTTGCTGACTGTTCAATGACAGAGAACAGTGCGCAAACTACACAGCTGGTATTGTCCACTCTTAGAGGTACCTACCCCACTGCCATAACATTACCAACACATCCCCCTGAGTTTACGTTAAAACCTTTCGGTGGCTCATTACTACTGAGGAGCCGTTACCTCTCCTCCCTGGACAGCGTGCACCTTGCTGCTATACCAAACACATGCTGGTGTTTAAGAAGAATCTTACAGGAAAATTGTACACAGCAGGCATTGTCAGGGCTACATGGAATATCATTTTGCTGAATCCGAACAAAAATAATAATACTAATAAAAGAAATCAGAGAACACTGACATTTGTTATCTCACTCCTTGCAGTACTTTGTTCTTTGTTCATCTCAAATTAAATAAAACCTAAGCAGCAGGTGTTACTGTAGATATGTAAAGGGAGGAGGGAGAGAAAACCCGAGCCACACAACTCTTATGCTGGAAAACCTCATGAAAAACACACTGCCTTTCCAGAACCCTCTTTCTAGTCAGACCCCCTGCTGAGATAAAAGGTCAGGGAAAGAAAGCCAGCAAGAGAAAAAGGTATTTTGGTCGGAAGACAAATGCAAATTTAATACAAGCTGGTACCAGCACCGATAGGCCAGAGTGATTATATTCTTTGAATGCCAGATGTTAGAAGCTTTCATAAAGGGAACCCAGATATAATCCATTTAAAAACAAATATAGCCTAGATAGATTTCCCCTGCTGCAGAGGAGAACTTTTTCAAGCTCTGCAGCAGTCTTTCTGGAGAATTTGGGTGCTATGTCCTGGGTGATGTGCTGCTGCCACCTGCCGGTGCCTGGCATCCCTACAGTTAGGGGAGAAAAATAGGGCCAGCCAACCATGCAAACAAGGATCTTTCTTTTTAGCTCTAAATTAGACCTCTTATATGTCCCTTGTTTCTTAGGGAGCCTTTCGCTGTACCCCACGTTGCATCGTTGAAAATTACTAACATTGGACAGAAAGAGACAAAGGAATAAATGTAGAAGAAGAGTCGTTTATGGTAAATGAAAGACTCTAACAGCCTCCTAAGCTACTGGCATTTATAATTTAGTTATTGGTGGGGGGTCCATGTTACATTCAGCAATAAGATCTTGGATGGTTGAGAGGTATTTTCACAATCTCAGGTTACTGTGAAAAATCAAGAATTCACATTTGCTCCCTTTTTAAGGATGCTGCTGCTCATCAATTTGTACTGCTGAGCAAGATGCAGTGAGAACAGAGGTGGCAAGTGAAAGAAAACAACAAACAAAATATTTGGTAAAAAAAATGGAATAGATTCAAGTCAGATTAAAATTGCCAGATCTTACTGAAAGAAAATAAGGTCACTTAGATTTTTTAGAGAGAGAGTGATAGCAAGAAAAGTGGGATTAAAATGTAATTCTTTCTTTACTCCATAGTAGAGTCAGGTTTATCTGGAAAGAAAAAGGCTCAACTACATTTAGGTTCTTTATTTCAAATCCTAGCATGAATATAAAGCAAATCAGTCTGTGCCTGGAACTGCGAAGACATGGAAATGTTTTGCTTAAAAATCACAGGGTGTTTGTCCATTTTCTATAGTAAAAATGCAAAAAACTTGCAAGACTATTTGATTGTTGTTTAATGCAGGTAATTTTGTTTTCAAATAACAGAGATGCTGGGCTATTCACTATAAGACAAATCCAGTCCTCAGCAGTTAAACCAAGGATCTCAGCAGGCTGCTTAGGAGACCTGTAGGGGAAAAGAATGGGAGGAATCCATTCCTAGCACCAGGGAGCAGCTGGTAAGCTTCTTTGTGGAAACTGCTTTGCAGTTTTAACATGCCCCCCTAGTACGTAAAGATGAGAGGCAACAGCGGATTGTCCAGCCATGCCCCACAATTCTCAGGGCTCTGCTTGAAACACCCCCTGCATACGGCTACATCTGAAGCACCCACAGAATTTGTCTACGTGCTGTCACAGAGTGGGTTCCCCCAGCATGGCACTCCCCAAGTATAGCCTCTTCTATGCAGCTGAAGTGTACCAGTTGTACCACTGGGCATCCGCTAATCTGCAAAGTCTGGGCAATGGTGATCCATAGCAGTGCACACCTGCTATGTTGCAGACTCCATCAGAATGGAAAACTCTCCCTAATGTGACCAATTCATGTATTGTAAAACAGTTGTTTGTCCCATTTCTCCAGGTATAAGAAGCCACTAGAACGCTAGTGTCATCAGGGTCTTATACTACCTACAGTTCATATTAACATGGTGCTTCACATAATTATTTAAACCTGCTTCCCCCAAAAGACAAAGATGCCAGAAGCATGGGAGGCAGCTTGACCAGGATCTGAAAGTCTTCCCTGTCAGTTGAAGATCTGATTAACAAATCCTATTATAATCTAGGGAACAAGTCACTTAGGGAAGTTATGAAATCTCATTCAGTTGTGGTTTTCAAGAAAAGCCTAGAGAGACATCTGGGATGAGTTAGAAACTGCAAATCCTGCATCTCTAATTGACCCCCCGGGGTCTTTTCCAGCCCTATGAGTCTATAACAAACAGGCAACTAAAGCAGGGCAAAATCTTGTCCTTACACCCTTGCCTCCTCATTGACTTCATCTGTAAATTTAGGCTCAGTGCAGATCTAAGTTGTAAGTGGATGCAAACCTTTGGGCAGTCTCTGAGCAAAATTCTGAAGGGACATGAATGTAACATCAATTGATAAGCATAATAATTGTAGCTTGTGCAGTAACATGGCAGGAAGGGAAAGCAGAGGCTGGGTAAGCCCTATTGCTTTATCTCAGATTCTCAATTTGCCTTTCCTGTTACAGTTGCTTTTTGTCTTCCCTGGATGCATCTAAACGTTCATTAATGCGCCTTAGATACTGCACAATTAGTTTAGTACTTGCTTAATAAAGTACTAAATGCGCAGTAACTAGAGTGCAGTAGCACAGTAGCACTGATGCATAGTTATTTTGTGACACATGCATTTGCCTAATAACACAGCAGAGTAGGCTATTAGCATGGTTTTTAACTGCCACACTACTATGTCGTGTTATTAGGCTACTGTGCAGTAAGCATCTTGTGTAGACACGTTCCCTGTGTATGTTAATTCTAATTTTGCATCAGCCACTACCAAGATTGAAGTACATCTCAATACATTACCACTCATATCAGCTTACTTCTTATCCCTTCTCTAAGCCATGTCAGTCTGCTATGCAACTACCACTCTGTAACCACACATCAGTGGCTGGGGCTACTTTGCAGAATCATTCATTTCCAAACAGGGATTTCTTCCTTCTCAGATGGTGCTGGTGCAACAAACAAATGACCATTGTCACTGCAGTCAAACCACAGGCAGAGGCTATCACATTTCAGTGACTTCTTTGGGGTCCATGGCTTGGCAAGGAGCTATATAGCTGAGATGGGATGGGACAGAGCTCCTTCAACTTCACTTCTAGTTATGGAACAATTATAGCTGGGTCTGAAACAAAACTCATTTATCTTAGGGTAGTTCATGAACTAGATTCAAACGTGGTAACCCACTCCTATCGCTATAATGCATCAAATGCAGCCAAATACCTGAAACGTGTTAATGTTAACAAAGTTTGGATTCCAGTCTGAACACAAACTTTGCAGCTTGGGCATATATTTAGGAAAAAAAATAGACTTTTTAAGCTAAGGTTTTGCATAATCAAAGTAAGGAACTCTGTCTACCCAGGTAAAACTCTTACCTTTGCCCTCACAGTCCTTAGTGTTGACAGCTGCTCTAAGCTCTTTTTGCCTGGTCACTCTGAAATGCATATTGCTTTCTCCCACAAAGTCCATCCCAAAGCAACCACCGAAGTTATCTTACTTGTCCATATTTCTAAACTATGTTACAGAGCTCTCCAAATCCTACCACAGTTTTCTACTGTTTTCATTCACCAACTTCCCCCACTTCTCTCATGTGCGGACATCTTCTATACATAGTTTTTAAAATCAATATTCCTTCCCTCGGATGGCCAATTCTCCCCGAGACCTATCTTTTTCTCTTAAGACTTCAGACCCCTGCTAGCTGATTATATTATTAGTGTCTTTAAATGATAGCAAAGAAAAATCTGGATGCATGTAGAGCCAACCGGAGCATGGAGAAGGAACCAGACTAGGCAACTGCTACAACAGGGAAAGAGAACCAGAAGCACCCATCAGGGATCACATCATCAGTAGAACTACAAGTGCTGGTCACCTATAGAAGTCAGTATCATCACATTGAAAGCTACTGAATGACACAGCTAAGTTTTCACAGGAAAATGAACTGCAATTTAAAAACCTAATGGTGGGTCTGATCTGCATTTGGCATAAATCAGCATCATTGCACTGATTGTGAGGGAGCTGCATGGATTTACGTCAGCTGAAAATCCATGAATAATCCTAGATAGGATGCTTACTCAGTTAAAAAAACTGCTTTAGTTATATTGATTAGCTTTGGGCCAAATAACTACGGCATTCCCATCCTCAGAACATGCATTCCAGTCAATACCAAAATTAATTTGTGTACCAACAAATCCAGAGCTATCCAGGAGGGAGCTGAATGCAGTATATAATGAGGACAAAGGTGGAGAAAGAAAGAATGTAGATAGAAATCTGTTTATGAGAATTATCGATAAAAGAATTAAGTGTTTATAGGAATCAATTCTGTGTCCTGAAACATTTTATGCACTTAGTCGTCAGAAGTAATGGCAACTGTTTCCACACTTATTGTTTGGTGAATAAATTGATTAAAAAGTATCTTATCCATTTAAAAAAAACCCAACTAGTATTTATATTAAAGCTGCACTTGAAGGCTCTACCAAGATCAAGGCTCCACTGCAGCAGGTGTAGTACATACATATAGTAAGAGATTTTCTTAAATGACTGCCAGTCCAAATAGACAAGACAAGACTGGCAAATGGTGGAAGGAAGAAGAGATTTATGAAAGAAGAATAATTACCTCCATATTATTGATGTTGAACTGTAACATGAGGGAAATAATATGCTTAAGGGTTTGCTCAGGATCACACTGGAAGTCTGACATTAACTGGGAACTGAGCCCAGATCTCCTGGGTCCCAACACAGTCTCTGACTAGCAAGGCTATTTGTCCTCACCATATCAGTGTTAACCAAAGGGCAAGAAGAATTAAACTGGTCTTCATGGCTAAATTAACTCACCTAATGTGCTGTGGAATGTCACTGTGCAAGGGAATGTCACTGTGAAGAGAACAGGATAAGGCATGCTAAAGAAGAAACACTGACACATTTGCTTTAGTGGAGTTCATCCTAATGCAAAGCCTGTGCCTAAGGTGGGATCTAAGTGGTGTCTGTCCAGGTGCTCTGAAGACAGGACTTTTCCCACTTGAGCATGTTGATGCACAGACAGCAGGGCATGAGGCACAGACTGCACAGCAAGGATGATGATGAATTGTTGTTCTTGGAAGGTAGCTATGAACTGGACAAAACTCTGCATGATTTTTCCTCTCCCAGAAGTTGCATTATAGAACATGTAAACTGTACATCTAAAGTAGAACAGACATAATGAAGTATACTCTGGGCCAGGATGTCAAAGGTATGGTCTGTGGACTAGATCCAGCCTGCAATGCTGCCAGGGGGTCTTGGACTGAGCCTACACACGGCATAGGGCATGTTCAAAATCAGCCCTGTCCACTGCACGTGGCATGCAGGGCCAATATGGCATGCATTGCGTGAGGCTAGTCTGGTACACATCGAAGATGGTATAAAAGAGCAGTCTAGAACATGCTGCATGCAAGTGCACGGGGCTGGTTCAGGGTGTGCAGTGCATGTGGTGCCTGCACAAACCTACCCTGAGCGCTGGATCTGGCACATGGGGCTGGCCTGCAGGTCCAATCCAGCTCATAAATTCTCTCCATGCCACTCCTTCAGCCCACAGGGCCTGATGTGTTTGACACCCCTGCTCTGTGCCTGTTTCAAAGCCCACTGAAGTCAATGGGGGTCTTTTTATATAACAGGCATGTTCCAAGGCCAGGAACATCCAGGAATACACCCAATTAAGTGCAGGGGAAAGGCTGCCAATAAAGCTTGCAGATCATTTCAGTACCATTGTATTATAAGAAAAGGTAACTATAGTTACGACACTTGTAGGAAATGGTAAAAAATAGTAACTGTCAGCCCATGCCAGGCAATCAAAGGCAAATCAGTTTGGTGACAGGAAAATGGATCACAGTGTTGTCAGCTTTCATGATACATTGTGTGTTCCTTAAAGCCCCACCTCCTGGAGTCATGTGATAATATGAAAATCTGTTTGAATTTTTAACAAAGCTTCTAGTCCTCATGGTTAAAGAGAAAAGTTCAAAAAAATAGATTTTAATGACTCCCAAACAAACAAAATACAAAATGTATGGTTTTAAAAAAATTCTTAC
>NW_017729006.1:17546148-17575288 GCF_001723915.1 Gavialis gangeticus | reverse complement strand
TCTGCCCCTGCAATGTTCCTCCTGACTCCAACCTCCTCTCCATTCCACATCCTAATCTTCCCTTCAGGGTACTTCAACCCTTTCACAGACCTCCCCTGTCCCCTGCTTCTAGTCCTCATGGTTAAAGAGAAAAGTTCAAAAAAATAGATTTTAATGACTCCCAAACAAACAAAATACAAAATGTATGGTTTTAAAAAAATTCTTACTTTTAAGGCAATCTCTTGATTTTGGAAAGCCTGATATGACTTTTTTTAAACATTGGCAATAGTGTAATCAATCCAGGAACACAGTGCAGCAAAGGACAAAATGATGCTAAGAGCATAGCTGAACACCAGAGCACCCTACCAGTCACAGCAGCCTTAGAGATAGATTCTCAGCTGGTGTAAACTGGTAACACTCCATTGATTTACACAAATAAGCACCTACAGCATGAACTAAAAGTGGGGGGAGAGGTACAAAATATCCACAAAACACATTCAAGCTTCCCTCTTCCTCCTCTCTTTTATTTAACTTTTTTTTGGCATTTGGACAGAAAACATGCTGGCATGTCTTTTACAACACTATGATGAAGAGAACTCAAGCTGCTCTGCCTGATATTAAAAGATGCGGCATTTGGTAATATTTGGACAGAGTCCAACTGCTCAACTGCTGAACTGCAGTTTGTAACGTAAGCACAGCTTGAAGGGAAAGCAGCAAAAGGGAAGACAAAAATGAAAGTTATCAACAGGAATAAAAGAACATACGAGCAGAAAAGCAGCAGGAGGAATAGTGTCTGAGGAATGGAGGAAAATAGACTGACTGCATAACATGCAATATTAGTGATTTAAACACAGCCACATGAGTGTAACAGAGCACTGGAGTGATCATTTGGATGGGAAAAGAAAGCCCTGGAAGTGGAAGTCTGGCATTTGACCAAACATGTGGTGACTTAGGAAATGAGTATGACCCCACACAAAATGTGTTAAATGCCAAAAAATGATGCTTACTACAGAACTGATTTGAAGAAATAAAAGCAAGGAAATACAGAATTCAGCCCTTCACTCTGTGACAGATTCTGATTTCTTTTCCACCTGTGGAAATATAGAATAATGTTTGTCTGTTTCAGTATGGTTACTTTGAATTTCCATCAGTGTAACTGACACCAGGACCTGGCCATAAACAAATTAGCTACATCATCTCAGTCAGTGATTCTCAACCAGGGTGACAGAGCCGGCTCAGGCTTTCCCTTCCTGGCCCCTCTGCAACTGTAAACACTGTAATAAATAAATTAATTTTTGAATTGGGTGCCCCTCAATTTACAAGTTATAGAGAGGTGCCTTGAGTCTAATGAAGCATGCCCTGGGTCTAAAAAGGTTGAGAACCACTGCTCTAAGATTCAGACTAGGAGAACAACTAGGTGTTATTTAACAGTAAGTTTTTTACCATAACCTTTGAATTCTTCTGGATATTGGCAATTTCAGCTGGATTTCTGTCGATGTTATAGTACTGTTATTGTTTCATATTTTGATTTAATGGTAAGGTACTAGAAAGATCAAAGAAATACCATATGCAAAAAAATCCTCCCCCAATTTTATCCAAGATCAAAGCTGTACCGGGAAACAACTTTGGGAATTTAATTTGCTGTGTGATAACAATGATAATAATAATGTGGCCAATTTCTCTGCTGGTTTAACTTCTTTGAGAACCATGGAAATACATCAGAAGAAAATGTAGCCCAAGAGTAGAGCAGAGTAGATGTATTCAGTAAAGCAAATGTTGTAGTCCATTAATAGTTACAGCAATTTACTCCAAAGCCTGCAATGATCTGAGATGCAACAATTTCTTTCAGATAGAGAAAACTTGTGAAAAATGCAAAACCAGGTAATCTACACAAAGGCTAGGGGCAGAAATGACACATAAACTGGTATAAGTGATCAAAATCTGTAACACAATAGAAGTTCCAAATCTGTAACAGAACTGAAGTTCAGCACATATAAACTGCTTTCAAAATGGCTGAAACCAGTTTAAGATAAACCTGGATGGATGTAGCATCAGGGTTAACTGGTTTAGGTTCAATCAATTTATTGAACATCTGTACCAGATCCCCTCCAGATTCAAGTTAACTCACAATCCCCCAGCATCCCAGGAATTTTTTCATCCCCCGACCCTTGCAGGGTGGGTGGGTTAGCCTTGACACAAGCTGCCTGGACCAAATGAGCAGGGAGACATGCTCTAGCGCCCCCCACAGCATCTGGCCAGGGCCACTGCAGGCATGAGACTTTGTTTACAGAATCAAAAGTGAATGTATGTTCACTTGCTTATTGGTTCAATCTATGCAACTCAGACTAACCTGCAAAGAGTGAATCAATTCAGCCTTGGGCTTTTTGACTGTCTGTACTTAGCCAAACAGAAAATCAACCTGTAACTGGGAGATGTTAATAAGCTGCTCTCTGCCTTTACCCAGTGAAACATCTTCTAAGTATCCTGTCTCATTGGGTGGATATCATCCTGTGCAGTGGACTTGCATAAAGTCCACATACAAAAAAAAGAGGATATAATAAGATATTTCAGGGCTTCCTATGTCTTCTATTGGCTTTCTGCATATGAGTGAATTTCATTCAATATTATCCAAAACATGCAGAAGGATATTAATCATGTTACAATTAATTTTGAATTGTACCATGATGAAGTAAAGCAACCTTGCTAAGAATTAAAGGGTGTCAGTCCCAGTCCTGCACTATAGACTGAGCTCAGACTATGGAAGCTGGATAAATCTCAGAAATAGTATATCACCTGGACAGAGAGCAAGGCACATACTAATAGGGCTGTGTGAGGCTTCAGACAGAGCTTTGAATCCAGAAAAGCTTTGGATGCTTTGGGGTCTGAGTAGCAAATCCAGGTCGAAGTGCTGGCCTCATTCAGCTTCCCGAAGTGGTTCGGCGCTTCTGAAGAGCTTCAGAGCTGCCTCGGAGATCCGGCCATAGGCTATAATGGGTAAACAATAAAATATCTATAACTTTGTTTTTTGTCCGATTTGAATGAAATTTTCAGAGGTGGTAGACTCTGCAGAGAGGATGAAGCCTGTCAAGTTTTAAGAAGATCGGTGCATGGGTTTGGGGGGAACTGCCCCTCAAGCTGCGGACAAGCAAAAGTCGCGCCATGGGTGCTTGTGGGACTGACTGTGTCTGGCTTGGGGTGGGGAGGGGAGACACTACTGCAGGCCTGGCTGCAAAGCTGCTGTGTTCCCAGTTACCAATCAATCAATCACGATTCGCTCCAGGACCAGGGACTTGAGGACCAGCTCAATACACAGGACCTAGCTACTACATGACGACTTAACGAGCATCAATTAGCACCTACAAAACCAGGCTAAGGAGAGGAAAAAATCCATACAGACAGTCAACTGCCCCAAGACAGACAGTCTTGGCACAAGTTTTGCCTGTCAGCAGCTAGGGGTGCAGGGCCCCAGACTCCCCCTGCACCGATCTCCTCGACACCTGGCAGGTGTCGTGGCCTCAGCAGGGGCCACCATCCCTGCAGCTGTCACCCCGCTGCGCCTTAACACATGCAGTGTCACCCATGGCACAAGTTTTGTTTGCCCGCAGCTTGAGGGGCAGTTCCCTCCAAACCCCTGCACTGATCTCCTTGAAACTTGGCAGGCTTTGTGGCCTCAGTAAGAGCTACCAACCCTGCCATTTTGACCTGCTGTGGTGTAACACACGGCTGTGACATGAGTTTGGCTTTCAAGAATTTGGAGTACACTTCCCCCCAAACCCCTACACTGATCTTCGGCCGGATCAAGGCAGAAGCCCGGTCTGGAACTCTGGATTGGATTGCAGCCATCCGAAGCGGCCAGATCCAAGCCAGATCGGATCGCTGCCGACTCGCACAGGCCTACATACTAATGGGTTCTAAACACTATAAGGAATGGTGGTTAAGAGGGAAACCTGCTAAAAACCACTCAGTCCCCTATTTATCCTGAGTCACTGCTCTGGGCTTAGAGTCACCTGAGCTAATTTACAAGTTAAGTCCTACTAGGAAAGAAGGAAGCTAAAGTAACATGGGTGCTAAGGCACACAGTTGACAACCTAGAGGTTGCAAGTTCAAGGACAGCAGAAGCAGTCATGGTGCAGTCCTGTCAGATTCCAACAAATCTCCGCATTCTACTAAATGCTTTGTCACAAGAACATAAGAAGGAAGGACTTGGAAAGAACTTACCCCTGCTAGGCAAGGAGCAGAGGCGATGGGACGCTGTGCCGGAGGCTGGATGCAGCAAAAGAGGAAAAAAAGTAGCTGAACTGGCTCCCTCATCAGTATGGGCATGTTTTATAACAGTGTGCTGGGACCAATTGGGCAGCCAGACCCCTAGAGCCAGGATAAAAGACCCGGCAGAAGACCTGCAACGGGAACTGGAAGTGAGATCTCCAACCGGTCCAGAGGGGCTAGACCGGGCATTCAGTCCCAGTAAGGTGACCTGGTGGTTGCCCCAAGAAGGAGTCCCAGCAATCGCTCAGGGCCAGAAAGGGCCCAAGGATTCTTTTATAGGGTCATCGTGGATGACAGAGGTCAGCAGTGAAGACTGGAGTCTGGCAGAACTAAACAGTGCAGGGATCCTGACAAGGCTGCCTGACGGTGAGCATCAAGCCTGGGAAAAGGGCAACTTGCCAAGGGACAGAATGGTACCGGAGCCGGATGATGTACAGGCGAGGTAAAAGCGGCAGTAGGAAGCACTCGGGGTAAGAATACCGTCCATATCCTACAGCCATAAAATTCCAAGAGCCAGAGCACCAAAAGTACACGAGATACCAACTCCAATGATACAGGTGACGGCATGGCATTAGGCGGGGTGGAGGGGAGGCAGAGCCCCAAACAGGGGAGGCAGCGGAGATGACCGAAGGGAGGAGCCAGGGGAGATGGGACTGAACATCTTCCTCCCAATTAAAACTATTCTTCATCAAAGACATGGCAGGCAAGACCCCCTGGAGGACTGACCCAAAGTCACCCTACTGACCAAACTGTTTCTTCCTAAAAGCAATGGCAAGGTCAGAGAGGAACCCCCATACACAACACCCAGGGGAGAGACATGGGAGATTACACAAAGATAGTGTGCAAAAAACCTATTAAATTAAAACAGGTCCTGCTTTCCCTAACTGTTAATTATTTTAAACAATGTGGCATAATTTTAAAAAGCATTTAAGGCTGGACTGTTTTTAAATGAGCCTAAAGGAGTTAGGATCCCCATTCCCACCAAAGTCAGACAAGATTCCCATAGGTACCTTTGAAAATTCCCACATTGAATGTTATTGCCCATTGGCTAAACAGCTTAAAGTTCATTGGCTTTCCACACAAATTTAATCTGTCTACAATAATATATTAAAATCATAAAACTGATTTAGGCTCTGTTCAGTACTCCATAAATTTTATGCAGTCCCTAAAGTACAAAACTGGGATTACTGTTGTGGAGCTGATCAGAACAGTGCCTAATCTCTTCTCTGTAGACAGCGAGCTTGTCAGAGAAGAAGAAGAGAGACTGTGGCAGCTAAGTGAATCTTTTGCTTCAGTTTTCCTGGACAGAATAAAACAGTGTAAGAGTCCACTGGCATTAGCCCTATATTGATCAAGTGTATTTTGCCTTAAGAATTGGTCCTTTTCTTTTTCATCTCTATTTAGGCCTAAGGAGATCAGGTGTCCTTATTTTGTTGAAAGGCTCCTCTTTTGCATACAATGTTATAGTGCGCTCAGAACAACTTTTGGGACACCTACTCTGTATGTTACCTGCCACTACTTAGGAATAAACCATAGTTACTTGAATATAAGACAACCCTAATTATAAGATGACCTCCCAATAATAAGATTTTGTATACAGAAAATTTATAAATTTGTTATAGTTTTCCAGGTACAGCATCTAATTATTGGAGGTTTCCTTTGAATGTATTCCCTTCCAACTGCTACAGCAGGGAAAAAGATCTGGGGACACAGGTAGCCCCTTTACCCTCTGCCCTCCCCCATCTTCTTTCCCCTGCACCCCCTTCCTTGTCAGTTCCTGCTCTCTGCTTTCCTGGAGCTCATGGAAGTGAGAAGCAAAGTTGAAAACACTGACCTAGATATAAACAGACCTGCAGTAACTTGCATATAGGACAATTACTACAGGTACCCATAGACTTAGTCCATTCAGAATTGATTCAGTTTACCTCTTTTGAAACTGCTGCAAGTTTTAGCTTAGGTACTCCATAAACACTTTGAAGCAGCACTTCTGTACCTACTTGTATACATTACAACCTCTACATGACATTAGTAAAAATCCAAAAGGTTCAGGATAGGCCTGTGTTGTGTCAGGGATGATGGTAGTCTTATGCAGAGCTTGGCTTATGGTTTGCATTGGATGGCTTGGTTAGGGATGACCCTGCCTCAGGCAGAGGGTAAGATCCCTTCCAGCCCTATCTCTCTATAATTCTATAATTTACCACAAATCTTTGGGCTGGGCCTCAGCAGAGAGAACAGATCCTCCAAAAATTTATATGCAGGTGAGGCACACGGCAACCTGGTCAAGCTCCATCTCATGAAGGGCAGACCCACACTTTTATGCACCAGGCTGAGAGAGGGGATAACAGAGGGATTCTGGGTAACCTGTTTGTAGGGGGCCACATTCAGTGATGTTTGCCAGACATTTAAGGCTGGTTAAAAAACAGGACTCATTGAAAATGGGAAAGAAAGGGTGCAGCTTAAGTATGGGAGTGAAGAAAAAGTCAAACTGTATTCAATGTAGTGGCTCACCATGACTTGAAAAAAAGGACTGAGTGCAATGGGCACTACCATATATCATATTCAGATGGACTGCAATAACCTATCCTTGTAGTAGATGCAGAAGGAGCAGAGAAATTTGAACTGGCAGGTAGCCCACTGGGCAGTCTTCATGCAGGCATGGAGAAACAGCAAGGGGCAGAGAGGTCCATCAAACTGCCCTAGGCAAACTTGGCGGTAGGAGGTGGAAACAATTAATCACCTCTTCTGGGACTGTCCTTACACTAGAGAGTTGTGGAAAAGAATACACATACTCCTCCTAGTACTGACAGGGTTCATAACCCTGACCAGAGAGGCAGTTCTGTACAGACACTAGATTAAGCAGCAACGAACACTAACAGCCCACTTTGACCAATTCATTTCCCACTTCAGGAATGTGATGTGGAAGACCAGAAACCTACTCATAAACAGAAACACAAAAATCAGTTGAGCATTGCATCAAAATGGAATTGGGTGAGATGTACAATAGGAAGATGGTACATGATGGGCGGGAGATGGCAGACATCATATGGAAGAGAGGACTGGCACAGACTATTCAGAGGCAGGTCCCCCAAAGAAAGCAGCGATGATGACAATGGTGATGGCAACAATGACGAATAAAATGACAAGTGAAAGGACTGGGCAAACAGGTGGGGAATTGGGGGACAAGGGGAAGGGTACTGAAGTGGTCTTTTGAGTAATTGTGAATGATGGGCAAACGGGCACATGGGCATGCAAGTGCATGGTGCATTTTTGTAACTGGAATAAAAATAGTGTAAGTATAAAGGTGTGTTGCAGACTGTTAAGTAAACCACAGTGGTCACAAGACAGATTGTTAGAAGGGTACGTATGTGACAGATTGTTAAAAGGGTATGCATGTATATATATTGCAATATATATTTTGCAAAAAAAAACCCCAAAAAAATGGCAGGTTCCCATCCACAGTTTATGCAGATGGGGGATTGCTCTCAGGCCTTCCTTTTAGCTTGTGCTTTTGGCCTTTTGGCTAGGGGCAAGTGAGATTGGAGGGCATCTGAACTCCAAGGCCTCCGGGCTTTTGGTTTGCATGCAGGATGCCTGCCATGGATTTGAGAGCATCTGAAGCCCCAGGCTGAAGTGTCTGGGAGGTAGGACACTTGCCAGTGGTAATGTCACACAGATTAGAATGACTGAGCTCTGCTCAGTCATTACAATTTAGAACTGATTTGGCTGATTCAGCCCCATGTATGTTTGCTCCATATGAACCATGTGTTTTATAGTCATGTTTAGTGCTGGCTGTATTTAATCAACTTCATAGTTGGTTTCCATTACTGAGCACGTGCTCTCTTTGGCAGCAGCTTACTGATAGACAATGTCTTTAGCGAGGTTTCCTTGTATGCAAAAAGGGGCTTCCCCCCATGTTGAGGGGGGGCCTCTTATATTTGAGTAAATATTGTACTCAGTTTGAAGCCATAGGTTTTGCTTTTCTTTTTTTTAAAGCAAGGATGCATTTTAACTTCTCCAAAACAAGTATGGCTACATGTGTAGTGTGCGAGTACGCTCTCCCGACTTCCGTGATGTTTTTGCTCAGAGGTATACAAACCATCTGTGCCTCTGATACAGTGTTCTTAAATAACCTCCAGGCAGATTTCTATGGTTTTTAAGTATTTTTCTTTGCCCTTCAGCCTGCTTTTAACCATGTTCCTTCTAGTTTTATAATCTGCCTGTTTAAAGTTCATTGTTACTGGTTATCCCTCAGGGAGCAACTTTCTTTTATGATATCAGAAGTAAAATTCTACAGTGATTAGTGCTACCCAATGGGGTTTCTGTAAGGACCTCTTGGCAACTCCTATATATTACAGGATATCACACTGTAGTCTAAATCTGCACAAACCCCCACACATTGCTTAGTAGATAGGAACTGAGGAGTATTAGGGGAGTTGAAGGGGGTAAAATCCTCTACCAAAGAGAGAGGAATAGCAGCAAAACCACATTATACTTTCTACCAACATTGCGAGGTTGACTTGTGCTTAATTTTTTTTCCAGCTGTCAGTACCTCAGATAAAAAGCTTTTCTGACACACTGATAGAAGGATGTGATGGCAGTAAGCAGAGGGAAAATTGTCATCTCTCATGGAGGTCCTCTCTACAGGATGTGATTAACAGAGAGAAACCTCCAGACAGAGCAACCTCAAAGTTTTCACAAGATTGTTCCACTGAGTGAAAGTGGTAGAGGCCAAGTTGCTACTCCAGGATTAACTCCCAAAATTCACTGATCCTCAAAATCTTGAAGGATCCACTGCCAATCCCACATCTCACAAAAGTCCTGTGCTTCTACACTGATTCCAATGGATACCCCTGCCACACATGATATCTAGCAAATCTCCTAAAAGGGATACAGAAATTTTACAGCATGGAAAATGTCTACTTAAAAGTTAAGGGATAAGAAACAGTGAGAGTTCTGGAGAGGCAGCTAATATACCTACCCTGTTAATGGAAAGATGATCCACTTCAGGCATGGATCTTGACAGGGGAATAGGGAATGGAGTAATATGATCAAGGTTCAGGTTATTAACTAGCTTCAATACTGGCTGAGGCTGCATTTCTTGTACCATACAAAAGGTAATGACTCGTTTTCAAGGATGCCAGGTGTCCTTGAAAATAAAAATCGGTCCCACATGGCCAAGTGAAGCATCACTTAGTTAATACACAACACGAAGGAAACAATCAACTGAAACGATGACATTGCTATGTCTTGATTCATTGTAAATCTGTAGCCTCATAATAAGATTATACATTTACAACTCTGTAAGTGAAAAGAATGAACAGTCTTGCAATTAAATTTTAGAAAATATATTTAAAGCACAGCTGAACACAGGCTAGTACTTCTCTGAGCATCCTCAAAGTACAGCCTTTTAGCACCCATTTATGGTATAAAGTATCTCTTTGAATAGTACAGGACACAAGTTGTGGAAAAGAGACTCTCACCTATCTAAACTTCTGATTAGCCCAATGCAAATGCCCAATGCAAATGATCATTTAGAAACTCTTCCTGCTTTTTATTTTGAAAGAAAATTATTAGTCTCCTGAAAGTCTATATATACAAGCAGCAACAGAATTTTTTGGGCAATGTCCCTATTCACCATTGTGTCTTCTGTTCTATCACAGCTTTGGATGTGCTTTTTAAATAGGCCCATTCAGTCAGCATACAAGGATTCCCACAGATTTTGTTTTCTATTCCTATTATGTCCGTTTTAGTAAAAAAACGTGATGTTCTTTCTGCAGACACAGCAATCTGCCTCCTTCATGACTGACACCAATATTGCTTACTAGGAAGTGCTCAAGAAAGGGGACACAGCCCTAATGTCACCCTTATAACATGACAGAGAAACACACTGAAGTCCACATTAACTCTATACAAGCATCTATCTGTAGTGCTGCTATAGTCTATTGGCACTGTGCCAGCTTACTGCTCAAATAAGTATAATATGAACTAGTACTGCCACCAGTGAATCATTTCCCAGAGTCTCAGTTGAACCAAGAAAAGTTCCTAATCATATTTTTAAATGAAGTGAAACCTGTACAAAAGAGTTCCATTTGGCACACTGTATCAATATCACCTAGCTCTCTACTTTTTGTCCATATCTCAACGAGCTGCACTCGAAGGATATAAATATATTCCCCACTGGATAGAAGAGGCAACAGATGAGGAAATAGGAAGTGACCCACCCTAAGTCAATAGTAAAGCCAAGAACCTTGAATCCCCATCCCACATCCCATGCAATAAAGCTTGCTTCCCTATTATGAGAAAGCCACTGCTATTAGATAACAGATTTTCGATGGCTCGTTAAGTGATTAAGATCATTCCACTGTACATTTTCACTAAACAAGTAACAATTCTGTTTATTCACAGGTTTCATGTTGAGCTGATGACATGTATAATTTTCCTGGTGTGTCACATCTAGCGCAGTGAATTTTCACATTTAATTGGCTAAAATGCTTTGGTGCATCATTCACAGTTCCTAACAGAACATATCCAATTAGCTATATAGTTATTGCTAGGTGAACTGAAATACAAAAAGGGCATTTTTTCCTGCTTGGAGTGCTACATATCAAGATCACAGTAAAAGAAAGTAGCTTTGATTCCACCTTCCTTTTTTCAGATCCTCTTACATCGCATAAAGACCTGCATATAACTGTTTTGGGGTTTTTTTGTCCTAAACTGGCATGTCTACCTCTAGTTTGATATTTGAGAGGTCTGTGACTATACTGCTGTAGTGAAACAGATGTGGAACTGCATAAATAATAATGCACTTCAACCGCACCCGCCCCCGCCTTTACCACTCCTCAATATTATAACTTCTGGCTTAATGAAAAGAAAATTCTAGTTAAATGCAATTATTCACTGTGCCTAAACAAGTTAGCAGTCTTCTTTTGAACATGCAGAACCAGATGTAGGTTTATAGGATTCTCTAATTTTTTTAAATCTAGTTCCCTCTGATCCCTGGCAAATATTAATAGTCTGATAACCACGTCTCTGGAAATGCCTCCCAGCTGATATGAAGAGTTTTCAAGGTTGGGAGAGGAAGATATGTACAATGTATTTTTGTGCTGACAAACAGCTCCAGAAAAGGTTTAGGTAAGCATTTTTTAAAGCTACCTTTTTCTTTCAACTGGTTCTCAGTGAGAATGATTTACTCTCTCAGTCCAAGAAAATGTCCAAATGTTTCTGCAACATACTGTAACCATCATTCTAAACAAGATTTCTCATGGGCATAGTTCATTTTCCATAAACACATTGGATGCAAGTGTGTTTATTAAGATGCGATCATTTGAAACAGATTAAGAACTGGCAAATTTTGTTCCTGATATTCTTGTGTATGTACTGCATGTGTTTGAGTCAGTGAACATCCCCATAATATAACTGTATATGTTACCATACTGAACCCGAGTGATTCCAGTACCAACCTGCTAAAGCAATTTGAAATACAAAACATGGAAATGAACTAATATGATTATAGATTTGGTTTTAATTTCTGAGAATACATCTGTTCTTTTACAGAGGAGCAGACTACCTTGCATTTAATGTGCACTGAGTTCATGTAATTAACAGCAGGGCAGTTATTGTGATGTATATTCAAACTATAGTTTAAACTGCAATAATTTTCACTCGCCTGAAAGTCCCAAAAGTGTAAAAGGCTTCGTATTTGGATGGATCAGAAACCCTGCTCCATCTACTGAAATCTTTTGTAAATATGCTTTGATGACTAATAATTCATACACTAAAGATCAGTTTCTTTATCACATTTACTGTTTTAATACCAATATTAACAAAAATAAAACTTAGAACAGCTGTCTCACACAGCAATTTCAGTTCAGCTCCTTGATGAAGCTTTACAGTCACATTCATTCTGCATGTTCTGTCACATAATGAAACAGGTTCATGGCCTCTGATCCCGTAATCCCACAACAGTCTCCTATCTGTTTACTTATGATTATGGAACACACAGTACTTCCAAACAGTGTCAAAGGGTAATGTACCAGCTGTTTCCTCTACCCCAGAAACCACATCAGCTTTCACTATTATTTTCAAATTTCAGCATGTCCTTTTTCTATAACCCAGAGAAGGGTGCTCATCTACTTGACAGCAGAATGTACAAACTTGATATCACCACAGCCAACAAGTCTGACTTTGGGTGTGGACACAAACATTTGAAACCCTTTCAAACCTTTGGGAACCTTTCAAAAATGCATAATTGGTATGTGCGTATTAGATAAAAACTAGTCAAAACGTAACAGAACAGCTCTAACTTTAACATTACTTCCAGCCTTATAGTGGGAGCAGTTTTTCTACATTTGAATAGTTCTCCGCTCCTGCACACACAATAAAACATCAAAGCTGCTGCCTTCTTTTGAAAGAGTTCCAAATATACATGCGTCTGCACCCTTTGTATCTCACATTATTAAAATAAAAGCTTTTCCCAAAACATATCCTGCTTACAACTTTCCCATGCTAAACAAGACAAAAATATTTTTTTTAATAGCTGAAATGTTAAATGCAGTCTTTTAAAACAAGCTGTTTTATATCCCACATAATTATGAGTACACGTATAACTTTCTACAACTAAGTATATTTTCTATCCAGTATTTTTTCCAAACACTAAGCCCAGCCCCACTGTATCCAAGGTGGACTAACTGGCTTTCTATGCAGTCTGCCCTATGAAGAAGCCAATACAAATGCTAACGGACCCAGTCTTGTAACCCTTACACATACAAAAAAGCTCCAATCAAGTAAATTTAACATACTTGATACTAAGGCAGATGATGTGTTAGAACTCATGACTTTACTGGGTATTGTGTCCTGAGTAAGAGCTACATGATGTGCGCCTCGTGTAGATCACCGAGGCAAAAAAAAAACAACAGTGATCCAAGTTTTATTTAAGTAAGGGTCAAAGATTTTAGTTCTTAAAGCAAACTACTGAAGTCCTTATAGTTTTGGCTGTTAGGGAGATGAACTCTAACTGGACAAACTCCCCCTGCAATAGTATTAACTCAGGTCTTGGTGTGTATTAAAAAGAAAAGAAAAAAAAGGGGGGGGGGGGGGGGGGCAGGACTTTAAAACATTTGGCTTGCAAACGCAAACATATTGATGAGTTTTCCATCTTTTACTACTAAAGTGGAATCTTAAAAACAGCCATTTGCATGGATTTTACTTTACACATACATTTAAGTTTTATTTTAAAATGCAGTCCAAAAATACTGCTCATACAATAGCATCCAAACCACCAGTTTTATACTGCATTTCTCTGATGGTAATTATTTTACACCAACTGAAAGAGAACCAGACTCAGACATGCACAACTACTAATCATCATCTTCTTCATCATCAAATGAGAGAAGGCTACTATTTTTGATCTGCTTAGCTGCATTCAGAGAGATTTTTGGTTCGCTCCTATTTTTCCTTGACTCTTTTATCTTCTTACTTGAACTTGCAGTCAGGCCCAAAAACTTCTCTTCTGATGAACGCTTTGATGGCTTCCTGAACACAATTTTTCCATCAGAAGGTTCTGGTTCTTCATCTATAAATAAAGATTGCAAAAATCAGAACTGCCTGTCACATATACATGGTGATGTCTCTTTTGCCCCAAATTAAAACTGACACAAGACCCTAGAAATCGAAAAAACAACAAACAAAAAAATTAAAATAAATTAAAGTTCACCAAAATGAAGTCAAGGTTTTGCTGTAAAAACATCATGAGCTAATCCTCTTGGGCTAGGGACAGAAATTACACACAAGATGGTATAAATTATTGGAAACTGGTTCAAATTTGTAAGACAACAGAAGTTCAGTGCACATAAACCTCTTTCAAAATGGCCAAAACCAGTTTAAGATAAACCTGGATGGATGTAGTATCAGACTTAACTGACTTGGGTTACATCGGTTTATTGAACTTGTTCCAGATCCCCTCCAGATTCAAGTTAACTCACAGTCGCCCAGCATGCCAGGATGCTTTACATGTCCCTTGTGAACCACCCTCACATGGTGGGCGGGCTAGTGTTGGCCCAAGCTGTCTCCTTCAGCCCAGCAGGAAGGCGTTCTCCAGTGCCCCCCAGCTTCTGGCCTGGGCCACTGCAAGCATGTGGCCTCATTTCCAGAATCGAAAGTGAATGTCTGTTCATTTGCTTATTAGTTCAATTTATGCAGCTTAGATTAACCTGCAAACATTGAACCAATTCAGCTTCAGACTTTTTGACTCTCTGTACTTAACCTTGAGGAAAAACAGGACTGCTCTGTGGTGTTCATCCACCTAATAGCCTGAGAAATCCCTTCTCTCATGGCTGCTTTAGTTATCCTACTCACACCAACCAGAGCTTTCGGAACACAGGACTGCAAGAGGCTTCATAGGCCATAACCTGCAAATGTAGGGGACTGGATTCAATCACATACCAAGGGAATCTCCAAAGCTGCAACTTCAAACTGTCACACACCTACAAAGCACAATACTAAAAAAACCCAAGAAAACCTTCTAACATACTGTAGTTGAAAGAAGGAGAGATGGTGACAGTCAATGCCCTACCACCTGGGCAGAAACAAGGGAAATGGCAGAGCCAGCCACCACCGCTTCCACATGATCTAGCTCCACATGTGTAGAAGGAAAGGACAACCTCCATTTCACCTTTTGCAAAAACATAATACTGCCTTCAATATTTCACAATCTGCATCTCTAAAGGGCTAAATACCTATTCTTTGAGGATACCTTTCATTTACTTCTATTAACTCTGTCCCATTGCTAATTTCAGATGATTACGGGGAAAAAAAGCCCCCAAACCTTTACCATCTCTTCTTCTACGTACAACGTTCTATTGTCTTTTCATTTTTTACACTAGGTGCCAGGTGTAGGTGCATTTATATTGTCACCGTGCTGAACACATGAATTCTGCTCATCCAGATGTGAAAAGGAAGATGTGTGCACTTGAAATAAGAGGGAGATATTCTGACATTGCCAAGGAAGCAGAGAAGAGCTACTACATGAACATATCACGGAAACATTCTGATAAAAGAATGAATCAGAAGCAAAAGCTCTTGCTGCAGTAGCTTGCAATTTACATGATTTGTAGATGAAAGGTATTTACGAACCAGTGCTTCTCCTGCACAATGCATTTTTTTTAACAAAGTAGAATAATTTGTTCTAAAATCAATTTTGCAATAGGAACTTCCTGGTGACAATAGTACTGCTTGACAAAGCTGTGGTTTATTGATTCCCATTTAACAATAACCTCCATGCCACTATAATATCAACACTCAGGGATTTTTTCCCCTGTTCCCTTTCTTATTTAAATACATATGATCTGCAGCAGAAGTTCTTTTTTTTAATCAGCATTATTGCAGAAAATATCACAAAAACATAGTTGAAAGTTGACCAACAATCAGAACATGTTCTGACTATAAAAATCATTACATTTTTTATGTTAGTATTTTAGGTGCCAAATCAGGTATGAATCCATACAGATCAGACCAAGACCTCACTTTTAAGTGATTAAAAAAAAAAAAAAAAAAAAATCAAGGGAAGCTTACTTAAACTCTCACCTTCACAAATCTTTCCTAGGAACAAGCCTGAGCTTTAAGAATTAAGATCTCCCATTCTGCAAATGACTTCTATAAGAGTTGGTAATATGGCCATGCACTTCTGCAGGAGATAAGTTAACTCAGCAGCTTTTTTTCTTGGAAGAATAGTGCTTTTGCATTCTTAAAGCATTACAGATAAAAGAAAATATTCAGATAACTTACCAGAATAATATATGTTTCTATAAAGCTTGTCAAATGTAAGTATGTTCATCAGCAGACCAATCATGATTTTTTTAAATACAGGCAGTCCTCGACTTACAACGTTTATAAATTGACACCCTGTTTCAACTTTACAATGCCAGTTTTGACTTTACAACACTTGATCCAACGAGACACCACTCCAGTGAACTAGTTCACTGCACCGCTCATCTCCTTGGAGAACATCTATCCAAACTTCCTTGGACACTTTCTGTAAGAAAGTAGACAAGACTCCAGAAAAACCTGCAGCTAAGACTCCTGAAAAGACTCCAGCTAAGAACCCTTTAAAAAGTCCAAACAAGAGCCTTTCATAAAGTCCAGCAAAGTCACCTCAAAGAAGTCCTTTCAAATCAATATGATTGCTATTTACAATACAAATACATTAACGTAGCTATATTATTCATCTATAATTGAACGAGTACAACATTCTGGAGTATTTTGGGTGAAATTATGGTATTGCGCCTTGGTTTAGGAATCAATCCCCCATTTATAACATTGTTTCTTACGAGAAAATTGGTTCCGAGTTACAATGTTTTGACTTAAGATGTGGTTTTCAGGAACCAATTGTGTTGTAAGTCTGAGGACTGCCTGTAAAAGTTTATGTTCCATGTATCGGTGTTTACTAATTTGCCCTATATTTAATAGGCAATTTAAGACTAATTTCAGTATAGTTCTGGAGGGTGGGTAAAATTTTGTAAGGTTTCCAACAAAACATACCATGCCATTAAACTAACAAAATACAGACTATATCATCCCCCTTGGAAGTTATGTTATGGTTGCATACCACCATCTACCTGTTTAGGAACTTGATCTCCAAAGCTTGATAATGAAATATGACTTTTGCATCTGGCAAACAAAGCTATAGTCTTTTAGGAAATACAAGTTTCTTGTATTTAAAAAAAATACCTATTTCCACAGCAGGACATTACAACTAATCTATGGTCTCAGTCTTGCAAACACTGATCTGCCCAAAATACCTTTTTATGCATGTATGTAAAGTGCTTGAAGGATCCTGGCTTCTATGCATACCAGTATACATATATGTGTTGGCACAGCTATGAGAATACAGCTCATCAGAATGTTGCTGCTGCTGCAGCATTATAACAAGGTATTGCCATTAATGTACTCCTGTGATCCTTACCTTTATGACAAGTGCTTAGTCCCTGGGACAGAACAGCTTAAGTGTGAAGGCGTTACATCATGCTGAATGGAGTATATACATAAGAACTGTCTCAGGGAGAAATTCATTATTTAAACATTACATGCAGAGAAAGCAGGTGTCGGTCTGACGAAAATTTTAACTGCCCCATTAAATCGTGCGACTATACCAACTTTTTTATGCATAAAGCATTTAATAAGTACAAAATTGCTCAATTATTTTCATGTTAAGGAAAATCAAATTGGTTACACCATTTTGATTCTCAATGTGAATCGAAGCAGGAGAATTACCAACTTATTTCATGAGTGTTTAAACCAAACATATAATTGATATGGAGTAGTGAAGGAGCGAGAAATGTATTCCTTAGGTAGGCAAAGATATGATACACTACTACTGCTTCAGTGCAACTGCAATGGTGACTGTTTTTCTGCCAACAGCTTGATAAAATAAAATAATGTATCTTAAATGGGAAACCACAATTTGTTTTCCCAACATAACATCCAAGATCTGTTGCAATTCCTCCAGTAATGTCACTACTGTGGATGTTAGTAAGAACATTCCAGGAGTCTGTTTACAAACTAGATAAGATAATGTCAATCTGACTACAGTACATCCTCTGTTATCTCAGTGGCAAACTGGTAGCATTAACTTAAAATAAGCAGCGATTACAAGCGGCCTGGTAACTAGCAACCTAGCACTCCAGTAATATATTACACTATACGCAACAGATTTCCTTGCTGACATCACAAGGGATCTGTTTACATAAACCAATCAGACAACATGTTAAGAAAGATGACTTTGATCTTTTGCAGTTTCACTCATCTGCACAGCTTTAGGCAAATGCTTTCAAAGCAATCTGGATACCAGAGAACATACTGTAGTTTCCAATGGAGACATTCTATATAATAAAACAGAGAAATATAGCAATACAACAAAATAAGGAACCAAAAATTACAAGTGCAATTTCCAGCTCTGATTATAATTTCTGGCAAGTCAATACACCTTTGTACTTCTTTCCAAGAGAGGATCCAGGAAAGGTGCACCAGCGTGGGCACTCCCTACTTCCACTGCTGCTGCCATCCCCAGCTGACCCAGCTGCAGAGAAAGCCCCTGAGCAGTTCCTGCCCCACTTCACTCACAGGCTGCAGCCATACAGGTATTGTGGGGGCAGTGGCAGCAAAAGGCACATTTTTCTGTATTTGCTGCTTCCCACTGTGATCCCTGCTGGCCAGGAACAGATGCTGGAAGGAGGAAGGCACCCTGTTACCGCTGCTGTCTCCAGCAGATACTGACACAAGGGGAAGGGTGAGGGAGCCAAGACAGAAGGGAGGTGAGCACTCTCTCCTGCCCCACTCCAGCTGTGGGCTCCAGGGAGCAGCTGCATGGAGTGATGGGTTTGGTCGGGGACAGCAGCAATGACGTGCAGGTTCCCCCTTCCAGTGCCTGCTCCTATCCAGCAGAGGAAACTGTGGCGGGTACTGGCCAAGGAGCAGAGGCTGAAAAGAGGAACTTGTGTGCCACCACTCCTGTCCCTGGCTAAGCCTGGCACTCTGTGCAGCTGTTCCTTGAAGACCACAGCTGGAGTGGAGCAGGAAGGGGAACTCTGGGTCTCCACTCATATCTCGGTCAGCTGGAGGCAGTGGCAGTGATGGCACCACAGCCCCCCTGCCCTACAAATACCTGATTCCTCCCCAGCTCCTTGGAGTCTTCAGCCAGCACTTCAAACACTCCTAACTGCCATTCACCCCATGGTCTGAAGGACAATATGCCATATCCCCTTTTAGGAAATTCTAGATCCATGGACGGAGACCACCTCTGTACTGACGATTCAAATGTGTCAGCAGTACTGGACAGAGAATGAATCAGGTGAGAATACATGGCTGCTATGGTCTTATTTAAGTGATCTGGAAAAAGTGAGAACAGGAAAAAGAGTTTCTTCAATTAAACAAAACAAAAAAATCACCTAAAATGCTAGGATTACTAGCCAAAACAAGGACCGAATTTCACCGAAGTTTTTGTTGTTGGGTTTTGTTTTTATTTTTGCCTGGATCCCAATTCCATATGTTAAAAGGCCTGCATTCAAAAGTTGAGCTGAAAACTCCACATTTAAGAAGTAACAATTCAGAAGTTAACACTTCATGAAAATTTTACTTGGCTTTTTTGCAACAAACTTATACCTTACAAGATGAGTGGGGGAAAGAAGCATTTTTTATATTTAGCTCATTGCCTTTTTTTTTGTTTTTGTTTAGGAGCAGGGCATACAGTCAGACAATTTTTGCTTGCATAGGTCATTTGCATGGCAACACAAATAAAACTCACAGAAATTGGCAGGGGCTTATGGAAACTGTAGTAAGCACAAACCCTTAAAAAAGTGCAACTTGTGTTGTTAAAAGGATGGAGATGTTTTGTAGCAGACTGATGAATTTCTCAATTGTTTCCTTGACTCCAAGGGGCTTGGAATCAGTCATACTACAACAGTTAATATATTCCTGTTGCGGAGATTTCTCACTCTGACTGAGAACAGATCTCCTGCTTTATTTTCCTTCCTCTGTACTTGCCCCATTGAACTATAATGGGATATCTTGACAAGAAAATTTTCATTTGCATGGTATCCAGTCTCACTCATTTAAGGAATCAATTCAAGCCATAATAGTTTAAAGGGGGGGACAGCGGTTAGATATGCTGAATTTTAACTTTAAACTGGTGTTTACCTCAAAGTTATAAAATGGCCTTGATATAGCCACTTGCTGTATACAAACTTGACATCAGCATGGGCATTAAATGTGCTAAAAAGTTTGTTAGGAAAACGAAGAAGCTCTGATGCTCTAACGAGACAGATGAGGCTGCAGTCACCCCTCCTGCCAAGCAAAGTGAACAAGTCTGGAATAATATTAAAGGACTTTGAATGAGTAAGCGCGCTTACTGCCAAGTTTTGGTCATCTGTATATATCATAATGCCCCACAGGCCAGATACACAAGAAAAGCAGCACAAAAATCAATTCTAGAGATTATAATGAATGCTGGCAGAAAGCATATTGTACCAATTAAAATTGCACATAATCAGAAACTATTTCTCAGAAAGTCAATTTTACTACTTCTGAACTAACAGTACTTATTTATAGAAAGATACGAGAGAGAGAATTTAGGCAAAATTTAGGCTAGATATCAGGAGGCACTACTTCACAGTTGGGACAGCTAGGATCTGGAACCAACTTCGAAGAGAAGTGGTGCTGGCTCCTACCCTGAGGGTCTTTAAGAGGAGGCTAGATGTACACCTTGCTAGGGTTGTTTGACCCCAGTACTCTTTCCTGCCATGGCAGGGGGTCAGACTCGATGATCTGCTCAGATCCCTTCCGACCCTACAAACTATGAAACTACGAAAAAAAAGACTTGTTAGTAAATATGGCAACTTTTTTTAAAAGCTTCTATCAAGTTCTCCATCGATATAAAACTTTCCTATTGATTTTTTGCATTTAAAAGCTTAAATTCTAGCTAAAGAGCTCTCCTCCAAGACTCTATTTACAAAAGGCTAATGTTATAGCTAACATATAGTTACTAAATTCCACTGTCCCTCAGGAAGTGGTTAAGTAAGAACAGGACATTAATCAGCTACATTTGCCAGATCAATGCAATGGTACAGAACAACGGTTCTCAACCTTCTTAGACTTAAGGGTTCCCTCAGAAAATGCCAGCTTAGTTATCCATCATTTTTGGGTACAGAAAAATAACAGACCAATACTTCTGTTACAAAGAACTCTTTTAACTAAAAATGAGGTTGGTAGGGCAGAGATGAACAAAGGATCAAGATGAGCAGGAAACTGAAATACAATACATACATCAATGTTTCCATGAAAACTTTCCTATATGGGCCTTGACACAGCAGCAGAGCACGCTAGCCCCACCTTTGTTAGCTCCCACTGTGACCACACATGAATGCTGCCACTTGATTCACAACCCAGCCCCAATACCTTGCTCCAGGTGAGCACAACCTTCAGATCGACCATAACTCCTCCAGTTGATAATAGGCAAATTTTACTGATACAGTGATAGGAAATAAGACCAACGCAGGCAAAGCAAGCAAGATTATTACAACATACATTGCACAAATTCCCCAGTGCCCAGAATATACATAAGGCATGTAGTCTGTCCAGCTGGTAAGTAAACACCACCTTGAGGTTCTTTGCTTCAGTGTCTGACGTCAGCAACCTTGGAGGTCAGGGGGCTGATGCCACCTGCCCACTCACTGTTTTGAAAACACCTCCTTTTGTATTCTTTCTTCTCTGACGACTCTCCATCTTTGGGCATCACTAGTTGGGGTCTCCCTGTGGTCATTACATTGCACACATTCTGTCTAAATCCTATTTTCATAAATCTATCACATATATACATCCTAATTTGTATAGGATTAGGTGTCCTCCTAATTTGGTCTGTTCTCCTAAAACCGGAAAGCCAAAGGGCTTTTGCAAGTGGGCACTGGAGCCAGGCCTATCTCTATTATGAAAATAAAATTAGGATGTTTTCAATTTCTCAGGATATGTATATCTGTTGGATGCAGACACCCTGTCTTCCCTGAAGGCTGTGAAACTGTGTGACAAAATGCTTTTAAAAATAAATTAACTCTTGCTGTTGCCCTGGACCATTGTTCTAATACAATATCTACTTTACCTATAAGCCAACTCCTAAAAACAAATATCTACATATCATATTCTAGCCATCAACGAACACAGCAAAGGCAGAAGATGCACTTGTTAATATCTCAACTGGCAGGCAAACAGAAAGGGCCCACAGCATGGGACAAAGAGAGACACAGATAAGAGAATATCAGTCCTCAAAGTTTAGTCACTTTGTGCCCCCGCAATCGTCTGCCTGCATATCACCAAAAACAGTTTGCCACAGCAACAGTCATTTGTGAGATTTAACACTGGAGATCAAAAAACCAGGGGTGGTGCACCAGAGGTACTGAAGTTGATGGCTGAGCAGCATGGGAAAAACTGTACAGCAGAGTTTGCATACCATATATCCTTCAATTTTAATGATCCTCTGTGAAAGAGATTATTTAAACCAGTGATTCTCAACCAGTGTGCCATGGGCAGCTGATAAACTTATCATCCCATTAAGGCTGATGCACAATATTAACACGGTGCAGCTACACATGATGTACAAGAAACCCAGAGATTTCTAATAGGAATCTAGAGTGTTAAAAACATTCTGACCTGTTGTGGTCTTTCTGAGGTTTTTGCAACAGAAAAAATTCTCTGGTATTTTTTCACAGTCAAAAAAAACAGTGAAAGTTAAGAGCTAGTATTTTCCAAGGGCCTAAAAACGTTGAAAAACCACTGCCTTAATCTGACCCCAATGCACTTTCATTCTACACAAATTGTTATTCTCCTTACTGAGGGAAATAGATTATTCTTGGACTTTTCCAGCTGGACTTTAATAGACCACATCCCTTTCCAGACACAATACTGCAGAACACTTCTCTTCGCAATGTGATCATTTACAATTTCTGTGGCTACCAGAGCAGCTGGTTCCACAGAAGATATATAGTGTGAAAGATGCTAACCACTTTTCCAGACTAATTAAAATATTAACATTTTCCTGAGATAGTATCTACTTTTCTAAGCAAATCTACACAGGCTTTACAGAACTGAAAGAAAAAAATGTTATTAAGCATGTGAAATGTGTATTTAAATAAGTCTAAAGCTGTAAACGCTCTGAAAATTGAAGAGTCTCCAGTTTGGGACATGGAACCTCTAAGTATATTAAACAGGTAAGCATACTGATCTTTGTCACCTGGCTTTTGGAAATAAATAATGCTTACTTGCATTTTAAGCAGCTAACCAATTGTGAAATACTGACCAATCCAATCTTAATGGGCACTTTTACATGTGCTCTAACATGTTCCGATTAGAATGCGTCAGAGTGGACTTGATTAAAATGCCCGCAGCATCCTGTATATTCAGCATCCCCGCATTTCAAAAAGTAGCAGGGGCACTTTAAAGTTCAAACGAGCTTGCCCCCACCACTATTTTGAAATGCAGGACGCTGAATACATGAGACGCTACGGGTGTGTTAATTAGGGCAGCTCCTGACAGCTGCTATAATTAAAACACACCCTCTCCACATCCCCAGAGCACATGTATAGGTGCCCACTGTATGAAGAAAAGATTCCAGAATTGCTGGACAGGAATGAAAATTCAGAATTCTGCTATTGTTTTAAAAATTCATTGTTCTCTTTTCTCTCAGATTTTTATTTCTGTAATTTTCCAATATTTTGCTGAAATGTACTAGGAACAACTTGCATCATTAGCACAAATTTGTATTAGAAGCCTGGATAACCAAAACAGCAGAAAAAGGAATTTAATTCCTGCAGTTCTATGTCAACCTCTTTTTCGGTTTTGGGCTCCACTTATACACTTGACATCTGGAAAATTCAGCATGGCTAAACACCAAAAAAATTCAGTTTTTTGGATTTTTTTTTTTTTTGGTTTTGTCCTTAAGCAGTTTTCATTCTTTGATGTTAATTAAATCAAGACATTTCCACTGAAACAGTAATATTGTCGGTCTGTATTCTGTTAAGTCACTCTGAAATCTTCTTTATTTCAGTGCTTCTCTATGTAGCCCTCTGCTGACAACGTTTGACTGAAACACCCGACTCAAACTCTCCAAAGTTTCAACATTCACCATTATCGGACACATATAGATGCAACTCTTAACAGTTTTAATTAATACAGCCTGGGGTTTGTGCCTCTTTAAAAAAAAAGCCACACACCACAGCTGTAAACAGCTGGTCCTGACTGTCCCAGATTTTAAATAGAATTAACACACAAGCTGTACAGGTATTTACATAATAGCACTTCTAAGCTGCATTGCTACCCCTCTGAAGATGCTGGAGAGACGAGAGGAGGACTGTTTAGTGCACTGAATCTTGTATAGTCACAAGTACTTAAAACAGGACAACAAACTTAAATATCTGAAATAGATTAAATACCTGCTTATACACCATGAGGTAACTAATGCTTGTGGAGAACTTTGTGAATTGCATGATGCATTTCAGAAATTTGCTCCCTGTTGACAATATCTGAATAACAGGCTGAATAGTCACATCTCAGACGTCCAATGTAACCACATGCATAAAATTTCCTCATTTCATTTGCTGCACCAAATATTTATTGTCTATTTACAAAGACTTCCTCCTTGCCATTTTCGTCTTTGCATTCTTGGATGGCCTCTTCAACAAGTTGAGTAGAATTTCTTGTGGTTTTCTTTACACACTTAGAACTGGGAGTAGTATTAAACACAAGAAAAAATACTGCATCTAGGTTCATGGTCATCATTATCAGACAAAACTCTTGGGGTAGAAACAACATCTTTTATTAGACCAACTAAATAGTAGCAAAAAAATTCTTTCTTTGCAAGTTTTCAGACCCAAACACCCTTCCTCAGGCAAAGGAGAATTCAAAGATTGCAAAGGTTCTCCCAGGTAGAAATGAAACTTCATCTTACACAGGAGAGTTAAAAGATGGTAGAGTTCCCCTGGGTAGAACAGTCTATTTTTAAAAAGGTTGCTCTTTGAGTATGCAAAGTAGGCACAGACAATAGGTTGAAGCAGCCTCGTTACTTGATGGTGTCCGATTGCAGGCAGGGTGTTGAATTTTGCTTCTTTCTTGTTATCTGTAAAGTTATCATGCTTTTAGACCGACACAGCTGAAACCAGCATCCCTGGTCATTACTGTATCATTTCTCACCTTCAGCCAACCAGCTTGTACTAATATGACTATTGGTTCATTTCTTTTACCCCATTTCATCAGTGGCAGTATCTTGTTACGTACACAGAAGTTAAAATTTGTCTGAAAAAGTGTGCTCAGGCTGAATTAAATTTCTTTAAATTGTGCATTTTTTGCTACGTTGAAGGCAGTGTTGTCGATATCAAAGAAGGTTTCAGCTTTCTTTTTAGAAAAGCTAATGTTAGACATAAATTAAATGGGACATTTGATCTTAAAGTCTGGGTGAATTTCTGCACTTTGAAAAGATTCATGTTCCTTTCAAACTCACTACTAAAACTTCACGGAGTTTTTATTATAAAAAGAACTGTAGTGCAGTTGCTTCCAGCCACTTGAATGCTTATTTGCTACCAGTTCAAATTTACACATGTTGGAACACATATATCCAGATATTGAATACCCCATATGAAATATGACTCAAGAACTTCACATTTAAAGTAGTTAGAATGGGAAGTCCCCATCAGCTGTACTCAGTGTTGTGAGGACTGAAAAGAATTGTGTGATCAGATATATCTTGGCCATTTCCACATTCTAGCAAGCTAAATTCCTTTAACTCTCCCCCTACTCCCCTATCTCCACACCAGCCATGCCCGTTACTGCTATCACTGACTGCTTTCATTCCCCATCTTCTTTAGGCAGTTTGCTATAAGTTTATTGCCCCTGTTGGGCCTAACAAAAACTTGGCATGTTCATCAACTATCCTTTAACACTGCAGAGTACAAAAGCAGTCAACCAGGGATTTAAAATTAGAACCTAATGGTCCGAGTCTCATATTTGAAATGTTTTTCCTATGCTCATGTAAATACGTCAGAACACAGGAGATGAAAACTGAAAGACATACTGAAGAGATTATTCACAGAGAACAACAAAATGAATTTCACACAAACACAGTAATTTTAGCTTAGTGATTCCTCACAGCTGGAAACAAAAATGAGAACCAGCATGATTGTATTAGCTGGGTCTCTCTAGAGACTATGGAACTGTTCTATGGGCCACAGAGCTCAGCTTGGGAACCTCTGGGATAAGTTATTTACACAAAGAATTCTGAACAGTAAGTGACAGGTCACAGGAAATTGTAGAAAATAAAACTTGCATCATTCAAATCTCTTTCTCCGTACATATAGTGCCTCCCTGTCCGTGTGTGTGTGTGTATACACAATCACGCTCACACACAAACATATATATCACACACACAAAGCAAAAGGGCAAGCAGCTTCAGATTCAGTGTTTGTTTTAAGTACATACCTAACTTTGAAGCATCTTTGATCTGCTCTTTAATTTTCAGTGCCTCTTCTTCAGTCAGGTCCCCTTTTTTCAGCACTACCACTTGTGGGCGCTCATCCTCTTTGTCACTACCACTCTCATCATCTTCCTCAGGGACCGGAAGCTGCTCTCTCTACATGAGAGCAACAAAAGCAACTCTGATGACCATGCCAAACCAAAGTTCCTAAGCAAACAGTACTGGGAAGACTAGCCTCTGGTTCAACTTTTGTAGCAAGCTCAAGATGGAAAGACATAGGGACAGTGTCAAGCCTTCCCAACACGCAATACTCAAATGGCACAAAGCTATAGTCAAATCTTACGCTAGAAGAGCAGATGCCCATCTTTTTAGTGGCTAGAAAGCAGCAGATGCTTGTATACATGAACACAGCTGGAACTGCTACTGCTTAAGACAAGGTATATATTCCACTTATTTGACATTTATACGTAGACTGATGTCCAATCAGAAATCTGTGGTTCAGACACACTAGAAAAGCTTCAGAAAAACATTAGGAAAATGACAGAAGTTCACCATCACAAGAACACTACAAAGGTAACTCAAGCCAAGAACCAAGGTTTCTCCAGTTTCCCAGCGCAGGCTTGTACCCTTTAATACGGTGCTTAAGAACGCAAGCAGCTAGACAGGACCTTAGAGGCCACTGCAGCCAGATGTAAGCTGATGCAGCACTCACTCAGGCAGTTCTCAACCTTCTTAGGCTCGAGGCACCCCTTGGAAAATGCCAAGGCTTTTTCACTTGGGTTTTCTTTGGCTCCTGAAACATAACAGAGCCATTCTTCTGTGACAAAGAGCTTAGGAAGATTCCCCTCCCTACCCTTCCCCAAGATTGGGATGGTTTAAACACAAATGGATTCCTGGGGGAAATCTCGAGGTTTCTCTTGCAAATCATGTTTGCACCCCTAACAGTGCTAGCCTTGCATGATGCCCCATGGCACTCTTGAAAGGACAAAGCAACCCCCTGGGAAGCGCTGCTTTAACCTATGTGAGAGGCTGAAGTTTTGTCCTTTGCCAGCCCCTATGCAAGGGCCATGGCAATAATGGCTCTGTCCCACATTAAACCATTAAAACTGGACAGCAACCATCTAGAAAGCCGTTACACCATTTCAAGCACTAGCCTGGGGGCCGGCTTCATATACACTAGGGCTGGAAGGGACCCCGGAAGATCATCAAGTCCAGCCCCCTGCCCCAAGGGCAGGAAGTCAGCTGGGGTCATATCACCCAAGAAGATAACCGTCCAAACGGTTCTTAAAAGAGTCCATAATAAGTAGACTCCCACCACCCCTGGAGGAAGTCTATTCCAGGCCTTGGGGGCTCAGCTATCTCTTTTTAAAGCCCTATGGACCTTTATAGGGCACAACAAGGACTTAGCAAGGGCAGCCACTCTACACTTATCGCGCAATGACCCATGAACTGCATAATATATGTAATGTGTGGCAGACGGGGGGAGGGAGGGGGGGCCTCAGAGCATCCTGCCAGCCTCTTCTCCCGGCTGCCTGCCAACCCCTGCAGGGAGCCTGGATGGCAGTGTTGCCAGGTCTTAAATATGAAATGATCGTATTTCCTGAAAAACTATCATACACTGAAAAAAAAGTATGCAAATAAGTCTTATTTACTTGATATTGATTACTGTCAGCCACCAGTGAGTGAGTGAGAACTGGGTTAAACTTAAAGCCTTTCTTTATTTTGAGGCAATTACTCACAAAAATACGCCAACAGCAAACCCAGATGTTGGTTAAGACTCTCTCAGAGCAACTTGGGTTCTGCGTAAGCCGCAACAATGAGCTGCCTCAAAAATTATGGTGCATTTTAAACACTTTTACTATTATCGATAGTACATTATACCAGGGTTGAAAATAAAGTGCAAATACAATACTTATTGTACTGCGGGCTGGACGGAGGCAGCTAGACCCTTCCCGCTGCCCCTGGGGGGACCTGACACACCCCGCACTAAGCGAGAAGGGGGCGTGGCCATGGAGGGCAGTGCACCCGCGCTCAGGGGCGGGGCCTCAACGCTACCGCCCTGATGGGGAGGGCGAGGTGACGTCACGTGGGCCTCGCAGCAGGCCGTTACCTTGGTGTCAACCGTGGGCCCCTCGCGGTACCCGACCTCCTTCTTGAAGCGGCTGAGGAAGGCGGGCTCGGCCGGCGGCACGTAAGACACCTGGTCCCGCTTGCTCATGGCCGCCGCCGCCTCTCAAGGGAACGGCCCGCGAGCCGCAGCATGGACAACGCACTTCCGCCAGGAGAGGGGCGGGGCGGACAGTGGCGGGGTGGGCCAGCCCTCGTCACGTGACAAAGGCCGCTTCCTGGCGGAACGCTACTTCCGCTTTTCCTGGCGCTTAGCGCCAAATTTGAACCAGCCGCCATCTTGAGCGGCGGTGTCGCGCCGGGCGCGGGCACCATGGCGCCCGGGACCAAAGGTGACAGTGGAGCGGAGCGGGCCGGGGTGGGGAGTGGGGAGTGGGGGCTGCCCTTGCCTTGGCAGCGACCCCACGGGGGGAGGCTCGGCGGGTCTCGTCACTTCCCGGGGGGCGGCTCCAGCAAAGGGAGAGGGTGAGAGCGGGGCGGTGGGCACTGCTCTCGGCGGGAAGTAGCTGCGTCGCGGTCTGCCCAGGCTCCCGCCTCTCCACCCCCCCGCGTCTGCTGCGCAGGAAAGGAAGGACCGGGCTAGTTCAGTGATTAGCCATCCCGTTAGCGACCGACCCCCTCATTCACTTCGAGTGGGTTTCTAGTTTGTGCGTCGGGAGCCGGCGACCGGGATGTACCATCTGATCAATATGGGTTACACCTATATACGTGCCTATGCGTGTACGTCTGCATGTATTATGTAGATATAGGGGGGGGGGGGGGTATAGG
>NW_017729006.1:17540310-17546040 GCF_001723915.1 Gavialis gangeticus | reverse complement strand
CGTCTTGATGTATTATGTAGATATAGGGGGGGGGGGGTGTATAGGTGTAAGCCAGAGAGAGAGAGAATTAATTTTCTAGTTCATCACACACATCTTAATTAACGATCAGTTACACATGCATGCTCCCTAATTATTTTCCTAGCACTATCAGTTGGACATATGTGTGCATATACGTTTTCAAACTATCAATTATGTGTATACACACGTTTATAAATAATATATAGTAATTCATTTTCTATCAATTGGGTGTGTGTACATATGTATATACACACACTAATTTGCATTCATTATATACACATATTCCTGATTTCCCTGACAGTCTTTTCTCTGATGCCTGATGAAGGCTGTTTGTGCCCAAAACCTTGCAATTAAAGACTTTTTTTGGTAAAAATCTTGTTGGTCTAATAAAAGATATCACTTCTGTCCGCAAGCCTTGATTGATTTCCCTGACTGCATTTTTCATTCTTGTGTTTTCACCATCTCACTATTGCATTTGTCACCATGTAATTTTGCAGTTTTGATGCACCACGTCTGAAAGTTGCATTGGCTTTTTTTGTAAGCTCATAGCATAGTATGTTGCTTCAGTGTCCTCGAGTAAATTGAGAGATATCCGGTGTAGTGTGTCTGGGATTCTTTCATTGGGAAGCAGGTTGATGTAGTAGAGATGATAAGTTTCAGTCTTAAGCCTCTCCCTCACGCTGTTAGCAAGTCCTGCTGTTGAAGCCAAAGTACAGACTTAAGCCCACTATGTGTTAGGGGGGGGCCTTACAGATATTTGTTATGGTGCATTTAACCATGGTTAAGTAGGTGGTAGCTTGTTTTGGCATCCTTTCGTCTACAAGAGACAGTGGATATTGCAGCCCATGATGTAGATGGTCTGCCGATAGCTCATGTGATCATAGTTTAATCAGAGATCAGTATGATCTGTGGTAGTGGATACAAATGCATATGTTACGGTTGGGCGGTTCAGGAGCTGCTTGCTTCCTATGGCCTCTTTTCTCTTCAAGCTGTTGGAGTCAATTTCTGTCGTGAACTCAGATGCCCTAGTGGAGATGATGATGCCACTTGTTATGATCACCTGCCAAGGTTTCTTATTGGTCAGGATCGATTACAAATGCCTTCATATTAGGGGTGCACTGATAGAGATTTTTTGGGCTGGTACCGATGGCTGATTTTTAAGGAGCCATATTGGCCAAACCAGTCTGATTCCAATATGCAGCTGGGCAGCTTGGAGACCAGCATTGGGCTGGTTAAGTTTGGTGTAGGGGAAGGGGCGTGGTGGGGTGCAGATCAAGGCCCCCACAGTAAGGGAGGGAGTGGGGCTGGGGCAGGTGTTGCTCAGCTGGGGCGGGGCATGGGATGGAGCAACAAGTGGCTTTTCGGGTGGGGGGCAACGACAACAGTTCTCCTAGGGTGCGTGCAGCAACAGGGTCATGGGGGACATGTGCCCCCAGATCTGTGCACCGGGCGAGGGTGGGCTGCAGCCAGGGCCTGTGCTGGGCACTTCCCGGCAAGGGGACTGGGCCGGGCTGTGCTGGGGGGGGGGGCTAGAGCCCCAGTGCCACCTCGCACAGCTCTAGGGGCACCATGTGTAGTGGCAGACCCCCCCTCCAGATGAGCTGCTCGTGGCTCCATCCTGTGCCTCTCCCTGGCTCAGCAGCACCTGCTCCTGCCCCACTCCTTCACTGCGGGGGGCCTCAATTTTACCCCCCACCCTTGCCTCCACACTGTGCCAGCCCTATGCTGGCCTCAGAACCACAGGGCTGCGTTCCTGGCCACATAAGTGCTGCAGCTGTACACCTGCACAGAGCATTTATTGGCCACATCAGGCAAAAAAAGCCAATTTCTGATGCTGTCAATTTTCCCTATCTTGGTTTCGATCCAATATTGGACTGATGTATCAGTGCACCTCTACTTCATATCTCACTTGCATGTGTCTTTGTAGCTAGCATTTTGGTCTTGATGGTAAGCTTTGAGTTATTTCATGCTCTTTTAGTCTGCTGAAGGTGGTGGCAGTTTTTCTGATATGAACACTAAGTTCTTCATCTAGTGCAAGGTTAGTAGTCACTGTAAAACCTAGGTAGCTGAACTTTTGGGCTACTGCTAGCTGGCTCTCATTAAGGAGGATTAATGAATCTTGTGGAATTACCTGTCCTAGTACAATTATTTTCTTTATGCTGATGGTGAGAGCAAAGATGGTAGAAGTTTGGATATTTCATAGAGTTCATCTTAGTTTGTTTTTTTTTACAGTGCTCAAGTAAAAGTATTTCAGCTGCTTAGCTGTTATGCAATGAAATTTCTTTTGGCTAATATGTGTCAAAACTTAATGTTCTGTGATATCTACCTGTTATGCTTTAAAACTTTTTAAAACTCCTGTTATATGGGAATCTGTAACCATAGCTAAAAATCTGTGGCCTGATGCAAACATGCACATAACTTAATGTACTTGAGCAGCCCCACTGAATTCAATAGGGTTGCACTGTGCATAAAGTTAAACATATGCAAGTGTTTGCCTTGAAAGATTAGTGCTTCCACTAGATATGCCAGAAGCACTAAACCAGGTATCTAGCAAAGGAATATGGCAGATGAAAATTTTTTGCAGCTTTCTATTATTGCCTGTTACACTGTAAAACATGTTTAAATGGTTTTGTGGGTATGCAAATGTCTTTCTTTTTTTCTCTCTCCCAATATAATTTGGAATATTTTCTCCTAATCCTTTACTGATAGCTACAAATGGTTTTCCTGTGAAGTTTGATGAATGTTGTTCCCCTTTTGTTTTACAGGAGATGTGCGCAATCCAGCATTATCTCTGTCAAATTCACTTAGGTAAATATCTATTTGCTATTTGTTTTATGGTGCATTTTAAACTGTGTTCTGTATGGCAAAGTGATTTTGAGGGTTTAGAGTTGTAAACGTGGTGGTGGAATAGAAATTTGTGTCTTCCCATGAACTGCTGCTATAGTGGTAGGATATTGACCTGTGCTCTTGTATTTTCTGCCATTTTCTAATGGCATGTTTTAGGGTTTTATAGTTGTGAATGTAGTGGCTGTCATGGGCGGGGGCCAGAATGAATGATCTTGTGGATTCTCTTGTAAAACTGCTTGCCTGTAAATATGTGTATATATACCCAACTTTGAGGCTGTCATCTTAGGTGACTGCAGAATACCTGATAGCCTGTTTTTTATATGGCCATACATTGAGCTTTTGGGAAAACCATCTTAATGTGGGCCAAGAAATGGTCATGTGTAGAACTGTTTGGACTAATTTTAACTAGTATGTCCTTCTGTTGAATTAAGTGGGTTGAATTATAGGTACTAGATCACAACCATGATCTGTGTACTCCAGTGTCCTGTTTCCTATGGTGACCAATGTCAAATGCTTCAAAGGGCAGTTTTTAAGTAACTTTTCTTTATGCAAGTATGGCATAACATGCCACTTGCCCGCAGCTGCTTCCTTTTTTACTAGTAACAGATAAGCTTGAGCCCAGTAAGATAAGGCTTAATGCTTCTTCACAAAGTATATAACTTTAACTGTTATAACCCTGGAGATGTTCAATGCCTTTTTTTTAATCTGGCCTTGGTGACAGCCAATGGTGTATAATTTCAGGTTATATGAAACAATATTTTTTTCCTTCATTTTGCAATTTTCAACATACCTTAAAGTTGTAGATTTATAGAATTCAAATTTACAGATTAGATTTTAGTCTAATTTCAGATAAGCCTATGTAAAATTTTTGCTTCCTTAATTTGACGACTATAATCTCACGATTTAGAAATCTGTCTTTCAGTTGTTTGATAAATATATGAACATTGCTTCATTTAGTGCTGAAGGTGATGCCATCAAGGTTTATGTGAGAGTACGTCCTCCTTCAGAAGGCCCTGCAGTAGCTGATGGGGATCAAGGCTTGTGCTTATCAGTTCTTTCATCAAATACTATCCGTCTGCATTCGAAGCCTGAACCCAAGATCTTCACTTTTGACCATGTTGCAAATACAGACACAACCCAGGTAACAGCTTTGAAAGGGGGTTGACAATCTCTGATAAAGTGAAAAAATGGTTGCAATGGCTATAAAAAAAAAAAAAAAAAAATATTTAATAAGATATGAATCCCTGTTTTCATACTTAGTAGTAATGCTACAGTAGGTTTTAACTACCACTAAGCAAGTTCTGTTTTCATTTTTTCTCTCCAGTGCTTTTAAAAATTTATTTTATCAAAGTTTTTTAGAATTTCAGTTTGCATTTGTAGACATTATGGTAATACCATAAACCAGTGATTCTCAACCAGAGTGGCATGTTTCCTTGGAGTGTTTTGAGATCCTTTTAAGTGTACTGTGAAGTGCCACACAATGTTACCCATTGTTAGGTGTGCAAACATGATTTACAAGATTAATCAAGGGATTTCAAATAGGTTCCCGTAGTGTCAAAAACATTCTAACCTGTTGTGAATTGCTCTGTTTTTTTCTGTAATTAAAACACAAGTGAACCCCAAGAGTTGGCATTTTCTGAGGAGTATGTTGAGTCTATCAAGGGATGCCTCAAATTTAAAAAGGTTAAGAACCACTACCTTAGATAGAAATTAAACCTTGCTGCTAACTTAGCTGTATAAAAATAGCTAGCAGTCTAACTCATTAAAAAAAATTATGTAGATTAATATGAGATGGTGTTCTTTTTGAGTAGTTAGGTCAGCTTCTGGTGTACTTGCTCTTTAAACAGATATACTGATTATATGATTTTTAGAATACTACCTCAATCTTTTGCTCTAAGCAGTACCATTATAAAATGTCTAATATTGTAAAGCAGGGTTTCTTTAATTTTTTTTCTTCATATGATGTTCAGCCAATTCCCAAGTAGCTACTTCTTTGAAATTCTGAACACTTGATGGACAGTAGTCCCATTGCACTTTCATTTTCTGCTTGTCCTAGAAACCTTTGCCTTGTAACATGCGACTCAGTTTCATTTGGTAGTAGCTGTGATGCCCTGACCCCTCATACAGCCAGGCGTGCCTTTGAGAGGAGCTCCCAGGGTGTTCTTACACCTACACGGGTGCCCCTCACTCCCAAATCCCTCTCTGGAATCTGTTGCTTGACTACTGAGGACAGACTAAGAAGTGCCAAAAGTCACCCTGCAATCGATGGTGCCTCAGCTTTGTCCATCTCACCTAGGCCTTGCAAGCTCTTAGCATAGGGGATTTGGCAGCTAGAAGAATTGCACCCTTATCTGGTCATACACTCAGAAAAGATGGATCTCCCCTTCCACAGAAGAGGACTGCTTGTATGGTTGAATGCTCTGGAATCGCACTTATCCTGACAATAAGTAAGTTATAACAAAAAAAAAAAATTATGAAAACAAGAGCAAACATAAGAAATCAGGAACCATATGTTGAGCTAGAGGCAGTAAATAAGAATAAACAAGCAAAAGAAAAAGTAAAACTATTCTGATTTTATTCTGAATCTTAAACCCAAGAAGGCAGCTTTTCCTCAGCTCAACAGGTTAGAAGTCAGCCCCTGCCTCTGAACTTTCTATCAGGGTCTCCTGCCAAATCTACTGTTGGCCAGGATACTTAGCCTCCCTGGTGAGGGCCTAAAGATCTCCCCTATGCATGGGAAAGGTAAAGAGTAAAACTTGTTCTCAAGGTAAAGCTTAGGTATGGTTTCTTATCTGGCCATTTACATGGATTTTTGGGGAGCCTACATTATGCACATCCTGTGGGCCTCCCCCCCCCCCCCCCCCC
>NW_017729006.1:17538467-17540299 GCF_001723915.1 Gavialis gangeticus | reverse complement strand
GGGCCCCCCCCCCCCCCCCCCGCAGTGTATTTGTTTACCAGAGTAGAAGTCTTTCCTGTTCTAATTAAGATCAAGATAATATTTGCCTATCCTTTTAGACACCAAGATTACTAATCCAGTATCCTACAGATACTCAGTTTCCCTACTGTGACAAAAGTGCTTTCCTCAATGGCCTGTTATTTGTATGGCCCCTTTTTTAAAACAGAAATTCATCATCTGCTTGAAGGGTGTGGTTATTTAACATACCCCTGGTAGAGGCTGATTGTGAAGGATTACCTCCTTTTAGCCACTTAGGCTCTAAGTGTCTTCCAGGTGTAAAATTTATTATGCAATCCTGACCCTATTATACAAAATACATTTATATCAGATACCACTAATTCATATAAGCATAGCTTGAGCTACCTGTACACTTGCCATATCAGTAAACCAAACTCAAGAAAATGCATATGACATGCTGTGAATCCCTCAAGCATTGTAGGTCCCTGACTAGCAAAGTAAACAATTTGGTGGCATTTAAAAATAAGTTGGAATATTTGCTATATCCCTGGGATGCAGGCTGGCTGTGGACTTTGTAATGTGTGCTTGGGAGGGGGAGAAGGCAGTTATCAAACTATTTGTAAAGGGCACAAGAAATTAAATTTTACAACCCTAACAAAAGGTAACTTTGTCTTCCGAGCATCCATTCTACAAGAAGGACTTTATTTGCTGTGGACCATGTTACGCCATACATTTGCATGCAAAATTCTATGTTATAACTGGGAAACTTTGGTTTAATGATGGAAAACATATTATCCTTTAACGGTGGGGGCCACCCTTTTTGGCTGGTGTGCCACAAAGTAAGCACCAAGCCCTCACTGAATGCTACTTTGCCCTTCCCCTGCCCAATCTGTTGCTTTGCTTTCTGCTTCTTGTGCTGTGCATCCTGCCTGGTCTGTTGCTGTGCTTTCTGCTCCCTGTCTTGTGTTGCTGTGTTTCCTGCTCCCTTCCCTACCTGCCTTGTATCATACACAGAGGCTGCCTATGCCACTTGTGGCATGTGTGCCACAGGTTGGTCACCTCTGTTGTATAATATATACTGCTCCTAATAAAGCATTTTATTTAGACAAATTAGACCATTGTTACAATCATAAGTAGGAACCTACTAGAATCGCTACTTTGTAAAAATCGCAAAATCTGGAATTCCTGAAAAACTGGGCAATGCCTGCAAAATCTGCAAAAAAGCAAAACATACTGAAAGCAAAATACTGGCTCCCCAGAGGAATCCAGGAGTCCTCATGGCTCTGTGGCCTGGCTGTGCAGGCAACTGGGGGGAAAAAAGGGAGAGAGGCTGCCAGCATGAAGGAATACCTAAGATTACTGCTGCCCCCACCCTTCACCACTGATTGGCCAAGAAAGCTGCTTGTGATCCTGCCCCTCTCAACCAATTGGTGGTGAGGGGTGAAGCTGCATGGTAGACAGGCATCACAGCCAATCAGTGGCAAGAGGTGAGGCTACCAGGGGCCTTTGACCAGTCAGAGTTATGGGGGCTAGGAGTGCTGTTATCAGCTGGCAAAAATGGTGGCCGGCTCTGCAATCTCCCCACGAAATTGGCAGCTGCCTCAAGTTGCGTAGACCCCTAGTCCTAATAGAGGAATACACAAAAATAGATGGTGGTAGTAGAAAAACTTTATCCAGCACAAACACAAAGCAATTGATTCACTACTTATAGGAAAATAAAAATAAAACTTATTTTTTTTTAGGTCCCATGTTAATAAGGGACTAGGATGTGTTGGTGCATTTGTTTTGATGACAGCAAGAAAGAGCACCAGAAATGATGCATTAAATGATTGTCA
>NW_017729006.1:17534542-17538456 GCF_001723915.1 Gavialis gangeticus | reverse complement strand
ATAGAGGAATACACAAAAATAGATGGTGGTAGTAGAAAAACTTTATCCAGCACAAACACAAAGCAATTGATTCACTACTTATAGGAAAATAAAAATAAAACTTATTTTTTTTTAGGTCCCATGTTAATAAGGGACTAGGATGTGTTGGTGCATTTGTTTTGATGACAGCAAGAAAGAGCACCAGAAATGATGCATTAAATGATTGTCACGATCAACATGTAAATACATAAAGCTCTTCATGTTGTGTTATTACAACAAATTTCCTTAAGCTATAGACAATACTGAGGAAGAGACCTTTGCTGCTTTATGTTTATGAAATCTTGATGCCAGATGTCGTGTATCTTCTTTTATCAGGAGTCAGTGTTTTCAAGTGTGGCCAAAACCATTGTTGAATCATGTATGAATGGTTATAATGGGACCATCTTTGCTTAGTAAGTCATTTTAAATTTATTTCATATTAAATAAACTTAGTTTCACAGTCCTATGTTTCTAAAAATTGCACATAAATGAATACTAATTGATTTGTGTTGAGATATAGAATATTGTTATAGAGTAGCAATTCCCAACCCTGGGTTGCAACACAAATAAGGGTTGCAAGGGCAATGCTGGCGGCGCCGCACAGAAAAGACAAGCTGCATTGTGTGCCGGGAGCTCCCCTGCCCCTGGGCCACCACCACCGCACTCCGCTCCCAGCAGTGTGGTGCGGGGGGAAAAAAGGTTGGAAACCACTGCTATAGAGTGTGGCTTTTTGCATGCTTGATAGCATATTGGCTCACCTGGAAGATGAGGTTTAATGTGTGATGTCATTGCTAAAATGAAGTTTTGTTTATTTGTTTTCTTTCTTTCAGTGGTCAGACTGGTTCAGGGAAAACATTTACTATGATGGGTAAGTGCATAATGATTTATTATGAACAGGGATTTTTTTTAATATTTTTGTTCTGTAATGTGGTTTAGTTTTAATACTATGTTCTTCATGCCTTGTAAATGATCTAGGATGTGGGGTTTTCATTCTTCTTTGGGTACCTTTTTATTGCTTTAGCACTTCTATAGCATCTGGAGTAATTTATCTCAGTCTTTCAAGAGAATGAGGAGTAGTTACTAACTTGGCATCTTTTCCAATTGAAGAAAGACCTATTTCTTATTCTTAGCTGAAGTAAACCTAGTAAATCAAATATTTGTATTTGCCTTTAAATATTCTAAAAGTATTTCTTGGATTTCTTTTTCTCTCTTTCCCCTTCCTTTGCCTCCCTTCCCCCAACACAATTCAATTTCTAGTGAGATAGTCTAGCTAAGTATCTTTCTTCTCTTATTAAAATATACAGAATTTTTGGAAGACTAATTTCCCAGACTGCATACTTGTATCTCTTTTATGGGTAAACAAACTTTGAGTATCTTGAACTGTAAATGGATGAGCTTTTCACAGGACTTATTTTACTTCAGTGTTAATCTTTTAAAATCTAAGGTGATGCAAGAAAACCAAGTCTTTATAGGATAAATGGCTCAATTTCTTCCTCCTCTGTTTTGCTATAAATTATTGGCGATAAACTTGTAGTCACAATGTTGCATAATATTATATGAGAGAGCCAGCTGCTGTTGTTGAATAATAATTCCTAATTAAACCTCTATATATCACTTATCAAACCTTTTTAGGTCCATCTGATTCTGATAATTTCACTCATAATCTGAGAGGTGTAATTCCTCGGAGCTTTGAATATTTATTTTTTCTGATTGAACGTGAAAAGGAAAAGGTAAAACTTTATTTTTTTTTATCTTCATAAACAAAGACATTTCTTTTTGATGGTAATAAGTAGTTGAATTGTTTACCTTTGGCTAAGTAAAAATGATATGCGTGACATTTAGCTTTACATCTTCTTTCCTAGTAAAGGAGTATTTGTTGTTTAGTGCTTTGTCAGTTGATGGATACGAGTGCCAGAACACTTCTGCATAGATGCATTTATTTAGCTTTCAGGGTAAAAGTTGGCCTTTGGAATAATAAGTGATGTTATATATCCTCAGTAACCATTTCTTTGTAAAATAAATGGTTGTACATTGTTAGAGACCTGTTTTGGTTTTTTTTTTATAACAGTGGTATATCAATACTGGAAATTTCCTCATTTTGCAGGCTGGCACTGGAAAGAGTTTTCTCTGCAAGTGCTCCTTTATTGAAATCTACAATGAACAGATATTCGACTTGCTGGATTCTGCTTCAGCTGGACTCTTTCTCAGGGAACATATCAAGAAGGGAGTCTTTGTTGTTGGTGCTGTAGAGCAGGTGCTAACATCAGCTGCAGAAGCATATCAGGTAGTCTTTACTGAGTACTCTTTTGAAGCCTCTAGGCCAGTAATTCTCAACCAGGGTGCTGTGAACTAGAAATGCAAACACCTACATATAATTCACAGTATAAACTGAGATTTCAAGTAGGAATCCATTATGTCAAGAACATTCTGACCGGTTGTGGTATTTTTGGGTTCTTTGCAATAACTGAATTGCTGTTTTTCTGCACTCAAGAAATAAGTGAAAGCCTAGCTCTGGTATTTTCCAAGCGTTCCTTGAGTAGGCCATGTTACACCTTGTGCTGTGAGTCGCACAAATGTTGATTGGTATCAGTGCTAGCTTAAATTTGGTGCCGTCACACTTCAAGCCAGCAGGGCCCTGGAGCACTGAAAAACGAGAATCTCCCCCCTACTTCCCATCTGGGTCCCCATTTAATGCCTGGCTGTGCTATCTGACCCAGGGGAGCAGGCAGGGAAGGGTTAACCTGCCTGCCCAGATGCTGCTGACAGGTTAAGCCTTCCCTGTCTGCTCCCCTGGGACAAGTAGTACAGGCAGCCACAAATAAGCAGGGGGAGAGGAAGGGGAGGGCAGCAAACAGAGATTTGGGATGCTGGGCGGGGGGAGCAGTGAGGCCCAATCTGAGCCAGCAGAAGGGGTGGGGCGGGTGTTTACACTAAGATGTAGCCTAGAGTGGCAAGCTGGGTAGCACAGATCGGAGAAATCCTGCCCCGGAGTGGTATAACTTTGAGCTACATAATAAGTGCTTAAAGTCAGTTTCTTTGGATGGTAGAGCACACACCAACTGTAGATGAAGGGTTTTTTAAACCTGAAAGCTTGCTAAGAAAATAATTTCCAACTATTTAATTGGTCTAATAAAAGATATCAGATTTACCCCCAAAAAACCTTGTCTGCTTATGTCTTTAGACCAACACGGCTACAACCTACACCCCTAAAATTTGTTTCAGGTGTTAATGTGCGGACAATCCAAGTGTTAAGAGCTCCAGGAGCCACCCAAAATTACTACATGACAAGTCCTAACAATGGGTGCCTTGAGTCTAAAAAAGTTGAGAACTACTGGTTTAGGCTTTGTATGGTATTGTTCGTATGGCAATATTAGCTGAAGCAAGAATGAGGCACTGAAATAAAACTTTTTTATCCTTACTTTGTGAAACTATAAATATCATCATGCAAATAAATATTTCTCACCTGTTTTTTCTTGAAAGCGGGTATGTTCCATACCTACCCTGCACTTCTTAGAGATTGTCAAAGTTAAGAGGTTTGGGTGGATAAAATGCACTGATGGTAATTTTCTGCTGGTACTTTCAGTGAATGTCAGTGGTTCAGCACTAGGTTCTTAAGTCCCACTACCATGCATTGCACATCCTCAGTTTCTGGACACACAGCATTAGGTAATATTTACTATAAAGGCTAGAATTCTATCATTTGTATCCTTCATAAAGGTTTTACTTGCATCACATTAATATCTGTATTAGGCCTGTGCGAAGTGGCAAGTATTCACTTTGGATTCAGACGCCAGTGATTTGATTCAACCGAATTGCATCCAAAAGATTTGGCGCTGCTTTGAAAATTCAGCCATAGACTAAACAGGCATCTGACAAGTCTGTTGGGGTTGGGGAAG
>NW_017729006.1:17532036-17534488 GCF_001723915.1 Gavialis gangeticus | reverse complement strand
GGTAGTTCTGTTGGGGCTGGGGGAAGCTGCTTAACCAGGGTGGGGGGCATAGGATGTGGGTATGGCAGCATTCGGAGCAGGGGCTATGCCCTGCTGCTGCTTGCCCAGGCAGGGGGTGAGAAGGAGATGCAGGCACAGCTTGCTCTGGGCAGAAGGGGGCAAGTGGCAGCAGGGCAGAGCCCCTGTGCCCAGTGCTGATGTGAGCGCAGCAGTGCTGGGAGCGGGGGCTATGCCCTGCTGCTGCTGTGCCCCCTTCTGCTTGGAGTGAGCTGCGCCCATATCCTGCCCCCTCTGCCAGGTTGGGCAAGTGACAGCAGGCAGACCTCCCACTCTGAGCGCTGCTGTGCCTGCATCCCATGCCCTCTGCCCCAACTGGGCAGCTAGTCCTAGCCCCTTCCCTCCTCCCTCCCACCAACCCCAGCAGACTTACCAACTGGAGGCAGCTGTGTCAGGTGTCTGTTTCTTCTATGGCCAAATCTCTGAATTGACTCTGAGCTTTTAATTTGTCTCCTAATTCAGTTCGAATTCACAGATTCGGTCCCCAAATTGGGCCAAATCTTCTCCAAATTGAATTGGCTACCAAAGTTTCACACAGTATGTTTACAACATCCAAGAGAAAATATAGCTCCTGGGAATAATATTTTATATAGCAAAAATTGATATCTAGTACTTGAAAAACATGTTAATGAGTTTTAAAATGTAACAGTTGCAATTTTAAACTATAAAGATTGTAAAACTTGGAACTGTGTTGGCAGGAATAACGAGAGGAGAGCAAATGTTCAATCTTTTTTTTTTTTACACCAGCAAGCTGGATTGCATCTACATCAGAAATATCTGGATAGTGTCATTAGGATTTATAACCAGATTAATTTTGTATAAAGATATACACTGATAAGTCATTTTTACAACTGCCTTGCTTCAGTGGGGGTCAACCTTTTTGGTAGGTGTGCCACAAATTAAGCCCTGCATCTTCCCTGGGTTACCCTCCAATCCCACTCCCCACTCTACCCAGTGTGCTCTTCCTTCTACCTGCTTCCTGATCTGCTGCATGCCATCCCCACAGGCTGCCTGTGGCACGAGTGCCACAGGTTGGTTACACCTGCTGTACTTATCTTAGCAACACGGCCTCTTTTATTGACTATTTGAGTGTCTTCAGATTGATACTAAATTTCATATGTTGAACTGGGGGGGAGAGGAGTGGTGTTAGTTTGAAATAAGCCAGTTGGTATGATTTTGTGCCTTTTTTTTTCTTGCCTAGGTGTTAACTATGGGCTGGAGAAATCGTCGTGTAGCATCTACCTCCATGAACAGAGAGTCCTCAAGGTCACATGCTGTTTTCACTATCACAGTCGAATCAATGGAGAAAAACAATGAAATTGTTAATATCCGATCCTCCCAGCTTAATTTGGTAGACTTGGCAGGATCTGAGAGACAAAAAGACACCCATGCAGAAGGAGTGAGATTAAAGGTTCGTGCTCTGCTTTCTCCTTTTCTATTAAAGCCGAAACCTGTCTTAATTAAGGAAGTTCTGTTTGTGTTTTCCCTCATTCATTGTCTTTTATGTCTTAGGAAGCAGGTAATATAAACCGATCATTAAGCTGCCTAGGCCAAGTGATTACGGCACTTGTTGATGTGGGTAATGGAAAACAGAGACACATTTGTTACAGGGATTCCAGACTCACTTTTCTACTACGGGTAATGTATGACACTTAGTTCTTATATAATAGCGTTAGAAAAGAAAACATTGACGTTTTTTGGATTGGTTTGCTCTCAATAATGCTTCTTGAGAAAATTGATTTCTTACATGCAGTAGGACTTCAAAATTTGCTCTCAGCACAAGTTTTGGAATATTTTGAAGGAACTGCAAAACACAATCTTCCCCAAGTTCTTCCTTTGCTCAGGCAAGGACCATCATTGCTACAACATTTCCTTTTCTAGATTTGTTTTGAAGAAGAAACGAACGCTGGCCATGTACAGGTGGTGTTATGTTTCCACGAGGAGAATCGCCACTCCCAGTAGAAACTAAAAGTGTACAAGTGTTCATACAGTTTCTTCTGGAAAGGAAACGCAGTATTTGTTAAGCAATTTATGCCACTATGATGCACAGTAATCTACCTGATTCCTGAAATTCTTCTTACATGTTACAGTTGATAATGCCCTTCTTTTAATAGGTCTTGATCTCCCAGTAATTAAGCTTCTGCTAATTGTTTGCTACCTCTGGGAATTTCTCCTCCCTTCAGATGCACAACTCTACCCACTGTTCGTAGCAATCGCTGTGCTTGCTTCCATCCTCAGGCCTGATGAAGAATAACTTGAATTCATAAACTTATCTAACTTGAACCAGCTGCATGGCTGGGATAAATAAAAGATACCGCCCCAAAAACTCCTTACCTCTTGCATAATTGTGGTGTCCTCAGTTTCATAGTTTCATAGATTTAGGGTCGGAAGGGAC
>NW_017729006.1:17529494-17532025 GCF_001723915.1 Gavialis gangeticus | reverse complement strand
TAATGTTAACTGCCCAGTCATGGGACGAGTCCCACCACTTGAGATCAATGTGGATCATGTGGACCATGTGGACACATTTCTCAAACACTACATTACTCCCAGGGAAACTGCCTTAAACTACTTGGTTAAATGCTGTGACTGGAATGGCAGAAAAGACTTTATATATAGAAGGCAGCGACACAGTGATAAGAGAGCTAAGTGGATCGATTTGATCAAGTGATAAACAAGATGGATGTCCCTGGTCGGTGGATATGTCCAAAGTAATTTAGATGGACCTGGTTCCAATGCTGATCTCATGCAAATTGTGAATGCGGAATGGCTATTCACAATATATAGGTGTGCCTGAGACCACCTGTGCCCAGTCACCTCCAGGCAATATAGTTCTGCCATCAGGACTAAAGCCATCACCTGACTTCAATCACAGCCTCTTGGGGTAAAAGCAGTACATTGTGGGATGCTTGAAGAACCTACTGGGCTTTTTGTCTTGGGATGCTGTTCTGAGGCAACCATACAGACGTTCTTTCCTGAAAGAAATCGTTGCTGCCCATCTCAAATGGTTTTGCAAGGTTTGCATTGGGACAGCAGAAATAGATAATTGCACTTTGCCCCAGGAGAAAATGGTCTCTGTCAGGGCAAATGCAAGATTTCTTCATGCCATATGGTACTACCCTAACCTGCCTTATGCCAGTCTTCAGACTGACACTGCTAACCACCTCTGTACATCTCTTCTAGGTTTGCTCATAATAGTATATGGTTTGTTTCTAACAGTTCCTGAAGTGTTACTTAGTTTTGAATCCCTTTGCAATACAGGCTTAAAGTTGCTTTAAACCGAACTTTTCGGGTTGTATCCTTTCCTGGTCAGCTTTGCAATAAAATGTCTTAAATACAGAAATTTGTTGGATAAATCTATTCTGTAGGTTTGTTTAAAATTACATACTGGATTACATGTGGAAGGAAGTATAAATTTCTGAGTTTAACCACAAATCTGCAAATATAGCCTATTTTCATATTTTCAAACAGGATTCTCTTGGAGGTAATGCAAAAACATGCATAATTGCAAATGTTCACCCTGGATCCAGGTGTTTTGGTGAAACTTTGTCCACCCTTAATTTTGCTCAGAGAGCAAAGTTGATTAAAAACAAGGTAAAAAGAATGATTTTTTTTTTTCAAACGGTGAAAAATAGTTTTGTAATTTAATTGCATTTTTGTGTGCTAATCTATACTTTTTTATTCAATATCTTTGCTGTACTATTAACTCAAATGCAGAACATATATAAAGTGTGTGTGTGTGTGTGTGTGTGTGTGTGTGTGTGTATATATATGTATTAGGGGTATGCGAAGCGGGCCATATTAAATTCAGATTTGGATTCAGCTTGAATCCGAAGATTCAATGCTGATTTGGAGAACTGGTGATTTCTGCCATAGACAAAGCTTTAAACGTTTTTTCTACGTACCTCCAGGTACCTGGTGCAGCTTGTGAATACTGTGATGCTGGGGCGAATGGAGTGTCCCACAGGAGCACAGTGGGGGGCCCCCCACGCGCTCAGCAGCAAACCTGGAAATGTACCAGAAGTACTTCTGGTCTACTTACAGGTCCACCGGAGAGCGCACGCAGAAGCGTCACATCCCGCCCTCCTGGCTCGGCAATTGGCCACAGGAGGCACCAGTCACTGAGCCAGGGGGCACGGGAGGGGACCTCTGCGCGCTCCCTGGTGCACCCAGAAGTGGACTGGAGGTGCTTCTGGTCCACTTCCAGGTCTGCTGCCGAGCTCACTGGGGAGTGCCCCGCGGTCCTGGTGGATGCCCCATCCGCCCCAGCATCTCAGTGTTTATGAGCCACCTGGTACCTTGCGGTATGTAGAAAAAAGGTTTAAAGCTGTGTCTCTGTCCAAATTGATTTGGAGGGTTCAGATTACATTCAGAGAGATTAAAGGGTCTCTTGATTCGTTTTGGAGATTCGCCCACTGATTTGGCAGAGATTCAGCCCAATTCGAACTGGGGACTGAAGCTTCACAAATCCCGTGTGTGTGTGTGTGTGCGCGCGCAATTTTTTTCACCTGAACTTTTCAGGGATAAATTCTTGTTAAGCCTAATTCTTCCAACAGATCATGATTTTTAATTTTCAGAAGTTAATGAAGTAGAATAAAATTTAAGTTGAACTCTGTTTTTAAAGAAAGTCTTGCTGATAGTTACCTACTGCTTTCTGATTAATTTGAGTTGTTTTTAATGTTACAATTCTTAAGATTGCATTTTAAATAAAGTATTTATTCCTCTTGATACCCTTGTTACAATTTTGATAAAAGGCTATTATAAATGAAGATACACAAGGAAATGTGAGCCAGCTACAAGCTGAGGTGAAGAAACTGAAGGAACAGCTTGCTCAGCTTACTTCAGGGCAGTCTACACATGATACTTCTGTTTTACAAGGTAGGGGACAAAAGAAAAAAAAACTTTTGATTTTTATTGCATTCTGGAATGATAAAAACTTTATTTTGTGGGAGGGTGGGGGGAAGCTATTTGCTCATTAACTT
>NW_017729006.1:17521865-17529394 GCF_001723915.1 Gavialis gangeticus | reverse complement strand
TTAACTTGGTGGGGGGGGGGGTGAGGAATTTTTTTCCCTAATTTGTATGCTTTAGGTTTATGCATCACCTGGATATTTATATGCAGCATAGTAGCTATTTTGCAGATGTTTATAATTTTGGAGCCACTTTTGTTAATCTAATGGATTCATTTTATTTCTTTTTTTTTTTTTTTAGTGCATCTGTACTAAGTGAAAGTACTATTGCAGTTTTGTTTTGGTTAATAACTATAATCCTCCAGATTCTAGTTTTTAAAATAGTCATGGCCAAGCCCTTGAGATAAGTCAAAATAGGCATACAATTATCTATTCATAGAGGCTTCTGTTTTTCCTCACTAGGTGTGTTTGTTGTACAACCCTTGTTTGTCAGCCTTTGGTTTTTTTACTGTTCTAGGAAAAAAAAATATTGATGTGGGAGGGAGAAGAGTAAAATAACTTGTTTTAATATACAAAATAAATAGAAAATAAATGGATAATGAGATTTTTGTCAATCTGTAAACTTTACTTCCATGAGCTTTTCACTGAACAGTTGTACAGTTTAGATCCTGACAAGCTTCCTATTAAGTATAGTTCTAACTGAAATATTGTACCTTTATAGTATTTTATTACTATTGTTGTTATCCTGGCCTTATAACTCTTACTGTGGCCTTGCACCAACTGTGTCCTGACCTTGTCAAGCAATTAAGGATTTCAGTAGAGCATCAGGAGCGCTTGAGAGACCCAGCGACTATAAATCATCTTTACTTGGATTTTGCAAAAAAAATCACACATCTGTTGCTATGTGAAGGATAAGATATTCAACCATACACAAAAGATTGTGTGATGTTGAATCCATCACTTAGATTTACTGCGTTTAGAGAGGTAACTAGCCATATCAGTCTGACATTAGGCAGAAGTGATACATTATAGACTAACTCCTTTAGAGAGGTATAAGCTTTTATAAGATGCAGCTTACTTCATCAGATGATCTGAATGGATATAGCATGTAATTTATAGCATCTGACAAAGCAGGCTGTAGGCTATGGGAACTGATGCCTCTGAATAAGTTAGTTTACAAGGTGCTGCACTGCTCTGCACTGCTGTGTTTGTGAAGGTTTAACAGCTGTTACAGTAGGTAGGAATACCAGGAAAAGTAGTGTGACTTAAATCTGCTAAATAATCATGCACCTTAAAAATTAAAATAAAATTTAAAAAAATTAAAATTTTGTGTGTAAGTGTTGATACAATGGACACGTGTATCAAGTTTCATGAACACAAACTATTACATATTAGGCTTCAATTTTAAAGATGCAAAATATCATTAACTGCTTATTTTAAAACATGTTGGTCTTTTAAAAATTACATTATAATGAGAGAGTTATTAGGTACTTCAATTCTGCGGTGTTTGGTGTATCTTTATAAATTTGTCTCCGCTTGTCTGCTTGGGGATACTCAGGAAAATAAATCCAAATTAACTTTTTAAAGCTGATTTGCTAAGCTGCATTAAAGCACTCTGAACACTCATTTGGAGTTAAGGTTTTAACTAATCCGCTTCTAAATTCTTGCATTTAATTCATTTGAATTAGCTTGCCTAAGTTTCCCCTCAGTTTCAGGACAAGCCCTAAAATAGTTCAGTTTATTATACATACAATGTAAAATCAATAATGAAAATTTTAGGCTAGTGTTAAAGCAACTGAAATTAAATAAAGTATTTATTCTCTTCTTTGCTGAGTGTGTCATTTAATTTTAGTTTTTAAACTGAATTTAAAACACCTGCTCATTGTGTTCAACTTTGTTAACTTGAATTGTCAGAATAAAGTTTTTATATCTTACTAGTGAATCACCCATCAAGAATGACCGGGGGGCGGGGAGGGTGTTGATGTATAGGTAGCTCTTTTAGCATGAAGGAAAACATGGACAATCTTTATGTAGAAAGTGATTTATTCTTTACCCTTCTGTTAAGCTGCTGCTGGGCAAAGAGAGGAGAAAAATTACGTGAACAATTTTCTTGAGGCAATGCTCTTCCTGGAGAAGTCTGAAAGTGAAAAGAAGGTAAGAACACACTGCATCATGCTTAGTTTTGGGTCACTGGTTAAAGTGAGTGAGCATACTGAAGCACAATATGTTGTTTAAACAGTATTTTATTTTACAATACATAATCACAAAACAGTAAAGTGTAGCCACAATAAGGGTTTATAAACTATTAGAACTGTAAATTTAAGGTAATTCCAAAGTTTGATGCCAAGAATAAATCATAATTTTTTATGTATAATTAGATTGAGAGTGTGTGTTTAGACAAGGTTAGTTTCATTACAGAAATCTGAATGGAATAATCTCATTTGTCTGGTTTGCATAATATTGTTTTGAACTCATTACATAAAATATGTGCTATGTTTGTATTTGTGTTATGTATATGCTGGCAATTCGGTTTGGTTTCGCTACCATTTTTTCCACTAAATCAACTTTGTTTATTTTTTAGACTTTGTTAGAAAAAGTTGCTCAACTGGAAGATCTTTGTGAAAAAAAGGAGAAGTTCATTCAGTCCAATAAAATGATAGTTAAATTCCGGGAGGACCATATAGTTCGCTTGGAGAGACTACATAAAGAAGCAGGTGGCAGTTTATTGCCCAAAGAGCAGGACGACCTCATCAACGAACTGAGAGAAGAATTGAAGACATTAAGACAACAAGTAATCGTGTTTGCTTGTTTATCCATTCCACAAGAACGTGACAGGGCTAACAAAAAACACACATAAAACTTTGTTTCCTTATTATTTAAAGACCTTGATTATTGTTAGTATTTAAAATAAGAAATGTTAATAGACAACATTTTTTTCAGTTTTTCAATTTAGTGAATTTAGGTGGAAGCATGTCATCCTCATGTTGCTGGCTTCTTGAGATTAAGGAAATGGGACCTCAGTTCTGTTTAAATAACATCAAGTACTTTTAGTTTTAACTTGGAATAGGAGGATATATATTCTGGACTTAAATTGTGGTGCATTGTAGAAGAAAGAACTCAGTTGGAATGATCAAAACTAAAACTGCATATTATTGTCCTGACTTACTATAGAACATAAAAAATCATTTTCTTTTAGTCTTTAACCATAACTGCTCATGAAGTGTTGATTCCAGTAAACATTAATTTAGCTTACTGCATAGCAAATCTGAACAGTCCTTCTTAATTTAGGAAATGTGTTTGTTTTGTTTACAGTTTAATGTTTTTGAAAGGTGACATATTGGCAGCCATGTATAAATAGCCTTTTGTGTAATGCATCATCAACTGTGCTTTCTGCATCTATTTATTCACAGATGGATCAACACCCACGAATTGCAAAGTATGCCATGGAGAATCATAACCTTAGAGAGGAGAATAAAAGACTTCGTTCCTTACCATCTGTGAGAAGGGTTCAAGACATTGATGCTCAGACTATTGCAGAACTAGAAAAGGCTTTTTTGGAGGCTTCAGCCACAGAGAAAAATAATGGAGGTAAGAACTCCCTATTCCTTTCATAAGTAAATATACATGTTTTGAGTTTAACAGAGGTATCTTACTCAAAGGATGGCACTCTTCAAAATGAAACCTTCAAATTTTAACATCAAAAGCTAAGTGTTTTTGTAGCTTTTTATTCCTGTTGGTCTTGCTGAGCCAGTATATTTATAAACGAGAGAGAGGAAAGTTTATATTCCATGTAGTGTATAATACTGGCTTATTACGGTACAATAAGCATGAAACTGTAGCATTATGTATTTAGAAATGTTTTTCAAGCTAGTCATGCTTTACTTGAATACAAAAGCTGGCATGCTTTGTAAAGGGGTAGTCCATTCTTTGGTCCTGGGTATAACATTTTTAAAAGGTGCTAATAAAGTGTTTTTGAGAAACTGTACTTGTCTTAAAACAGTGTTTTTCAACCTGTGGTCTGCGGACCCCTGGGGGTCTACAGACTGTCTAAGGGGTCCACAAGGTGACTAATGATCAATCAAAAAAGTGTGAATATCCACACTTGCAATTCAATGAGGTCCTCACCTCCATTTGAAATTTCCAAAGGGGTCCGCAGATGAAAAAGGGTTGAAAACCACTAAGTTAGGGTTTAAACCACTTTACAAGCAGTGGTGATGCTGAGGATCACAGAAATGCCATTCCACTTTTCACATTCAAACTTTAACTTCTTTTTAAAAGAAAAAGCTTGCAAAGTTACAGTAAACACTCAGATTCAGCATTACGCATTTAATTTAGAAAAATCACTTTAAATGTGAAACATGCACTTGGAGAAAAATTCATACTCTCATCATTTTTATCAATTTACCATATGATGCAGTAATGTTAAAAACATTTTGGAAAAAAAAATCTTCAATATGTGTCATGATGATATATTTTAAAATATATATATTTTTTTTTATTCGCCCTTTCCATGTCTGCCAAAAATGTAACAGCAATTAGGTTTCTGGTATGTGTTAAGACCGCAGTCCTACTTATACTGACTCCTTTTTCTATGTGTATCTATCTTTTGTCTGTCTTTTACCTAGATTTTACTCCAGTGATTCTCAACAAGAGTGCCATGGGGTGCCACATAGTGGTAGTGGTAGCACTGTTAGGCGTTCCAATTTGATTCACATGATTAAAACCAGAAATTTCGCATAGGAATTCATTGTGTTTTTAAAATCATGCTGATCTGTTGTAGTCTTCCTGAGTTCTTTGCAACAGAATTGTGCTGCTATTTTTTTTTTTTGTGTTCAAAAAATGAGTGAAAACTAAGTTAGTGTTTTCCAAGGGGTGCCTTGAATGTAAAATGTTAGAAAAACATGGTTTTAAGCTCTTGAGGGAGTAGCCATCTTCTGAATTTGTACAAGGCAGGTCCTGCTTCATGCCTAAGGCATCTAGGCTTGAGGGTAATGCTAGTATTACTGCCTTCCTTCAGAAACACTAGAGGTCCTTGGATGCTCTCACAAATGGCCTTTTTTGTTTTGTATTTTTTTTTTTTTTTGTCTAAGATACTATTTTTTTGCAGGTAATAATTCAGATTCAGTGCTCCCAGGGTCTTGCTCAATATGCTCATCCTATTCCATTGTCATTAGCTATATAATAAAGACAGTCTGCGGCAACAGTAATAATGAATACACTGCCTATTTTTTTTGTGAACTGATGCTAGTGTCTAACTTTTTTTAGACTCAGTTGGTAAAATGGTCATAAGCTGATTAGTGTAATTTGTTGATGGAGCTTATGGTTTTGTGCTATGCAGCCTGACTTTTTTTGTTGTTGTTGTTGCTTAGGTCATCATTTGTATTCCATCACCACCATATCAACTGAAAACAATTCTGTGGCATCACTTGAAAGGCTGAAAGCACAGCTAGTGCATACTCAGAGTGAACTGGCAAGTTCGAAACTAGAATATGAAGAATTTGAAGAGCTAACCAAGTAAGATGAATCCAATATAGAAGTATCCCTTAAACTAATATTCTGATACCGATATTTGCTAGGGAAGATACACAAACAGATTTTTAAGGTCAAATCCTAACTGCAGAATATAGCCTATGTAATTCTCTAGCTTCCCAAAAGTGCCAGGGTCAGGGAAGAAAAAAAATGGAAGAATATTTTCCTAATTCACATCATTCATGGAGCACCAAGTAACAATTGTACCAAACTACAGGTATTACATCAGCCTTTGTTTAGTCACAGATCCGTTGGCCTTGTTCAGAGTTCTTTACATTAGGGTGCATGAAACTGCTGCAGAGCACAGCTAAGTGTTATGGTATGCAGCAAATGTGGGTCACCTGGGCAGGTGCCCCAAAATCTCATCTCTAAGTCATTCATGTCATTGCGGGAAGCATAGACCCTGCTGCTTGTTAATTTTTAATGGAGAAAGTGTTGAACTTTTTTTTAAGAGAAAAAAGAGAGAGAGAGAAACATATTGTCAAAATGTGGGCATACATGTTTTGTTATTTTCAGCCAGGCAGCAAGTTTTGCAGTGTTAAGTTATCCATGCTGAAACGATAAGAATTTTATTTCCTGCAGCCTAATTCAATTTTTTTTTTTTAAGAAAAAAGTAAAACATTGCTGTGATTCTTTTCTCTGTTTTGTTTTACAGTATTTTGCCCGTACTCATTCTTCTTTTTTCAATTTACTTGGTTTCATGGTCAAGATTTCCTAAAGGACTTAGGCTTCATGTTTTTGGGTGCTATAATTGAAACCCCATACAGGGGTTTGACTTTCAGAAGATGCGGACTGCTACAGCCCTCTGCTTGCTGTTTTAAAGGGGCATGTCCCCAAAGTTCCAACATTTTAGAGCTGACAGCTCTAAGTTCTGAAAGCTTAGACCAATTACTTGGCTCTTATCCTTGCATTAATAGATATTAATGTTCTTGTTACCACCAGTCTGAGACCGGAGTCAGAATAGAAGCTATTTAATTTTAAATTAAAGGCAAAAATCTAATACCTAAAATAAATAAAAAAAAAAATAAAGGCATTGCACATCTGGTACAAAATATACTAATTTGATATATATTGGTTCTAGTATACTGTTAGCTAAGACTATTTCTGTACAGTTTTTATTGTGTCCATGCATATTTTGAAGCCAAAAGGGAGTCACTGGAGGGTCTGTATAGTTTGGGATTCACTTACATTTGTATTGTCTTGCTCCAATTTGATCTCGTTGTGCCACGGTGTTTCCAGGAAGTGTAGTGCAATCCTAAAACATATTTAACCTGGTAGTTAAACTTTCATAAGCATTGCCATTTTTGTGGATTTCTTGGTGCCTATCATATCGTTTTTAAAAGCCTTTAATACTGAACACTTTCGTTCTCTACAGCTGTCTAATGTTTGTGTAGAAGATAGTCAATTTGTACATTGCCAAATGGGTCAGTTCTTTACAACCAGGGCCACCCAACTTTCTCACCCTTCAGGGACATGCAAGTGATACAGGGTTGGTCAGATCTTGCATGTGGGGGTCTGTCTCTGGGTGTGATCCTGCACATGCAGATCTAGTTGACAAGTCTCCCTGTAGGTCCAGAAATTTGGTGGAAAGGGAGTTGGCAGTCAATGCTGCCACCGCTCCCCCTCCACCAAATTTCTAGACTCTTACAAAGCCTTTCACACCAGATAAGCGAGATCTAACCTGCAGAGCTGTGTTGTGGGCTGGGACTGACTAATAGAGCTATGCAAAGCTTTGGTTGCTGATTTTGATTTGGCAGCCGAATCTGAATCGAACTGGGAGACCTTTTTAATCTCTTTGAATCTAATCGGAACCCTCTGAATCGATTCAGAGAGATTCGATGATTCGGACATAGACGCAGCTTTAAATGTTTTTTCTACATACCTCAAGGTACCAGGCAGCTCATGAATGCTGCGATGGTGGGGTAGATGGAACGTCCCATAGGAGCACGGGGTGGGGCCCCAGCGCGCTCAGCAGCAGACCCAGAAGTGGACCAAAAGCACTTCCAGGTCTGTTGGGGAACATGTGCTCTATCTGCCCCTACCTCAAGATAAGCTGAAAAAACATATGAAGCTGTGTCTGTGGCTGAATCTCTGATTCTCTGAATCAGCACTGAATCTTCAGATTT
>NW_017729006.1:17513832-17516865 GCF_001723915.1 Gavialis gangeticus | reverse complement strand
CCCCCCCCCCCCCCCCCCCCCCCCCCGATTCATGCCAAATCTGAATTGAATGCAGCCCATTTTGCACACCCTTACTGAGCACCTCTGGACTAGAGAATCTTGTAGAATGAATCACTGTAGCCATGTATATAATGGTGGTTTTGGAGTTCAAATGTATACATAGATAAAAGGGTATAATTGTGCATCTATCGTTTTGTTTTTTTGTACGTGATTTTCTGTTGTATATAATATTTTTCTTAGCTTTTTGTACACTTTATTTTGCTGCAACGATAAATGTTTGTCTTTTTATTGTTAAACATGGACACTCTACTTAATGTTATGGAAAGAAGACGTGTTGACTTGGAGCACCAGTGGTCCAAATAACTAAACATTATACTCATTTCCATTTTCATCTCACTCTTAAACGTAACTTTCATACTGTTAAAGGATGTATCCCTTCATAAAGAAATGAAGTAAATCAAGGCAATTAATTGTATAATGACTTTGTGGCTATTTGGTGAAATCTTGTTTAAATAGGAAAAAACATCTGGAAATGGAGTCAGATCTTCAATCCCTTCAGAAAGCAAACAAGCATCTTGAAAACATTCTGGAGGCAACTAAGGCTCACAAACGCCATGCTCTCTCTCAACTGAGTAAAATGCACAGAGAAACTCTTAAGGTATAAGAATCTGTAAAATCTTAATGAAAAAGAATGTGTGCAACAGTGTCTAGTTATATTTGAGATGATATTGATAATATTTGCTATTTGAGATGAAAGCAAGATTTTTAGTAAGAATTAGAATTTATGATCCCTTGTCTAACAAAATGTTTCAGCACATAAATTTGGTTAGTGGTTTGTTTTTTGGGGGGTTTTTGTGACAGATAGAAATGTTATCACTTGTTCTGAGTTGCTCCCTAACTATCTACTGCTTGTAACTGGGTTGCAAATCAGAAAACTAGCAGTGGTGATTTTCATAGACATTTAGGGCTGGAAGGGACCTTGGAAGATCAAGTCCAGCCCCCTGAATCACATCCATAGTGCTCGCTGATTTCAGCAGAAGTGTTCTGTAGAGCTACGTTATTGGAAATTTCTCAGTTTTATTTCACTTTGTATTTTGGTATTAGAATCATGAAACAAATTACATGACGGTCTAGGTTTGAATTTATATTTAACGTTTCTATTGGAATATTTTCAACAGAACTTGACTACTCCAACAAAGGCCTACCAACTAAGGTCCCGTCTGGTGCCACGAGTAAGCCCCGAGAGCTTGGACTTTGATTCTCTAGCTATCCAGAGTCCTGAGATGATTGATGATATTTTCAAAGAACCAGTTCCACCAGAGATGAATGAACAAGCCTATGAGGCCATTGCTGAGGAACTCAGAGTGGTGCAGGTAAATGCTTGGAAAAACCAAAGTGAATAAGTGATTGTATTTTAAGGCATGTTTTGGTAATCATTGAATAGGACCATTTTGGTTCTGTGCTGTTGTGTGGGGGGAAAAAAAGTGTTTAAAAATATATGCTTAGGTGTGTGCTATTACCATATTTTCAGTGCTTCCAGTATATGCCATATTCTTTCAACTATACTCTTGGCTCACTTTAATAAAAAAAATAAAAATAAAAAAAAAGTCAAAGGTGCATCTATGGTGCTTATAAGACCTTATCACAATTTTTACAAGATTATTTTTTAAAATATGCTTTGTTGTTGGCTATTTTAGTCCTACATTGAATGCAAACTTACAATGCATTCATTTCTGCCTGTGTATCCAGAAAAATAGATGAATATGAAGTTTTAATTCAGCAGAAATTATATATTCCACAAAGCATTTCAACTGGACTATTCAAACCACTTGATTTAAAAACTACTCTAGGAGGCTCATGCATAGGTCAGAGGTGTCGCCAACCATCAGAGTGCTTGCTTAGTTCAGGGGTATGGAACTGCATTATTTGAGGAAATCTGTCAAAAGCCAGTTGGAAAACTTTAATCTCTTCCTCCACAAAGGAAACTTCCAATTTCAGTTTCCTGACAGGGGGAACTCTTAGCCATAGAAAAATTCAACAAAATGCCTGAGTTAATTTTGTTAATGCGTACCAAGTTTAAATGCTATGGAAACTTGCATAGCAATAGAATCCCATGTTGAAATGCCCTAACTACTTCTCACGAAATGCAAAGCTCTTCCAAGAACTTTGTAATCCACATGTACCTAATTTGATAGATAGCTATTACAATTTAGGGACCTGATATTTTAGACGTATACATACGTGCTTAGAAGGGAAGCATGTTGGCCAGATCTTGCATGTGGGGGGTCCGTCTGGGTGTGATTCTGCACATGCAGGTCTAGTTGACAGGTCTCCCTGTAGGTCCAGAAATTTGGTGGAAAGGGTTGTGGGATTATAGGTCCCTTGTATATCATGTCTTTAGGGATCTTCCACAGCTCATTTGGGAGTTTCAGAAATCTCTGTGGTACTGTGAACTGAGAAACCCACAATCTTTCTCTATAGACTTGCTTCTGTGGTTCAGGTGATAAATGATTTGGAAAAAAGTGAACCTTTTCTGAATTCAGTATGTGCAAACTGACTATTTCACATGACCAGAATTTTCAGGAAAGCTTTCTAATTTCATTTGTCTGCCACATAACAGGAACAACTGAACATTCTTCAAAAAAAGCTAGATGAGGAGGAAAGTAAAAACATAAAACTTCAGCAACATATTAATAAACTCGAACATCATTCTACACAAATGCAAGAGGTGAGAGAACTATATAATGCAAATTTCTATGAGAGTATATTCAAGTGATGCAGTAACTCATTCTTCTAAACTCTGTCATCTGGAATGACTTTTCTTTGTCACTTGTTTTTGCAAGAGAGAAAATACTACTAAAATTATAACAATGTTATAATTAATTATAACATTAATTATATATATTATAACTATTTAATTCTAAAGATGTTTGAGTCCAAAGTCAAAACATAAATAGCTGGGCACTCAAAAAATATCTACTGTTGTTCTTGACTAATTTAATGATTTGTAACAAAAAAAACCCAAAAAACAAC
>NW_017729006.1:17500758-17508832 GCF_001723915.1 Gavialis gangeticus | reverse complement strand
AATAGCTGGGCACTCAAAAAATATCTACTGTTGTTCTTGACTAATTTAATGATTTGTAACAAAAAAAACCCAAAAAACAACCCCCCCAAAAAAAAACCAAATCAATTTGTGAAAAATTTCCCCTTAAAACTTTGCAGTGCAAAAATGCTCCAAATACGAGCTGTGACTGGGCTAAACTGTCATTACCATGTTAAATGTTTACAAGTCCTTCTTAAATAATTTTATTACTATATTTTATTAATCTTCCAGCCGCAGCCAATCCATTTCACTTGGCAATATGCATGTTGCCCCTTGTCCAGGTCCCAGTGTGGAACAAGGGGTGACATGTTTCCCTTGCCGCAGTATTCAGTGTCTCCCCTGCTGCCCTTCACCTCCTAGCCAGGCCCCATGAGGGCCAGCAAGTCCCAGCAAGGAGGCATGGGGTAGTGGGGGAGCGGAGATATTCCCAGTGCCCTTTGCCTCCATGCTGTAACCTACACTGGCCCCTCCCTTTGCACTGGTCAGCATAAGATGGGTCCCAGGATGGACACAAGGGGCATTTCCCTCTTAAGAACATGTGCCATGGAAAACCAGCCAGGTGTTACAGTAGCTTGATGGTCTTGATCCTGCCTAGGAATTCCTTTGGGTGTGCAGGACTGGGCCCCCTCAAGCCTTCAGGGCAGCTGCGGAGGGTGCCTGGAGAGCTGCCCTCTCCCCGGGGCCCAATGGGCCAGACCTGGCACAGCAAGGCAGAGTGGGGCCAGGTGGGGAAGCTTGTTCCTGCTGTGAGCATTGCACTGCTCTGGCGAAGTGTCCTCTACCTGGCAACAGCGAGGGGCGCAACTCTGTACCACCACCCCTGCTACTTCCTGAGTTGTGCCCCTTGCTGCTACTGGATGGCCAGAGGGTGCTTTGCCAGGGTGGCATGGGGCTCACAGCAATAACAAGCTGCTCTACCCTGCCCACTGTCCTGTCCACTGGGCTACAGAGACCCCGGGGGGAGGGGAGGGAGCCCAAGACCGCAGAGGGCAGTCCACAAGTGCCCCCCACCCTGCACACAGATCTGGGGGGCATGTTCCCCACCCCCAGACAAGCTGCCCACAGCCCCATCCTGCTCCCCATCAGGGCCCTCCGACTGCTTTCTGGCCCCAGGCTCCACACACCACCCAGGCTGGGCAGTAGTCCTAGCCCTAGCCAACTAATTCTGTATGGGGGACCGCAATTCCTCCCCCCTCCCCCCACACCAGACTTACCTATGGCAACTGCTCTTCAGGCTGCCTGGTGGCCATGTGCATGTGCGAGTGCACACATGCACGTGGCATCCACTGCCTGACTGGCCGCCTCACACTCCCCACAGCCCTTTGCAGGCTGGAACTCTGCCAGTCTGCAGACATCTTTGCAAAAGTATAAAATCTGTATGTTTCTCTGTTAAAATGAAAAGTCTGTGCTTTTATCAGGTAAAAGGGGAAAATCTACCTTTTTTTTCCCCATTTTTCAATAGAAAATGGAAAACCTGGATCCATGTATTATCTCTAAAGAATTGTAAAATGCCCTGATGACTGTATATTTATAGACTAGAAATTGTTCCATTATTATAAAATGAAGTAATTGTTGAGTGGGTCTCTTTAAATGATAGCTGGTAATAAAGGAATAGATACCAGAGTGATTTTATGAAGCTCTTTGATGTAATGGCAGTAGTACAGGAGAAGTAGAATACGCTGTGTCAGGTAGAAGATGCTATTGACAGAGAGAAGTACAAGTTGCTTTTCCCCAGTTCCACTATCTTAATTTTAAAGAATGTGTTGGGTTCGGAGTTGCTCGGTGATTAATATGTTTAGATGAGTCTCTTGCATTCTTCCTTCCCTTAGCCTGTCTGTCTTCGATGGTAGTGTTTTCTTTTTCTACTTCCAAATACACCTAGTTAATTACAATCATACTCTCTTTGAATGTTCAATATTAATATAAATTGATTATAAACATTCAAAATGTCTTTACACAGAAATGTCTTCTATAGTTATTAGCTAAAATGTGTAAAATGTATAACTATATTTATGCTTTCCTTATTGTTTTTTAAATGTTATCTTCTAAAGCTTTTCTCATCAGAAAGAAATGAATGGAATAAAGAAAAACGGGAGCTCTTTGAACAGATAAAATTGCTTGAAAAGCAACTTCAAGACACTCAGAGCAAGAATGATAGTAAGTATGTGTAACACTGAAATGCTATATGAATTTTTTTTAAGAAGTGAAGTTTTAGAACAACTGCGAGAAATAATAACTGTTTTTATTTACAATAGTTTTAAGTTCATTTGGTAATAAGGAGTATATATCATCTATCATCAGAGCAATTTTCCTGCCTACTCATAAGCAATGTGAAGTTAAGATCTCTACTAGAGACAGTGGAAAGTGAATTCATCACTAGTAAATAAAAATGTATATGTTAAGAAGAAAAATAATTAAAAATGCAAGGAAAATGCCCCACTGTTTTATCAAGCTGAACATTGTGGAGCATCTTGAATATTATTCTTCTACTATTGTCATACTTATAGGACATAAATGCAAATATTCCCATATTTTTGACATTTTCAGTTAGATTGGGTTGAGTAGACTACATGAGTTGTTATCATGTTTGCATTTACTTTTCTGTGATATAGCAAACCTGAAAGTACTTGAAACTTTCCTATTTTCCATACTAGACCATACTCTCTTCCTGTGTTTTAGTTTACAGTGTTTAAAAGTCAGGATATCAAATCCACTAAAGACAGGTTTTCTTGAATATTAAATATATTGTAAAGTGAGATGTCATTTTCATTTTATTCACTGATTAATCTTTCTTGAAGATTAATTTAGTACTTGCTTATCATCCAGAAGTGTTAGCATGCATTTTATCGGCAATTCTGAATTATTATATCTAACTGACTTCATCCCCAGTGGTATCTAGAATTCTTTTGATTTAGCGAATACTTTTTTACAAGATGTCTTTGTCCCTCTTCCTCCTTGTTAATTCATTTTAGCGTCCATTGTTTTGTCCTGTCTTTCAGAGTATGGCTATTTTTTCTGACAATCTTACATGATGGGTTGTTGGTTTTTGTTTTGTTGTATTTTTAATCTAACAGGATTTGACAGCATCCCTGATACTGCATTGGGATGCAAGGAATTTAATAAATTATTAACACTTCTGTATCATTTTGACAGTATTAATGAGTGAAGTCCATGATTTACGCATTGTCCTGCAGTCTGCAGACAAAGAGCTGTCTACTGTAAAAGTGGAGTATAACACATTCAAAGAAAAACAAGAAAAGGAAATGAGTGAGTTTTCTGATAGACACATGAACGTGCAACTCCAGCTGGATAATGTCAGGTGTGTTGTCAGTTACTCCTTAGTTAAAAATGTTTCAACCTTCTACCTGAGAGTGCCTCCAGAATCTTAATTTCTATGTTTACTTGTGCTTTAAGTCACTCCTATAAAAGCTGACCACTATATTCTGTTCTTTGCTTTTACCAGCTCAGTTTTATATCCTGTATATGTAGAAAATATAATGAAAGGTTAAATTAGCAGAAAGACATTGAAGTGTGAACCCCCCTTAACTTGATTTTTTTTTTTTTTTTTTTTTTTTTTTTTTTTTTTTTTTTTTTTTTTTTTAATTTAATTTTATTGTTTTTATTTAAAGCTTGGCAATTTGAGATTGATAACCTCTTTGAACTGCAGGCAGTAACTGACATTTAAGAGCTACTAGGATTAGAAAATCAGTGAAGTTTAATCCATTAATAGCAAGTATTTAAGAGTTAAGTGAGTAAGTTAAACAGGTTCATTTCCACTAAAATAACTCTATTTTGGTGCATGGAGAGTCTTTTCCATTTGCTGTGCAAACAGGTGGGTTTTACTGTTACTCTAGCCTATTGAATTACATCTTTTATATGGTGTCATCTGACGGGTGTACTGTAAAACTGACTCTGAATCGAAACTGATTCAATTGCTTCTCTGCTGCCCCAATTAAATATTGAGAGGCAATGATCCTTTTGAAGAGCCTTTAGTAAATGCCGCCTCTTCAGCTTCTATATTCATATTACGTTTCATAACTCTCTTGTCAGTAAGTGGTGAGGACCATCAAACTTTTACTTTTAATCTCAAGTATGAGATGGCCTAAATTCTCACACTACCAATATAAAAGGAAATCTAATACACTTACACAGCATGCAGAAAATTCTTATGTGGCAAATATACTGCACAGATGCAAAGGATCAGTCTGCTAATATTAAAAAATATGTACTCTTAATCTCGGCTGACAGACGAAAATAACAGATCACAATAACCAACCGAGATATAGTGACTGAAATATTGCTCTGTCACTAAGGTGGTAGAGCATTAGTAACAAACATTCCATTGTCTGCTAACCTCTCTTTATACCACGCCACCCTACAGTTATTTCTAATGTAACTTTATTGTTTTGGGAATGTTGATTTAAAATTGCACCAAATCCTGCACATCTTGACATGATATTCCTTTTTCTAAATCAGTACTACATTCTGAATTGGATAGCTTGTGAAATATAATTGATTGGGATATTTTATAGTTCATCACATATTTGTCTTCCAATATTGTCAACTTCTTTAATGAAGGCTGGAACACGAGAAGACTCTTGAGGAAAAAGCAAGCCTTCAGGATGACTATGACAATCTGCAGGAAGTAATCAAATTTGAGACAGATCAGCTGAAGCACCAGCTTGAGGAGAGCAAGCAAGAAAATGAAGCACTGAAAACTGAGCTTTGTGTAAGAAAATAAAGGCTGCTAAAGGACAATATAACCCAACCTCTCATTTTAACCAAGTTGTGAAACTGATCTTATTAGAAAGAGAGTACTGTGTTAGTCAGGGAAAATCCCAACAATTTTTAATGGTAGTCCTTTCTGGAAGGGACTACTTCCAGATTTTTTTTTTTAGTGCATTTTAATTTTCTAGTTGACTTTTTTGTAACTGCTAGATGAAAGACATCCAGTAACTCTTTGCAGAACTTGTACTGTCTTCTGAAGTAATTGTTTGTCCTTTTTATAGGATATGAGCTAGTTGGATTAAATCAGAGAAGTGGACATTGTTTTAGAGCTGAATCCTGGGTGCTAAACCCAGAGGCTTCTGATTTTCTAATATGAGCTAAAAGTAACCTTTTCATGTTTGAGATGTATAAAAGTTAGATTATAGTGATCTATAACTTTATAGCTCTTGGTTTTGGATCACTGTCCTGCAGTATAGCTCGTGCTGTCCTTGAAAACCTGTCAGACTGCAGTGACTGCAGAACACAGCAATAAGGATGCTCAAGGTTTCTTGCAAATGCTTTTGCCCACTTTTTCTATGATGTATATCTGTTGCCTGTTCACCAAGGTTTCCATTTTAGTATTTGAAAAATATTAACAGATTTGAAGCATATATATATAATATATATATTCTAAAGGCACTAAATTTCCACTGGAAATTAGAATTTAGAATTCACTGGAAATTTAGCGCCTTTAGAATATTCAAACTTGAAAATAATATAAACTGCCTATGACACATCCTGTAAGTGTCTGGATTTTTTCCTCTGGTACCCTTAAGTAACTTAGAATCAAGTAACAATTGAACTGTCTTTCATAATAACATTTGAAAATGGTGGTCTCAAACTGCTGACATATCAGTATAAGCCAGAGTGTAATTGCATTTGTTTCCATTTAGTTTTTGTGCACTTTGTGTAAAATATTGTTAGTTAGTTTTATTTTTACTTGCTCCCATATTCTTGAGCTTTGGTTTAAATTACTGTATTTTAAAGTTCTCTGACTAACAGAATTGAATAACATAAAAGTTAATGCAAGTTTGAATATTCTAAAGGCTTAGCCTAGAATTGTTGTAACACATTGTTTCTTTTTAGAATCTCTTGAAACTTTTGGAAACAGAAAAAGAACATAATCAAAAACTGACACTGCAGTTACAAGAAAACAAAGAAAATAATTCAAAGTAAGTATAGCTCTCATTTCTATTTGTATGTAATGGTTTTTACCCAGTACTAAATTTTGATTTTATTTTTTTACCCCTTTTATTAAGTGTAAGAGGGTTTTTAAAAAAATAAATGAAATAACTGTCTAAATACTTAGGGAAACGCTTAATTCTGAGTCACCTCCCACCATAGATTTAAAATTTGCCCAAAGACAGAGTTCTTCTGCCCTTTAAATCATGATGTCTAGCACATCTTTTCACTATCTTGTAACTGCCACTACTGTCCTGTCTCTTGATATAAAAAGAAATATTTTTAATGTTCCATCTGTACACTCCAGTAAAGGCTGCTGACTTCCTTAAAAAAAAAAAAAAAAGGAATCTGAAGCAACAGTAATGATGCTTTCAGTGAGCCTGAAAACAGCCATTTAGGGCCTATCTGTAGAAGCTTTTATCATCTGGCTCTATCAAAATGGTTGCTTGGACTTCTAGTCTTTTTTTTCAGCTAAAGGCAATGTTGCTGGTTTGCATATATATAATAAACTACTAGCTTGTTTACTTTGTTCTGTGTTGAAGTTCTCTTACCTTTTGAGTAAGACTTGCAAAAAAAATCCTTCTCCAGGAAGTTCTTGAAAACCCTTGAAAAAGCAGAGTTGGAGAAACAGTCTTCTGAAATGGTGGCTAGGCGTGAACAGCAGGTAAAACATTTTGACAATTTTTAAAATCTGTTTTCATGGATTTTTTTTGTATATTGGCAGTTGTATTAGCGTATTGACTGAATAGTAAAACAAATGCAGAGCTTTCAAGCCTCGGGCAGTTTTGCTAAGCTGCCATTTTAGCTCTTAGAGCAGTATTTCTCACCCAGGGTGCTGGGATGCCACCAAATCTTTTGGAGCATGCCAGTACATGTGAGGAGATTTAAGTGAGGTGTTAGAAGATAAGCAGATAAACTAAGCTGATAAGCACAAGCTCAAGCTTGGTCCTGGCTGGACAATCTCCTATCCCCACTGCCAGATCCTTCTACAAGGAATTAAGCACTATAAATTAGCTTTGTGAACTGGGTGGCACCAAATTTCAAAAAGTTCTGGAGGGGGTGCCTTATGTCCCATGAGGGGTGCCTTGAGTCCAAAAAGGTTGAACTATTGTCTTGCCATATATTAAGCATATTTAAATTATTCATTTGTTTTTCATAGTGAGGGAGTACAGGGAGGTAATGGGAGTCCTATCTTTAAATAAAACAATGTTTCTTTCAGGAAGCACGGCTACAAAAGCTGGAGCAGAAACTGGCTGCTGCTGAAGAAGTTATAGTTTCTCTGGAGAAGACAAATGCCACTGATAAGGTACAGGAAGACTTATGTTGTTGATTCTTAAGTTTAAAAAAGAACAAAAGAAAATTGATATTGCTGGCACAGAACCTGCAGGACTTCAGAAAAGAAGTCTGGTGCACAGCCGGAGAAAATGGAGTTAGGAATACAAGGGGACCTCTAGGGAAAGCAGAAAAGATTGAGCATGGCCACTGGACAAAACAGCTAGCAGATAGGTGAAGGATGGGCATGTCACTCACTAACAGGAGCTTGAGGTTGTTTCATTTGTTATGGGCTTGAATAATGAAAAAATAAACATGGCATAATAGGCACCTGATTGTAGCTATTCTCACCTTGTCAGTAAAATCAATACTGCATCCTTTTTTATTGCTAGGTATAAAATGTATTTAAGAAGTTGCATGGGATCTCATTTTTCAAGATGCTATCTTGCAAGATGCTTTGTTTTCAAGATTTGAAAGTTAACGAGGGGTATGTAGGGTTGGAGGACCATGTCCCAGAAATCTTGAATGCAGTAGTGGTAATCTGAAGATGTAGGCACACAGAAATTTAAATAGGGTGCATCAAGTAATAGTAATCCTAACATTCCAACAGAAGACAATTTGAACTAGGACCAACTAGTTTGTACTGTATTATAGTCTCTTTCATTCTGGGACACTGAAGAAGTATCCTATTTTCTCACTGCTTAAGATAAAGGGAAGGGACTTGTTAATTACAAAAATGATGTTGTTCCCTGATGCACACTGAAAGTATAATTTCAAAACTCAAGTTGAAATATTTTTTTCCATACTGAAAATGAAATCATGGTTTATATATATA
>NW_017729006.1:17489484-17500218 GCF_001723915.1 Gavialis gangeticus | reverse complement strand
GAGAGGGAGAGGGAGAGGGAGAGGGAATGAAGTCCTTTTTTTTTCTGCTCTTGCAGGAGGTTGTAACTGACTTGATGAGCCAAATCCAGGAGCTAAGGACACTGATCAGTCATAAGACAGAGTCCATAGAGGGACTGACAAGAGAACTGGAGGACATAAATGTATGTTCTGTCATTGAGGACATATGGTATAATGCATGGTGTTGCAAAAATGGAATAAAATTTCAGTGAACACTGGTTACATATTTTACTATAGATTAGTGTCGCTTGTTGTAGTGTTAATAGAAGGAAACTTTTTTAACATGTTAAATGTTTCTGAACAGTTCGTGCTTATGGCTTTCTTGGAAACTGAATGCTTTCCACAGGCTTAGTAAAGAGAGGATTCTATCAAGGAGTATATTTGCTTTTTGTGAGCTTCACTCCGCTGACGGTACAGAGGCAGAAAAGGATCTTGGAGTCATCACTGACTCCAAGATGAACATGGGCCGGCAGTGTGGGGATGCAGTCAGGAAGGCCAACCACACCTTGTCATGCATCCACAGATGCATCTCGAGCGGGTCCAAGGAGATGATCCTCCCCCTCTATGCGGCACTGGTCAGGCCGCAGCTGGAGTACTGCGTCCAGTTCTGGGCGCCGCACTTCAAGAGGGATGTGGACAACATGGAGAGGGGTCCAGAGGCGGGCCACTCATATGATCAGGGGGCAGCAGGGCAGGCCCTATGAGGAGAGGCTATGGGACCTGAACCTGTTCAGCCTCCACAAGAGAAGGCTGAAGGGGGATCTAGTGGCCTGTTACAAACTAGTCAGGGGGATCAGCAGGCACTGGGGAAGTCCCTGTTCCCCCGAGCACTGCCAGGAGTGACCAAGAATAACGGTTGCAAGCTGGTAGAGGGGAGATTTAGGTTAGATATCAGGAGGCGCTACTTCACGGTCAGGGCGGCTAGGATCTGGAACCAACTTCCAAGAGAAATGGTGCAGGCTCCTACCCTGGGGGGTTTTAAGAGAAGATTAGATGAACACCTTGCTGGGGTTGTTTGACCCCAGTAATCTTTCCTGCCGTGGCAGGGGGTCAGACTAGATGATCTACTCAGGTCCCTTCTGACCCTAGAAACTATGAAACTATGACAGTCAGGTTTAAATTTCTCGGGGAAATTAGTGACTGGAGAAATGGCTAAGTGAGTCTGAAACCACCAAATTCCTTTTTTAGGGGAGAGTGAATATAAACATAGTTATGACATACAACTCAGACTGTAGTACTACAGCACTTATGTACATGAAAACAATAAGAGTATTTAAATAAGTTATTCATCTGCATAACTTCTCACAAGAGAAGGTGATTTTGTTATTAACGTTTGGACTCTGGATGGAACTGTGAGGTTTTATCTTTTGTTTTGGTGCATCTTTTTGCAATAAGTATCTGTCTTTGTCTATACTTTCTTTTATTGTTGCAAAGAGATACAACCATGCACAAAATGTTTTATATTTTATATGCAAACCCAAAAAGTGCTAAGAAAGAAACGCATGTAAAATTTCACAATATACACCGTGATCTATTTATTGTATATATAGCGTATATTACATCTGTTACTTTCATTAATAAATTAATTCACCATAAATTAAGAAGTATATCTGTGTTGAATTAATAATTTCACTAGGGTTTTGTTAAGTCTTTCATGCAAAACTTTTTATGGAATTTATCAAGTAATAACATCAAGTTATAAATTCATACTCAGGTAGACCTTTCAACATGAAATTTCTCATTGTCATTTCAAATCTGCAAGATGCATCATTTCCATTGTTGTTATCCATTTTCATTGATAATCTTGTTTGCACGATCATAATCCTAAAGATTAATTTTGCTTTTTTTAGTTCAAGTATAATGATGTTTTGCTTGCAAAAGAGGAAGGCAAAGTAATCATAGAGGAACAGGAAAGGCAAATTGAGAGACTGAGAGAAGACTTGGAAAGAAAACAGGCAGCTGATGATATTGAGGTATGAATGGAGCATTAGTACTACCTTGCAATTTATGTCTTCTGTAGATGAGTTTGGTTGGGTTTGGTTTTTGTTTGACATCACTTGGACGCAAAATAGGTACAGGTTTCCCTCGCTTTATATCAAGAATTTGTTATATATGCGTTAAATTCACTCATGCCATCAGTGTAGTGGAAACCAGTGTACCTGAGGGTCAGTAGAGTCGAGGTATTGGAATGTATCCCTATTTGTTCCTTGTAACGTGGGTTCCCTTTATGCAAATTTGAGTAATGTGCTGTTTTCCAGGAACGTATGTACAGCATAAAGCGAGGGACACCTGTATCCAAAAGACAGATTATAAACACCTAGCATTAGTCAGTGGTGAGCCATTAAATTGCATTTAATAGGAGCTGGATCAGATGCATAAAGAATAATTTAAGTAGAGGTAAAAGAATGGTGCATTTTTTAGCATTTTTTCTAGTGCTGCTAATTTAAGTAACTTTTTCCTTTACCTGTAATTTTAGCCAAAAGCTCCACCTGCTGGTGTCACATTTAAGATGCACAGAATTAATCTGTTTAATCCTGCATATTTTAATTTTTTTACTCCATTTATCCCCTCTCACTTCCTGCCATCCCTTTTTTATTTTGCAGAACTTGCCCTTTATCTGTAGGATAAAGGCATTCAATTTTGATGATCTCTGTAAAATAATCAGTAGAACCCTATAGTGCTTCAGTCCTGACATAGTGCCGCTCCTATATCTACTAGAACAGCTTGTTCATCCTTCTGAACTCCAGTTTTGAAAAAAAAATCTCTTCTCGGCTGAGAATTTATCAAAACCATGAATGTCAATTTAGACCTTAAGTAATTTTGAATCTCTATTTCCATATGTTTGAAGGATGGAAACCAGAACTGAATTACCTGCTGAATTCATTTTTTTTGCCAGTCACCTTCACTTTCAGTGTAAAATATTTTAACTTTTATTTTCTTCATACGTGTATTTACTCTCATCATACCTCCTCAGTAGTATTCACCTAGCTCCTAATGGGGTCCCTAGGCTTTTTTGTTTGTCCATAGCTACCATGATCCAGCTAAATAGGAATAGAAAGGTTCTTTCAAAACTAGGCATTGGTGTTACTCAGTTGCACAAGGTTCTCTTCCGCCTCCGAGGCTAACTGAACTGCCATTACCCATAGATGTTACTGAGAGTATCTGTATGCAAGGCAATATAAAGTACAGTTTTAAAATTACAGGATAAATCACCTAACTCTAATTAAGACAGATGCAGTATTTGTGTTAAGTAACCATGGTCACGTGGTTGTTTCAATATAAATTATACCGCACCTTGAAAATACCATAATAAAATACCTTAGAATTGTTGGTTGTAGCCGTGTTGGTCTAAGGACATAGGCAGACAAGGTTCTTTTGGGTAGATGTGATATATTTTATTAGACCAACTAAATAGTTGGAAAAATAGTTCTTTGTAAGTTGACTTCTATGGCTGAAAAAGGAGTCCCCGAAAGCTTGCAAAGAACATTTTTTCCAACTATTTACGTGGTCTAACACACAATATCACATCTACCCAGAGAACCTTATCTACCATAATACAATGCCATCATTCACAAACACCTTAACTGTAACTAAAATATCCTAGTATACCTTCAAAAATTTGTAAAACCTTTTGTTCTGAAACTAAGGTACTTTGCATAGTGAGAGCTGCCAAAGAATCTTTTTTAACTGAAATGCTGAATTAAAAGGCATTATGAAAGGGGGACCTTTAACTGATGAAGATAATTTGAAGTACTTACTTTGGAATAATACCTGTTAATTTCAGTGTTCCTGCTTTTTGCTTGTGCATTTAAATGAAACAGAGAGATCTCCTGCTTGAAGACCTGAACCATACCACCGAGCAACTAAACAAGTTAATAGAAGCTTCTAAACATCATGTTGCATTGCTTCAGCGTGCACAAGAAGATTTAGAAAAGAAAGATGTTGTAATCCAAGAATATAGACAACAGGTAAAACATAGGATGCTCTTCTTGTAGAATAATTTGTTTACTTTTATAACAACTGGATGGAAAGGGGCTTAAATCTTAGATTACTTCCTAGTGACACACATTCAAACATTTTTAATCAGTTCTGTTAGATTAAGAACAAAATATGTCTTACTGAATTAGGAGAGTAATAATGTAAAGGATTTGAAGCAAATGCTAGTTAAGCCAGGGGTGGGCAATTTCTTTTGGGGAGAGGGCCACTTAATGAGTTTTGGCAAGCTGTCTAGGGCCGCATGAGTAGCCCTGCCCCTTGACAAGTGCTGTGCCCCTGGTCACCATCTTGGGACTGGAAGTCCTGCCCCTAATCTCAGACCTTTGCCACCGGAAGTCCCTCCCTTTGCTCTGAAAGTATTTCTTTGGGGAAAAGGGTTTGCTATCTTGGGGGGGCGGGGGGACACATTGCATACTAAAAATCAAATGCCCATAATAAAATATTTTAATTTAATTAAAAAAAATATTGGCCACATGGCCACTGCTGCACTGGGCAGCACAGAGGCAGCGGTGAAGCAACTGCACCGCAAGCTAGCATGGCACGGGCTCCAGGGGGGCAGCCACAGCAAACGCTGCCCAGCAGTGGCAAGCCGTGGGGGGTGAGGCGGATTTCCTTTGCACTGAGCAGCAGTTTCTGGGCTCAGCTCCAACAGGCGAGCCCAGAGCTGGTGCAGGGCCTAAGCTAGCAGCGGTAGCAGGGAATAAAATGGTGCTCAGCGTACAGGAAAAGTGCCCTCCCCACCCCCCATGCCCTGTGCTGCAGCCGCTCGGAGCCCACATGAAGCTGCCTGTGCCTGCTCCACAAGGCATCAGTGACGCAGCGGAGAGGCAGGACAGCCCCGAGCGGGCTGTGAGCAGCTGCAGCAGGAAGTGCTTGTCATAGGTGGTGGGGGTGGGACGCTTTGCCCTGCGCTGCGTACCAGTTCGTTCAGCCCCAAGAACTGCGGCAATCCCTGCGGTCCTCCTTTGCCTTCTTCCCCACCTTCCCCCCACTTCTTACCTGAATTTCCTGTGCCAGTGCAGCCACAAACAGCTCCACAGTCCCAGGCCAAAAGCCCCTGGTAGGCAGGGGCTTCTGGCTGGGGAGGGTGGGGCCGGGTGGGCCCTGCAGTTGCAGGAGCCTTGCCATGGCTTCCCCTGTGTCCTACAGCCCTGGTTTCTGTCACCTTTGACAGGAGCCAGAGGCAGATAAATATTAATTTTCTAACCCTGAGTTAAGCTCTATAGCATTGAGAAATGGGGGTCCTGAGCTTTCACAGTTGCTAAATTTAAAGGCTGAGTAGGAGACCTTTTTCGTTGTTGTTTTTGTGGTTTTGTTTCTTTAACCCAAGAGTACAAGTAAAGGCAAGAGAACCTGAGCTATGAGCAATGCAAAAGGGATGCTTCTTTGTTTTTTGCCTAAAGTTTAATAATGGGAGAGGGCAATTTGAAGGCATTCTAATATTTTAAGCACAAATAAATATTTCTTAAGTTTTTTTGTCCATACTTAAGTTTTATTTGCATAACTCACTGTCCTACCAAATATGTCTGCTGATAAAAATCCTAATGTAGGTATAGATATATTTACAAAAGTCCTTGTGCAAGTATTGCTTAGATCAGTGTGCTGGAAGAGAATAACCTATACTAGTAAAAGTATTCTTTTGTAAGTGTTAGCAATGTTGTCACCTGTGGGATTTGCCGATAGAAGGTGTATTGGTATACTCATATCAGAAAGCTCATTCAGGCAAACATTTAAAAACCTGCAATCAAACCTTGAGAAAAATAAGTGAAGCTGAATGTCAGCAAAAATTAAGCAGGTTAGGTGCTAACACAGTACACTATCATGTGGATCTCTTTAAATAGTTTGGTATATCATCTTTTTGTTAATCAAATAGCAATTATCTAATTGTAGGTGAATATGGAAGAACAGCTGATGTTAAAGTTGTGAAGTGTAAAATATTAAATATTCCAAATACCATCTGAGATTGGTGTACTTGCATATTTTATTCATAATATTAGAATTTATACCTAGTTTCTGCCTCTTTCAGCTTTTGTGACATTTTTACAACTTTTGAATTCTAACTGATTGGGTTTTTATAATAGCTTGACCAAAAGGTGGAGGAATTGGAAAAGAGGAAGAATGAATATGACCTAAAAATAAAACAAATGGACTGTTTTGTGGACTCCTCTTTGTCTACAGCAATAGCACAGGTACGGTATTTGGGAGACAATGATTTGCTCAACCATGCTTCACTGAAGCTTTTATATATGTATACAGGCAGTCCTCGATTTGACAACATTCAAGTTGCAGTGACCAGCACTTAGGATGTTTATATATCGACACCCTGTTTTGACTTTCTGATGCTCAGCCAGATGCAGGGCGGTGGGTGGTGGCTACAGTCACACATGCGGGCTGCTGACGGGCCTCACCCCCAGTCAATCACATACCACCTGTCAGCAGCCCATGGAGCCGGATTCGCGACCGGCTGTGTAAAAGGAACGCACGGCAGAGCAAGTTGGTGGATGGCGGCAGCAGCCACCACGTGTGAGAAATAGGGTATCAGGCCTTGGTTCAGGAACCGATTCCCCATTTATAACATTGTTCCTATGGAAAAATCAGTTCCGAGTTGCAACATTTCAACGTAAGATGTCGTTTTAAGGAACCAATTGTCATAAGTCCAAGAACTGCCTATATAGTATAGTATAGTATAGTATATAGTGTACAGTACACACACATGCAGGAGGAGAGGGGCTTCAGACTATAAATAGATTTATCTGTTAAATTTTCTCTTATTTGAAAGGTAAGTAGTGCTGCTTCTTTTTGTTGTTGTTTTTGTCCCCCACTGACCTAACATTAAAAAATAAAATGTATAACATGGGGGGAGGGGGGACACTTTTTTCAGAAATTTTAAATAAAACTTTTTATTTCCAGTGTCCAAGAACTCCTCCTAATTTTAATCTAAATCTGGCAAAACTTTTGGAAACTCGGGAGCAGGAAATAGCAGACAGGAGAGCTTCTGCAGTTACTCTGGAGCATCTTGTATCTAAATTGAATGAAGAAAGAACAGATAAAAATGATGAAATCCTAAGGCTGAAGGTAACATAAATTAAATCAGGGGCAACTTGTAAACCACTAATTTCATACTAATTTTAGTTCATTTTAGTAGGCTGTGTCTTTAGAACCTTAAGTTAACGCAGAAAGGTAGTTCTTAATCTTCTTGCGTAGCCTGAGACCAAAGTCAAAAAAGCAGAACTATCGGGGAAATTTTGTAACACTGCTGTACCCCCTGTTTTTATCCAAGAATGATATTGGCTTTCTCCAAAGCAAATTTTGTTCAAACATTGAAGGGCAGATTCATGGGAGGCCTTGATTAGAAAATGACTTTAATTGAATGCTTTCAGAGTATTTCTTCAGTTCTTTATTGAGAGCATTAGTTGTACTTTGGTTTTCAAAAAAGATGTTTGTAACATTTGGTTTAGGAGCAGTTATGTGAATTGGAAAACACACGCCTGGAAATGCTGTCGTTAATGGAAGAAAACCGAAACCTACAGGGTCAGCTTGAAGAGGCTCAAAGACAATGGAAAAACAGGTAAAATCTTCTCTAATCTCTAACCTCAGAATTTAGTTTATACTAAGGGTGCACTGATAGAGATTCTGGGGACCGATACTGATAGCCAGTTTTCAAGGAGGCATATCAGCAGATACCAATCCGATTTCTGATCCAGTTGCATCCAGCTGGTAAGTCTATTGTGGTGGAAGAGGAGGGGGGAAAGAAGGAGCATTGGGCAGGGGCAGGTAGATCAATGCCCCGTGCCACCCCAGTGAGGGAGGGAATGGGGCAGGTGATGGGACGGGGCTGTGGCTCATCCAGGAGGGAGTGGCTCCTCCTGCTGCATGTGTCCCTGGATCTGCCCGGGGTGGAGCAGGCTGTAGCCGGGGCTACGCTGGGCTCTTCCCAGCAGGGGCTGGTCCAGGCTGCACTTGGGGTGGGCAGCGGCACTGGGAGGGAGGCTACAGGTAAGGCTGCAGCCACCCCAAATTTTGCTGTAGCCCCACTCCCAGCACCTTCAGTGCCTGCCCCAAGAACAGCTCTGGCCCAACCCCCTCCCCCACTCACCAGGAAGATCCTGGTGCAGCCCACAGCAACAGCCCACCCTACCCATGCTGATCCAGGGGCCCATGCCCTGCCAGGGTGCATGCAACAGCAGGAGCCATCCCTCCCTCCCCATGCAGCCTGGATGAGCCACAGCTTCATCCCATACCCTGCCCTGTCTCACCCTGCCCCGCCCCGGCTGGGCAGTGTCTGCCTCAGCCCCACTCCCTCCCTCACAGTGAGGGGCATTGATCTGCCCCCTGCCACATACGCACCACTTCCCTCTCCCATCCCCTTCCACCACAGCAGACTTGCCAACTGGATGCAGCTGTCCAACCTGCTGAGCTGTGCTTCTTGCTGCCTGCATGCTGTGCTGCGGCTGTGCACGCACACAGGCATTTACCAGCCAAATTATTGGCCACATCAGGCCGATTTTTTTTTTTTCCAATACAGTCAATTTTCTTTATATCGCTGCCACTTTATATCTGTGCACCTCTTGTTTATATTATGATTTAATTCCCAACTACTGCTGGAAGAGCAATAAACTGAGATAACTGGACACTGATCTTTGTGGAAATATTTTAAAGGTCAGGAAATGCTGTTGTCTTTGAATTACAATTTATTAAAGTACAATAATTAAGCTATTAACAAAACACGTAAATAACACATTTTAACTACATTTGAAATCTTTAACATGGCAAAAATAAGGAAAATAAAAGGAATGTGAATTGCCAGGGTGACTCATACTAAAAGTAAATGGAAATTTTATTGTAGACTTGAATTGAGGTCAGTTTTCCAGACTTGTTTCTCTGCTTTCTAAAGCTGACTTTCAATGAAAATGGAACAATGCATGATGAAAGACTTCAAACTGCAGTACATTCTTAGGTGGGTTAGACATGTTCTTCATTCTGAATCACCAAGCTGTATCTTTGGTATTGAACAGAATTTTTTTCACAATTAGACTTGTTCGTATGTCTTTCTAACACTTTTGGACTATCTAAAAGGCTTCACAAAATATAGAAAATGGGGATAATGCATTACAATATAATCTTCTGTCACCTACGTTTTTTTCTTAAGCGGAGTAAATTATTTAGAAAAAAAATATTTTAAAGCATAAATCACACAAAGCTACCATCTTGGCAACCTAATAAAAGATAGGACTTGGATCTACTCTTCCATTAGAAAGCATTGAAAATTAGAATGCTTAGAATTTCCTGAATTCTAAAATTAACAATAGTTTTACTGAAGATGGATTGAAAATTGTAGAAACAGTTTTGAATGCTACTTTACATAAAATGCCTGGGTAAAAAACATTTAGGTTACAAAGTCATGCATATGCTCAGTTCATGTCTGTTGCAACACTGGTGTTGGCAGTTAACCTTTTTATACTTGAAGACCCTCTTGGAAAATACCACTACTTAGTTTTCAGTCCTGTGGGAAATAATAGAGCAGAGCAGTTCTGTTGCAAAGAACTTGAAAAGACTCCAAAGATCAAAATGTTTTTGGCAGTATAGGTTCTTACAAGAAATCTCTGGATCTCTGATCTCCTTTCCCTGCATGATCTGCTACTCTGCTTTCTGTTCCCTGTCATGTGCTTCCTGCCAGATCTGCTGCTCTGCTTTTTACTGCTCCCTACCTGCACAGTTCTCTAACGCTACATGCTCTGAAAGTTCAGGTGCACTGGACACTCAGGTTCTCTGTGCCTCTTCCACAGGTTGTCATGAAAAATAAATTCATCATGAGTTAAGCACTTGAGCACTAGAGGAATGAGCCATACAGAATATCCTCTAAGGAAATGTATGATTTTTGTCTTCAGAGCAGGCTTTGAATAGTGTGTAATAAAAAAGGCAGAGAGGTCTACCCATTGAGCAATGAGGTGGAAACAAAATTGCTTGGTCTCTTTACCATGTGCTCGAGTAAGAGGGTCCTGGAGAAAACAGTGTATGAGAGTCTGATACGAGCATGTGAATTAAGGTGCCACAGGCAATCTTTATTTTGGCATTTCTTAACTTTGAAGTGCTTGACTTTACAACCTTAACATATTTCTAACCAAGGTTTTGGTGTAATGTATGAGGATTTATTAAAAGTAAATTTGAAAAAATATATTTATTATCACAGCCTTTCTTCCACTTCAACAAATGATGTAACCAATAGCAGGAGGAGGTTTTTATCCCCCTCTTGTGTTGGTCCACTAGAGGATAAGATGCTTTAGAGATGCTGGCTTCAGAATGATGACACTTTAAAACTTGTGTTCCCTACAGGGCTGTGGAAAAGGGTGGGCACAAGACTTCTGCTGCTTTCCTTCCAACTTGCTCTGCTTTTCCCTGTTATATCTGTCTCTACCCAACCCCAATGAGCCCTAGTCAAATCTCTGCCCATTTCTGCTCCCAGTTTTCTTGCCGAGTCATTCCTATTTCCCTCCCAATTCTCCAGTCTTCACTCCCCATTATCCCTTCCTGCTAACTTTCTTCACACCCACGAAATTCCCATTCTAGTCTGCCTCCTGGGGCTTATGATCTAATCCTAATGTTTTTCCCCAGCAGCTTTTCCCAGTCTCTGCCCACATTAGTGCTCTTGTATCTCCATACACTCTAGCTTCTTGCCAGCAAGCCTCCCTTCCTCCTATTTGTAGTGGTTTCCAGTCTCCT
>NW_017729006.1:17486085-17489467 GCF_001723915.1 Gavialis gangeticus | reverse complement strand
TGCACCACCTCCCTTGGAAGTTGGTTCCAGACCCTAGCTGCCCTGACCATGAAATAGTGCTCTTGTATCTCCATACACTCTAGCTTCTTGCCAGCAAGCCTCCCTTCCTCCTATTTGTAGTGGTTTCCAGTCTCCTTGCCCTACCCACCTCCCTTCTTCAACTGGTTCTTCTCCATCCTGATTCTCTTCCATGGCCAACCAGTCTGGGTTTGGCATTCCTGCCAACCTCCTTCCCCCAGTCTCTGACCTCCAGGCTCCTTCTTTCAGTGCAATTCCTCAGAATTGTTCTGCACCGCTCCAGGTCCATCTTGTTTTTGCTCAGTTTGAATTGTACTGCTTCCTCCTTAGTTCTGCCTGAATACTGGGTAATAAGAAGGGATCATTTGGAGCACAGCAGAGACGGACACCTTGCTGTCTGCTATCTGGAGCAGTTACTGCAAGCTGTTTTCCCTTGGAAAACTTGGATTTGAGCATGCTTAAATCCTTTCTCCAAAGCTAAGAGGCAGCGGTGCTTGCCAAAGCAATATTCACCGGAAATTAACATTAGAAATGTATCTTTCCTAGTTTCATTCACAGAAATGGCTAAATTGTTTTGGCTGAAATTTAAAGGTGCGGTGTGTGTGATGGAGAGAGAGAGAGAGAGAGAGACCCTGAGCCAAATACCTGATGTATTAATTTGGGCTGCTTTTTTTTTTAATTTGCCAAAGATTTTAAGCAACTAACAACAAGTGTAAGTGAGCGATCTGACTGGGCGATTCAATCTGTTCTACCTATTATTCTTAGAAAATTATTATTTAAAAAAAAAACAACCATCTTATTGCTGGATTTAAAAGAAAGCAAGAAAGGCATTTGTGCCTTCTTCTAGGGCATCTCTTTACTTATACTTGTGTGTTTTGAGTCTAGTTAATGTTAACAAAATGAAAAGTATTTAAACCTTCTGGAAAAAAACCCCTCTTATCCTCCTAACTATGAAAGAGCTAAGTTCAAAGAGGGGAGGAAGTTTTTCTAACCCAATACAGGGTCAAGATTGTCAGTTAATAAAAAACTGCTAAAACCTCAGTTGTATAATACATGGATCAATATTTGCTACTGAAAAGGTATTTTAAATAAAAGTACTCACTTCTCCTTAAATATCTTTTGTGTGTGTTTGCTTTAAGTAAAAATCTTTACTTTAGTATAGAAAACTTCAGACTCCTTCCAGAGCTAGATTTTTTTTTTTTTTGATGCATGCTAATGAAATTTTGAACAAGCACAAAGTCAACCACTAGTTTTATTCTGAGGCAGCTCTTGTTTTATCAGTAGTTTCTTCTGTGCATAACAAGGATGAATTTTTATATTTCTCCAGGGATCACAAACATCAGAGTGAGGAGCATCTAAAAGAGACAGAGAAGGAAATTGCTGAAGAAAGACTAGCAAAGGTATTCTTTTTTTTATGTGATGTTCGGTTGCTTGTTTTATGCTTTGAAATCCTGCTCTCGTGTTTTGTTCTGTTTTCTTATCAGTGCAAAATTTCTGAGGCTAATGGATTAAAAAGGGGACAGTGCCTAATTTTACTTTATTGCTTCTACTGTGGTTTAAACCCATTGAAATTAATAACATTAATATATATGGTTAAAGAAGAGTGAGGAAAATAACACCTAGTAGCCTTGCTTCATTCCACTGGGACGTGTGGAGATTTTGCTGTTTCCTTTTTCTGAAGTATGCAAAAAGAAGGTAGCTTTTAAGTTGCAATGGATACTGTTTGTGGCAAATGCTGAATAAGTTCAGTTCCTCAAGTTATGAATTTCCTAGACATTATTACAGCATGGTCTTACAGCAGCACTAGCTATATGCAAGTAGCCCAAGGGACGAATTGCTGTGGGTATTTTATGCAGATACATAATGCCTTTCAGTGTATAAACTGAGCTATGTACCTGCTTTTATAATGTCTGAATTCTGTAGATGTAACCCTTCCTAATTTGATTTTTTTTGTAGAATAAAGCAATGGAAGAAATACTGAAAATGAGATCTGAGTAAGTTAAATGCTGTTTGATACCTAGAAATTTGAATTCTAGAACCCTTAAGTAATGTATCTGAGAAAAAAACCCCAAAGATGAGATTAGCTTGGCCTTTTAAAGTACAAACATTCAGTTCTTATTTTTCATCAGTAGGTGGTGGTAGTTCCTACATTAGCTACAAAACTAAAGCCTAGATAATGTGTTCTGAAGTATACATCTGTGCTTTCTGTTGTTTTTATAAGCCTTTCAAAACCAATTTGTTATGGTACAGATTGCCAATCCCTTCAAAAATGCTTAAAATGCACGTGAGAACAGCTCTGCTGTTCATTTATATTTCTGAACACTATGAAGCATTATCTCCAACTCTTGGCATTTGAGAATACTGGTGACTTTTGTGTTTTCAGAACTGAAATGATGGGCCTTGGGAGTAGAACAGAGTTCTAAATGAAAACCACATTTTGAAGCATGGGTCTTTCCACATTATTTTTGTCAATATTTGCTGCTGAACGTTTATATAGAACTTATGGTCCCAACAACATCTGTATTTAATTTGCTTATTTTTCTAATGTGCCTATTACTATAGTATGCTGGTGATGCCTAGAGTTAATATTTAACTTATTTTTAAGCTTGTAATTGTACCACTTCTGTGGCTCTTCTTTTATCAAAGCTTGAGGGGCAAATGCCCATGAAATTGCTGATTTATAAAGAGTTTCTTTTCTACATTCAGCAATAGAGCTGTGCAAAGCTTTGGTCCCTGATTCGATTCAGTGGAGATCTGGCCCAGTTCAGTGGCTGAATCTCTGAATCCGAATCGAATCAGAAGACCTTTTAATCTCTCCAAATCAAATTGGAGAGATTCGGAAAGATTCGATGATTCAGACATCTTTAAATCTTATTTCTGCATACCTCAAGGTACCAGGTGGCTCGTGAATGCTGTGATGGTGGGGCAACTGGAGCCATCCCACAAGAGCACGGGGCTCCCTAGCGCACTCAGCAGCAGACCTTGGAAGTGGACCGGGTTTGATGCCCAGCTTATGGCCTCCCCCTCCCCCCCACACACACACTTCTGTGGGACGCTCCATCTGCCCCAGCATTGCAGCGTTCATGAGCTGCACCTGGTACCTTGACATATGTAGAAAAAACATTTAAAGCTGTGTCTTTGACCGAATTGCTGATTCTCTGAATTGGCATTGAATCTGAAGCTGAAGATTTCATGCTGCCGAATCAAATTGCAGACTGATCCAAATCAATTAATCAAATCACTGTCCCTGATTCGGGCCGAATCTGAATTGAAAACGGCCTCATTTCACACACCCGTATTCGAGTGCCAGTGGATCAAATTTAGTGACAGGCTAAAGATACTTTTAAAGTTGTTTTGGTCGGGG
>NW_017729006.1:17484544-17486074 GCF_001723915.1 Gavialis gangeticus | reverse complement strand
GGGGGGGGTTGCTATTCTGTTAGATTAAGAAGGGCTAAATGTGTAGTAAGAGTTTCTTCGTATAACCACAGAAATTAAACAATGTGAGATCTGGTGTTTGTATAAAGGATATCTTAAGTGAAAGAGTTTCTCAAAATTTGTACTTTAATGCTGGGTTCTGAATAAAGGTATCTTCTCTCCCAAGTGTTCATTAAGGACTGGATTAACTGATGACGATCAATTTTAACTAGTCACACTAACATTTTCTTTGAGTCTCTAATTTTCAATTTTGTCTCTTGTGTCATCATTTCACTAACGTGTTTAGAGCTCCCTTACTCTGGAAAACAACCTTCTGTTCTACAAACATTTCTTCTTGTGTTTATTGCATCCTAGGCTAGGTACAAACATTCAAAAAACCCAAGGCAGAATCTATCTAAACTTATATGATTTCCTATAAGTGGTGTGGCTTAGATCAGTAGCAAGCAGAACACACATGGAGGTGTGGGTACGCAAATTTTAAGTTGGCTGGGGGGGCACAGTGGTGGCAGGAGCACAGCAGCAGTAAGTGGGGAGCTCCCGCAGACATCACCAGCACTGTTGGCAGGGGAGGTTGGCGAGCACCGACAAGGGGTCAGTGACCACCCATAGACACTGACAGTGGCCAGCAGGGATCGCTGACCACACGCAGACACCATCAGTGGTGGGGGGGGGGCAGTAGGTGCTGTTTTGTAGGGGGTGCTTTTGCCATGGTTAGGGGGTGCATGTGCACCCCTGTGCATCACCCCTGTGTCAGCATATGCTCAAGAGGTCCCGGGTAGATAAAAGGTTAATGCCTATCTTCTCTCATTTTTCTGCTTTTTATTCCAGTATGGAAACGGGGAGTGTTTTTTTGCAGCAGAATGTGACTTGGACAAGCATCAGATTTTAAGGGAGGGAAAGTATACTCAAGGGGTTCTTGTGGGTTCCAAGTTTGAAATGGAAAACAACTTTTTTCCCCTGTATTGAATCTGAAGTTGATGAAGGCTACTGAAAGATCAGACAAAAGGACCTGTTAAAAAATGACTGTATACAGAGAGCTGAAATATTGTGAAGGTATTAACACACAATTAATTTTATTTTTTTAATATTTAACATTTTGTTGACAGACTTGAAGAGACCAAAAATGCTCTTAAAAATTCAGAGTGTGTCTGCCTTGAAATGACCATGGAAATAAAACGGACAAGAGCTTTGGAGTCAAAAGCATTTCAGGAAAAAGAAGAAATTAGATCAAAACTGGAAGAAATATATGAAGAAAGAGACAAAATTGAAAAGGTTACAAAAAACATGGGATTTCTCTTTTCTGCTAATTGCTTGCAATAGAACTGCAACTGGGAGACTGAAAAGTCATTATTAAGCTGCAAATGATGGCCGAGGATTGTCTCTGAAAACATACTTTATTTTATAGTTTGTATGTATTTAGTGTACTAACAAAGTACTGTAATCAAATGTTGATAGAAACTTGAGCACAGAAACCATAATAATTTGCAATGCAGATCAGACAACTGCATTTTT
>NW_017729006.1:17474941-17484533 GCF_001723915.1 Gavialis gangeticus | reverse complement strand
TGTATTGAATCTGAAGTTGATGAAGGCTACTGAAAGATCAGACAAAAGGACCTGTTAAAAAATGACTGTATACAGAGAGCTGAAATATTGTGAAGGTATTAACACACAATTAATTTTATTTTTTTAATATTTAACATTTTGTTGACAGACTTGAAGAGACCAAAAATGCTCTTAAAAATTCAGAGTGTGTCTGCCTTGAAATGACCATGGAAATAAAACGGACAAGAGCTTTGGAGTCAAAAGCATTTCAGGAAAAAGAAGAAATTAGATCAAAACTGGAAGAAATATATGAAGAAAGAGACAAAATTGAAAAGGTTACAAAAAACATGGGATTTCTCTTTTCTGCTAATTGCTTGCAATAGAACTGCAACTGGGAGACTGAAAAGTCATTATTAAGCTGCAAATGATGGCCGAGGATTGTCTCTGAAAACATACTTTATTTTATAGTTTGTATGTATTTAGTGTACTAACAAAGTACTGTAATCAAATGTTGATAGAAACTTGAGCACAGAAACCATAATAATTTGCAATGCAGATCAGACAACTGCATTTTTCCAAAGAGAGAACTAATCCAGTAGCTATAAGGAGACTGAATACCATGTATTCAGTGAGTAAACCCATTAATATGTTGCATGCTAGGAATTTAAAGAGTGGTATTACTAATTTGAAAAGAAACTGCTTTCTTGAAGACCAAAGGGTTTTTTAACAGAGTTCCAAATTACATTCAGTTTTATTATCTGATTTCAGGAGATGGACTTTCTAAGGAAGCAAGTAGATTCACTCACTTTGGAGAATGGGAAGCTAGTAGGCCATCAAAACCTAAACCAGAAGATTCAGTATCTTGTGAAACTGAAAAAAGAGAATGTCAAACTTATTGAGGTATGTTCCAGAGATTAGAATACAGATTATATTCATGGTTTGATGGAGAACAGAGAAAATGTTTAATACAGCAGACTAAAATTTCCATTCTTCAGATAAGAACATTTGGCATATTGCAGTTCCATGCTGTCACCTGTGGATCATAACCAGCGATCCTGATTTTTCCCTGATTTTAAAAATTGCAAATTCTCTCATTAACCACACCCACCCATGTTTTTCTGCAACTAAAATGAAATGCCACTATATATAGATACCTATCTATCAAGTTTGAAGCCTACCAGTGCCTCAAGTCCTATAATAAAATAAATTCTAACTATCTATAAATCTTAGCATTTGATTTCTTGGGGTTTTTTATTATGAATAATCAAGGCTATCCCTGCCTCCTTCACTCAAACAAGTCCAGCTGCAGCTGTGCACACTGCTTTGTGGCACTGAGCAGTCTTGATATGCTGGTGCCCTATCCATGCCATTGCCCCTCATGCCCCATCCACAGCCCTCCACCTCTTCCAGCCCTGCCAAAGGGGGCCCCCAGCTGCCAGGGCTGTGGAGCCAGAGACTCAGGGCTCCAGCCCCAGCTGCTGCCTATAGGAGGCAGTGGCTGCTGCAGTGGAGTGGAGCATAGAGCCTGGCTCTCCCTCCCCCACAGGCCGCATGGATGCAGGCTGGCAGCTGTGGGCTTGGGGCACCCTGACCTGCTGCCCTTCCTCCATGACCTCTGCAGCCCAGCAGGCAGGACATGGCACGGCACAGCAGAGCAGGAAGGCTCAGTGCTGCCTCCGAGAGCCCCATGGCAAGGCACCCCCTGCTCCCCCAACAGCAGCAGGGGCAGCAGAATGGGGTTGTGTCCCCTGCTGCTGCTGGGGGACAGGGAGTGCCTTGCCATGGCAGCATAAGGCTCACAGCAGTAGCCCTGAGCCTCCCTGCCTTGCTCTGTCCTGCTGCACTGGGTCCCACCTGCTGGGTTGTACAGGCTCTGAGAGGAGGGCGGGGAGCCCTGAGCCTGCATCTGCCCTTGCCCTGCACATAAATCTGGGAGCACATGCTGTGTGTCATTCCCCCCCGGGACTGCGCAGTGGCAGGAAGCCAGCCCTGCCACTTCCCCCAGAGTTGCTGCCTGCTGCTTTGTTTTGGGCCCTGCAACTGCACGTTCCAGCCCCAGGGCCCAAGCCTTGCACACTCTCCAACTCTGTCCCTCCCTCTGTCCCTTGTTATGGGGGACTCAGCACCCCCCCCCTCCCCCGACTTACCTGTGGGAGCTACTCTCATGCTGCCTGGCTGCCATGTACATGTATATGTGTGAACATGCACATCACGCCCCCTGCCTGATTGCCCTTCTCCCATTTCCCCCAGCCCCTTGCAGGCTGGCAAGAAGACTTTCTGTTTCCCATGGTTTTTTCCTTCAAAAGAGAAAGTGTGGGTTTTTCTCCTTAAAAAGAGAAAATCCGCATTTTACTGCATTTTTCCATGATGAATGGAAAATCCAGATCCCTGGTCGTCATAACATCACTTTCATCATCGGTGTTAGAATTGTTTCATGGAGCTACAGGATCCTTGAACAAGTGTACAACTTTAAAATAAGTTGATTTGATGACTTGACATTTGAGATGAGCATAATCCCTTTTGACAGATATTCTCATAATACTAGGTACCATATTTTTCTCTTCACAGGAGGTTGAAAAACTGCGTATTGAAAATGCTGTGTTGAAAGAAGCTAAAAAATCTGAATGATGTAAGGAATTATTATAAGCTGCCATACCACAATTCCCAAATATCATTGTACAAAAATGTTCATTGATTTAAAAAACCCGGAACTGCCAGTTTACAAAAGTCATCCTTCAGTGCTGAGCCATAGCCCTTCATCTGATGGGTTCAAGATAACTAGGTATGTCAAGCTGTGTATTGTGCCAGATGGTAGCTTTTAGTGGAGCATCAGTCCCAGCTCATCCAACAACTTTTCAGTGCCTTCTGGACTTTCTCGTACTGAAGGTGCTCTACAGTCTTATCTGAATACCTTATTTTATGTGCTGAAAGACTTTGTTGCAATTGTGCCTTGCTTATGAAGAAAAAGTGGTTCTTTTTCACTGAAACGTCTCATCTCGTTTCTTTTTGTCCTTCAGATTTCTCTCCCCCTCACCCCAAAAACATTCTTTCTTCAGCAGATGAATTTGTGGAAAGATGCAAATTCCCACAAGCAACTTTTTGTAATATTTTTATCTGTTTAAATAGTGCATGTTCATACTGTTGTGATTAATCTGTCAAACATTAATGCTCATTCCTTGAAAATATTTTGTACTAAGGCTTTTTCAACAAAGCAATAATGTCAATTTTAATAATAAACTGATGTGTAAATAGTACCATTAATGTGGTAGAACTTGGGGCATTATATTTTTTTTTTGCTCTTGTTTGGAATTCAGATGCTTTTAAACCTAACTTTTGTCTCTCCCTCTCTAAGCTTAGAAAATGACCTTTGCGCAGTGGTGGACACTGTTCTTACATTTGCTTTGTGGAGACTGCCTTCATTGGTTAACTTACTTAAATACTATATAACTAATTTTTTATCAAGCAGAAGGTCAGTCTTGTCACAATAGTGTTAATGTGTGAAAAGTGCATCTTCTAAGATTATAGTAGAACCTCATTAATCACACTGAGGATTTTACAAATGACTGAAAAATTCAGATAAGCAAAATGTAAATTAGTTGATATACCACAAAATATTCATTGGATAAAGATGTCATAAAGTTCATTGGATAAAGATGTTTGGGTTTTAGTATTTGTAGTGTATCTGTATTATCTTTGTACGGTGAAATACAGTAGTGATGAATCACTATTAAATATTTAAGAAAAAGGGAGACCACCATTTTGTGAATTGCAGTGTGAGACATTTAGTGAGATTCCATTGCAGTTGCCTGCAAAGTAATTTTTTTCCCTCAACTTAAATATGAATTTAATTCAAATATACTAATATTTGGTAGGGAAATAACAGATTTGTTTTCTCCTTGGAGGCTAGATTGGAGCAGAGAACAGGGCAGTCTAAACTCAAATATGTTCACCAGAAAATAGAAGGCTTTGGCTTGTCTTATTTAGACTAGATTAGGAAATATATCCTTCTAGAGGGAAGAGACTAGCTTCTCAAGACTAAGCAAAGATGATTGGACAGTCATTCTGCCTTTTTTCCACAATACTTTCAGCTGTTTCACAGGGCCTGTAGTCTTACAAGCATGCAGATGCACACCAAAAAGGCGGGCTTGTTTCTCCGATTTTAATACTGCCATTCTTCAGTTATGTCTTTCAGGGTGCTATGCCATAACCCCCTTTCCCCAAGTACACACTTAACTATGTCAGTCTGAAGTCAAGCAGGGTTTGTGCTTTAGAGACTAAAACAGCATTTGATAAAGCCCATTGCTTACAAAAGCTGTTTTAGCCGTCTATAACGTGCAAATCGACCCTGCCTCCTGCATAAAATATCTCAGACTAGCAAACTAATTTGAGGGTAGACCAGTGCTGTCTACCTGACACTTTGCAGAATGCTCGGTATTGTAATGCAGCAGCAAATGCAGCTGTGATAATACCTGTAGTCTCTTCTGTGTTGCAGGTCTATGATATCAATACTTCATTGTTTATGGAACTGCGGGGGTTTTTTAAATAAGTCTTGTAAAAAAATTTGTTAAAGGATTTTGTTGTTTTATTACAAATGAAAAACATGAAACTCTGTCATTTGGACCCATGCACATTAATTTCTATTTTATAGTGGGATGCATAAAAGGAAGTGAAAACCATTGTAAAAAAAAAACTCCAAACAGGAGTAGGGATGACTACAGTTTGGACATTTCTTCCTCATAAGCAGGCAAAATATGAGTGGATGTATCCTGTTTTTTGATCAAAATTAAAAGAAAAAAATACCTTTTGTTAGTAATTAGTTTAATTTGTCACATTAAATTCACTGGGCTGGGGGCTTTTACTTTATCCAACAAAGTACAAGAGAAGCCAAACCAAGTTCCTTTGAACTATACACCATTTTACTGGGATGTTAAGTAGGCAACATTTACCATGAGCAGCTGTATACAGTAGAGAATACACAGATGACATTCTCTAGGTGGGAAGGAAGGACTCGGGCCCCCCAGTCTATCCTCATGAGGTGAAGACTGTTCCAGACCCCCGCCCCCATCTGCCTTTGTGTGGAGCAGTTTTGTACGGTTTGGATTCCTGCCCATTTCTCAGAGATAATATCCCTTAACCAATCGAGCAGGGAAACTGAGTCATGACCTGTGACAGTTGTTCTTTCTGGGGGTCATCTTGTTAGCACTGGGTGTGATTACTGGCTCGGTATCTCAACTCAGTGGAAACTGTCCCTCACAGTGTATCTCTTCTCACGTGCTACTCATTGTGGTTCAGACTGAACAGCTTCTGGGATGAGAGTACCTGTGAGAAGGAACATAGCGACAGACCCAGCACAGCAAAAAGGGAAGAGGGGTGTTGAGGGCTCCCCGACAGTCATCAGTTCCTGTTGTAGCTGTGATGGTCTAGAGCTAATGCAAGAGGTGAGGATTTTTGTGGGGGAGAGCTTTTACTGGACCAGCTGTATAGTTGGGAGGGACATAGGCAAGTTTTCCTGTAACACAGTACTTTTCCTCAGGTCTCTGGGAGAGATCCAGACACAGCAGACCTGACAGAGGTTACTGTTGGGGAGTCCTGAACATCCCACAGCCCTCTTTGCTGTGCTGGGTCTAGCGCTGCATTTCTTCTCACAGGTACTCTGCTTTTCTCATATATTACTCATGGTTCAAGCTGAACAGCTTCTGGGATCAGAGTGTGATAGACAGTTTCAAGGGAGTTGAGATGAATAGGTAGGGACCTACTCAAATCAAGGTGGCAGACATAATTTCACTGGCCAACAGCAGTTCCAGCTCCTGTTTTCCCAGGCCTATTGCAGCCAAGGGGTGGGGGAGCTTCCTCAGTGCTGATAAGCTGAGAGAGCTTCCCTTTGTGCAGCCCTGATCCTTGCTGCTGATTTGTGATTGGGGGGCAGGCTGCTCAAAGGGCAGCCCTCAGCCAATCAGCAGCAGCTGTGTCTGCCATCTTGGCTGCTCCCCTTGGTGCTGGTGGCTTCCCCCACCCCCCAGCAGGCTGCAAAGCTGGGCTGCAGTGGCTGCTGGCTTTTTAGTATGTTTTTTGTTTCTGGTAATTCTACGGAAAACTGGAAACCACCATTTTTATGCAGGTTCCACAAAATCATGATAGAACATCCAGTGTGATCACTGGCTTATGTATAGGGACTTACTCAAATTGCAAAGTGACCCTAGGAAAGAATAGCGATTGCAGATCATGGCTCGGTTTCCTGGCTCCCTACTGAATTGGCCAAGAGCTTTTTATCTCAGAGGAATGGGTGGGAATTCAGAAATTGGAACCTGAATTGTCTAGAGCTCTTCCACACACAGGCACAAGAGTGAGAGTCTAGAACTACCCTCACCCGTGAGGGTTGGTTTGAACTATCATGCATAGTTTGTACTTTGGAGCCTTTTGGCTAAGACCAAGACCAAGGGGCTGACAGGGTGCAGCATCTAAACTCAGAAGCATCCCAGTCTGGGCCTTGGAGGTAGGATACTTGCCTGAATTTGGGCAGCATCTGAAGGCCCAGACTGATGGGCCTGGAAGGGAGGTGACCGGTGGTTGAGCCATACAGACTTGATGATGGAGCTCTGCTGGGTCTAATTGTGCAACTTGAGTATTGGGCTTTGCCTAGTTGCATTAGACCTGGTTTGGCAGGGGTGGAGATTCTAGGGGCCCTGAGTCCTCACCACCTAGCATAAATGCTGTGTACCCCTGGGGGCTGAGGGGGCATGGTGAGCTCTGGTAGATGGCAACGGTAGGGGTGGAGCTCCCGCAGGCAGCTGCAATGCTTTCAGCAGGGGGGGGCCAGCAGCAACCATGGACTGCCTGCAGGTGCCACTGGCCATGTAGGCAGCACCTTTTCATAGGGGGCACCTCCATACACCCCGTATGCATCACCAGTGCCACCTAGTACTGAGTAGATGCATCTACACTGCCATTACTGTGCTGTAGTTATAGTGCATTACGTTTAGTACTTGCATAACCAAGTACCAAATTAATGCAGAGTAAGTGGTGCTACTGCACAGTGGTGCTGGCGCACAGCTTTTTACTGATACCAACTGTGCGCAGTAGCCTAACACTACTGCGCCGTAGTCTATTAGCACGGGTTTTGCCCCGCATGCTACTGCACAGTGTTACTTAAGTACAAGCTGCCAGGCACCACCCTCGCCTCTCCCATCAGGCATGAGCTCTGGCTCTGTCCCCTTTACGCGGGCAGCAGCCCACGCCCGCCTGTGGCTGTGTAGGGCTCAGTGCCTCTTCCCCCCGCGCCCAACTGCCCGCTTTGAGCCCGGTGGGGGTGGGGATTGCTGAGGGACTAGGAGAGGCAGGGCAGGAAGCCCTTTCAGCCAATCACTGGGCGGCTGCAGCTCCCCGCCTCCCTCCCACAACGTTTTATCACGTAAACCGAGCCCCCTTCAATTCCGGAAGAGCCACCGGCTGCAGCCGCGTGGTGTGTTAGCGCGGGGCGGGCGCTGCTATGAGGGGCACAGGGCCCTCGTGCGCGGCAGCGGCCGGCCTCCTGGGGGCGCTGGCCGCCTGCTCTGCCAAGCTGGCTCTGGGCGCCGAGTACCTGCGGGAGGTCTGCGTGGCGGGCGCTGGCCCCTGCGCCTGGGTAAGAGGCACCTGCTCCCTGGTGGAGCCTCTCGTCACGCTAAGAAGTAGCCGCTCCCCTGCAGTCGCATCCCCTCCTCGGGGCTGGGCTGAGGCCGCCGCCTGCCCCGACCCTGATGCAGCGCTGCCAAGTCTTTGCGGGCCGCGCGTCAGTCCAACCCCCTGCTTAAAGCAGCGCAGTCCCCACTTAAGTAGGTGCACCCCTGACCACAGCCGCTCTAGCCAGTGGCTTCCTGCACGAACACGATGGTTTAGTCCTTGGCCATGTTTGCCTGCTGCCCTACAGGGAGCGGGGAGAACGGAGAGCCCCCAGGATTGTTTCCAGCAGTGGGAAAGAAACACAGGGTCCCTGCATTAAATCATTTGCAGGAGGTCTTCCAGGCTTGGCCCCAGAGACGGGCAGATCAGCAGCTTGTGGCCTAAATTGCTAGAGAGCAATTGTGGCTTTGTGTTGGCAGATGTTGGGTCCCTTTTCGAGGTGTCTGAAGATGTGGGAGCAGCAGTTGCTTCCTGCAACAGAGATCTCACTGTGGAGGGGAGCGATAAATCTCCTAGTGAGAAGGGTGGGTCATCAAAGGCAGTCTTCGCTGTTTGGTAACTTTTTGTGCCAGCATGCTGCTCTATTTAATTCTGTTAGGGAGGTTTCCTAGACACAGAATTTATCTCAGGGTAAAGCTTCTGAGTGTGCTACATTTATACGTTAAGATAATGGGTTTCCTTCATGCATCCATTCTGAACCTACTAAATGAGAATGATCTTCAGCCACCACCGCTGCTTTTCTGGTGTCGAGCATCTTTAATGACAGAATGTAAATTGTGGTGGTGTTCCTTTGCCGAGCCTTCTCAGGCCTGCCCTTTTCCTTTAGTAGTTCAGTGTCCGGAGATTAATGCCAAGGCCATTCTGGCTTGTGCTTTACTATAAGTCAGCAATTTATACTGCAGCTTTCTTACAGTTACCAGGAGACTGACTAATGCGTAAAAGTAGCTGTCAGTATACAGACAAATAATAGCTTCAAAATATTCTAGTGACATTTTTGTAAAATCGTACAAGAGGAAAGCTAGCATGACCTGGGAAACCACTGCAACCAAATGCTTTGTAACTTTGGAACTTTCTCCCTGGAATAGATGGATGTTACTTCAGTTTCGTATTACCAAGAAACAATTGTTCTAATTCCTCTCTCTTGCTAACAATTTCCTCCTTTTAGTTCTGTTGTACCTCCTTTCTCCTTTCAGTCATTACAAGAAAAGCTAGATTCAGCTCTTGATTTCCATCATGTCTCCTCTCCTCAGATGTTTTAAATGTCTTTGTAGAGATCTCTACTGCTTTTGAACTTAATTGCTTTTTTTTTAGCCACAAGAATGCTTAAAATACATAGTGTAGGTAGTATCAGATATTTAGATAGATAAACATATACCAAAAGGTGTATTTATGCTTTAAACAAATGTTGAGACTGTAGGTATAACCAGTAACTAAAAATCATTTTTGAGAAGGGTTACCACCACCAAGTCATCAAACATGAGTCTGAAGTTGGTTGTTTATTCCCAGTTCCCTATTCCTTTTTCAAAGCTAATCTAGACCCAGTAAAGCTTTTTATTAATGAATTATACATCCTAAAGAGAGAGAATTAGCTATTAGCTATGCATATGTACTAATTAATATGTAAAATAATATCCCACGTCAAGTACAGAGCCGTAAAAGATCAGATTAGGATGGAATTATGGGGCAAAATACTTCTTGGGCCACCCCAAACTTCCTGTTGATGCCACTGGGGGGACTGTCCCAAAGAACCCTGACCACAGTCCTGCCCAGCCCAAAGCACAGTTTGGCTGTGCCAGGCTGGCAACTAACAGCCCCCATGCCCACTATACTAAGTATAATGGCTTGAATAAGGAACTGGCTTTGAGGCTGGAATTATGGCTAGAAATTCTGGTTGGGCCACCCATCAAAATACTTCTGCGCCACCACTGTACGTAGCACAGTTTCATAGTTTCTA
>NW_017729006.1:17419965-17469941 GCF_001723915.1 Gavialis gangeticus | reverse complement strand
CTTCTGATGTCTAACCTAAATCTACCCTCTGCTAGCTTGTGACCGTTGTTCCTGGTCATTCCTGGCTGTGCTCGGGGGAACAGTGACCCCCCAATGCCTTCTGATCCCCCCTGACCAGTTTGTAACAGGCCACAAGATCCCCCCTCAACCTTCTCTTGTGGAGGCTGAACAGGTTCAGGTCCCGTAGTCTCTCCTCATAGGGCCTGCCCTGCAGTCCCCCGATCATGTGAGTGGCCCTCCTCTGGACCCTCTCCATGTTGTCCACATCCCTCTTGAAGTGCAGCGCCCAGAACTGGACGCAGTACTCCAACTGCGGCCTGACCAGTGCTGCATAGAGGGGGAGGATCACCTCCTTGGACCTGCTTGAGATGCATCTGGATGCATGACAAGGTGTGGTTGGCCTTCCTGACTGCATCCCCACACTGCTGGCCCATGTTCATCTTGGAGCCAATGATTACTCCAAGATCCTTTTCCGCCTCTGTACTGACAAGAAGGGAGTTCCCCAACCTGTAGGTATGATGCCGGTTGTTCCTCCGAGGTGCATCACTTTGCACTTGTTGGTGTTGAATCCCATCCTATTCTCATCCGCGCACCCCTGTAACCTGTCTAGGTCCGATTGTAGCCTGTTGCTCCCTTCTAGCGTGCCCACGTCCCCCCACATCTTAGTGTCATCAGCAAATTTGAACAGGGTGCTTTTTACCCTCTCATCCAAGTCACTGATGAAGATGTTGAACAGTGCGGGCCCGAGGACCGAGTCCTGTGGAACCCAGTGGCTGGGGTGCTGTCAATTGACAGCCTGGTATGGCCAAACCGCTTTGGGCCGGGCAAGTCTCTTGTCAGAGATGTCCAGGAGTGTCCCCCAGTGGCATGGAGATGTGTTCTGGTAGAGTCTGACCAGAACGCATCAGACGTATCTGACTGGACACATCTGACTAGTGACTTGCCCAGCCCAAAGTGCAGTTTAGCCATACTAGCCTGCCAATTGACATCACCCCAGCCTCTGTGCTAAATACATAGACCCAAATAAGGAACTGGATTTTGGGCCAGGATTATACCCAGCAATCCTTCTTGGGCCACCCCAGAACACATCTCTGTGCGACCGGGGAATGCTCCTGGACATCTCTGATGAGAGACTTGCCTGGCCCAAAACAGTTTGGCCATGCCAGGCTGCCAGTTGACAGCACCCCAGCCACTGTGCTAAATTTATAGACCCGAATAAGGAACTGGATTTTGGGCTGGGGTTATAGCTACAAATGCTTCTTGGGCCACCCCAGACCACATTTCTGTGCCACCGGGGTACTTTCCTGGACATGTCTGACCAAAGACTTGCCTGGCCCAAAATGCATTTTGTCCGTGCCAGGCTGCCAATTGACAGCACCCCAGCCACTGTGCTAAGTATATAGACCCAAATTAGGAACTGGATTTTGGGCTGGGTTTATAGATAGAAATCCTTCTTGGGCCATGCCTCTGTGGTTAATAATCCTTCTTGGGCCATGCCTCTGTGGTTAATAGTTAAGGTTTTGTTTATGGATTACCACTGTTCCCCTTTTCCCTTGTAATAAACTTGTTTTAATTTAACATTTGCTAGTGAGTGGGTAGGTTACTTTAAGTTACAACACCCAGTTTTAAGTTATTTTACCAAGTTTCTGGGTGGTGACTGGAGGTAAATGTGAAACATGGTTGAAAAATCCTTAGGGACCTCATGCTCTGGGGCGGGGAGAGGGGCACTTTAAATAGAACAGCTCTGAGAGCCACTCTAATTAAAGCATACTCAGTGTCACATGTATTTGGTGATCCACACTTCAAAATGGCGGTGGGGGTGTTTAAACAAAGCTGGTTTGAAAAGCTTTAGTTAAGGTGCTGCTGCTGCCATTTTGAAACACGGGCACAGTGAATGCACATGATGCAGTGGCTGCTGGAGTGCACTAATTAGCACACTTCAGCAGACTGACATGCTAAATACCATGCATCAGAGCAGAGGTCCATCACTGGTGCCCTGTATTTGCATGCACCAGCCATTTGTCCTGCCATCCAGTGCCTGGTGGAACAACAACATAAAGTTTTTAAAGGTTGGGTATCAGCTGGCAGGCTTACAATCAAAAAGCTAGCATTGCATTGAGCAGGGACATGCCTAGATTTCTTCAGGATGCTCCTTGGTAGTCGGGACATATTCTGGGATGATTCCATGAGGGTTTTGCCCCATGAACTCAGCAGAAGGGCACCTCCTTACAGTAAATTAGTGCCTAGCACAGCCAGAGCATTGTTTGGACCAGACAAAAACACAGTTAAGGGTGTCCAGAAGAGTTCACTGGTGCCAAAGAGGCATGGTGTGTGGTGGCCCAAGAAGAATTTCTATCACTAATCCCAGCCTAAAATAAATTCCTTATTCAGGCCATTATATGTATTGCAGTGGGCATGGGGGTGGGGCTGCAGTTAGCAGCATGGCATGAAGAAACCACGCTCTGGGCCAGGCAAGACTCTGGTCAGAGATGTCCAGCAGTCCCCCTGTGGCATAGAGACATGGTCTGGGGTGACCCAAGAAGGATTTCTAGGTATAATCCCAGCCCAAAATCCAGTTCCTTATTCAGGTCTGTATACTTAGCACAGTGGCTGGGGTGCTGGCAGCTTGGCACAGCCAAACCATGCTTTGGGCCAGGCAAGTCTCTGGTTAGAGATGTCTGGCAGAGTTCCCTTGGTGGCACTGAGACATGGTGGGGGGTGGCCCAAGAAGGATTTCTAGCTGTAATCCCAGCCCAAAATCCAGTTCCTTATTCGGGTCCATATATTTAGCACAGTGTCTCAAAGGGTGGTGTCAGTTGGCGGCCTGGCACCACCAAGCGGTACTTTGGGCCAGGCAAGTGTCTGCTCAGATATGTGCAGGAGAGTCCCCCGGTGGCATAGAGACATGTTCTGTGGTGGACCAGGAAGGATTTATAGCTATAATCCCAGCCCAAAAAGTTTTGTCAATATTTTTCCTGAATTTTTCCCTTTTTTTTTTTTTTAATTAACTAGTTAATTGTTGCTAATTTGAAGTAGTGATGACAATCTAGTTTGTATCTCTTTAAAAAATTAGTTGTTTCTTCCAGCTGCCTTTTTTCATGTCTATCTTGAATGCGAGTTACTATCCTTTTTTAGTCATAACAGTAATTTTAAGCAAACACGCAAGTGTTCCTGTGAGTGACTGAAATTTTGCAAGAATACAATTCTTGGTCTAAGATGTTTCCGTATCCTGGTGGCTGTGTTAAACCTGCACAGTCTCACTCAGAGAGCATCTCCATAGCAGCCATAGGCAGATGTAGCAGTTTCAGTGAGTTGAAGTGCTCTGTATTTAAGAGCTACAGAATGTGAAATTAAATGGTGAAATGTCAACCATCACTCTCAGGATCAGGAAAGCGGTAGCTAAGATAAAAAATAGATTACTTTTTCCCAAGGGGTCCTGGTTTGCATTTTACCTGAGATAAGAGTGATATACATCTTTTTCCTCCTCTTTTTTTCACTTGAGTCAGGAGGGTGAATTCATTTTTTGTAAACATGTAATCAAATGTCTTCTAGCTCTTGAAAATCCAGTTTTAAGAGCAGCCATTGAGTTATTAGGCTGAATACTTCACACAGTCCTTAGGAGGAAGATTATATTTCCATTCTTTCATTTGAAAACAGTTACAGTTCTTGTAAGAAAATTAAGCCTACAGCCACATAGGTGTACATAGCTTTTTAGAAATGTCTCCTCTGTACAAGACAATCAGGACTCATAATAGAGATGATAACTTTTATTAGACCAACAAAATTTTTGCAAAAAAAGTCTTTATTTGCAAAAAAAAAAAATCTTTAATTTCCTGTTTGCCTTTTCCTCTAGACCAACACAGCTACAACCTGGATCCTCTGTCCAAGCAGCATTCTGCAGAGTTCTTTCTGTGAACATGTGTACTCCAGAGCACAGATTGCTTGATTTCTCTGCCAGTAGGAATAAGTGAGTTCCGCGTTAGAGAAGGGTTAGCAAGGCACATTGCACAAAAAGGATCCATTTGAGATAGAGATTCCCTTAAAAGATTAACTTTGAGGCCACAAGAGGCCATTATGAGCATCTCTTGATGATAAAAAGTGTCTTTTGTGGCAGGCACATTCTTTGGTTGGTTTTTAACACAATATGTTGAAGTAGTTAAGATGTGGAGGAGTTTTTTTTTTTAATTTCTGTATTCCCACATTGCCCCATCCATCAGCAGCATTATTGCACATGGCTGCCTCTCCTCTTAGATTCTCCAGGCAGGCTTTTGCTCCTTGAGGAGCTTCTCAGCCAGTTCATGAACAAATAGTCGTCCTTAACAAACAGAGCAAGCAAAACACAACCCTGTTGTCCTGTCCCAGACACTGGGAGGGGACCCCCTGTGGCTCAGGCCCTAGCATAGTAGTCTGGCCTCTGTGCAGCCAGCGATTCACCCGCTGCTTGCTTCTGGCTCTGTCTGAACTGTTCCCTCACAGTTTGTTGCCCTGTTGCTCTTCTCTCTGGCATTTTTAAACTCTCAGTAAGCCACTCTCTTATCAGCAGCCTCCCCGTGGCTGCATCTATTCAGTAAAACTGGCTGCCCTTTTTAAGGGGATGGGCCACCCTGTTATAACTATAGAAATAAACAGTTTGTTTGGAAAGTAGGCTGATTCAAAGGGCAGAGAGCAAGGCTCTGGAGAAGAGATCAGCACAAAGCGAAGCAAATTCCACACCACAGCTCTGCCTTAGTATGACCACCCCATCTCTCATTGACCCCCAAGACAGCCCCACACTCCCTAAAAGGTGACTGGGGTCCAAGTACAGGTATCCACTCAAGATAATTAGTAAGCATGGGGAGGGTGAGAGGCTCACCCCAGGAATGGTGTGGGTTTTCAGGAGAGCTCAGCATAGGCCTGACTCCGTCAGGTTGTGGGATCTTAGGAAAAACTACTTCGCAACTAAGGTGTCCAGACTGTGGAATAAGCTTCCTCCAGAGGTGGTGCAGTCTCTGACCCTGGAAATCTTCAAGAGGAGACTGGACAGTCACCTTGCGGGGGTCACCTGACCCCCAGTTATCTCTGCTGCTTGGTGCAGGGGGCTGGACCCGATGATCTTCCGAGGTCCCTTCCGGCCTTACAATTATGAATCCTCTTCACTGGAAGTTAAGTACAGCCTAGGCAAACATTTGTCTGAAACAGTTTAGACAGGGATGATTTTGCTTAAAACAGGAGATTGGACCAGCTGACCTTTTGATGGTCCCTTCCAGCCCTATTTTTCTATGATCCTATGAATTAGTCTGCCATTGAAGTCAAGAGAGTTTTACCCTAAATTTCAGAGAGAACAGAGAGCCAATACTGACTGCTTTTGAACATCTCATCATGAGTGCCTTTAGGGTCAACTTGAATTGAGCCCATTGGAGCAGAGTCCTAACAGTGGAGAGCCAATAGTGATGACCAGTATACGATTATCATGGTAACTCAGACCTCCAAGCTTCAGCATCACCATCAAGCTGTAATTGAAACGTATCTGTAAATCCAGCAAGCAAGCCCTGTAGAATTATTCCACGGACATTCTCAAATAGTTCTGCTGAGTGGTCTGTCATCTTCAGTCTTGTTCTCAACATATTTGGGTTTCAGAAAATTATGTTGGCTCCCCAGCTCCTGCTAAACAATATCTCTTGACTGTTAATAAAGAGTAGTTAATCCCCATAGAAAAGGCAACACCTTTCAGGTGTGCTTGTTCAAGGGCTCTTACATTAATGACCACTTTAAGATTGATCCCTTTTAGGTGTTCAGTGGCATCCAGGATAAATTGCATACCATGAAAGCATAGCCATTAATTTAACATGTAGACAAAGCCGTGGCTTTTCAGCTGCCAACATGTATGTACTCAAGGGATGTTTGCTGGGCTTTTGGAGCTGCAGTTTCCTCCCTGATCTGCCTATATACCTACATCAAGTACATAACATCTGGTGATTAATGCAGTGACACCTCAGGGACAATTTAAATGGTGGGAGAATGTGGAAGTTTACAAATATAGGACAGGGCTCTTAAGCAAAACTGCACCCCCTTTCCAAACAGAGGTCCCAGTCTTATTACCAGCAGTGCAGAAGGCAAAGGTCTATACTGTACAGAATTCCTTGCAGGATCAAGCCTATGTTTTAGTTCTAATACAATCAAAACTTAAGCCTCCGTTTTTGTCCATCAGGAGATTTGTCTCAAAGCTGCTATTTTTTTAATCCATGGTTTCAGTGGCCAGATTGAATTTAGATATTTGCTTTCTAGGATAAAGCAGTCTTTGAATGTGTGCTATTCCCTCAGCATGCAAAACAGTTTACAGTAAAACTTACTCCTCAAACATCAGCTGGTAGAGGAAGCATGATTTGGCTCTGCCATAATGGCCCGTTGTGAACACTGTTAGAGTAGCTGTTAGGAGGCTTGTTAGGAGCAGTGATTTGATCCTGAATTCATTTTGGTCCAAATTCCATGTCATGCTGCGGACAGATTCTGGACCAAATTTAGCTCTTGCTTAAACAAAATTAACTCAAGGTTTCAGTGCTCTTATTCAGGTCTTATGCTCAGGCTGAATTTGGACCATTTTGTGTGGCTGGAAAGAAGTGACTTACATGTATTGGACCCTGAATCTGAGATCTTCCTCGATCCTGTCCTGTTCCTTCCTGTCAAATCTCATAGCCCACCCCTTTCTTGTCAGTATATGTTTTTCATATGCTGTGTGGGGCCTAGTTTTACACAAAGCATGAGCTTCTCCTTCATGGTCATGAAAACTTCCAAGGCATTCAGTGAAGAAAAGGAATTCTGGGTGGCCAGCACCATGTAGGATCAGGCCTTCACCAAGGAATTCTTCTTTGTTCAGGAAAGGGTGGTAGAGAAAAGAACCATTGTTCTGTTTACTCAACTTTTCCCCTGTTATCTGTTTTCCTTCCTTAGTGATAAGGGAAGGAGGAGGAATGGGTATGTGAAGTACATCTTCAGTTTAAAATGTCTTAATTCTCCTTTTTTTGGAGTCACGGACATTAGCCTGTTAGTAACAATGGAAACAAAAGTTGAGATCACACCAAATAACATTTGTAATTTGGGTCCAGATAATTTCACAGATTGTGCTAATTTCACTTTCCACGAGAGGTTTCTGAGATAGTTGGGAAAGTGAATTTGAGCCAAAATACGTATGTTTCTCCTGTTTTGCAGTTACACGTGCTGCTCCAAATAGGATGTGTTGGCCTGGTATTTGCCTGCAACGCAGTCATGTGGACTTTCTTTGCAAAAGCCCTCCGGTATTCCTCTTCCTCAGCTACTGCCACTGTGACAACAACAGCTTCCAACTTCCTCTCTTCTGTGAGTAGAACTGATTTAATGTGTTCATGCCATAAGGATGAGTTGCTAATGACATATGATAAGATAATGCCATTCTGGATAAACCTATGTCCATCTAGTTCATTTTCCTGTCTCCAGCAATGTCTGGCACCACTTAGGCCAGAGGGAGATAAAAGATCCGGTCAGTAGGTAGATACTAGATAATCACATTACATATCAGCACATTGGCCTCTTTCCTGACAGAGTTTGTAGAATTTGTCTTACTAATTCATTTAGCAGAGGGAATTATTCATCCCATCCACAGCACTATCAAGTTCAATAACTTCAGGGTTTGTCATTATCTTCCATGTGCCTGCAGTAAGATGTGTGGGCCTCTGAGAGAGAACCAGGACCCTCTGTCCTACATCTATTGAAAAACCTTACTTTTTAACAAGCCCAGAGCTAAAACCATCCCCAGTTTTGGTTTTAGAGTTATTGCCCATAGGCATGAGGAGAATACTACACTTCCGAGTTTCGTTTCCTTCTGATAACTCCTAAACTGAAACATTCATCTCACTTCCCTATTTTAAATAATCCTTGCCCAATTTTTAGCACGGATCCAAGTACTCGGTGTCTTTCTGCTGACTTCAGTGGACTTCAGGTTAGCCTCCCTTGGTTCCAAAAAATATAGGCAAACTAAAAATTATTCAGACAAAACAACAACAAAAATTAGGGTCTGTGGGGATTGATCTACAAGAAAGGTGTGAAACAACTAAATACAGGTTGCTGGCCAGTAGTGAAAGGGAATAGACAGTCTAGTCTACTAATATTGTACGGCATAAATACTGGGAAGGAATCCTGGCCCCTTTGAAATCAATGGGAATTTTGCCATTGATTTATGTGAGGTAAAGATTTTATTCTCAAAGGGGAAATGAATTTGGGAACTATAAACCAGAGTCATGGGATGAAAGTATGAACAAGATGAAGTTAAGATGAAATTAAGACTGATTATGAAAATAAATAGTTCTATATTAAACTATGAGATAGTCTGTCCAGGTAGTCCCATCACTTAGAGCCTTTACAACTAGGTTGGACAAAACAACAGGGACCAATCCTCTACCAGCAGGAATAGGAACTGCATGATCTTGTACAGTGGCACTCAGTCCTGGCCAGCTCAGGAGCAACATGAAGTCGGTGTTAAGCAAAGAGCCATAGCAATATATATTCCCCTAGATGAATTGTGCTGTCTGCTGCAATTCAGAAGGAGAAGAATGACAATGCAGTGGGTAACATTTGCAGGATCCAACAAGGAGAAAATGTTGTAAAGGGGATGAACTGTTTACTGAACATGGAAAGGTACCTGGTTTACGCAGCCTAAATAAACAAACTTGGATAACACTTTCTGCAAAGAGCCAATGCTGATAAATTGAAGAGCATCTTGTGTCTTGGGAGCTGCAGTCTAAACCAGGGATATCAAATATCCAGTCTCCAGAGCTGTTGCATCTGGCCTGCCAGCTACCAGTGGGCTGGGGAATTTGAGGTATAGCTAGCAGAGAGCATGATTTCCTGCTGAATCCATAGCTGTGGAGCCCCAGTGGACATAGCTGTCAATTGCAGGGATTGAGCAAGGGCTGTGCGACACAGCTCTCTTTCATTCTGCAGTTACTTGGCCCACTGCTGCATAGCCAGTTGCTACTTGCACCAGTTCTGCTGCTGGCAAGCAGCCACCTGGCCCTCAGCTGCTTGCTCCACTTGCTGCTGCAGTGCCTACTAGCACAGCCACTCCTGCCAAGGGAGCCACCACCAGACCTGGCATTTGAGGAGCCCTGCAGTCCAGATCTGGCCTGAGGCACAAAATGATTTTGACACTCCTGGTCTAAGTATTTCTGCTCCTATGGGCGTTTTCTGATTTTAACTACTGTACCACTGATTAGCAGCAGGCATTTGCAGTAGTTTTATCAGGCAGGTGTTATACTAGGCATCACTACTGCCACACTCGCAGAAGTTCAGCAAGCTGATATCTCACTCGGCGCAATTCTGTTGTCTTCTGAGACAGAGAGAGGCTTACTACTAGTAACTAGGCATCATAGGATTGCTCTTCCAGGAGCGTGATTCAGCATGCTATCATAGGCTTAAAACTAGCAATGCCTATTTAGACTAGCTACAAACTGCCACCAAGTTGTTGTCCTGCAGACTGTTTTGTTACAGCTGTTACCTGTGAACATCTTTCTGATTCTTTTTGTGTAGGCCTTCCTTGGTAAGCTGCTTTTTGGAGAGACCCACACACTCTTGTGGTGGGCAGGGATCACCATGACACTCTGTGGACTTCTGCTGCTGCACACAGCTCCATCTCAATCAGAACAAATACAGTCTGAAAAGAAGGACAAATAGACATTAGCAGGGCGTGGTGTTAGCTGAGGTAACACATAAGAAATAGTCTCATGACAAAATCAGCCTCCAGGCTTCTTTCTTGTAAGTGAATGTCTGACTTGCAAATTGAGTGATTCTCCAACTTAGGTTACATTATCTGTTAATAGCCAAAGGACTGACAGCAGGAGTGGATTACAGCATTTACACTTCACAGTGAAGTACATGGGTATACCGACTTGTGAGGTGCCTGGCATACTTCTGCATTCTGGGTAAATAATAATGTTCTGCACTATTGGCAGGTAAATGTGAAGTCAAATGGACACTGTTTTCTCCAAGCCAAATAATGAAGCAATTACTGTTGCACCTTAAATAAGGCAAAGCTGTGATACTGCCTTTTAGACTTACTGACCTAAATTCTTCTTCTGTTTATGCCCAGGTAACTTCTCTGAAGTGTGACTGTACTTTAAAAGGCCATTTTGCTAAGACACTGTGGAGATGCAAAAGAATCATTGAATTCCCCCAGTGAATTCTTTCCTCTTCCAGGGTGGAGTTGTTCCCCTATTCCTAAAAGTTCCAGACATTGCTTGCTCTGGGCAAAAATTCCACCGCTGCCCATGGGGAATTAGTCTACATAAAGTATCTGACCAAAACTATGTAAGTCTGGCCCCTAACATTGAACCTAAGCACTACTTTTCTTGATTGCATTCTAGGATGCCTCATTCATCCTATACACCACCCTTACAAGTTCCTCTCCTTTTTAAGGAAAATGTATGGGCTGTTGTAATGTGTCTGGCCTTTCATCCTTGATCAGCCAAATTAATTGTTTCCTAGTAAATACATTGCACTAGATACCAGATCAGTTTGCTTGTTTAATTCTCTTGATATGTCAATACCAGTTTAGGTACAGTGTTACGTTACGGACCATGACAGTTTTCTTTCCTGTGACCACAGAACTGTTCTATTTTTGGATAAAAAAAATCAGGTGCAACATTGATGTCCAGGTACATTTTCTGAGGTTTGACACTGCTTTCACAGAGGTTTATAGAGGAGTCATCAAAGAATTTTGAAAAAAAAAAAAGGCAAGGGAATGAAATAGAGAAATGTGGAATCCTAAGTATTTCAGTAAATGTTTTTGTCCTGAAATGGGCAGAGCTTAACAACCGGTAAATTTATTGTCTGTCCTTTCTACAAGTAAGCAAGATAGTCTTCAGCGTCTGACCCAAATCCATTGGAAAGACTTTGTTGAATGGATGTTAAATTGACACTACATTTAACCTTTGGAAGATGCTCTGGGCAAAAATTCTCTTACTTACAAGTAAATGTAAACTCTGAATTCTATAGCTACTTTAAATTCTCACCAGTATTTCTGACAGGTTGCTTCATCGCTTTAGTTTTAAACAGATTCATGGACTCTGAGGGCCAGAAGGGACCATTGTGGTCATTGAGTCTGATCTTCTGGATGAAGTCTGTAACATTTTTCCCTGAAGCTGGATTAAAGCAGGTCCTTTAGAAAGATTTCTTATCTCGTCTTGAAGACCCCAAGCAATGATGACCCCAAGCTCCGTGGTAAACTCTTCCATTCCAATGTTCCCTCACAGCTTGGGGAAATGGCATCTTATTATAGCTTTCCTTTTGTTCCTTTGTTTTTAAAAAAGGCTTCTTACCATCTTTTATGTCAAGGAAGAGGTGGCCATTGTTATTTCATCTATTACTTTGTTTTTTTCTTATTACTTACCTAGATTTTTTTTAAATGTGTAGCATTTACTACATTTAACTCTTTAGCATCCCCCTCTCCCATTCTTTCAATACATTTTGTTTCTGTTCCATTGCTACTGTTACATATCCTTTAAGCAGGATGGATTTTTGAGCAATATAATTGTTTTTGTATTTGTAAAATCATGATATTTGGGGGGATTCAAGAGGATGTCCTTGAAAAATTTCCAGTTTTCTTTAATGCTTTCACTTTAAATTTAATGTCTGCAGTTAGTTATGCTGACAGTTGCTTTGAGCTTTAAAATTGAAAGTATAGATATCACTGCGTGGTGCCATTTTGTGTTTGCACGAAGAAAATGTAACCACATCATAATCACTGCTACCTAGGCAACTGCTAATTTCTAGGTCAGTGAATAACTTCCTTGTCAGAATGAAGTCCAGAGTGTATAGGTTCCATGTACATACGTGACTACTGTAGAAAGTGTAATTATAAAGACATGGATTATTTTTTCCCTTTGTATTTTACTAAGGTATATTTAACAATAATCCTAATTGAGATAAACAATCATTTTAAATTATATAAAGATTTGCACTTCTGTTCTGGCTATTTCATCATTTTATAATAGAAATTATCATTTTAAGTTATATAAAGATTTGCATTTCTGTTCTGACTATTACATCATTTTTTATTGGGTTCCCTAGTTCATCAGTGCCTTCTTTTAATTATGTCAGGTGAGCCATGTTTTTAACATACTGCACATTTATAAAATATGAGAGGTCTTACTCTCAGTAACTGTGATGCTCAGGGGTTCCTTATCTGATTTGCTAGAGCTGCAACTTATCACATCAAATCTAAAAAGTATATTCTGCTCACCTTGAAAAGCCCTTCTGAAAAGGATGTTCTCAATGATTTTGGCTGATGTCAGCAAATTCAGAAAATCAAATCTTACCCAGGGCCAATATACATCAGCCCTGGTCAGTATATATCCCAGCTTCTTATTATTGATGACTGCTCGGTGTCTGGTGAGTTTAAAGATGACCTACCTAGAAAGTAAAGGCAAATTTAGGCTGCTTTTCTTTCTAACTTATAAAGTGGTCCTGAAAAGATTTCCTTTAATGAAAGCATGTGGGGTGTGGATTTTTTTTCCCCCCATGCTTGTTTTTTCTGTTAGAAATATAGGTCTTATGTAGATTCTTTTGGTTAGGGCAGAAGAATTCTGATGCATAGGATACATTTACATTGTATCCAGCACATGAAATTAACCTTTGCAGAGCTTGTGCCTGCCGCAGCTTGACATTTTCTAGTAGCTGAGAGAGTTTATTTATGAGCTATCTCAGATACCTCTACATGGCACTGCATTGTGCAGTGTGGAGTTACCCTTAAATACATAGGAAATAGAAACTTACCTGGCTGACTGAGTAGGGAATTAAAAAAAAAAAATTCTGACTGCTAAAATTGTATTGAATAGCCGAGTTCAGTCACGAGTATAATATTGTTTCAAAAAATCAATTAGCATACAGGGATGTGTTAACAGGAGTGTATCATACAAGTCACAGGAAGTGATTTTTTCACTGTCATCAGCACCAGTAAGGCCTCATCTGGAGCACTTAAAGACAGATGTGCAGAAAATGAAAGGAATCCAGAGTAGAGCAAAAAAAAGTTTGAGGTGTAGAAAATTACATAAAAGGAAAAGTTGGAAAAAATATATTTGGTCTCAAGATAGAAAAGTGAGTAGGGGGATTTAAAAATTTAAAATAGTCTTCAAATACAAAAAGTGTTGTTATGTAAAGGATGGTGATAAACTATTTTCTGTGTTCACAGAGGACAGGACAAGAAGTAATGAGCTTAAATTACAATAAAGAAATGTAAGTAGATACTACCGTATTTACTTAAATACTACCAGTTTCAAGATGCGGTGTTTTCCCTATTTAACATGGAGAGGAAAGGCCTTCAGGTTGGAATTGAGTACAAAGCAACAGGAGGGACAGGCAGCTGCTGCAGCCCCAGGGGGGTAAACCAGGCAAAGCGGGGGTCTTAGTCTGCCAGGGAGAAGGTCAGGGGGTATGTGATGTGGGACAGATGTCAGGGTGCAAGTTGCCTGCCCTTCTCCACCACCTGTCCCCCTCTGCCTCTATACCGCAAGCCCCCTACTGCCTGTCCCCTTCTGTCCCACAATCTGCTCTACCGCATGCCCCCCACTACCTCCTCAACCACCTCTTCCCCAGCCACCCCCCCGCTGCCCACTCCCTTCTTGCCCTTCACCACCTGTCCCCCCCACTGCCTGCAGTGGTGGTGGGGGATGAATTTAAGACAATGCTCAAATAATTTGATTCTGTACATGGTCAGTTATAATAAATTTATGCATTTCCATGTATAGAATTGAATTATTGGGGCATCATCTTAAATTCAGGGCTGTCTTAGATTAAGGCAACCTTTCTAAGCATGAGGGGGGTTAAGCATTGGAAGAATTCCCTAGAGAGGTTGTGGAATCTCTGCTGATGAAAGATTTTAAATGCAGGTTGGAAAACATTCTTCTGGCTAGGGATGTAAATATTTAAAAAAAATTGTTTAACCTCCTCCAATTATATTGGTTAAATAGTTAACCAATAGCTTATACCTAGTTTAGTGACCTCCACCAGGAACAGTCCCAGCCCTAGCTCCTTATATCTTCACCATGCTCCTGGTGCTGTGTCCCAGGTTGCCAGTGGGGAGCCATGGGCAGAAGGCAGTGAGTGTAGCTGAGCCACTGGAAGCACTGCCCAGCTGTGGAGCTGCTGCTTCCCCTTGCCCCCCTGGGTGGGGGCTGGGGCTGCAGACCTCTCCTGTGCCACAGGGAGGGAGGGAAGGAGGTGCCAGGCCCTGCACAGGGGTCATGTGGGCCACAGCAGCCATGCTTCCAGCCACGCAGTGGGTCTGCACAGGGCCCAGGCAGGGCAATGGGTTCCCTGCACCTCGTGCTGTGCTTGTGCTGCCACAGCCTGGACCTGGAAGACTTCTCTGCTGCTGAGGTGTACCCTGGGGCAGCTCTCACCACACAAGAGGTGAGTGGCAAATGCTCAGACCCAGCACCGCCTGCTTCAGCTGCCATGGCACTGAGCCAGCCATGCACTCAGCCCTGCCTCAAAGCTGGGCCAGGCCCTATGTATCCCCAGCACCATGGGTGGGAAGGAGAAGAATGCAGTGCACCTGACAGAAGCCACCCCACTAAGACTGGATTCCCCCTTCCCCTAGGATGAGCTGGGGGGTGGGGGCAGCAGCACAAAGGAGCCTTCCAGGTTTGGGCAGGAGCAGCACAAACAGGGCAGGAGGTGCAGGGAGCTTGTCACTATGCCTGAGCCCCCCACCACTATAGAGGGGCTGGGTAGATCCATTGTGTGGCCAGGTGTCTTGCTGCTGCAGCAGAAAGACCTCCCCCTCCCCAACTGCTGTGGGGAGCCCAGCACCCAGGGTTCAAATTACACTCCAACTCTTGAAGAGTCTGCAGTGGTGGCAACCAGAAGGAGCCACCACCGCAGCTGCCTAAGCTACTTATAAAGGCACACCAGGGGCTCTTGTCTCTTATGAGGGTGCTCTCATCTCTTATGGAGGGCTCTTGTCTCTTATAGGGGGGCTCAGCCTGTAATTCGAACCCTGCTGGCACCTTCCTCCCATCCCATGGTGGCAAAATCCAGGCACTGGAGAGATCCACAGCCTTGGCTCCGACCCCAGCCCCTGCCCATGGGGGCAAGGGGAGGCCATGGCTCCATATCCCTTAGTTGCTTAGCTGTGCCTGCCATTCCCAGTTGCTCCCTGCCAGCAGCCTGGGGCCCACACAGCACCAGGAGCACAGTGAAGACATAAGGGGCTGTGCTGTTCCTGCTAGAGGTCATTAAATAGTAAGCAGTAAACAGTATTAATATAATCATTGTTTACCCATTTACATCTCTGCTTCTGGGATGATTTAGACGGGGATGTTCCTGCCTTGTGCAGGTGATTGAACTAAATGGTCTCCTGCCCTATGTTTCTATAATACTGAGTGTGTCTACCCGAGACACTTATTGTGCATTAGCCTAATAACACTGAGCAGTAGCATGTCACAGCACAAACAGTGCTACTAGCCTACTGCACAGTGTTACTAGGCTAATGCACAGTAAGCATGACTAAGTAACCGTGCACTGGAGCTACTGTGCAGTAACTCTAGGTACTGCGCATTAGTTAGTACTTTATTAAGGAAGTACTAAACTAAATGCACAGTATCTAAGGTGCATTAATGAATGTGTAGACCTGCCTTCTTCTTCTCTAAACATATTTAATTCAAACATGGTGGGGAAACAGGAATTGCCAGACTACACCAGTGCTTGGGGTCCATCTAATCCAGAACCTGTGACCAGCAGCGACTACTCATAACTGTTTCAATGGGGCTTGTAAGAACCCTGCAGTAGACAGAGGTAAAAATGTACAGATGGAAATAATATCTGGTTGTGACGGCTTCAATGCTTGTACTCATTCAGCAAAAGGCTGAAAAGTTCCCAAGCTACATTTTTGTGTTTTATTATTAAAAATAAGTTTTATGTAGAAGCCTGAGATTTATTTTATCATAAAGTGGTAAAAAAGGACACAAGCTTAGTTTATTTCTCTTTTGCGTCTCACCTTTAAGACACTGTTCCCAGAGTCTGAGGTTGCCAGAGGCACCATTTGACCCCATAGCACAACTAAGGCAGGGTGATAGGAAACCATCCTGGGCACCAAGTTGGGAGGGGGAGGCAGAAAAAAATGGCTGCTGCTGGCAGCTGTACGATTGCAATCACGGCAGCAACCACAAGTTGCCACTGCCCCTGTGTCCTTGGTGCCTGGCTGACACGCTGCATTCATATAGCTGGCAGGAGTTTCCTCTGATTTATGTCTAGCATTGCTCTTTGTTTCCTTTGTCTTAAAGTATGCTTTTATTGAATAAAAGACAGAATGTTCTGACATATCCTGCTAGATGTACATTGACATCCACATTCTATCTGTACATGTAGTCACTGGTCTAGATTGTTGAGGAACCACACTGAGTTACACTAGCTGAAGACAGCTCAAACTCTTTAATTTACAACTAGCGTTAAAAAACTGGTGTGGAAAGAGTGAAGGATTCATGTTACCCATGAATCCGTACCCAAGAAAGGTCTTCTGTTTTGTCGGATTTCACAATTTTTGCACCTACCGCGCAAAACTCACATTTAGACAGAATGTTCAAGAACGTGCTTTAGACAGATTACAGGGAGCTTTGGGGGAGATCGAGTGGAGTGTGGTAGTCTCCCAAGTGGTAGTGAAGACTTGTCTACATGGTGATCTTACCAAGCTCCATAGTGGCATCTGTAAGTATACAGGTCTGTTCTAGGCTTTCCTTTTCCTTTCTGCTTTCCTGCTTCCTGCATCCATGCAGCTAATTAGTAGTCACTCAGCAGTACTAGTTAGCCTATCCAAAGTCCTGTATGAATGTGGCTACACTGCTAGAAGGTTCTCAGGTGTCTCATGAGTGTGTCTGGTTCATATGCCTAGAGTCAAAATAATTGCCAAATTTGGGGTCAAGAAGGGAATTTCCCTTGGGTCAGATCAGCATGGAATCTTTCAGAGGGGAGGGGATAACTGCCTTTCTCTGTAGTGTTGGAGCATTGCTTATTTTTTGAGAGTCTCCAGGCATATTCCTTGCCATTGCAGAGGCCCAAGAAATTAATGACATACTTGATCCTTTCTGCTGTCTTCCTCTGGCACGTTGTAGTTTTTGAGGTCTTCCTTTGTATTAAAGGTCCCAGTTTGTTACAGGCTAGTGGAGTGTGCAGAGGTGGTGGATATTCTTGGGGACTTCTTTTAACTTAACATCTGTTATGTGCTTGTTCGCAATCAGAGGGGACTAGACTTGACCCAGGTGCTCCTTTCAGTCCTGTGTTGCAGCAGTGTTACTGCAAGGAGTTTAAATTTCAGGTCTGTTCCCCTCTGTTACAAGCCTGAAATATTTCTAAAGAAAATTCTGGCCAATCTACTTATTTTCGTTCTACTGATCTTTCATTTTACCTTCATCTTCCTTTCAAATACAATAAAGTTCACTTTTGTATTCTGTTTATGTGAAAAATACTTTGTCTGTGCTAGAGGTTTTTTTCCCCTTAGATTTACCATCATTCCTAATCCTGAATAAGCTCCACCAATGTGTTGGGAGACCCAATGTAGCCAGGCATTTAATTGCTACCCTCATTTTAAAGTCTGAACAGGGTATGTGATTTAAACAGCAGAAGTAGCTGAAGTATTGCCTATATTAAAGTTTCCAATTTTGCTGCTGTTGGAGGAAATGTACCTGTGCTAAAGGCACATTTTTTTTTGACAATTTTCCCTATAGCACAAGCAGTCCTTGGAGTATTACATCCAAAATAAATATCTGTTAATTCACTGTCAGGACTCAAGCCAAATTAAATATATATACAATCAAACCTTAAATCACTGTTCCACAGAACTAGTTAAGAAAACAGTATGCAAAGCCCAATGAAATTCCTGTGTTGACATGTTCAGCAGTGGGGAAACAATATATACAACCACTTTGTTTGGCAACAGCTCATGTCTAGCTGGTATCACTCATATTTTTTTTTTTTATCATATTTGACTTGTTTCTGAAGAAAGTGGTAGTCAGAGGCCTTTGGTCAAGGCATCAAGGATATTATGGAGAGTTTGGTTTATATTCAAATATTGTTCTTTTAGAAAATCCCATTCACTCCTTTAAGACACTCCAATTGTAGTTTACTGAGAAAACCACAAGGATGACAAATACAGAAGTATCCCACGTTTAAAAAATATGAGATAGGAAACATACAGTAGAAACAAATGGAACGTAGGCTGATCAAAGGAGGTTCAATGTAACATGTCTTCTTTAAAATACTTAGCAGTGAACTGGAAAAGGGATTGAACAGTGATGTGGCAAAATTGAGAAATTTATTTAGGTTAGTCAATACTACAGGCTGTTTTTAGGAACTTCAGAAGATGCAAACAGGTGGATACTGGGCAATAGAACAATCAATGGCATTTCATGCAGATAAGTGAAAAAGTGGTGATCGTTGAAAAAAAATCCAAATCCATGTATATTGGTGATGGGTTTCAATTTAACTGTGGCCACTCAGGAAAAAGATCTGGGTCATGGGAGAGAAGTTAGTGAAGCCATGTGCATAACGTCACACAAATCCTATGTATAAAGTTTTATCAGTATATGTTTTGTAATATTTTTACCGAAATAGATAAGTATAACTGTATCCACACTTGGACTTTTTATAGGTATAACTAAACATGTATATGATGCCTTGTACAGATAAAATTCTTTCCCTTCCATCTTGGATTTGGTACACCAGTATAAAGCATTGCCTTACCTATTTAGTATGTAATTTTTTTGGATCAAATGCTAACCCTGTGGTGCCCCAATCTTGGGCATCCTATAACCAGTTCCTGATAATGATAAAATACTGAGTGAATTTAGTGGATGCAGGCAGTAGTCCAGAGACTGAAATACTCTGTTCATTGCCTGAAATGTGGCAATACAAGGTTCCCAGCAGTGCTCTGCCAAGATATGTCTTTTCTGACCCAGTGAGGCACTCAAGTTGGTCATTCAGCCCTTGACCTCTCTGCTGAGACTGACACTACTACCATGTTTAATGTTGGGTTTTGTGTTATGAGAGCTGGACTGGGACCTCCAGTCCATTTCCTTCAGAATACAGTCCTGTGAAAGTCTGACTCAACTCAAGTCAATGGCAAAAATCCCTTGACTTCAGTGGAACTAGCCCATGATTGATATCTCCTTCCATGACTTCTTAAGCTAAGTGATTGTAAGGAAAGAACTTAAGCTTGGAAAAGAATGCAACTCCCAATCTGGGAAGCAGACCATGTTAACTTCAGCTGTTGCTCCTGTTGTTACAAGCATTTTTAAGATACCTATCATTATAGTATCTAGATGTTACTACTCATAATTAAAATATATCCCAGGGATCTGCTAGTGGATGGGACCAGTTCTCCTTCTTTCCTCATACTTTTAAAGCACTACTAAGTAGGCAAGCAATTTACTTAAAAGGAATTGGATTCTATCATCTACTTACTCCTGATCCCACAGAGATATACATATTTGCTTCACTTCAAGCACATAAGTAATCCAGATTACTTAATTGGGACTGTTCACAATCTTAAAGCCAAACATATACATAAATCTTTTCAGGATATGGGATGTATTAGTTGGTGATTTGTTGATGGCTCTGTTCCAGTACTGTTGTTAAAGCAGTGGTTCTCAGTCTTTTTAGATGCAAGGCACTCCTCATTAAACTCAAGGAATCCCTCATTAAACTCAGAGCACCCTTTGGAAAATGCCACCTCTTTGTTTTAATTCATTTTTAATTACATAAAAAAAATAAAGACCACAGCAAGTCAGATTGTTCTTAAATCTATTTGAAATCTCTGGGTTTATCTCATGGATCATGTTTGAACACCTGACAGTACTAACATTGCTAAGCATGCTTTAAAGGATCCCAAGGCACCCCAGGGTGCCATCACACCCTGATTGAGAATCATCATATTACAGGAATATCTGGCAGAAGAGATGGAGTTTACAGTAAATCTGAAGTGTGTGAGGTATGGTCTTCTTCCAGTCTGTGGCAATAATACGTTTTAAAGCTGAGAAGCTTCTACTATTGGTTATCTTACCCCATGGTTCTATAAAATGCAGCTGCTATGGAGAAGAGAGGTGGTCTTGATCTTCCATCAAAGGCTTGGAAAATTATTACTAGAACATTAAAGTGTACTGCAGTTTGGATTGGCAGCCAAAATCCACTGTAGTCCCTGGAAGACCATGGGCATCAGTGAGCTTTTGACCCAGCTGTTAGACTTGTACCTTTGCAGGTTTATTCCCCACTTAGGAGTGGTTGCTGCATGCCGAGCTAGCTAGTAGTTTTCTGGGTCAGTTACAATGGAGCAAATCGTAGTATCCAGTTCTGACATGAGAAAAGCATTGTGTAGGCAATTACAGTGTAAGATTATATCATTGTATGGCTCAGACCAGTCATATGACATTGATCTACAATAGCAATTATGGTTAGCTTTTATAAAACTATTTCCTATTGTTCTGCTGTGCAAACCAAGCCATCAGTCTGTTATCTAAAAAAAAGTATTGCTAGCATCTGTTTCCACATCTGTTTAATATAATCCTGATTTCCACCTCCCTCCCCCCTCCAGGAGCATTTTGCTGAATAGTGAAAACAAGGTAGGCTAGACTCAAGAAGGTAACACTAAAGACACCGTATTATCAGAGACTTCAAAAGGCACTTTCGGGGCTGACTTTCAGGAAGCTGTTTGAGTTACTTGAGTCTAAGGCCTTTTTTGCATTCTCTTCCCCCAGGCACCAGAAGTTCTAGTGACAGACAACCAGCACCACCGTCAAGCTGTCAGAGTTGGCACATACTCTTATGCTGCTTTCAGTGCCATGTGGCTTCACTCAGCATCTGTATTGCCAGATTGCGGAGTGCCCTTGTGGTGTACAGCATCTGCTGAAGGAGTCACAGCAGCCCCCAGGAGTGTCTCTGTGTGTCTTCTTTTGGCTGGCAAGTCACCTCAGCAGCCTTACTTGGCTCAGCCAAGCTGTTCTAACTCTGCCACAGAAAGGAATATTCTGCTGCCGTAGAGGAGCTGTGGATGTTGACATACTCAATGATTTGCTGTCAGAACAAGAGTCCTGCTGACAAAAACTCTGAGGTTGCGAGCCTTCCATGCTAGGTACTGTCCAGACAATCAGAAAGCTGATCCCTGCTCCAAATTCTTCCTAATCTAAGTATGTAACAACCACATAGAAGTGAGCAAATAGGAAGGAAGACAAGGTGACGGCAAAACAATCACATATGGCATAGGAAGTCATAGCCATGCTCACTCCCTAAATGATGTTAGGTGTTCCGAGTTTGAATGCTTTTAGTCCCTTAGTGCAACTTTTTATATGTCCTAACTGAAAAAAAAATTGCTACCCATGGAAGGTGAATTAGCTCTTACCTTGACATTTCAGTGTTAACTTCTGATGGCATGTGACCCTGTGTTATTTAAAGAATGAGGGTGGTTAAGCAAACATTTTTATTTGTGTGCCCTCTTCAGTCATGGAACCCAAGGGCATTGATCACTTTTTTCTGTCAGTCACAGGGCCAGATTCTGATCTGAATTACAGAAGTCAGTTTCTGATATCAAAGGATTTACCTTAGATTTTTGCCAGTGTTACTGAAATTATAGTTTGTGTTGCAGCTGTTAACTGGAAAGGCCATAGTCTTGATCCCACAAAGACTTATGAATATGCTAAACTTTACATTCTAGAGCAATCCCATCAAATTCAATTCCTGTACCTTAAATCACATCCTGTCTCTAAAATATATGTTTCCAGGACTGGGAAGACTGAAATCAGCACGTAAGAGTAACTTCATGTAGTACTATGTGATTGCTTCCATGAATATTGTTACCTGAGTGCGTAAGACTGAATTGTTAGGTCAACAGGGGTGGGCAAAATGTGGCCCGCGGGCTGGATGTGGCTTGCTAAGCCATTCTGTCTGGCCCGCGGGGCCCCTAAAAAATGTAGAAAATTAATATTTAGCTGCTACTGGCTGCCTGTCATGCAGCCCTCAATGCCTTGCCAAAACTCAGTAAGCGGCCCTCTGCCTGAAATAATTTCCTACCCCTGGATTAGGATCTTTTTTTTAAAACTTAAATTGATTTCAGGTTTGTTGCCAATTAGCTGGGAAAGTAGTATTGAATAACTGATCTATATCTGCTTTTCCCATGCCCCAAAACCCTATCAAATATCCATAGTTAATTGTTTTTAGTCTAGAAAAAAATAACCTAGGCTGAATACACCAGTGAAAAGAACCATTTTTTTCTAAGGCATTGACTTGGAAATGTATGTTTTTTCCTCCTACACATGCATTCAACCATATCCTTAAAGGGTAGAGGTATTTAGTTATGTATTTTCCTTGTTCCTGAAACTCTGATTTTAATATGCAAGTAAACAGGTTTAGCCGAGAATCAATATTTGTTCTACTGAATTTTGCTCACTCTCATGTATGCCTTCACCATTATGAACATTAGTGTTTGCTTTAGGTGTTCTCTTTGGATGTAGCTGCAATATAATCACTGCTATGACAGTAGTGTAGAATAGGCATGCTGTCAGGTTGGCCTTGAACCCAGGGCCTTGGCCTGCCTGGAACAGCTGCTCACCCTAGTCTACCACCTCCTTAACAGAGCACTGGGATAAGCACAGGTGGCCAGAACTCTTCATCTGGGTCTAGCCACACACTCACTCCCAGCCACCAGTGGTCAGCCAAGGTCAGATGACCCTTCACCCCTTCCAATATAAACCCCTGACCTGAAAGAAGAGGTGTCTGGGCAACAAGGCTCAGCATTGTGCTTAAGCTGTTGCACCTTGGCTTGTGTTGCTGACTTTCTGATGGATTCTCTGGATACCTGACCCAGTTTGCCCATGGACCCAAGTTTGCCCTGACCCTTTGGACACCTGGCTCAACTCTGGTTTGATCTCCTGGGTATCTGACCCATCTGGCCTCCTGACCTTATGCTCTGCCTGACCCTCTGGATGTCTGACTTGGTCCCCAAAAGACTTACATGATCTCCTGGCTTCTCTACATTCAGACTCTGGGTACCCACTTTGGATCTTGGCTGTTTCTCCTGACCCTGAGGAAATCACCCTGATTTGGCTGCCCATGGCCTGGCATGACACATACTTGAACTAGCTTTAAACTAGCTTGGGTACCACTAGCAGTCTAGCTGCAGCAGTACACTGCTCAGTGGGGATGCAAAACCTGCTTGAGAAGCTAGGTGGGAGATACGTGGGTGATTAATCTGCACTGAGCTGTGCACTGCTGTGTCCTGACAACTCCTGAGACCCAAGCTAGCTAGTTTGGAGGCAGATCAGGTATGCCTACAGAAGGCTGCAGTCACAGTGTAATAAAGCATTTTGTTGCTCAAAAGTCTGAGGGGTTGTTTTAGTAAATAATATAGAAGTAATAATTTAAATATAAATAAAATTGTCAGTGTTGCTTTATCATGTCAAAATACTTTATTATGCATATTTGTTGCATTGTTAAACTGGAAGTGTGCATTCCTCTGGATATAATGTTTACAAGCAGCTTCAGTTTCCCCTGCAAAAAAACTCATCCTCCTGAAATTTTGCATTTCATCCATGGGGATGACGTGCTTACATGCAGTCACGTCGCTACCCGGTGGCCTGGGTTGACACGACCGGCTCAGCGCGAGATGTTGGGTGCGGACAGGTGGGTTGGCTAAAGAGTCAGGCGGCTTCAGAACGTAACGGTTAACAAGAAGAGTTTATTTACTCACGCTACCCAGTTGTTCAGGAGCACAGGAATGAAATTTCTGGGCCTAGGTTACAGTTGCGACTTGACGGAAGCTGCTGTGGTCCCGAAGACCTCCGAGAGCTTTGACGAGTGAAGATGGGGGGTTGTAGCCGGGGACGCCTGGGATTGGGAGTGGTGGCGGGGAGTTGGTCAGTGAGTGATCAGGTCACCGAGCGGTTCTCCAGAGCGTGTGCGGAGTTCTCCAACTTGGGCGGAAGTTAGCTCTGAGTTATACTTGGTGCTCGGTGGGCTGACCTGTGCAGTGCTTAAGGTGACCAATTGGGGCACTTCGTTCGTCTCGTCCTTATTTGGGGGTAGGTGATTAAATAACTTTGGGTCACATGCTGTGGGCCTCGTGCAAGTTGCATAAGGCGCACATGCGTATAGCCAATTGAGGGGATAGCGGAATTTTCCATATGCTGACACTGGCATCACACATTCAAGGGAAGATTTTTCCTTGACAGGGGAAAAGTTGCTCTGGGAAGTCTGGTAATCAGGAAAGGAATTTCAAAATGATGGTATTTAGGAAATTTCCCTTTTTTCAGGTAATTTTGGGGGGGCTCATCTCCAATATGATTTGGACTAGAAATAAATTTGTTTGCTTTAATTGTAAGACTCGTAGATTAATGCTTATACAGATAAAACGCTTCAGGGAATTTCATCTGCATAAGGGCTGCAGATTGGAATCTGTATTTGCATCATTATATAAGTAGCTAGAGATAAGGATGTAAGTGCCCAACTTTGCTCACCAACTTGGGTGCGTCTACACAAGACATTTACTGTACAGTAACCTAATTAGCTGTGCAGTAAATGTTATGTGTCTACAAAGGTGCCCCTATTGGGCTGGGGGTAAGCTAATTTACTCTGAAGCAGGATAGTACTTGTAAAGGCAAGTACTACCCTGCTGTGGAATAAAAAATTCAACAGCAGCACAGGTGTAGATGCTGATGCAGACAGCTGGGGCACAAGGTCTGCTTACTAGCTAGCCCCACACTGAAGCACCCTTGTGCCCCAGCCAGCCTCTCTGCATTGACCAATCAAAAACTCCATCACCACTATTAAAATTTAGGCACGTACACCTTGGCAAAGTACAGTGTACCTCAGTTTGCAAATCTCTCCTCTAATACATATTTCTGGGTATATAAAAAATGGCCTGATCTAGTACTTGAGTTGAATTTTTTAGCAAAGCATTTTTACTGGAAAATATTAATTTGTCAAAACCAAAGCCCATCAGTTTCAGCTAGTTTTGTGGATCCAGCATGGAATTTCTGGAGAATGAACAAGCTTCCCAGAGTAGCCAGTAGTATTTGATTTAAAGTTAAGCAGGTGTTTCATGGCAATAAAAATTGAAGCTGCTTTCAGTAGAGTATGAATAATGTCAGAGGATTGTTATTTTGTACATTTAAATGATGCCACTGGAAGGGGATTTCCATTCACTCCTCTTACGAAAGAATGCTGTTTGGTCGTCCTGGGGTGTTGTATTAGTGGGCTGAGTTTTACTTTGTGAGTTTACAGAGGGGGCAGTTCTCCCAAAAAAGAAAAAAAAATGGAAAGGAAAATTCTTTCCGTTTACATAGAGAAAATCATATGCTTACTCTCGGAGAGACTCATGGTGCTGGTGGTATTGGAATTTGGAATCTGCTCTACTCTCTTAAAATGATCTCACTAGCTTTAACTAGTTTAGGTCTAACAGATGCAACTGGCAACAGCATTTGCATAAGCTTCTGGATGTTTATTACTTTTTATAGTGTAACCTACAGGAAATTAAGGTGCTAAGGAACCCAGGCATTTTGACACCATTCAGGGCTTGGATGTGATGAGCCTGCATCAATCACTAGGTTTAATTGTTCCTCAAAAAGCCAATTAATATAGGATCAAGGATAGGCAAAGAATGCATGGAATGGTAACCGATTACTTTCAGTTACAGCTCATCATTGTTTGCCTAGGAATAAGTCTATTCATTATTCTGAAATGTATAATTACAGAAATAAATGACAAAGAAACAAATCATTCTCAAATAAGATCCGTCCTAAAAACCGTAAGCCAGTTATTGTTCCATTGAGTTCAGTGGAGATAAACCGATTAACAACAGTTAAGGAAATGGGTATGTGTCACATTATTATATAAGGTAATGTTTAGACAATGTTAAGTAATGGAAAATACTTTTGAATGGGTGCTTATTGTTTATGTCCATATTTATGTTTCTTTTACACAAACCATTTTCTGAACTATATACAGGCAGTCCTCAACTTCCAATGTTCCGAGTTACAAAGTTTCACATTTACAGTGTTTATAAATTGACACCCTGTTTCAACTTTCTGATCTCAGTTTCAACTTTACAATGTTTGATCCAATGCCACGCCACGCCAGCGAACAAGTTCGCTGTGTCCCTCATCTCCCTGGAGAACATCTGTCCAAACTTGGTTGGACACTTTCTTTCAGAAAGCAGACAAGACTCCAGAAAAACCTGCAGCCAAGACTCCTGAGAAGACTCCAGCCAAGAACCCTTCAAAAAGTCCAACAAAGAGCCCATCAAAAACTCCAGCAAAGTCACCTCAAAGAAGTCCTTCCAAATCAATATGATTGCTAGTTATGATATAAATACATTAATGTAGCTATATTACTCATCTATAATTGATTGAGTACAAAATTCTGGGTTATTTTTGGTGAAAATAGGGTATCCGGTCTTGGTTCAGGAACCAATCCCCCATTGATAACGTTTCCTATGGGAAAATCAGTTCTGAGTTACAACATTTTGACTTGATGCGGTTTTCGGGAACCAATTCTGTCGTAAGTCCGAGGACTACTTGTACAGTGGTATAAAAATGCTTTATACTGGTGTACCAGTTCCAAGATGGAAGGGAAAATCAGTTCCGAGTAACAACTTTTCGACTTAAAACTCGGTTTTCAGGAACCAATTGTGTCATAAGTCCAAGGACTGCCTGTATACAACAGCTTTCTGTTTACAGCCTTTGTCTGTATGCAAATTCTCCACAGACAGATGGTTTTGTCCAGGCTGTTTTATTATTATTTATAATTATTCAGGCCATGATTCAGCAAGTACTTAAGCATGTGCCAGATTTTAAGTGTCAGAGTAGTTCCTCTCAGATAAATAAAAGGCAAATCTTGTGTTCAAGGCTTGGCATGGTCTTGCTGAATGAAGGCCTCAATAATGAATACATTTCAGCTTACACATCACTGGCTATTTGGTAAGTCACAGTTTCTCTTCCTCTATTTGTCTGTAAAGTTGGAGCAATGCCCACCTTATAGGAGTGTTGGGAGGATTAGTTGCCATTTCTGAAGCATGACATTTGTTTTATTAATATGACCACCTGTATGTTCACAGTAACTTAAATCAAAATACCCAATTTTCAGAAAATCCTGAACACCCAGTCCCGGAAAATCAGAACCATTAAAGGTTCTTTAATAAAAAGTACAGTGGTCCAGCTTTGACTATAGAATTAGACTTAGGTGACAGAATAGGAGGAATATCACTTTTAGAAATGTTGCTTCATGTGATAGGGCCTGTATCCTGTGGACAAGGATGCTGTTCACAAAATTAGTAAAAAGTGGTTGGAACCCCGAGTGCATCAGATAAAAGGAAGGGATAGACTAAAGCTAAATAACTGCTCAGACAAACATGTAGAGGTCCTGTGGCTTGATCCAAAGCCCTTTATAATCAGTTAAAAATCCTATTAATTTGTAAGAACCCCAGTGGGCCTCATATGTTAATGTACTGCAGATCTGGAGGAGCTACAAAATAAGAGGCTCCATTGGAGTAAAATCCTAAACCCACTAATCTATTCAGCCTTTTTTTAATTTGTGGAGATGTACTTTCCAAAGTTAGAGTCAAAATATAGTTCTGTTTAAGCAAGCATTTAGAAATGTATCCTTTAAAAAAAAAAAAAAGCAGAAAATTCTGATGTTTCCAAATTTGTTTTTGTTCTGAATCAGAATGAAGGGAAACATTTCAGAATTTTTCACAGGGTAGAAAAATTTATTTCAGAAACATCAAAAATATTTTTGTAAGTTCAATGAAATAAATCTCCTGCACCATATTATGCAATATGTAAACATCATAATAGGCCAATTTTAACATCAATCAAAATGAAAAGAAAATCAAAACAAAACCTTATAAAAAGGTAATAGACATTATCACAATTAAACAATGCAGTCAAAACCACGTGCATTGACATTTCTCACTGAAAATTTCATTAAATTTAACATCCTGAAAAACATTTTGACATTGACTGTATTGCATTTTCTGATTTTGTCTCTTCTGCCAAAACTAATTTGGCAAACTCCAATCCAGACAGTGCTGCTATAGCTATTATGTGCATCAGGTTGAGAAATGAAATGAAACTGGTTAGAAAACATATATGCACACACACTTCAGACTAACCTTATTTTGTGTTGCTGAAGTTAACTAAAAGACCATGGCGCAAATTGTAGATGTTTACATTATTTTTATTTTCAGTTATTTTATTGTTTTGATATTTTATATATATTCTGGGCTATTAGAGTATGATTACAAAGAAAAGTAAAATGAATTAGTTTATCATTGTCTGGGCTGGGAAAAATGCAGAATACAACCCGTGCTGAAAGGTAAATTTAGTTTTAACTGTATTTCCGTGTTAATAAGAAGAGGTGTAGTTAGTAATGTAGGCAACACTACACTTTTTTGAATGATTAATGACACTTGTAGTTTTGCTTGAAGACCATCGTAATATTGGACAGTTAGATTATTGTATAATTCCACTACAAGGTTTAGCTTCTTCCAGTTGCCTGTGTATGGTTTGAAGAGATCTTAAAAGTTTCCTTGAAACTTGATACTGTTTCAGTAGTATAAAGACAAGTAATTAAGTCTTTCCAGTCTCAGGCTACCCAGAGGAACAGAGTGTTTCCAAGGTTTATTTCTTCTGGGGCCAACATTACAGGTACTTCTTCTCTTCCCCTGTATTGGCATTCTTTTTGCTAGAATCTTGGTTGATAATCCCTAGCAGTCTCTTCTGAGGATTACCAGATGGATGGGGCTCTACAACTCCTATGCCCAGCCTTGCTGGCACTGTACTTCTTGGTCACCAAGCATACTTAGGTTTCACTGTACATCCAGGAGAAATGTAAAGGGAGGTGCCTGTCAACCCTAGCTGGCAGTCTGTCATCTTTTTGGTTAAGGGTTTGTCCATACCTTTTTATCCAGCTTGACAGGTAGCATGGGGAAAAGTTCATCCTTGTGGCCATGGTCTGTGGCTCCTGTTTTGGCAAAAACAACACCTCACACGCATCCATCAGGCAATCTGTCTTTACATACCCAGTTTTACCATGTTGGAATCATCAGATTGAAGTTCCTTGATTGCCTCGTCTGGGTTTTCCACTTGATTAGAGAACTAGTTGAGTGATGACTAGCTTTTCTGATCCCTGACATCTAGTATTCCCTGTCCTTGTGAGTCTTCCTCAGCCTTCTTCCATTGGGGCTCTCCTGAATGAACAACTATATGGGTCTCTTAGTACCCTCAGCCTATAAATGACAGTCTTTCCTCTCTGCCACCTCAGTCATGGATGCTGACTGAAATCAGCTGATTCAGCTTTATACCACCACTTGGGGAACCCACCAAAATTGCTCCAGATTTTTCTGATCCATTGTGTTTTTGATTGAGCCCATCTTTGGACATAACAAAAGTCTAAGCAGCACTGCTTCAGAGAGAAGTTTTCACAAGAAACACATCCAACAGTAGTGATGCTTGCTTTTACCCACTGTCCCCCCTCTTGATAGAGCTGCAACAACCTGCCTCAGTTTCTCCTTCTATGCCACCATTCTCCATTTGATGGTTTGTTGTCAATTCCAGACCTCCACCTAATAGTCTATACCCACTGGCATCTTCCCAATCCTCTTCTGGACAGTAGGAGAGCTCTGGCCCATCTATTTCACTGGATTCCAGGCCAGGAATCCATTATGAAGCAACAGCTGAAGCAAGTTTTCTTCAGTCCCTCGCTGATCCTTCAAGCTGCTTCCTGCCTTTCCTCTTCAGGGCATTTCCTCTTCTTCCTGGAGCCTCTGCAACCCCAGCCTTCCTAGCCTCCTCTTTGCATATGGACCCACATTGTAACATCTTCTGCTGCTTCATTATTTGCTCCTGCGGCATCTCCATATGAGTGCACGTGTGGTTTCCTAATTTGCAGTACAGTGGGGTTTTATGACACCGGGATTTCCCAGTGTTAAAAAAACCACACCAGAAAAAAGCAGGGCAGTGCATGTGGCAGCACCATGGTGCTGAGTTTGACACTCCTATTTTAACCTAACTAATTTACAACTTTGCAATCACAGGGTATTGGTGTTGCCTTTGTCTCCCTTGCTCCTTACCTATGGCATGATGCAGGATGGAGGTTTCTTGGGGTGTTTTGTGGCTGTCATATGTCAAAGTGGTCAGAATGAACAGTATTGTGGGTCTTTTGGTTGCATGAAGATAAAGAGTATTGGACACCAGTCCAGGAGGCTACTTACAGTCCTATGTTCTTAATTAAACAGGGTTGGCCAACCCCAGGTTATGTCCCAGACCCTAGTAATGTTCAAAAGAACAGGTCACATATTTTACAGCCCAGTGACTGAAGTGGCCCTTCACAGTTTGTTACAAAAGCACCCCAGGGGAAGAATAATCACTCTTTCCCAATGTCTGCACAAGACAGGAAGCTCCTGTGAAGCAGGCCTCCAAACTAAGTATCATAAAAACCTAAACACTTAAGTACCAAGTATTATGTCTCCAAGAGTGGCAGAAGTGGATGAGAACCTATGAATTTGGTATAACTGGGGTCATAGTGTCTGTGGCATCTACCAGCTTTGTTTTAGAGGGGCCAAAGGATACACTTCTGACTGTTCTACTCCTGAACGCTTACCCAACATCCTTAGGTGTAGGGGTCTACTTAACTTGTGGCAAGACACTAGGGAGCCAGCATTTTATTTTTTATGACGTTTGTTAAATTATTATTTCACAGACTATCCCGGATTTTGCAGCTTCTGCAAAATCCACAAAACCACGATTTATGTAAACCCCTACTTATGTGGGACCCTCTGTGGCCACACATGAGGATGCTGGATTTTCCTCCCTAGGGTCTCAATCCTTCTGCCATTGAAATCAATGGCAAAAGTCTCATTCATGACAGGAGGAGCCAGGTGGGTTTCTTTCTGCCCATGTGGGAAATGCTGTTTTTTTCTAGGTTAGAGTACTAAAAGCCTGAGGCTGAATCAATTCAATCTTCACTGGTTAGCCTAAGCTGCATAGATTTGATTCCAGAAATGCAGACACACATCTGCAGTGACCCAGGCCAGAAGCTGGGGGGCGCTAGATCATGGTTCCTTGCTCAATTGGAGCAGACAGCTTGGGCCAGGGCTAGTCCACCCATCCTGTGAAGGGGGGAAGTGGGGAGGCTTTGCATGGGAAATGCAAAGCATCATGGGATGCTGAGGGACTGTGAGTTAACCTGAATCTGGAGGGGATCTAGGACAGAAGTTCAATAAACTGATTTAGCCTAAATCAGTTAAGTCTGATACCGCATCCATCCAGGTTTATCTTACACCAGCTTTGGCCATTTTAAAAGCAGTTTTTTAAGTGCACTGAACTTTTTTGTTACAGATTTGAACCGGTTTCTGATCATTTGTACCAGTTTATGTGTAATTTCTATCCCTTCTCCTAAAGGCAACTCTGCAAGTAAAGTGCTTTTGATATGGGTCATTTAGCATAGGTGGACTAACGTCACTTATAATCCACGCTTTTGTTTCCCTGATTGATGAAGGAAGTCCATGCAAATGTTATTGTCAAAGATTTCACCTAAGTCACCTGTCAAAATTGGTAATAAGGTATATGTTATGGCCTTTAGGGTATTATGTTCACTGTGATTTTAGTCATTCTTTTACATCAACTCCCTGTTTCCAAACACCGCCCCTGGGCAGTGTGTCTGCTGACATCTCTGTGCAGGATATTAATATAAAGGCTCTGGTTCCCATTGAGTCAGAGGCAGGTGGCAGAAGTTGTCTAGTGGCTCTGCAATTACAACAGGACAAAAGACCAGGAGGAATCATGAGTGAGGGAGTTGGTGAGTTTTAAAACTTAGTAAATTTTAAGAACAGTTTATATTAGATTTAATACAGGAGCTTGCCAAAAATCAACTGATCTAAAGCTAACAAAAGTACCTGGTGGTATTTCCATTAACATTAATTAGCCATAAATTAAACTCTCAAGGAATGGTGGGAAAAGGTGGCTGAAAGCAGGCTCATAGTGACTCAGATAATGGATCTTTTAGTTCAATAGCCTAACTAATAACAATAATCTCATTCCAGGTCCACCTGCAATAGAATTTATTTCAGGTTTTCAAATGACAAAGACCTGCTTCCATTTTTTTCAGTTCTGCTTCTGTTCATCCTGTGGTGGACTTTGTTTTCAGGCTACATAATCTTTTATTTATTAATTTTTAATTTAGGACAATTTCAAAAGAGGAAACATTTCAAATGAAAAGTCGTATCAGTCTCTCTGACTTTCTTTGGTGAAGACTATTAGCTGAATTGAATCTAAATTTGGGAGTAGTTTAAGTCCCACAGATACTACATGTTCATAGATTTCATAGATTTCAAAGACATTAGGGCTGGAAGGGACCTTGGAAGATCATAGAATTCAGCCCTCTGCCCCAGGGGCAGGAAGTCAGCAGGGATCACAGGATTCCAGCAAGATAAACATCCAATTGACTCTTAAAGGAGTCCAGACTAGGTGCTTGCACCACCTCTGGAGGCAGTCTGTTCCAGGCCCTGGGGGCTCAGACAGTAGAGAATTTCTTCCTTATGTCCAGCCTGAAATGGTCTTGGAGGATTTTGTGACCATTTAACCTTGTCATCCCATGGGGCGCTCTGGTGAACAGGCGTTCTCCCAGATCCTGATGTACACCCCTTATATACTTATAGGCAGCCACCAGGTCCCCCCCTGAATCTGCGCTTTTCCAGGCTGAAGAGTCCCATGCCTCTCACCCTCTCATTATAAGGCCTGTTCTCTTGACCTCTGATCATGCACATGGCTCTCCTCTGGACTCTCTCAAGCTTCTCCACATCCTTTTTAAATTGTGGAACCCCAAACTGGATGCAGTACTCCAACTGTGGCCTCATCAAGGCCAAGTACAGCAGGAGGATAATATCCTCGGATTTGCTAGAGAAGCATCTATGGATGCAAGCCAGAGTTTTGCTCACTTTCCCGGCTGCAGCATCACATTGGTGGTTCATATTCATCTTGTGGTCAGTCATGACCCCCAAGTCCCTTTCGGCCATGGTGCTAACAAGTGTAGCACTGCAGAGCCTATAAGCATGCTGCAGGTTTTTCTTCCCAAGGTGGAGTACCTTGCATTTTTTGGTGTTGAAAACCATGAGGTTTTCGTCCGCCCATTTTCCAAGCCTGCCAAAGTCAGCCTGTATCACTATCCTGTCCTCGGGTGTGGATGCTTTACCCCAAAGTTTGGTGTCATCAGTGAACGTGGCCAGTCCACTTCTGATACCAATGTCCACATCATTAATAAAGATGTTAAAAAGAATAGTCCCAAGGATGGAGCCTTGGGGGACCCCACATGTCATGGAGCACCACAATGATTGACTTCTGTCAACCACCACTTTCTGGGTCCGACCTCAGAGCCAATTCCCCAGCCCGTGAACTGCGATGTAGCCGAGGCTGCAGTTGGCCAGTTTTTCTATGAGATGATCGTGGGATACCAGATTGAAAGCTTTTTTAAAAATCAAGATATATGACATCAATCTCTTCTCCCTTGTCCAGGTGATAGGTCACCTGGTTGTAGAAGGAGATGAGACTGGTCAGGCAAAACCTACCTGCTCAAACCCGTGCTGGCTATCCCTTAGTAAGTTGCCTTCAGCCAGTTTGTCAAAAATGGTCTCTTTGATGATTTTTTCCAAGATCTTCCCCGGGATAGAGGTCAGGCTGATGGGCCTCTAGTTCCCCGGACCTACTTTCCTCCCTTTCTTGAAGATAGGCACCACATTGGCCTTCTTCCAATCTTCGGGCACTTTGCCTGAGCGCCACGAGTGCTCAAAGATCCATGCCAGGGGCAGAGCTACGATGTTTGCCAGCTCCTTAAGTACCCTGGGGTGAAAGCTGTCAGGTCCAGCTGACTTGAAGGTGTCTAGCTTCTCAAGGTGTTCCTTTACATGGTCAACATTGATGACGGGTAACAGTTCTCCCTCTCCCCAGGCCGTCCCGTACCATATTGAGCAGGGCTGTCCCTTGGGGCTGGTGAAAGAGAGACACAAAATACCCATTAAGCCAGCTTCCCTGACTCCCTCACTCCCCCAGCACCCCCACAACTCCTGCCCATCCCCCAGCACCTGCTATGGCTGCCCCCACCTGCCCCAGCTCCTGATACTTTAAAAAAAAGCCCTGGTGCTCACTGGGTACTGCTGGGCAGGGGGGTGATCCCTGCTGCCCCCCACTGCCCTATGCTGCATGGGGGACTCTGCTACGAGGCCCCCCGACCCCCGCCCCCTTGCTCCCTGCCAGTTCCAGACCTTTAAGAAAAAAACAGCTGAGAAAAGCCCCAGGGTTCACCACACCAGCAGGGGCCTCAGTGCTTCGGGGCTCATGCAGAGCCCTCCACATGGCACCAGGCAGTGGGGGCAGTGAGGATTGCCCCCCACCAGCAGGAGTGGTGAGTCTGGGGTTTTTTTTTTTTTCTTGAAGGGCCAGAGCTGGCCCAGTCAGGGCACTCATGGTGGGGCTGCAGAAGCAGGGGGGTGTTGGGAGGCTCATGCAGAGCCCCCCATGCAGCATGGGGCAGTGGGGGGCAGCAGGGATGCCCTCCACCCCTCCCAGCAGCACCCAGTGAGCACCGGGGCTTTATTTTTAACAAGTGCCTGGAGCTGGAGTGGATGGGGCAGCCATTCCCCGGCTGGGAGAGGGGCAGGGATGGACCTGGCTTGGCTGATTCAGAGATTCGGCAGCAGCTGAATCTCCAAATCAGATTCAGCCGAATCGATTCAGGACAGTGATTCGAATCACCGAGTCGAATCATTGTCCCCCGAATCAGCCAAATCCAAATCCGAAGTGAATAACAGCTGCTTCGCACAGGCCTACTGACCTGCACTGTTTCTTTATGTCAGTGTAACTCCATTGTTGTTAATGGAATCACCACTTTACACTGATATAGAGGAGAATGAGGTTCAATATGGAGAGAGTCTGCTTCAGGGCAGCAGAGCAAATTCCATGAGACACTAGTTCAGACTCTCAGCTTCTTTAATCAATTCTGTCATAGTCCAAGGACCCTCATGGCTCTGCTATATCTGTTGCTTACAAGTGGGTTCATTATAGCGGGAACTGGTCACAATCTGATGGAAGTGCTGAGAAGTCTCTGAGCTTGATAAATATTTAGGCTTATATTTTTAACTCTCTTTTTCTTGGGGTAAATCTAATGCAGTGGTGAAGAAATTATTTACCTCTGGCACTGAACTATTTACAGTCAAGATCCCTCCATGCAGCATTTTTGCTATAAACTGTTATGTGAAGAGGCTGCTCAGGGTTATACGGTGCAGTTCCCAAGAAAAATCAATGAAAGCAAAGTTTAGTTCAGTGATACTACTACCAATCTTCATATCATACATGGCATAATGGGACTTTCTTAGGGACCCTTGCACTTCTGTTGCCTTTTATGTGAAAGGTTCTTTGGTCACAGAGTCCTACAATAGTTATAAATCATGGCTGTTAACACAGCTAGAAAATGTAATTGCTTAGATCTTCCATGTTGACTGTCTCTAAACCAAACCTTAGTGCGATTCTACATCCATTAAATTCTATTAAGTAATCTTTGCACCTGTAGAAACCAAATACACACTCTGCTACAACTGTTTTTTCTCTTCCATAATTAATAGATTGTGGAGCCATGAATGTTCAGAGACTAAGCAAAACCATGTTCCCAATCTATGCACAGAGAGACTGAGATCTCTTGTTCATGGGAAAAAAGGGTTCATCTTCTTTCCAGAGCCATTCCCTGCCACTCTGTCTACCCAAGTCATCTCCTGAAGCTTATCCCAAGAAGGTAATCCTGTGCTAGGCTGATGGACTAATTTGGAGAAATTCCTGAAAGGGGAATCTCATGGAGATTTCCAGCCAGAAAACATGCCTTGTGATTTTTGCCACTTTTACCATGCAGTGTTTAGAACTACTGTTCGCAGCTGACATGAATAAAAAAATAAGAGCTAAGAAAAAACAGGCATGTTTCCTACAGTAATTATCTGGCTTGTCAGCTTAAATTGTTAACTCGTACTTAGAGAATTGATTGCTTTTGTCATTCTCAGTAAATAAGCCGCCACTTGTGTTCTGGACCTGTGATTCACATATCAAAGAATAGCAGGGATTTGTAAATTGCATATTGCTGCAGAGTCGGACAATTGCAAAATGAAATTTGCCCACATATGGCAGTTAACATCTTTAGGTTTTCTAACATGACAGTCTACATTTTTCCACAGCAAGGGACTAATCCAAAGCCAATTTTGAGTCAATGGAAAGATGTCCTTCTCTTTCAATGAGTTTTGGATCAGATCGCAAGGACTGTATTGCCGCCATGCCTAGTGTATTAAAGCTGACCAAGAGCTGTTTGAGTTGGTGCTAATCAAATTCCTTCCTAAAGGGCTGAGTCCATGAAAGTGGTGAGTGCCTCCTGAAACCTGCTTGTCAGCCTCATCTCTCTTTGAACACTCAGCAAGCGGAAGTCAAGAACATGACACACACCTGAGGGCGCTCAATACCTTGCTGGACAATACCCTTATAAAGAAACAGTACAGTGGGCTAAAAGATACCTGCAGGGTATTTTGGGCCCTACCAGGGTATAATAAAACCCATTTAGACAGCTATGGTGGTGAGTTCCAAGGCAATTTTTCATTGCAGTTTTTTGCAATGAAAATGAAACCTGACCCATCTGGGAGTACCCAACCTCCAGAAAGTACTGTTTGCCGCTATTCTGTGTGTCCTTTACCCATCCTATCCCTGAGAGAATCACAGAAAAATAGGTCTGGAAGGAACTTCAAGTGGTCACGTAGTCCAACCGTCTGCTCGAGGCAGGATCAGTCTTGTTTAAGCCATCCCACACAAATGTTTGTCTAACCTGCACTTAAAGCAGATTTTCTGGCCACTAGATAATCCATTTCAGCAGAGAACTACATTCGTGGTAAAAGTTCATCCTAATATCTCCTTTTTTGCAATTTAAATCCATTACTTTCTGTCCTGTCCCCCCCCCCATGAAAACAATGGAATGACTTCTGTTTCAGAACAACACTTTTTGAATTTGAAGACTGTCATGAGATCCTTCCTCAAACTTCTGTTCTCTTCCTAACACAAAATAAGCCCTGTTTTTCCAACCTTTTCTTATGTCATGGCTTCTAGACCTCTTTAATCATTTTTTGTTGCTCTCCTCCAAATTGTCCACATCTTTTTTCAGGTGTGATACCCCAAACTGGACACAGTACTCCAGGTGAGGTCTCACTGCTGGTAAATCTTCTTGAGGTGCCTACCTTGGGTAAGAGCAGCTATGCTGTGCATAACACTTGCCCTGCAGAGTGAAATTGTATTAACAGCTGGTATGTTGTGCTAACTTAAACTGTTTCCTGGCAGACTCAGCCAGGGGTTCTCAACCCCTGGGCTGTGGCTCTGGACGGAGCTGCAAAGGGTTGGCTGCTGGTCCACAGGAGGGTTGGCTGCCACGGACCAGAAGTGACCGCGGACCAGCAAACTGCAGACTGGAAGTGACCGGTATACTGTGGGCCAGCAGCCAACCCTTTTTTATACTGAGTATACTCAGAATTTCATCCCTAAAGTTTAACATTGTATCCAGAAATGCAGTGTCCACACCTCCAGTTTGCTAATACACATAGCAAACTGCTTCTTTCCTCCACAGCTTCCTTGGCTTCTTGGCTAGTTAAGTGTTCTTCTACTGACATTCTTTTTCAGTTCTTCACTACCAGTGCGTCTCAAGCAAGACCCAAGAAGTCATCCATTTACTTTACTCAGCCTTGGTGAGGCCGCAGCTGGAGTACTGCATTCAGTTCAGGGCTCCACACTTTAGAAAGGATGTGGAGAAGCTTGAGGGAATCCAGAGGAGAGCCACACACATGATTAGAGGTCAAGAGAGCAGGCCTTATGAGGAGAGACTGAGAGGCATGGGACTCTTCAGCCTGGAGGAGCGAAGGCTCAGGGGTGACTTAGTGGCAGCCTATAAGCATATCAGGGATGTGAATCAGGGTCTGGGTGAAGCTCTGTTCACCAGGGCACCCCAAGGGGAAGACAAGGTCTAACGGTCATAAACTGCTGGAAGACCATTTTAGACTGAACATAAGAAAAAACTTCTTTACCATCTGAGTCTCCAGAACCTGGAATAGACTTCCCCCAGAAGTGGTGCAACAACCTACTCTGGCTATCTTTAAGAAATGTTTGCTGTGGTGATCTGATCCCAGCAATGGGGCTGGACCTGATGATCTCACAAGGTCCCTTCCAGCCCTGATGTTTATGAAATCTACTACTACAAACCCCCCAAAAAGATGTGGTGGTGGTGGTGGTGACAAAAAAAATGTATACGCATCCAATCCTGACAAGGGCTGAGCATGTTTTGCCATGGCCTGAAGGATCCCATTTCCTTGGTCCTGGTGGCTTGAGCACAATTGAATTAATCTTGAACTGCTGACACTTCACCTCCCAGCAGGATTGGACCCAAAATTCTAAATTATAGCAGCCAAAATGCTATGTTGTAATGGGACATCTAATGCTGCTATTAATTACTATTCAGTAAGCACTAATTATATATTTGGTGCTGTACAAAGTCCAGTTTTAATGGTGATTCCTGCCTGAAGGTAAATAATCTTGAAATAAAATCCACACGAAGTGGAATGATTCTGAAAGCTGTCTTGTGCCAGCTAAACATCACTGCCAACTTCTTAATATTTTCTGAAAAATCCTAGAAAATTAACAGTTTCTTCTACTATAAATCAGAGTTGTTATAGCACACATGGCTTGATAAAACCATACTGATAGCATAGAGAAGCTCTCCCACCCAAAGATTTTTAGGAACTCCTTTTTAAGGAAAAAGTTATGGGCTTATTGCTAATGTTTAGTCAGTCTTTTTGTTCAAGTTTGAAATGTCCCTATGGCACCTAGTGAGGATCATCTGCCAGCAACCTGCAGTAGGATTCTCTAACATTAGCTAAGGGCTGCTTATGATATGCACTGCAGTAGCACATATGGGATCTAATCAAAGAGCAGGCCCCATTGTCCTAGATGCTATAAAAGATAGTCTGTGTCCCAAAGAACTTCTAGGCTAGGTTATACAAGTGGAGCAAGTAAATGAGGCAAATGTTTGTGGGGTAAGGGAGCAAATTAGGTATCAATGGGTGCTACTACATAAAATGTTTACTGTGGAGCTACCTAATTACCACTGCAGTAAACATATCAGCATCTACACATGTGGCCCTATTAGGCTGCAGGAAACTAATAAACTCCAAAGCAGGATTGTACTTGTAAATACAAGTACTACTCTGCTGCAGAGTTTTTAGTGTGCAACTGCACATGATGTTTTATGCATTTCAGATGACAGCCCTCTTCCCCAGGGGGGCCAGGCTCCTTGGGCCCCAACATACTCAGCCAGCCCCTCTGCAGCACATTAAGCCAGGCTGGAGCAGTCCTGGGCTGGCAGGCTGACCCCAAGGTTGCCTGCCAGCTGAGGCTGCAGCAACCCAGCTCTACATGCTGCAGTCCTAGGCACATGTTCAAATTGTGCACTTGGGAACAATAAACTCTGGCATGATATGCACTGGAATGTATTACTTTGAAGTAACTGCACATGTAGATGTGCCCAGTGACATTATCCCTGTTTCTGTTTACACGGGATTTTTTTTAAAGAACAAAAGAACAAAAGTCCTGGGCCATTAATCACTGCTTTTGTGTAATAGAGGAGAAAAGGAAGCACATCATAGAAAACTAGGAACTGAGTATTTTAGAAAGCCAGGGGAATATTCCATTCTATTCTATGTTGATTCCCATATTGAGTTCATCACAATAGTGCCTGAGCACCTTACAATAGCACAGTAAGCAGTCTGATTACCAGCTACTACATGCTGTTTTCCCTCATCTTCTCTTGGAAAAAGTGTGTGGAGTGCAGTGTTTGCTATGGGAATTTATTTTTCACGTGTATTTCCATGTTGCTCTATGTTTACATTACAGAATGCAAGGTCATAGTAATGCACCTTCTATTTGGAGTACAGGGTTAGTGACAGTCCTTAGTTCCTATGGGAATTCATTCCACCGTCTCAGACTGGCTTCCAGCCTCTGTCTCTGGCCCTTACATTAGCAAATCCCATTGTGTCTATTCACTCTTACTGCTAGGAATTCATGCTTTGCTTCTAATTTGAATTTAACTGGCTTTATCTTCCAGCCGTTGAGTTTTGTTGGGTCTTAAATGTCTTTCTCTTCTGAGTAAGACATATGTAAATGTAGCATGGAATCAGAACCAGGCTTCAATAATGAATAATGAAGCAATAGGCACAAACATCACAATAGCCAACTAACCTGCACAAATCTGACATCAGGAGTGAATCTGTCTGCCTAACCACCCAAAACATCACCTTAGAACATAAATACCTGGGTCCATCTTCAGGTCCAAAAATCATGACCTTTCCAAGCAGAGCAGCACAAGCTTAATCCATGTGGTGTTTCTGGAAGTGAATGCCTTTGGTTCTACTCCTGATGCAGCATGTTTGGAAGTGAATGCCTATTTGGGTACAGTTCATCCTGGTATTGCAGTCCCTTTACACTGACACTCCCCTGAGGAATTTCTGTGAAATAGAGGTTGCCCCTGGGCAGCACAGTATTGGGATCAGCAGCTTCCCACTCAAGAGACATGAGGAATATTCCCAATAGGCTACTGGAATAGCTGAAGGGCTCCTGTGCTGGTCAAAACACATCTGCATTACACAGACTCAAAGGGCACATCTACACATGACACCATGTCACTGTAATGATGCTCTATGGTGATGTAGCAACCACGTGCATCTACACATGACCAGCAGCTACTTCATTGTAGTGGCGCGCTCTCTCATTGTAGTGGCCCACTACGGCAAAGTAGCAGCTAAAAATAACCGTGCACCCAGCATACAGTGCAGTATGGGCTGCTACTGCACCATGTTTTAGTATTTCCCAAAGGAAGTACTAAAGCATGACGCAGTAGCAATGTAATCATAGGGGAACATGTAGATGCACCCGTTGTGGCATAAAGTTACCTTTGTTTCTCCTGTTGGGTGCAGAAATGAACTGGGCCCTTTATGACTGTAGTGTTGTTATACTCTCTTATCAGCAACCTCCTATATTAACAAAACTGAAGACAGTCTATTCCTCTGGTGTATTTGTCTCTGTTGATATTGCTTGTTCACTTTGTTTCTTTTGTTCACAATTGGCAATGGGCAATAACAGATTTATGTTTCGCTGTTATTTCTAGTCTGTTTTGCCTTGGATCTTAAGCAGTTTCAACACTGTCCAGGGGAATGTCCAATATGAGATCCTAAAGAGTTGTTCTTGTTCTTAATGGTGAAGTCTGTTTGCACTGAATCACTAGACACACAGATGGTTGAAGAAGTCTTTCTCAGAAGCGACACTTGTTTGCTTTTGTTATTTAACACTGTACAGAATAGAACTGGCTGGAATTTTCCTTTTAGAAATGTTTGAGCACCAACCAACCCTTTTTCTCTTTCTCTCTTGCTGCACATTGTTTCCAGGGAAACAACTCCAGACCCTTGGAGTTGACTTACTCAAATGGGAAAATGCCTGTCTTCACCACACTGATGCATACGACAACAAAAGTCTTATTGTAAGACGTGGACAGGACTTTCAGCTGAAACTGATGTTTGACAGGGAGCTGAAAGACAATGACAAAGTGGGGCTGCAGTTCAGTTTTGGTAAGAACATAATTCCTAATGGTATGTTCAGCAATATAGGACTTGCCAAGTAGGACAGATTAACCCTAGCAGGCTGGCACAGTGTCTTGTCTCAATGCCAGCAATTGTTGGATGCTTCAGGTGAGGCTAAAGGAAAGCAACAGTGCATCCAGCCAGCTTTTAAAATACATCATTATGGTGGAGCAGGGGCAGTGCTAGAGGGTGGGCTTGGGTGGCTATAGCCACCCCAAAATTCACCTTAGCTCCCCTGAAGCCACCTGTCCCAGCACCGCCACTGCCACCCACCCACGCCACGCAGCTAAGCCTACCCCACTCCTGCCTGCAGCCCACAGAGGCACAGTGCTCCCAGCCCAGCCACACACTGGGAAAAGGCTAATGCTGCCTCTGTGGTAGAGACTCAGTTTTTCTCAGTAGTTCATAATTAGAGGATATATCAAAGCATGAGGACTGGAAGTAAAACTGAATAGTCCTGACTCACAGACACCACTTTAACCATTAGACACTACAGTCTCCACACATGCTGATACTCCTTGTATGTATTTTGTTCTTGCTGTACTTTCAGGTGATAAACCAACAAAATCCAATGGGACCCTGGTGACAATGAACTTGAGGTCTCAGCAAGGCTCTCAGTGCTGGTCTGCCAAGATTGCTAACACCAAGGGCAAGGAGGTAGATTATCTTGTCCCTTGTTAACTGAATTGGCAAATGTTGCTTCAGTTTTCCAGTGGATGCTCTGGGCCCACCAAGGTCTGAAGGGGCTGCAAGAAGCTTCTTAACCTTGAGAAAAGAAAGAAAGTTTTCTGCCAGTCCATGCAGGCCCCCTTTTATTACAGATGGATGGAGAGAGGAGCTGGGTCAACAGACTTCAAGCTGTGCTCAGGCCCCCTCCATGCCTGAAAAAGAGTCACTAACTAGGGAAGGGTTGATCAGGGGTGTGAGGTGGGAGGCATGAATGCTGCATGCCCCCAGAGGCTGTGGGGGCACAGTGAACTCCTGCAGGTGGCAGCAGTGGTGCTGTTGGCAGCAGGAACATAGTGGTTGCAAGCAGGAAGCTCCTGCAGGCAGTCGCAGTGCTGTTGGTGGGGGGGAGGGAAGGGTTGGTGACCACCCGCAGACCCCACCAACAGCATCGGCAGCGGCCAGTGGTGATCGTGGACTGCCCACAGATGCCACTGTCAGTGACAGCGGGGGGAGGGAAGGGTGCCGCCAGCAGTGTCAGTGGTGCCTTTTTGCAGGGGGTTCACCGCCACGCTCAGGGGGTGCACGTGCACCTGCGTGCACCCCCTACGTATCGCCAGTGATGGGAGGAGTACTTGGAGCTCTGAACTGGCTTCTGTCACCATTTTCCCCTCTGCTCAACAGCTTTAAATGAGCAATGGAGTCCCATTTAATTTATTGCTGTCTTGCTATATGTATAAAAGTTGTCTCATCCCCCATGCCCTCCCTTTCTCCTTGCAGCACATGCCACAGACTTGAATAGATTAATTGCTCACTGTAAAATTGCTTCTTGGCCTTTTGGCTCAGATCAAGTGTCTGGCTGGGGCATCCAGATCTCAAGACCTCTGGGCATGGGCCAGCCTGTAGAATGCCTGCCAATGGAATGGGAAGTATCTGAAGTCCCAGCCTGGGATGAAGGATGCTCGCTGGTTGCAGCGCCATACATGGTCTTTAGAATGATTGAGGTCTGCCTGCTCAACCAATATGGGTTTTTGGAATGACTGAGTTCTACTTAGTCAATATGATTTGGAACTGATTTGGCTGATTTGACCTGAAACATGAAATATATTAATAATAATAAAAAAAATCTCAGCTTCACATTCATTCACACTTAAGAGGGACAATATGATGTATAATCATCTGTCTTGTGATTTACCTAGTGCCTGGTTACTGTGGTCAGTCCAGCAGATGCAGCTATTGGAAAATACCTTCTGAGTGTAAAAACTGGAGCTAATGTTTATAACCCTGGAAGCACTGTCTACTTGTTGTTCAACCCTTGGTGTAAAGGTAAAGCAAATGACTTATTGCTAATTGGATTAGAATTACTGCTAGGTAAGTCTGTTTGGGGGAGGTACTTTCCTTACATTTTCCTCATTTATTCTCAATATGTTGGTACCTTTCTTCTTTAAACACTCAGACCTGAATCTGCAAGCTTCCCCTCAGAAATGTTAAGCCAGTAACATTTAGGAAGAACGTTGGGATCCCTTACTCACTGGTGTGCAGTTACTCACACTGCTAGCCCTTTTAAGTCAGTGTGACTGCTTTTATGAGCACATGCTCACCAGTGGGAATAAAACAATGACAGAGTTCATTGTGAATAGGTATTTGTTACAAATAAAGGAGTTTTCCGTTGCAGAGAAAATGACCTGTTTAGTTATTTGAAGGCAGAAAGAAAGGAAAGGTCAGTCAGGATTTATATCTGAACACTGTTCTGTCATTATTTTGGAACAGTTGGTTGACCTTTGAAAAGTTTTTGACCATGTGAGTAAAAATCAAGTAATATGTCTGTGTGTTTGTTTCAGCTGATGCCGTTTTCATGCCTAGCGATGCTGAAAGACTGGAGTATGTTCTCAATGACACAGGCTACCTCTATGTTGGATCATCAGCAAAAATATTTGAGAAACCTTGGAATTTTGGGCAGGTAAAAATAAGGATTGTTTCTGTATTAATACAATCTCTTCCACTTGACATAAGCAGGTGGTGCGGTACTATTCCAATAAGTTAGACCCATCATTATGTTCAGGAGGCTACTTAAGCACATGCGTAATTCAAACCATGTGAATAGTCCTATTGATTTCAATGACGCATACTCACACACTTAATATAATACATGTGCTTAAGTACCTTGTTCAGTCAGGGCATGAGAATGGAGTTCTGTGGTAGGTTTATCATCAGATCACAGCCCCCAAAATGAAGCATTTGAGAACTAGAGACAATCTTTACAGGACCCTAGGTAAATCCAGAACCTTTTCTCTGAAAAGGCCATTCTACCATGAGAGTGACACTCATAACATGTCTTCCACCACTTACCAGCCCTCTGCCTCGTAATCTTTTTTTTAATAAAGGTAACTAAAGAAATCTAACAAATCAAAAGCAAAAGCCTTTGTCCAAAACTCCATGTTATCCACTAGAGATCCCATTATTGCATCGATTTCACATACAAAGTTGTTACGATACCGCTATGATGGATAGAAATATAAGATTCTAAGACAGTCTTAAAAAGTGCTCGTTACTAATGTGGTGATGAAGTCCATGGAACATTAAGAAATAACATGCCTAATCCTTCAGTCCATTATATCAGTGTAAGAAAAAGGAGAAGTAGGCTTCAAATGTTTGAGGATTTCACCTGTGTCAAATTCACTAATTAAACAGATCCACCAATTAACTAGACTGAGCAGACAAAAATGTCTGTTCAGCCTTCTTTTCCAGAAATGTTGTCCTCCTAGGACAGCTGTGAGATACCATTAGGAAAGTAATATGGGAAATCTTGTGTGTATTATGGGTAGAGAGAAAGAGAGCTTTGATCCCTAGAGCTCTGTCTGGTATCTTGAACTCTACACTCACTCCAGAAATTGAAACATCATAGTAATAGATAATGGAGCAGGTTTAATTTAATCCAGTAGAGGGCAATTACACACACACTGGGCACATCCACATGAAACATGTACTGCAGAGCTGACAAATGAGCTTTTCAGTGAAGTCTCTCAGAGTCTACATGTGCAGACCTATTAGGGCAAAAAACTAATAAAGGCTGCCATAGGTTATTTCTTGTAAATACAAGTACTGTCCTGTGGCAGCATTATTTAGTCTGCCACAATACACATGTAGACAGAGACAGGAATGGCTGGGGCATGAGGGTGCTTCAGTGCAGGGACTGCCTGTCAGCTAGTTAGTGCTTTTTCACAAATGCTGCAGTTTCACAAATGCAGTATGGCAAAGCCTGATCTAAATGCCATATCAAAGTTTTCTATGTTAAGTGTGACCTATAGCTATAGCATTGTCTGAAGAGCTGTCCATATCCTGGCACTTATTCTGTTAAGAAACAGGGAAAATCTCAGCCAAATCTCAATCACTTATTTGTGGTTGTGTCAAATTATATTAGCCTTTCATTTGATTTTTATGTGAATTGGATTCTCAGAAGTTTTATAGATACTTGTTTAGTAGATAAACTCTGCTGGAACAAACTGTGCTTGTGTCTACTCTTTTTCTTCAGCATCTGTTTTATACAACACCTTCTATCATGCCAAATACATACAGAGATGTTGCAACAAAGATTTGTTCATGCTCCACTTACTCATCCAGGCTTTTCTTACTCATGCCGGTAGTCCCATTGACCTCTCTCCAATTGTGCATGTGACTAAGGACTACTTATTTGACTGTGGATTTCTAGAATATGTCCTATCCATCTACACATGGTGACAGATCTGTACCTTTCCCTCATAGATGACCTTCCTACTTGAGGCTTATGGTAGAGGAGAGGCAGTATTACGAAACTTGTCCCATTCTACTGATGACCAAAAGATTTTGATCTCTAGGCCTTTTGTGAGCATTACCATCATTTGATATCCTAAAGAAGGTTTAGAAGTTAATTTAATGCCTATCGTATAGTTTTGTTCAGGAATTAAACTGAAATCAGTTGATCAATTTGAGGCAATTTGTGATTCAGAGTAGTAAGATAAGGGTCTTTGTTTCTCTCCAAAACAGTTTGAGGAAGATGTCTTGGACTCCTGTATGTATCTCCTGGACAAAAGTGGACTCAAGCCAAACTTCAGAAAGGATCCCGTGACTGTGTCCAGGACCATGTCTGCTTTGGTATGGTTATTTGTCAGAAGAGGTTCACCATTGACTTTTTTTTTTTTAAAGGTTAACCCACAAAATAGATTGTCCCATCTTCCCATTTCTTTTTTTGGTCTCTAGCAATCTTTTTTTACCTCTAGCATTTAGAACACCGTTCCAGACCTCCTCCCGCTTGTCAACGCATAAAAAGGAAGGTCTGGGAAAGCTGCAGCAAGGGAAAAGGCAGCTGAATGTAACATCCAGCATCAGGTGGCTAGTTCTCTCTTACTCATGGCTACTGTCCTGAACGTGTTGGCTGTGCAGCTGAGGAGTGGAGCCTTTGATAGGTGTGAAGGATTAGCAAAGCAGCCATTTTCCATGGCATGATTCCTTTCATCATAATAGAACCAATGCTGTCCTGGGCAGTGATAATACCATCTTTCTCGTTTTCTAAGCCTGGATTTTTCTGGCTGAGAGAAGCCAGTTAGTGATAGCAAGACATTTTTGCTAACTGCCATAGATATGAAGAGTGGCTTGAGCAAGTGCAGATGCAGGAGGAATCTCCTCAGATCACTTGTGGACTTTTTCTCTATGTGCATTTCTGTTTCAGGTTAATTCCAATGATGATGCAGGAGTCCTGTTTGGAAACTGGTCAGGAAATTATGGTAGTGGGACCTCTCCATTGGCCTGGACAGGAAGTGCCACAATTTTACAGAAATATTACAAAACTAAAAAGCCCATCTGTTTTGGCCAGTGTTGGGTTTTCTCTGGAGTTCTGACTACAGGTAAGGCATGTCTTGTCCCTCTCGAGCATTGGGTAGGTGTTCCTCACCCTAGTACAACAGGTGAAGAGCAACTTCTGAGCAGTCCTTTCTGGTAATGTTTGCTCTGCCTTTCAGTCATGCGCTGCCTGGGGATCCCTGCCAGAAGTGTGAGTAACTTTGCTTCTGCTCACGATACTCAGGAAAATCTGAAAGTTGACATCTTCCTGAATGAACGTGGAGAAAAAGTGGACAAACTGACCACAGACTCTGTCTGGTAGGTCTACATGTTGCTAAGTAATTCCTGTTCCCTTGAATGTTTCCACTGTTTCAGAGCACTGGCAGGTTTTTGCTTTAGAGCGTCTCTGTTATTTCGAGTTTGTTGTTGAAAAATAAAAGGAAGTCGAAATGTTCTGGGCAAGCGTCCCCTAGTTAACTGTGCCCTCTAGGGGAATTTTCTGAGATGAATAGACAGGGTTTATACTATGGCAGAAACACTAACAGATCTGCATTTCCATTATAAGTTTCCCTTTGGAGCTACATGGTTTTTTTCCTACCAAGCTGAGATTTCCCATCTCTTTCTTTTTCCCTGAAGTGGAATTGTCCTGGAAAGTACAAGGAAACACAATTCATCCATTTCTGTGAATAAGGAGGGGAAAAACAATCCTTTTTCATTATAAAAAAAAAAGCATTGTTTGGTTCAAGTGCACATGTGGTTGGTGCTAGATATTTGATATTTAGTAGGAAAAAGAGCCCCCATGCCGGATAAATGTGTTTGACTGACCTAATGAAATCTGGGGTTGATTTGGCTACATTATCAGCCTTTGAAAATGCTTCTTTGCTTGTGAGCAGAAAGGACCTAACCCAATGTCCATGGAAGTCAATGGAAAAAAATCTCTTTGCATTTGATCAGGCCATATATTTTTAACAGTAAAAAGAAACATTTTTTATCAATGCTTACATAGTCCAGACAAAACTACCACACACACACAAGCCTCACTGATTTGTAGAGACCGAGGAAGTCATCTTTAGGAGCCCACAGCCTTTTAAATCAATAGAGATGCAAGCCAATGGGCTTTGAATGAGGGGTTCAATGCTTGTCTCATCAGCTACATAACTGCATATCTATCTTTCCTCTCCCCAGTTAGAGGGCCAGACTGTGACCCTACCCCTATATTCACATCACCCTGCACATAGTCTAACTGGTATCCGTGGTACTACTGATTAAAGGACACCAGCCCTTCAAAGTATGTAAGGTATTGTAGTCTGGCCCTTGATGACAGAAAGATGAAACAGTCCTGCAAATGTTCACCCTCTTTAGCTCAGTATTAATTGTACCCTGTCTTTTAAAGCACAGAAAATAAGGGTTTTTTACTTTCTTCAAAAGAAAACTCTGCTGTAAAAAAGAACATGAGTGTCAGTGCTCAAAACTGACCCTGAATCTTCCTGTCAAGAGGTGGTCAGGCTTTCCACTCCACTTTTGAAGTCCTGCAGGTTGACTTGCATGGTAAATTACAGGAAGTAAATATGTATTTTTTTGACTTTGCAATCTAAATGCACCTAGGAATTTCCACGTGTGGAATGATGTGTGGATGAAAAGGTCAGACCTGCCGGAGGGCTTTGATGGCTGGCAGGCAATCGATGCCACTCCACAAGAGATAAGTCAAGGTAGGATTGACATAAAAAGCCGCTGCTTGATCCTGGGGGGAATGTTCCACATTGACACTATGGATCCTATTCAGCAAAGCATGTAATACCCTGCATAATTTTGAGCATTCATCAGCCCTATTCATGTCACACTGGTGATCAGAGAAGTAAGGTAGATTGTCCAGACTCGCATCACAAATCGATGGTGGAGCTGAAAAGAAAACCCTGATCTACTGATTCCAAGTCTATTGACTAATTTCTCGAAATGAGTTCATTTCCTAGTATCCCTTCAAAGATTAGATTTTTCTGCATGTAAAGATGTGCTGGTTCCCCTACCCTGTCCAAACTCCCTGCGCTGTGGCCAGTGGGCACTTGTGTTACGCGGCAAATTCAGAATTCCAAGCTGGTTGCAACTGTATGAATTTGGGCTGTGATCTAGCAAAGCACTTGAGTGTATTTGTAACTTCAAGCATGTTGGAAGCACCACTGTGAGTTACCTTACTGTGAGTTCCACACTTTGTCTGTGTAATGTAAGGAGGGTCCTTAGGCCTCTTTGCTGTTGTCTTGTATAGAGGTAGATGGAAAAACAAGCCTTTGCAAGCAGAAAATCAGCCTTTGATAAAGGCACTAGGGAGTAAGTAGGATTTAAGAGCTTAGGGCATGTGTTTGCAAATCAGAAAAAAATCATGACTGTTGCTAGCTTTATCCTAATTTCTTTTGTAAACTTAATGAATCCAGTTTGCCTCTCTGTGTCTCCATTTCTCCATCAGCAAGAGTGGGACAATGGTACTCACTCCCTTCAAAAAGAACTGTGAAGATTGACTGAAGTTGGCACAGCACTTTGAGGTCCTTGGAGTCCAGACTCTGTAGAAGGGCAAAGTTGTATTTTAAATGTTGACTATTGACATATTTTCTAGCCCAGATCTTTTGGGCCAGTGTGGAAACTCCACCCATAGACATTTCTAGACAATACAGATAAAGACCTCCCCATTAGCCTCTGTTACTAATACTATTTAGCAAGCAGGGGAAGGAAGGGAGCTCAGTGATTGTACAGTCGTGTGCATTTTAAGCATACACAC
>NW_017729006.1:17402215-17414965 GCF_001723915.1 Gavialis gangeticus | reverse complement strand
GAGAAGGGACTGTGGAAGTTAAATGTCAGGTGTTACAAAATGAAGGGATATATCAAGCATACACACATAGAAAAAACCTAAATACAGGACTAGTCAGAAAAGCTGAAATTAACAAAGTTTGAAGTCAGCAATGCAAACTGGGACATGGTGAGCCTGACCCTGCAGAGTCTGTCCTGTGATACTAAGCATTTCCAGCACTTGATATAGCCAGCAGATATCCTGGGTGTTGAGCCTCTCACAGGGCAGGCCCAGCAGTGGAGCCCGTTACTAGAGAAAACTTGTTTCAGGTTTGCCTGTCTGCAGCTGTAGAAGAATGCAGTAGGATTCCTGGCAGCATGAGCTGAGTTGGGAATTGCAAGGGTGAACATACAAAGCAAGAGGTGATTATTTATCAGATTTCTCACAGTAGAGGAGGCTTGAGGGAAGTGACTTGTAGCATAGCCCTCAGGGCCTGCAGGGCAAGAAAAGAGCAATGGGGAACACTTAGTAAGAAATGCTTGAAAGATTAATCTAGGATGATTCTCTTAACACTCTGAACCTGAGCCATTCTTAAGGGGATTCTTTCAGGATGTCTTCAAGAAAGAGGTCATTGCAAAATCCACAATCAGATTTTGAATTATAAGCAATAATAACAATATCAAAAACATCATTCCCAGCAGTGCTTATTCAACTAAGGAATCTCAGCGTGCTTTACCAAGGAAGTCAGCATCATTGCTCCTTTTTGACAGATGGGGAAATGGAGGCATGGAGCTATTAAGTAACTTGCCCAGGGTCACCCAGCAAGCCAGTGCCTGAACCCAGGTCTCTTGGGCATCAATTCACTGCTCTTGTTTATGAAGACACACTTATGGGGGTATATCCCTCCAGAACCTGTTTGCCAAACCCTGCTGTGCATTATGAATGGTGTGAAAAGAGAAATCCCTCTCCTTAACCCTTAAACAGCTGAAGGGAATGGAGTCTAGTCCTGAGCCTTGTGGAGGGGTGTACCATTCAGGTAAGGTTTGTTAGATGCGAGGAAGGTGGACAGAGGCTGCATGACAATAGGAAAACTTCTGTGTATTGAATCTTTGCAAGCAACAGAACAAATGCTCTGGCAGTTGATTAGACCACAGTTATACCATTTTCCTTTTGGGGAAGGAGCATGGCTGAGAAGCACACAGTAGGCAGGAGGCAGATCTGCAAAGAGCAGTTCAAAAGTCCCAATGCTCCATGACCCTCAAGGTTCCTGCCTGGGCCCCAGAGAAACAATGGGGGAGGAGGGAGCACAGCTCCCAAGGTTTCCCATGTATACAATGCCTTTCTGTAGCCTTTTCCCTAAGAAGGAGTGACCTCAGCTGGGGGCTATACACCTGTGACTGAAATTATTTTCAGCGTTACCTGTGTTGGACACGCTGGGTGAAGTGACTTAATCAGAATCAGGCAGCGAGTGAATGACAGAGCCAGGAATTGACTCAGGCACCCTGAATCCACTTGCCCTTATACATGTGCTCTGGGACTAGGGGGTGGAGGGGGGAGCATTTTAGTTAGGGCAGCTCTCGGTAGCCACGGTAGTTAAAACACTGCAACTTCTCATGTATTTAGCATCCCATATTTCAAAATGGTCACTGGGGTGCTTTAACTAAAGCATGTTTGATGAGCTTCAGTTAAAGCGCCCCCACCACCATTTTGAAACATGGGACGCTGAAGACACGCAACTGCAGCACACTGGAGCGTTGTGATGAGACTGCTCCAGCCGACTCGATGAAGCAAGTTTGCTCCTATGTGTTGTAATCAGCATGCGTTGGAGCACTTGTATAGGTATGCAAGACCATGCCCTTCTAAGTAAAATTTACAAAAGCTCTTGCCAGGCTTTTGAAGTATGTGCTTTTGGTTCAAAGTATATATTGTCACATCAGAAATGTGCTCCTTAAAGAAGGAGGACCATCATAGAGAAAATGTGTTGCCAAGATTCAGTTACCGAAGCTGGAAGCCACGGATTCGGAAGTGGGCATGTAGTAGGGGGATGATGCTGGAGGCTTAGTTCATACACGTGAAAAACAGGAAATGTTCATCATACTCTTTAGGTATTTTCCAGTGTGGCCCTTCTCCACTGAAAGCTATCAGAAGCGGAGAAGTCTATTTGCCCTACGACTCCAAGTTCATATTTGCTGAAGTGAATGCTGACAAGGTTTACTGGCTTGTGAAGAATGTATCCGGCAAAGACAAATACATCAAGCTCCGTGAGGAAACCAAAGCCATTGGGAGGAACATCAGCACCAAAGCCGTTGGAAGAAACACGCGGGAAGACATCACAGCTCAGTACAAGTTCTTGGAAGGTGACCAGCCATTGAGATCTTTCTAACATCCTATAGTAGAGTAAGGCATTCGATGAGGCCAGAAGTCCTGTGATACTCTGTGTTAGCCAAAGTAGCTGCATGCTTTATCAATGTGGAAAAACAATGGGCTGCTGGAGTAGCAGCCCTTTAAAGAATACAGTACTGAAGTCCTGCAAAGTACCTGAAGAAGTAGTGAGGGAATTAGCAAAATCCAGACATGAATATTATGTCTGTAGTGACACCTACTGTCTGCAGCCAGCATGCATGGCAGCAGATCCAGTTACAGATTCAGCAACTCTGCTTCATCCAAACTTGCTCCATTTCCTTCCATCTCTTTCTTCTTCTTTCTACAAACTATATCCTGTTTCAAGAAGCAGGCTCCCTCCTCCCACACTTCCAGAAACTCACTGCAATAGGCAATAGGAATCTCTCACATGAGAATTGGCAGGACTAGGAAAACTAAAGAGCTTTGGGGAAAGCAGTTTTGTCTAGACTTTGCATTTGATCTCTCATCTCACTAAACTTTATTTGCTCTTGTAATCTTAGGTCCTTGTCGATAAAAGCCAAAAATATTTGAACCTCCTCGAAGCTTCAATTTGTGTATGTCATACTGAGTTGAACACATTATTGTACTTTTCAGTCATCGCATATATTGATCTGATACCCAGTCATCCTCTCTCGTGCAAAAATTGTTTAAATGTGGTGGCTTACATTTTCAAAAAAGGCTAGTGTTTTATTGAGTACCCAATTTAAGATACATATTTTCCAGCAAATGCTTAGAATCCATCTTCTAAAATCAGGCTTTCAAGTGTCTCAGGATAGCAACCCAAAAAATCATGAATTACTTCTGAAAATCTGGCCCCAGGTACTGTTTAAACTAAAATAGCCATGTATCTCTTCTGAGATTGAACATGGGGTGATCATTGCTAGGAAACATGGTCTGTTGTGCTGTCTGTATTTCAGCAAAAGGATAAACAATGAGAAGCTGGATCTGGCTGCAGAGTCTATAATCCACAATTTATTATGACTTCAGCTCTGGTTTTTCTTTTTGTGTTATTCAGGGTCATTAGAGGAAAGGAAAACCATGGAAAAAGCTTGCTCCTTTCTCAAATGCTCAGATGTGGTAGATGCTAGGCTCACCTCTTCCCCACCCACAGCTGGGATCCAGTTGAAGACAGACAGTGAAAAATCTTTGTGGCCAGGCAATCCCATTGATTTGAAAATCATTGTAAACAGCCCTTCAACTAAATCATGGACAGTCAGTCTCACTGCCTCTTGCCAGCTGCAGTCCTATACTGGGAAGGTAGAGGCCAATCTTGGATTTATCAAGCAGACTCTCCAGACTGAAGGCAAACCTGGTAGGTCCATATGTTTTTAATCACAAGCCATGGGCCGTTTTTGGAGATATTGCAGTGTGACCTCACTTTGTGTGCACTGACTCAGTGGGTGTATGGACTCTGGGGGTCTGAGGATGTTTTTGGCTCTGTCCAGCACACAGAAGAGAGAATTGTGCAGAGGAAACTTCTGCTTATTACTACTCCTTTGAATGGCAGTCGCACTCAGGGGCACAGTCATGGACCTGGTTCCAATTTGAGTCCAGCACTCTACCTACACACACGAAACAGAATGACTGAGCTTGCAGACTAGATATAAATGTTTTTCGGTCCCTGCTACACATTACATATATTAGGCAATTAACTAGTTAATCACTCAATAAATTTTGCAAAGTAAGACCGGCCAGAAGTGCAAAGTAGTTGTCACACAATTAATTGGTAAATTACATAATAAATTGAGACTGGCCACACATGCAAAGTAGTTATCACACAATAAAAATGGTTCCAGCTAGAAAAAGAGCCAGCCAGCTATAAAGCAAGTGCCTGAAGATGTGTAACAACTCTGTTGCTGGTTTTTATCCAGTTTTCATTTAAATGTGTAGTAGGGTCTTTAGTCTGATGGCTTTTGAGTTGTCTGCATGAAATAAATTGCCTGAGTGAGTGTTAATAGGACCAAAGTTTACATTGTTCAGATTTTGGCAGTGAGCTGTAATGGTTGTGAATTTAATCCTCCCTCCCCCTACTTTCCCATTTCTTGGTTCCTGTTTCTGTTTTGTTGATAAACATTTGGTGAATAGTTTATGCCGGGGGGCTCAACCTCTGGCCCACAGGCGAAATGTGGCCATGGGTCCATAGCATCTGGCCTGCAGGGATCCCCACAGGTTGGGAAATTTGGCGGCAGAGGAGCAGCAGCCATTAATATGGCCACACTCCTCCCTGCCAACTTCCCAAGCCCCACGTGGTGCCAGTCTGTGACCCATGGGACTGAACCACACCTCCCTGCTTCTGTCGGGCCATGACCCCTTCCCTCTCTGCAGGGCTGGATTGGGGCCTGGCCATGTCCTCTTTCCCCACAGGGCCAGGCCATGCCCCCTTCCCTCTCCATGGGTCAGATCAAGCTTCTTGCCCTCTGGGACTATGCTGGGGTTAGTCTGCCCCCCACCCCACTCCAAATGGTGCCCTCTGTACCCACCTGTGTTCCAGATTGGGAACGCTGGCTAGATCTGACCCACAGACAGACTGGGCATTGCCAATTGGGTCCACCAGGTAAAAAGGTTGAACACTGTTGATTTATACAGACCCATTTCAGCCACAAAGGGTATGTCCATACTACCTCTATGCTGTATCCTGGGCCACCATTGACAAACACCAGCTTCTTGCTCCAGTAGCATAATTAGGAATGTGCCAAGTGTTGAGTCAGAGGGGGCACCCAAAGTGGGTGCTGTTTTAAAGGGAGAGCCTGTGCCATGGCAGTAGCAGCTCAGCTTCTCTCCTGCCCAGGGCACCAAAACATGTTCCCGCTCAGCCCAGGCAGCTCAGAGCAGCCCTGCAGGGGCTTTGGAGTTGGGTGACATTTCAGAGGGGTTGTTCTTGGGAGTGGCACAGAGGCACTGTAGATTAGCCCTAAAGCTGTTTGTTATTCTGTATGTCTCCTGTAGTCAATGAGATCACTTGGTAGTTTGCCTGATCCCTGACAAGACGATTGAAACTGGCTGCACATGAGAATAATGAATGATAAATAATTTGTAGTAAACAATGCACTCGCAATAATGATTTCTGATTAATAGTCACTTGTCCTAAAATTCATTCAACTCTGAGCTCTACGATTTTCATTTCAGTTTAAAATGACTGTCCCAGTGCACAGAGGGGATGTGGCAGGACACTACACCATGGACCTGTGCTGGGGGCGGGTGAATTTATAGATGAGGACAAGAAGTTTAAAGAAAACTAGAGCTGTCTGTACACATGTGGGGATACTACTCTAACACACTGTAATTACAGCGCATTGGAGCAGACTCAATTAATCAAGATGGCTAATGAATTAATCGCGTCCGCTGGAGTGTGCTCCTTAGCACGCTCCAATAGCCTCTGCGTCTCATGTATTCAGCATCCCCATGCTTCAAAATGCCAGTGGGGGCACTTTAACTAAATATTGTTCAACGAGCTTTAGTTAAAGCACCCCCATTGCCATTTTGAAGCATGGGACACTGAATACACGAGAGGCTGCGGGTGCTTTCATTAGAGCTGTTCTTGGAGCCACTCTAATTAACTACCCCCCCACAACCAACCATCACCACCCCCAGAGCATGTGTAAAGATGCCCTAGAGGGACAGGAGGTTTGTGGCTACCCAGAACTCAGTCTCAAACACTGCCAAGCCCGAGACCTTTCCCATGCACTGAATTGACATGAAAATGATTCAGATAATTAATTGTGAAACCTCCGTTAAAAAATAAGGGAAAATTCTACAGTGACAATAAACACCTTGTAGCCTGTGCCTCTGGAGCATGCCTTAAAGGCAGCCAAACATTTTATATAATTAAATTTGTCAGACTGCTTTGAGGGAGTAGACTGTCGAGAGCTAAATGAGACAGTCTTCACGTGCCTGGTCCAACTTTCCTTCCCTGGGGGTCTTTCTGTCCTTGGTTAGCATCCCTCCAGGCCGCACTGTGACGCAGGCTTGGATGGGATTCCCTTTACAGATTTACAGCCCCTTTCCTCAGGCAGGGCCAGGGACTGCAGGCGCAGCCTCCTAAATTTCAGCCAGCTTTGGAATTCTGTCCAAACAGAAGGTGAACAGCCGCTGGCTCTTGGTCCGTTATGAAAACTATGGAGCACATGCAGTTAATGATATATAGAGTAGACACCAGGACTGATTTTTCTGCTCCACTCTTTTGTTGCTTTCTAATAAAGAAGACACATTGTTAATGGTGCCTTTTATTTGATTTTTTTCCTTGTGTTTGGCCAGCGATTGAGATCCCTCTGAATGTGGCAGCTGATACTTACATAAAGACACTGGCATCTGTGGAGGATGAACTTCTCATCAAAGTTAATATTATTGCTGAGGTTCAGGAAACGGGTGAAAAGGTTTCTGATGAGCTAACACTTACATTCCAATATCCCTCTATAAAGGTGGAGGTAAGCACTTAACGAGCGTGGAGGTAAGCACTTAAACGAGCGTGGAGAGACCAGTATTTAGATGCCATGGCCTTCAACTGCCTGAAGTGGTGGTTACAAAGGGGACGGAACTAGACTGTTCTCAGTGGTGGCAGGTGACAGAACAAGGAGCAAAAGTCTCAAGTTGCAGCAAGGAAAGTTTATGTTAGATCTAAGGAAAAACTTTCTCACTAGGAGTGTAGTAAAGCACTGGAACAGGTTACCCAGAGAGGCTGTGAAATCTCCCCCTTAGAGGTTTTTAAGACCCGAGTAGACAAAGCCTTGGCGGGGATGATTTAGTTGGGATGCTCCTGCTTGGAGCAGGGGGTTGGACAAGATGACCTCCTGAGGTCCCTTCCAGCCCTAATTTTCTATGATTCTATGGCAATGGGAGTTACAAGAAAAAAAATCTAAGGATGGCTATATTGGTAAAGAGATGAGCCAGAAATATGAATACCCAGGCTTAGGAGCCAAATATTTTTCCTAAATAAGAGACAGTGGGACCTACAATAAGTTTCCTAAATCTACATTTAGACACCTAATAAATGGTCTGATTTTTAACATTATTTCCATTAACTACATTAGGAGCTTCTAACTGCTCATCAGTTTTGAAAGCCAAGCCTGTTGTTACAGGTCTAAATCGGTGATTCTCAACCAAGGTGCCTTGAGATGTTTTCAAGGATGCCACAGTGTAACAGACAGCATCAGCTCTGTTGGGTGTGCAAATATGATTCACAAGATAAACCCAGAGATTTCAAATAGGAACATGTAGGGTACTTTTACATGTGCTCTGAGCGTGGCTCTTTAATTAGGGTGGCTCTCAAAGCCGCTCTAATGAAAGCGCCACTGTGTCTCCTGTATCAGTGTCTCTGCACTTGAAAAGGGCAGTGGGGTGCTTGAACTAAAGCTTGTTTGATGCACTTCAGTTCACGTTCCACCCCACTGCCATTTTTAAGCATGGGGAAGCTGATACACGAGAAGCAGGAGGCTGCTGGAGCATGGCAATTGACTTGGTTAATTGAGTCTAATCCGATGCACTGGAATTCCAGTGGGTCAGAGCAGCCTCTGTGCTGGTGTATAGGCACCCAAAGTGTTAAAACATTCTGATCTGTTGTGATCTTTCTGAGTTTTTAGTATAAAAGAGTCATGAATAACCGGTGCCTCCTGAGTCTGGGGGGAGCACCAGATTGCCAACGGGAGGAAGGTCCCCCAGCAGCCGAGAACAGAACCACCAGTGGCGAAACTGGAAATGCACTTCTGCCAGCACTTCCGGTTTTGTGGCTGGTGCTTTCAAGGGGTGCACAGCCAATCTCAGGGGGTGCACATGCACCCATGTGCACCCCCTATGCATCACCAATGAAAGGAGGCAAAACTAAAAGCTGGTATTTTCTGAGGGGTACCTTGAGTCTAATAAGGGGTGCCTTGAGCTTAAGGAGGTTGAGAACCACTGGCCTAAATACTAGAGTGAAGAGCTTCACTCTTGACTCGTGTCTAGTCTATTGGCTGCAGCATTTGCTCAGTCATTGCTGTGGTGTTCTGAAGGTGATATAAGAGCTGTAATGAAGCTGGACTTGAAATCGTTTGGTACTCTCTCTCCCAAAATCCTAGCTGAAAGAAGGATCCAGCTGATTTAACTGACTAAGCTAATATCATCTGGAAGCTGCACCAATGAGCAAAAACTAGTGGAAAGCAAAACCTAGTGGAAAGCAAAAGGTTTCTATATTGTAGGTAGATCATGCTGACAGCTGCTTATGTGGTCATTGACCTATGGACAAGACATAGCCCCTTTCAGCACAGCTGCCAGCACTGGAATTTCACTCTATCTTCTCAGCTATCTTATATTCCTCTGGGGGACAAGCAAGGCCCCCCGCCCCCAAACACAGACTAAGCTAGCTTTCTCAGCCCTAGGACAGTGGTTGGAAAGCAGTAATACTCAAAACTACCTGAAGGTGATAAAAACCCATAAAGGAGGGTGATTTTTACATGTATTGTACACACAGGTTGTGCATGCTTTATGTACTAACACCACGTATAGGCTTTGTGCACAACAGCTTCACCTCATTGACCAGTGGAGGTGACAGTCTCTCTCAACACAAGCCCAGTGAGCCCGCATCTAGAATTCCTGGCCCATTTCGAGGTAGTGATGGGTCTAAGATCCAAAATATTCCTTTAGGCTGCAGCCCAGTCAAGCCCTCAACTTCAGGACTGCTTAGATACAGGGCTTGGTTTGGCCATAATCAAGATAAGGGAGAATCATGGAATTAAGATTTGACTTTAGATACCAACACAATCTAGGGGTGCTCAGACTGTGCACCCCTCTCTAACTCTGGGCTCCTTCCCAAAGAGATGTTAACAATTTGGAGAGACTTCAGAGAAGAACAAGCAAAATAACGGAAGGGGCCTGAAAGAAATGACAGAGGGAAATATTAAAAGAACAAAATATGAAGGTTTTGACTGGCTAACACCTAATAGGAACAGGAGAATCCCTGAGAAGTGGGAAGGAAAAGTTTAATATATGCACAAAGGAGTTTTACTGAGTGGGGGTGGGATGAAATTGAGAGAGGCCATTTTGGGCTAAGCATTAAAAGCTGTTTCCTGACAATTAAATCTATTAGACTGTGCAACAGCCTCCCATGGGGAAGTGCTTGCATAATTTAAATCTGGAGTGTATAAAACCGTGGAGAAAACAACCCTGCCTTGGCAGGGAAATGGAGCAGATGACCTAACACCCATGTTTTCTATTCATGCCTGAAGCTCAGCTGTTTGTATTTTTGACCAAGGCATAATATCCTTATGGTTTTAATGCAGTCAGTCATTGACACTGTTTAGCATTCTGCTTTTTAGTAAGAGCATGTGCCCAATCTTTGCCTTTATAATCCTCTATTTTCAGATGCCAGAAACAGCAAAGATCAATGAGGCTTTCACCTGTGCCTTTGTCTTCAAGAATACACTGGCAATTCCTTTAGAAAAGTCTAAATTGTATGTAGAAGGACTGGGATTTTTCAAAATGGAAATATTTGATGAAGGGTAAGATTATACTTTGGATAATTACTTGCATGAGATTAATATACACCTCAAGACAGTTTTATATGTTTTTAGACACAGTTGGGCACCTGTGGTCTGAGCCTTCCTAAAGACTATTGGTTCTATGCAAACCTGGCATAGCCCCGTATGATGTGCACTTCTGCATGTACAACCCATGCAGCAGCATCTTATTCAGCTGCAGTATTGACTTTCTCTTTACACTGCACTCATTGCAGCTGTTAGAGCTACTCCCACTTCCTCCAGATCTGAATTTGTCATTATATGAGCGTGGGATTACCTTCCAAGAGTACTGGTGGGAGCCCCAATTATTAGAGACAAAAAAGAATAACCTGACCACCTGTTCATATTATTTTTTGCCAAGTAGTATTTTTTGTTTGCTGAACTTTCATTTCAGGTTGAAGGAAAGATCAGCACTGGCTAGTCTGTGAAAGCTGTATTTCATCTTTAGAGAAACTTCGGAAAGCAATGAATACATACAGTGAATACATATGTTATTGTATCAATAACCATCTCTTCTTTTTTTTTCTCTCCTATTTTAGAGACATAAGACCTGGTGGGATCTTTAAATCTAAGATTATCTGTCATCCTAGGAAAGCTGGAGAGAAAAAAATAATAGCCCAACTAAACTCTGTGCAGGTCAAAGGAATATCTGTGGAAAAGATCATCGTCATCACTGAGTAGGGGCAGTACTAGATCTCTTAAGGGGGTGTTAGTATTATAAATGGATATTGCTAGAACATCTTACTTTCTTTAAGAGTCATACAAGAGTCTTTAAGGTTATACAGGAGACAAATATTATGGTAAGGGAATTTAAATGGCTTAAGGGCATAGCAGCTTTGATTTTAGCTAATCGTGATTTAATAAAGATTGTGAAATCTACGCTAACATTTATAAAATTGTCAGCCTACCGTGACTAAGTGGTTGTTTTGAGAAACTGAGAATGGGCAAGCTGTACATCAGTTTGGAAGAGAGCTCATTTTGTGGCTGGCTTTTCCTTTCATAACAATCACAAGCTTTGTGTAAAGATAATACAGTTAGTGTCTGCCTGCTGCTTTGCCTTTTCACACTCCTGTGTTGGATGAAGTAATGTTTTATCTGTTGGTTACTGTACTATCATTCATACCCATTTTGGCATTTCATGTGTACTTCAATTCATAGAACCAATTGTGCTGTATCATGTTACTGGGCCAAAGGGATCATATGTTGCTGTAGCTTACATATTATGCATTATTTGCTCACTGCACCATGGCAGAGAGCTTTGCTTCCCACAGGACAGCCTTTCTCAAAGAAACTACCTGAAACAGATTCCAGTCTCTATTTTTAAACCTGAGCACACTGGACAAAAAGCCACTTTTCATCTCAATTACCTGTTAATAAAAAATGACCAGCCTTATCAGTGTATTTAAAAAGAACGGGAACCAACCATATGAATATGGCTTTAAACTACAGTTCTGCATTTAAGAACTATAGTTAAAACCCTCTCAAACACCCATTTCACCCAAATATTTTAGACTGTAAATGAGGCTTTTCATGCTCTGCATTTTCTGAAGTGTTTCCACCACCAGCCACCCCAGCAGGGGAGAGCCATGTTGTGAAGCAGACAACAGATGTGTGTAGCTGGACTTCTCCTGATCTTGTTCCACTGCACTGTAAACACCCAGTGAACTAATTACTGGCACAAGGCGGTTCAGCTCTCCACACTATTGCAACATAACCATTAGTGGTCAAGTGCTGAGGTTTGTAGTTTACCCCAGTGTCACAAAGCAGCCTGAGCTTCCAGGATTTCCAGGAATCTTTATATGCTAGATGAGAATAAATACAGGTTCAAGGGATTATGATAGCTGAAAAGCAGGCTAGTTTGTTCAGACACCTGCATGGAAAAGCTACTAATAATGAGGAGGGCTCTACTAGGTTTTGGAGGGTCCCACATCCCTGCACCTAGCAGCTGAAAGGTTGGCTAGGGGTATTTTTCTAAAACTTAGCTTAAAACAGCATGTATGTGAGCATTAGCTTTGAAATGGTTTGGCAGTAATTGAATATACAGTCACTGGGTTTGTTAATTTGATTTACTTTAACCTATCCAATAAAATGTAGAACAAAACTGTCGTTATTTAATGAGAAGTTGGAATCAGAATGTCTGGTTCAGGGACAGCGTGAAGCTGATTAGAAAGAGTTTGGTGGGCCAGTTTTCTTGTTTCCTAAAGCAATTCTATCAGATTGCTACTTTCTCTATTATTTAAGGCAATAGTTTTGCATCTATTCTGTAAAACTCTCAATCACTTAAAATATTTTTGCCTGAAGACCTTACCTTCCTCCTGTACCTCTCAGTCCAGCCAGCTTTCTATAAAGAGTAGAGACTGTAAGAAACCAGATAATAGTGTTAGTGGCCTCAAAAGTAGCTCATCAATGGGCACATCTACATGTGCATTAATGTGCTATGGTTACTGCATGTTAAATTTAGTTCCTATAACAGGTACTAACTAAATACGCAGTTACCAACGCTACTGGGCAATAGCACTGGCGTATGCCTTTTAAGTGATGCTAATGTGCAGTAGACTAATTCTACTGTGCATTAACACAATAGCATAGTTTTTGCCATGACACGCTAATGCACAGTAGAATTAGCCTACTGCGCATTTAGCAGCGCATGTAGCCTAGTGAGGACTGTATTTCACACCCACCCTCTCGTTTTGGTTCAAACGGACCTCAAAACTTTTTTGAATGTACATTAAAAAAAAAATGCAACGATCCATGTAGATCATTCAGTCACTGTTGACTGAATAGCACAGTGCTCCTCCAGCTCATCATGCAAAGAGTCCAGGCTATCCTTCAAAGCAATAGAGGTTGATTGCCCTGCAGCCCATACTAGCAGGGGTTACATTTCCAGGCAGCATCAGGGCAA
>NW_017729006.1:17396759-17397215 GCF_001723915.1 Gavialis gangeticus | reverse complement strand
GACCCCTGCCTGCTCCCCCAGCCCCACCATGGCTGCCCTCACCTGCCCCAGCTCCTGATACTTTAAAGAAAAGCCCCCATGCTCACCAGGTGCTACCAGGTGGGGGGCAATCCCCACTGCCCCATGCTGCATGGGGGGGCTCTGCATAGGCCCCCCAACCCCCGCTGCCCCGCTTGCTGGGGCTCTGGCCCTTTAAGAAAAAAAAAAGCAGAGAAAAGCCCCAGGAGTCACTGCTCCTGGTCCAGCCTTGGGGCTTTGGGGGCTTGTGCAGAGCACCCCACATGGTGCAGGGCAGTGGGGATCACCCCCCGCCAGCAGGACCAGCAAGTCCTGGGGTTTCTTCAGGTTTGTTTTTTTCTTAAGGGGCCAGAGCTGGCCTGTGCAGGGCACCCGTGAGACGGCTGGTGGGGGCGGTTCGGGGGCTTATGCAGAGCCCTCCATGCAGCGTGGGGCAGC
>NW_017729006.1:17382243-17391759 GCF_001723915.1 Gavialis gangeticus | reverse complement strand
TCCACCACCAGCCACCCCAGCAGGGGAGAGCCATGTTGTGAAGCAGACAACAGATGTGTGTAGCTGGACTTCTCCTGATCTTGTTCCACTGCACTGTAAACACCCAGTGAACTAATTACTGGCACAAGGCGGTTCAGCTCTCCACACTATTGCAACATAACCATTAGTGGTCAAGTGCTGAGGTTTGTAGTTTACCCCAGTGTCACAAAGCAGCCTGAGCTTCCAGGATTTCCAGGAATCTTTATATGCTAGATGAGAATAAATACAGGTTCAAGGGATTATGATAGCTGAAAAGCAGGCTAGTTTGTTCAGACACCTGCATGGAAAAGCTACTAATAATGAGGAGGGCTCTACTAGGTTTTGGAGGGTCCCACATCCCTGCACCTAGCAGCTGAAAGGTTGGCTAGGGGTATTTTTCTAAAACTTAGCTTAAAACAGCATGTATGTGAGCATTAGCTTTGAAATGGTTTGGCAGTAATTGAATATACAGTCACTGGGTTTGTTAATTTGATTTACTTTAACCTATCCAATAAAATGTAGAACAAAACTGTCGTTATTTAATGAGAAGTTGGAATCAGAATGTCTGGTTCAGGGACAGCGTGAAGCTGATTAGAAAGAGTTTGGTGGGCCAGTTTTCTTGTTTCCTAAAGCAATTCTATCAGATTGCTACTTTCTCTATTATTTAAGGCAATAGTTTTGCATCTATTCTGTAAAACTCTCAATCACTTAAAATATTTTTGCCTGAAGACCTTACCTTCCTCCTGTACCTCTCAGTCCAGCCAGCTTTCTATAAAGAGTAGAGACTGTAAGAAACCAGATAATAGTGTTAGTGGCCTCAAAAGTAGCTCATCAATGGGCACATCTACATGTGCATTAATGTGCTATGGTTACTGCATGTTAAATTTAGTTCCTATAACAGGTACTAACTAAATACGCAGTTACCAACGCTACTGGGCAATAGCACTGGCGTATGCCTTTTAAGTGATGCTAATGTGCAGTAGACTAATTCTACTGTGCATTAACACAATAGCATAGTTTTTGCCATGACACGCTAATGCACAGTAGAATTAGCCTACTGCGCATTTAGCAGCGCATGTAGCCTAGTGAGGACTGTATTTCACACCCACCCTCTCGTTTTGGTTCAAACGGACCTCAAAACTTTTTTGAATGTACATTAAAAAAAAAATGCAACGATCCATGTAGATCATTCAGTCACTGTTGACTGAATAGCACAGTGCTCCTCCAGCTCATCATGCAAAGAGTCCAGGCTATCCTTCAAAGCAATAGAGGTTGATTGCCCTGCAGCCCATACTAGCAGGGGTTACATTTCCAGGCAGCATCAGGGCAAGCAATGGGCCCTGGGCTGCATGCTGTGGGTATTCCCCCTCTCAACACTGCATGGTGCAGAAGCCCCTCTCCCCTCCCCCACTGTACCATGCACCCACGCAGCCCCTTTCCCCTACCTCAAATGCTGCACTGCGTGCTTGCAGTCACCAGCTCACCCTCTGCTCCCTTGCCCCCCGGGGTGAGGGCAGGCAGTGAAAGCCAGAGGAGGGAGGGTGAGCCCAGAAACTCCCGCTGCTGTTGCAGCCAGTGCAAGGCAGAGAGTGGCAGCTACACAGAAGCCCAAGGGCTACAACTTAACTCCTTGTGGGCCACACATGGCCCAGGGGCCAGCAGTTGGACAGCTCTGTGCTGAGTCATTGGTTCAGTAGGATCAGAAAGAAGAGAACTTTTTAGCAAAGCACCTGCACCACCTAATTGTTTTCTAGAAGTATACTATTCAGTAGGGCTGTGTGAAGCTTTGAGTGGTGATTCGATTCAGAGGAGATTTGGCCCGATTTGGTGGCCAAATCTCCGAATCGAATCAGGGGACCAATTTAAAGGTCCGAATTGATTCAAAGCTCTCTGAATCTTCAGCAAAGATTTGGAGCGCTTTGCTGATTTGGGCAGTCCCCAGTGGCTGCAGCCGGAGCTGCAGCTACTCTGAGCTGGTAAGTACTGGGGCAGGGGGAAGGGAACCATGGGGGGACCCCTGCCAGCCCCTCCACTCCCCTAGCCCCCCCGACCCCTGCCTGCTCCCCCAGCCCCACCATGGCTGCCCTCACCTGCCCCAGCTCCTGATACTTTAAAGAAAAGCCCCCATGCTCACCAGGTGCTACCAGGTGGGGGGCAATCCCCACTGCCCCATGCTGCATGGGGGGGCTCTGCATAGGCCCCCCAACCCCCGCTGCCCCGCTTGCTGGGGCTCTGGCCCTTTAAGAAAAAAAAAAGCAGAGAAAAGCCCCAGGAGTCACTGCTCCTGGTCCAGCCTTGGGGCTTTGGGGGCTTGTGCAGAGCACCCCACATGGTGCAGGGCAGTGGGGATCACCCCCCGCCAGCAGGACCAGCAAGTCCTGGGGTTTCTTCAGGTTTGTTTTTTTCTTAAGGGGCCAGAGCTGGCCTGTGCAGGGCACCCGTGAGACGGCTGGTGGGGGCGGTTCGGGGGCTTATGCAGAGCCCTCCATGCAGCGTGGGGCAGCAGGGATCACCCCCCCCCCGCCCAGCAGCACCTGCTGAGCTGAGGCTTTTCCTCCCCCCAAGTGCTAGGAGCTGGAGTGGGCAGGGCAGCCATTGCTGGGCTGCCAGGGGATGGGACTGGCCTGGTTGATTCGGCTGCTGCTGAATCTCTGAATCAGATTCAGCCGAATTGAATCAGGACAGAGATTCGAATCACCAAATCGAAGCACTGTCCCCTGAATCAGCGGAATCCGTAGCGAATACTAGCCGCTTCACACAGGCCTACCATTCAGATCTTTGGCACAGGAGATACGAACATCACAGCCCAAGGTAGTAATGCTGCTGGTCAAAAGAACTCATCTGCCTCATGGATCTGAAAAGTTTATACCCACAGTTTGTTCCTTTCACCTGGAGAAATTCTTTTTTGGGTGCAGATCTCCTCCATTCAGCTCCTATGTGGAAAAAGGGTCAGATATCCATCTTCCCTGCTTTTTGAGGCAGAAAGAGGTGGCAGGGCATTGGCCCTTATCCGTTCTATGGGCTCAGCCAGTAGAAGCAGTAGCATAAGTCCGGTTGGGGGGAGAAGGGGGCAGCAAGGTACCAGTCCTGGGTACAGACATGGTGGAGAGGACGGTGTAAAAACAGTAGCTGCTGCCACTACTAGTTTTTTGCCACACTGCTGCTAAGCTGAGTGCAGAACTGCCTGTCCATGGCTCTGAGTAGAAATAATAAAGCATTTTAAATTTTCTGTAGCAAACCTTTGTAATACTTTCTTTAAGCTCTAAATGGGATGCCCTGCCAAAAGAGGCCAGATAATCAGTGTGGATGCACAAGGCCCTCACGTAATTAGCCTTTACCTTCTATAAACTCCAGGGGGATCTACCCAGTTCAGAGGTGGAGGTGAAATGCTGAGGTAAACTTCACCATCCATGTCTGGGACAGAAGTTTCCTAAGCCAGTTTGACCCAAATCGGATAAGTCTGATACTACATTCAACCAGGTGTATCTTAAACCAGTTTGGGCCATTTTGAAACTGGTTAATGTGCACTGAACTTACATTCTGTTGCAGGTTTATACCAATTTCTGATCACTTAAACCGATTTGTGTGTAACTGCTGTCCCTAGCCCCAAAGACTGAGTTGGAACAGAAGTCTGTTGGAACTGCACAGAGATCCCTCCTTGTATAACCCTCCCCTTCCCAAGTCATCTCTGTGATTATTTCTGTGAGGGTGAGTGATCAGCCCCTGTGAATGAACTCTCCACTAATTAGAACGGGGCAGAAACATGCCAGATACATTCCAAGGGAAATACTGTCAAAATATTGAATATTCTTTTTACCAGCTCTGTATTGCAAGTTATAGATTCAGGAACACATGATTAGAAGGGAATGCCAGGCAACTGCATTGCACGGTCTCAGTTATGCTTCATCTTGAAATGAGGTTGGGTTTTTGTCTCTCATTGCTCTGAATATTTGGCTGTTCCAGAACCTTGCCAGAATGGATTTCTAACCCACACCACTTGCTAGTTTTGCAGTCTAGGATTACTGCCAGGGGAGGGAGCTCCCCAGAGAGAATGCAACAACGAACATATTGGCATGAAAGCAGGACTCCAACTGCTGGGAATATGTAAACATACACACCTGACGTAGATGGAAATATTAATTCTTTAATAAGTACAATATCTATTAGAAGGCATAAAATGAGTTACAAATAGCAAAATAGAACTTTTTTTTAGTTGCATAGTTATTTTATCTGCATAGAACAGTTGCTTTACAAGACACACAAATGTATATAAAACACACGAATGCTTTCCTTAGCTTTCAGAGCCCTTTTCATAATATATTTAAAAACTTCTGCTGAAACATTTTTCTCTGGAAGGCAGTTTTCAGCAAAGCATGTTCATTTAGCTTTTTCATTTAAGAGACACCACTGGCGGAATAAAATATCACAGGGTAATTAGTATTGATACAATGGTATAAACATACAACAGAAGATCCGACCCCCAAAGAGTTTCCAATTTAAGGACCACATCCTACAAATGCTTGCCATTGAGGCCTAAAGCTTTTTTGTGACTTGTACGTCTGTTGATTACAATTGTATTGTGCAGAATAGTGTTGGGAGAATCAGGCCCTGAGTTGAGAGACATTTGACAACAACTGGCCACATACTTTGGAAGGCAGGAAAACATGGGTTATGCAGTGATCACCTGTGGTAGCTTTGGTTAATAATCTGAATTTGGTTAAAAGTGAAATAAAAATGTTGGTCTTGGGTGCCAAAAAAAGCCCATTCAAATAAAAGCTGAGGCTACTCCTGGGCAGGAAACGCTTTACCCACCCTGTGAAAAACTGAGATTTCAAAAGTGAAACCACAGACTTCTCAAAGTTTGTCACAAAAGAGGAAGGAAGAGCCCAGAGCTTAGTAGCTAAGGCATCTGTCTGAAACTCAAATGGCTGAGGAAGCACTTCTACTTGCATCCTCTACATTGCAGGCTGGAGGAGACTTCATCTCCAGGCTGCTCAACAGACTGGGGCTGGTCAGTCTCATCCTGACCAGATGTCTATACTTGACCTGCACAACGCGGTTTCAGCAGGAGGTTCATTGAGACACATAGGTTCCAAAGAAAAGATTTGGTTCTCACAAACTGACATGTTTCAGTACCAACAAACAAATTCCTGACCAGCTTTAGTTGAGGCCAAACAAGAATTTCCACTCTCGCTCAGAGCATATGCCAAATTCTGTGTTGGGAACAGAATTGCTCAAATGCAATTCTGCTCTCATTTCCCCTGGGTCTGAAAAACCATATCTAGTCACCCTTCATTTGAGTAATTTGCCTTGTTCCCTGCCCAGTGCCCATACCTTTTTTTTTCTATTCTGCTCCGAAGTTTCAAATAAGAGGTCCATAACAATGGCAAAAGGTGGAGAGCGGAAATCAGGTAGGAACATGCAAGTCCCAACAAAATGTGTGAAAACAAGTCTAAGAGTGAAATACATCATTCCCTTCTTTCACTAAGCAAAAAACAGTTCAGTTTGTGGTTAGTTTTATTTATTTGGGGGGACAAAGTACCACTGGAACACAATTAGAAACAGTAACCTCTGACCTGAAGTCCGAGGTCATTGAAGTCAATGGAAGTTTTGACATTAATATTAATGTGGCCAGACTCTCACCTCTCGTATGTTCAAGCCAGGTGGAAATAGTACCTAAAAACATCACTTGAAAGTGATTTCTGAAGCAGAAGGGCTTATATCTGAACTTCTGGATACTCCTGCAAATAGAACACGCTTTCACAAATACAGTACCCGTAAACATTTTATTTCAGTAAACATGTAACAAACATGGGTCATGGGTTGCTCCCATTTAGGATGGAATAGTTTGTACATTTCCCAGAAGCAAAATTAACACCCTTTTACCATTCCACTAGTCATAAGTAACACAAATGCTGGGTTTCAAAGTAATTTTCAAATTACATTTTTAAAGTAACTTACACTACAGATATTAACTAGTCAGTCTTTAATAAGCGTGTAATGCTTTTCCCATTTTAACGATATGGTAACTGAGGCAGACTGGTTAACTGACTTAAGACGAAACAGCAACCCAAAATTACAATATGCGAGTTAAGTGCAGTTATTTCTTCTTATATGTCCTCTGTTCCCCTTTATCAACTCCCTTACGTGTATTTTTAAATATTTCTATTTGTTCCCTGGCTGTCAAGCTCTGTCAGGTGCAAATGCATTTTAGATGCAAAAGCACTACATCTTCTCCCTTTAGCCTGATCATAGAACTGCACGACAAACAGTTCGTGGAAGAAATGTTCTGTTTGTTTCCGACGATGAAAGAGAAACTCATTCTACACAAGTGCCAAATTAAGTGATTTATGAACAAAGTGAATTCTTAATTTGTTTAAATGAAAGCTCTTAGAAAAAATGTTAAAATCTTTCTGATAAAAAAGAGGCAGTTTTTGTGATCATCTTTACTAAAAGCTTTCCTGTTTTTTGGGGTTTTTTTAACAAGCTCTGCTTGTAGAAGCTGCTGGTAGTTCAGGACATGCCAATCCATGTCATATAATATAGAGGGAATCTATGAGCTTCTCCTCTGGCTGATGAGAGGACTCAAGAAATAGTCCCAGCTCTGACCAGGACTCTTGTGACTCGCACCATTCCCACATATTAACTTTAAATATTTTGCACATAGATCAGCATGTACAATTTGTATTTGATACCACTCTTATAATCACTAAAAATCATAATTGAAGAATGTGATGAACTAATAGTCTTCATCCATAGGTCCCTAAGCAGTTTACAGAAGAGGTAATCAGCATCATCTCTGCTTTACAGAGATGAACGGAGGCACAGCAAAGTGAAGTGACTTTCCCCAGGTCACTCAGGAAGCTAGTGGCAGAGCCACACTAGCTCCCTAAGGGTCTGAAGGATTTCCTGATGGTAACATAGATACCTGGTTTCTACTGTTTAAAAAGCAAAACAGAAAACAAAACGTAATCTAATATTTTCATCAAGTAACTTTTAACATCTGGAATATATGGACTGTAACACCAATCAAGCACCATGCAGAGGTTTTACTGGCATACTCTGGGAGCAGCTTACACTGCCCACAATCCTGGAACCCAGCCACTGTTTCCACTCCCCCACTGTGTCTGCCAAATTCAGGATTTTTGGTCACCGGTTGTGATACAAAAAAATCAGCAGCAGATAAGGGGAGATGGGGCAAACTGACAGCAGTGTTCATCACCTGGGGTCTGGAACCACGCTAATGCAGTGGCTCCAGCAGCCATCCGGAGAAGCCACTGCTCCTCCACCAGGGGTTGCTCATCCAGCCTCTGTGAAGCCCCCCATGGGCCAGATGCAGCCTGCAGGCCCAAATAAATTGGACATCTCTGGCTTACCCAGTTTATTTGACTTTGCTGTGAGCAGCATGGCCCTTCCAGCTTACAGTGATAAAGCCTTATGTCACGCTGTCACATACTCTTGTATACTTACTAAGTTCAACTGTACAACTAACATGGTACATAGTGGTCACTTCTTAAAAGTCAACAATTTACCAAGAGTTGACAGCACAGTATTTAAAATACTGAAGTTTAAGTAAGTACTACAGAACAGCAGATGGTATGAAGTGCTACCACTTTCATGGTACTCATGTAATTAGTCCCTGCAGTTTTCCTTTTAAGATCTATCCTGCCATGAACGGCATAATTTGGCAAAGACTTTCTGACCTGGCGGATTTCTTTGCTACTGAGATCTGTGTATTTGTTGCGTTTGCCAAATAGCAGCAACATACCAGGTTGATCTGTTGTGGCTGCCAACACAACCATCTGCACTGCAGATTCAAAGTCCATTCAGGTCAATGGAAAGGCTGCCATCAACCTGAACACACAATAGGTCAGACCCTTAAGTAGCAGGATCCCTGGTGCAGTCATTAAAGTCTCACTGAGCTAAATTTATCCTTGGCAAAACTGAGTTACACCAGGGATGAATTTGACTGTCTCTCTCTCTCCTGAGTCTACTGCAGCCAAAATCCAGACTGGTACCCTCACAGCCCAAAGAAAGCATCAATACCTGGCAAGCTAATGAAAAAAAAAAGAAAGGGTACTCCTTTAATGTACACCAAGGAGTGTGTTAAGCAGAGCCGTTGCTCTTTGCTTGCCTTTCAGCACTCATAAGGGTTATGAGTAAAATATTAGAGCACATGTTGACAGCAGCTTACTTTTAGGAGCTGGAATAGATCTGCCTGACAAGTTGTAAGCTTCTCTTAAAGGCCAAGTTGAGAAAGTTCAATAAAACAATTGACTTTGGTAGGAAGGGAAAAAAAAAAAGCTTATACATTACATCATTAGTGGAGCATTCTGTAGAGATTTGCATTGCTTCTGCTAGTAGCGTACCTGACTTCTGGATAAAATACGCCTGAATGTTTTCTGCACTATCATCTCTTAGTGCTAAATATTGGGTGCAAATATTTATTAAAAACTGAATGTTTGTTAATATTTTGACACTTGGACAGCAACGGTTTGTTCTAAAAATTGCTCAATCTCCTCTTGAGACAGCGTTTCAGCTGGAGCGACTGTCACTGCCCGAGCTGGTGGAAGCTTTTTACAACTCAGGTCTGAAAAAGGACTGAGCCAACTCAGGGAAAAATTGCCTCCAAAAGCCAGTTTCATCCCTTCCCAGCCGCTGACTTTTTCCCAAGTCGGCTCCTGATTTTTCAGACGCTCGATACCCTGTAGAATAAAAAACAGAATTTTTTTTTATAGGTAGTTATACAAACACCCACTGTAAAGTGTGCACATAAAGATATCAATATACAGGTGTCTGTTTTTATAAAGGGGTCACAAATTTCACTTGGGACAAAGCATATAAGAAATTTCACTTGAGACAGAGCATCAAAGAAAATGGTTTAACAACTGAGTCCATCCTTCAAAATTAAAAAAAAATTATTATGCCAAGTACTGAATTTTGTATGCAATTCGTACAGTAAAAGGTTCTCGAGTTTTTCCTCTTCCTCAATTAAAAAAATCCTCCTTCTCCAAGTCCCTTTACATAAGAAAAACAGTACATAGACTTCAAATTTCAGCTAATGCTTTTTTTTTTTAATCGTCCCTTGGTACATCCACATTGCATTCAGAAGAACCACAGCAACCCAGAGCTCAATACAGTGAAAAGATCACATTATCATCTCAATTAGCCACCAGAAACTGTCAGGTAGGCAAAAGAAATCACATTTTTATAAAGAACGAATGTTTTGGAGAGTAAGTTTTTATTTTACATGCACATCTCCTACACTATGGTATATATGGCCTTGAAGCCTCAGAGTTGGGAAGAAAGTCTTGCAAGCACAGGCCTACATTTTCAAAAGGGACTAGTGATCACATGCCTGTTCTGACTTAGCTGAAAAGGGCCCAGTTCTCAGAAGGTGGGCACTCAGCACTTTCTAAAGCTTAGGCCTCTACAGAATTTCAAGTTGGGTACCCAAAACAAATTCCAGATTCCCCCAAATCATTACCCATGCTTGAA
>NW_017729006.1:17340478-17377243 GCF_001723915.1 Gavialis gangeticus | reverse complement strand
TCTAAAGCTTAGGCCTCTACAGAATTTCAAGTTGGGTACCCAAAACAAATTCCAGATTCCCCCAAATCATTACACATGCTTGAAAATTTATGTATAAATACAAAAAAAAAAAAAGATCAAGAACGTTGTCACCAGTGTTTCATGGAGAAGCAGAGAACTACATGCATTTACTCAGATGATCCCTTGGGGACAGAGACCATCTTTTTGTTATATATTTTTTTCAGTTCCTAGCTTGATAAGAGTTCTGATCCACAACACGGTGTCCTGGGTTTTCAGTAACAGCCAGTGAGAACTTCGTTTCCTTAACAGAAAGTGATGCTGAACTTTTTACAAAGTTCTTTCCCCTCTGCACTCGAATAAAGTCAGAGCTACAGGTTAAGACAGGATGCACTGCTGGGATAAGGAGTAAGAGATGCTTCTCAGGGCAAAAGCATAGACAGATGCTTAGGTTCCCTGCTTTCACATACACCCTGCACAACTGCAGCTATTTCAGTCCTGTTTATAATGTTCAAGAACTAGTGCAAAGGTGCATTTTTACCAGTAGAGGAAGAACAGGTGAGGACAGGAATTGTGGGAGTGGAGGGAAATCAAGCCCATAAAGCTTTAACTCAGTGGTCAGTACCCTTTTTAGTGTGAAAGCTGGAGGTATCCAGAGGCAGGCAGACACAGGTGTTAAAACCCAGCTGCCACCATTGCTTTTCCCTGCAGTGGCAGGGGGGAGAGTGTCTGCAACCGGTGCTTCTGCCCATGTCAGCAGGGGAAAGCAACTGTGGCTGAAGCCCCATTTCTGTGGGCCAGATCCAGCCTGCAGGTCACAGGTTGCCAAGCCCTGCTTTAACTCGTTCCCAAATGGCAGAGACCACAGGCCTGAATCATTGCATTTAATCCAGTTTTTACAAAAAAGACTGGAACCACCAGCATAGAAATTTTGGATTAAAAAAGAGTTCTTTTCAGCATATTCCACACGATTTAGTAATCAAAGCCACCATGTTTAAATGTACTAATGCCAGATTAGGGGTGCAGTTAGATCAGACTGGATAGGCATGCTGGCTTTCTGTTATCCAAAACCCATCAATTCACATGAGGCATTCAAAACAGGAAATCAATATTAAGCTATTAAAACTATTCCAATCTAATCTGGCAAGACCTATGTCAGTGGGGTCAGAAAAAGGGAAAAGATCATGCCTAGGACATGAAAAAAATATAACATTTCGGAAAGAACATAGTTCAGTTGGTGATGCACAACCAGGAAGAAGCAGTTTTCGTCTGCCTGAAGACAATAGTTTTGCCTAGGAAAAATAAGGGAACCATTAAAAATATTGATATTTAAATGTGATGTTTATATTTTTGTGGTTTTTCACCTGTTTTGTAAAAAAAAAAAAAGTGAAAGTGAAATTAAACATTTTATTTCAGGTGAAATGACAGTTTGAAAGAAAACTGAAAAGTCAGTTTTGGAACAATGGAGCCAATAGACAATGAACTCAAAAATGCATGATTCACAAAGCTCTGCTTAAGAAGTAGTTAATATTCCACATTCAGTAATTGCTAAGTACTCATTTAAAGTTAGTTATCAAATGGTGCACATGCATATACACACACAGGGTAACATACTAACATAGCAGCTGCTAAACACTCTGCGTTTGATTCTGCCTTCATTGAAATGGATAGCTAGACTCCTAGATTAATTGGGAGTAAGAGCAGAGGCTTACAATTAAATTAAAGAAAGTATAAACATTAAAGAGATTCCTTAAAAAAAACAAGAAAAAAGCCAGAAGTCAAAAGAAAATACCATTGTAGCAGTCTGGAAATTCAGGTTAGGCACAGGAAGTGCTGCTTGTCTTTTGAGTGCATGATAGACAATAGTCTTTCATAGGCTGAAGGTAAAAAGATGCCATTGTGATGATCTTTCTTATGGGACACAGGCCAGAGGACTTGTGGGGGAATCGAGTCTGGACTAGAGTATCTCTTTCAGAAGAGCTTCCAATCTTGTTTCAAAAACTACTAGGGGTGGAAAATCCACCATGAACCTGGGGAAGTTGCTTCAGTGGTTAATTATTACTATTGTTAAAAGTTTGTACTTTGTTTCTCACTTGAACTCATCTCAATTCAACTAACAGTCACTGGATCTCATGTCTGCTAAACCAAAGTTTTGTTTTTCATGTAGGTATGTGGAGACCATGATCAAGTCCCCCACCTCTCTAATCTCTCGTTTAAGATACAGGTATGAGCTTTTGGAGTCAAGCACATCAACAACGACAGGGGGAAAAAAGAACAGGAGGACTTACCTTAAAGCAACCTGGTAACTCTGCCTCATACACATTCAAACACTGAGCTACATCACCCATGGACTTAACATCACATGGTGCACCTCCTGCAGGCTGGTCTCAGTAATGTGACAGAGATACACAATTATGAAACCAGGGAAACAGCTATAGATATTTCTCAGATTCTTTTTAAAGTTTCTCTTGAAAACAAAACTATATATTAGATATATATATAAGGTGTGTAATCACCACCATTAGGATTTGTTAAAAGCTCTTGCAAAATTTAACACCAATACATTATGTACAGTACATGGATTATCTCAATGCCAGAACAATTTAAGTCTCTCCCTGTGGTATGTAAAATGTAATCGTCGTAAGACTCCAGACAAGAGCTGAAATGGAACTAAAATTTGGAACTGGAAACTTGAAGTACCAGCAATGGGAATGTTATAAGGCAGGGGTGGGCAATTATTTCAGACAGAAGGCCGCTTACTGAGTTTTGGGAAGCCATTGGGGACTGCATGACAGGCAGCCAGGGCAGATAAATATTAATTTTCTACATTTTTTAGGGGCCCTGAGGGCCAGACAGAATGGCCTGGCAGGCCGCATCTGGCCTGCATTTTGCCCACTCCTGTTATAAGATAAAGTGACTTTTAGTCATGTTTGTTTAAATTCTCAGCTTTAACCTAGGTCAGAGACACTCAGACCATGTCTCCCAATCCATGACTAATTTAAAAATAGTTCCTGTACTATCATGGATTAGCCAGCCAAGAGACATTATTAAGTTTGCCACAATTCACGAATGGATGCATGCCCTGTGGTGGCTCTTTGGTCAATCGTGACTGCTCATGCGGCTCCTGAACAAGCCAGGACGGAGTGCCGTGGAACTAGAAGAGCAGCAGAGGGGTCTTTCTTTTCTCAAAAGGAGTATCTAGCCTGCTTTTCTTCAACCTGACAATATCTGTCAAATATGTCCCCTAACCTACACACGTTAGGATTAGAGAAGCAAAACACATTGCATAAGGGTTTCAGGCATGCATTCATTTACAATGACTTTCCCATTAGATGAAAACCAAAGAAAGGAAGCAGCCTTTCCTCTCCTCACCTCTTCCTTAAGAACTGCATGCAGGCAACGGCATATTATTTCTACCAAATTCACTTACTCAAGCATACAAAGAGGTCAAATAATCTTTCGTGTATAATCCTATAGTAACAGATTAAGATGCCATAAACACTACTGTGGATTTTGAGCAGAACATGAAGTCTGCTGCAGCAAAAAGCCTGTTTACTCACTTGTTGCAGGCCCTAATAACAACTTCCAGGGGGTGAAAGATCTAGCAGTGCATTACTGATTAACTAATGTTTTTTAACTTCAAATTAAGCAGCAAAGTTATTTAATTTTCAAGTTATTCCACCTTGGCTGTAAATTAAAAGTTTAGGAAGAGGCTTCAAACTGCAAATAAGAGTAAGAAAGGAGTGGACAGTTTTTGGAAAAGTTTTATTGCATTTGTTTTCCATATGGAAGCATTGACAGAAAAGATGCAGCATTCACATTACGTCTGAAGTGAGACAGATTCATTCACCTTTCTCTACCCCTGATTTCTTTACCTTCCCTCATGGCTTTGAGTCAGTCTAAGAGGTCATTTGCCAAAATATTTTTTCTTCTCCAAAAGTGGAAACAAAAGTTATGTGAGAATCCATGAACACGGCTTATTTACAGATTTCCTTTGTTTATGATTGTTTGATGGGTCCTGTTGGCAGTTATGTTAATCACTCCTTTTCAAAACAATCCAAAAAACTTTCAGTAAAATCCCTGCTTTGATACAAACGTTAGTTTTTTGAGTCGCATGAGACTGTTTTTACCCGTTTTTGTTTTCAGTGGAATGCCCTCTGCCCCTCTCGCTTTCAACTGTTTACTGCACATAGTTAACAATCCACACAATTCATGACACCAGGCATGCATACTCCTTAACACTGACATTTCCCAACTGAAAATATATGAAAACATTTACAAAGCTCTAATGAGGGGCAGTGCTAGGAATGGAAAATTAACTGGTATCTGCTCTGGTATACCTACACAAGCCCTATGTTTTTTTATGGCAATTTGTCATGTTTCTGGGCATTCACGCCTGTTCTACACATCAATACTTTTTAGTAGGTTTTGTTCTAACAATTCATTTACCAAGACAAACAAGATAATCCTTCTATCCTAACCATTTTAAAATGAGATCTCTTTCCTGAAAGAGTAAGGCATTTCATCCAGCAAGTCTTCCAAAGCTACCATGTTTTTCCTAGAAGGGCAACACTTCCTGCTTACAAGGGAGGGAATGCACAAAAGAATGCCAGAAAGATGGAATCAATTTTGTAGCTGGAAGAAAAAGGTGGCACTGGCAACATTTGTTTTAAATACTTTAACTGTATGGGACCATCATATTAAATGGATCCTTTGTAGGGTCACACGCACATCTTGCACCTTTCAGTAACTGAAGTGTCTGTTTCCCAGTTCAAGTCATCTTATGAAAGAGCCCCAATGCTGACTCAAGAACAGCAAGCTCCATGAGGAGATCCAAAGTTGTCTATAGAAGATGGCACTGTTGGCACTCGTGTGTCATCCACAGATGTCAGAGTCATGAGACCACATGAAAATCTACTCAGAAGAGGTGGGCCCAACAAGGAAAGAGGATCCCCTTCATATTAGTTATGCCATACAGAAAGCAGATAGAAACAAAGGCCAGTAAAGTTAACAAGATTAAAAAAAAAAAAGCAGCAGCAGCTTCAGCCAGAGATAGAGTCACCTAAAGATATAGAATTACAGGGCTTTTTTCCCCTCTGCAATCAGCCATTTAGTAGATGTAAAAAAAAAGTTTGTTTTGTTTTGCTTTCTGTTTCAAACATTCATGTAAAATAGAGAACAGTAGTGCTGTACTGTGGTTTTATTTTAGTGGAAATGCTGGTCAAGAATTCTTCAGACCACATATTGGTATGGGTCTGCTTTTCCTTGGTCTGGAGTAGCGAATGGACTAAGCCATGCTATAGAGAACGGATGGCCAAATACTGCTTTCATGTTCATCCATTTTGTTTTTTTAGCCCATCTTCTCTCTTCCTTTTTCAATTGCTCAATTCCCTGAAAATAAAAATATCACATTTTCAGTCATGCACTTAATTTTTGTGGTTCTGGCTCTGGGGAAAAAAAATCTCTTAAAGTCACCCCTTATCACCAGGATGAAGTATGAAAATACAAAGATACACCTTCCCTTTTTTAAAGGGGGGAGCAGGGGACTGGGGGAGGGGAATATTCTTTCAAAATGACAATTATTTTTGTTTTTGACCAAGTTCAGAAATTAAGCCTTAAAAAAAAAAAAAAATTTTTTTTTTTTTTTAAGGCTTAATTTCGGAACTTGGGTAAAAAAAAAAAAATTTTTTTTTTTTTTTAAGGCTTAATTTCGGAACTTGGGTAAAAAAAAAAAAAAAAAAAAACCACAACACCCTCCAACTGTCATGGATGCTTTACTTCTTTCAAACATACTGTACTTTTCTTGGCTGAAAGCACTGTGACCAAACTGATGGGAGAGTTTTGTAGGAAACCATTCAGTTTGCAGACAAAAAAACCCAAGATAATCCCTAGAATGCTCCCAGATTCACCAAGCAAGTTCAGCAAGTGTCCATGGCTCAGCATGGTTGAACTTACCTAGTGCCTCTTCATGTTTCATTAAAAATTGCTGCCCAAACATGCATAGGCTGACAGCAGGAAGAAAATAAACTGATCTGAGAAAAAGGCTGGATATTGTTTTAGTAAAGGTTAGAGGGAGAGCAAAACTAGATCATCAAGCAATCAGTTGAAGTATTCCTTAAAACAGTAAATCACTTAAAAACAAAAAACCCAACCCCTTATATCTGCATCCATACAGTAAGAGTTAAGCCAAGCGTCGCTGTTATAAAAGCAAAATTAAAGTCAGTAGAATGCATTATTTCTTGACCCCAGACATCTTGAACGGGTAGACAATTCCATTGTTTGATTTAAAGCGTTTCATTAAGATTAGCTGCTGTTTGTCAATATATGCACCTCAGTGCAGCTCATGCTTCTGTTGTGAACTCCTGGTCCTGGAAGTTATGTGAAAGCACCACACCCAGCTCCAAGAGACAATAAGCAATTTGCACTGCTGGTTCCTGATGACAGCTCCACAGATAACAGCAAAGTTTCAGGCTCTACAAGGAGTTAAATTTCCCCACTGAGAGAGGGAGGCTGTGTGGTACACATAGAAGGGGTGAGAGGTGGGGGAAATGCCCCTTGAAGCGCAAGGCAAAACCGAACAATCTGTCCCACACCATTTTTAATAGAACTTCAATGCTAAGTGTTCCTCAGCGCAAGGATCACATGACATATAGACACAGATAGTTTAATGGCAGCAAACAGGGGCAGGTAGTACTGCTGATACAGACAATTCCAAATAAGTAAAAGCCCTGCCGCCTTTAACATTTGGGAGTTTTTACCCGATTCATATTTAGGTAGCAAGATAAGTGACAGCTTCTACGGATGCCCAGCATTTGTCAGGCATTTTTAGGGTACAGAACTGCAGAAGCTACATTTGAAAATACTGACCTATCTTTGTTGAAAATTCAGAAGTAACTTCAGATGCTGTCATTAGTTTACTGAAAAGTTGAGGAATAATAGCCTAGCAGGAGCCTATTGTTCTGTATGGGCCTCATCCAACAGGAAATACCTGTAGCCTTCCCTGGACAAGTAGATCTATCCAAGCATACATCCTAAAACAGGGGTTTTTAACCTTTTCTGGTTGGGGTACCCCCTGCAGCCAGTCAAGAAGCGTGGAGTCCCCCAACGGCCAATTGATGGGGAGGCTGCATGGCGCACAGCAGTGAAACCAGAAGTGCTGCCAGCAAAACTGCAAGTGCCGCCAGTTGAAAACCCCTGTCCTAAAACATCAGTGTCATCAGCTTCCAAGTTAAGCAGCTCTGAACCAAGCAAGGGTCATGAATGGCAAATACTTTTTCACTGTCCAGAGTGTGCCAAATTCTAACTCCCTATAGACAGTCAACATTATATATGTTAGTTAGATATTGATCAGTCTGGAACTAGAATGAATATATACATACAATGAACATACACATTCATTCTACCTCCAGACTGGTTAATATCTAACTAACAAGAGCAAGTGAAAAAAACAGACAAGCCACTTACCCATGAACATACATAGTTACATTCCCTTTAAAATTATCAATTCTTCCAACCTACCCAGTAAATTGGCATCTGGAAAGTTATTTCACTTTAGGATGAGACTGGCCTTCAGTTCAGCTATCAGAGATTCCCCAAGCATACCTGGTAAAGTCTAACTCTTTTCTAAAGGGTAGAAGTGACTCAGAGTCTCCACCTCTGAGAAGAACATGGTGCATCCTCTGGGGAGTCGCTCCAAAGCCTCTGAATAACCTTCATGTTGTTGCCTTAAAACCTGGAATTACTTTTACCACTTTGCAACCCACAATAAATGCTGAGATTCTACATCACAGCATACTGCAGAGGCTTCCCCCCATGCCAGGTCTGCCCCAAGAGAGTCCTGAATGGGTAAATATTTCAGAAAAACCTAAACTGAAGATTCACAAAAATAAAATTCCTCTCCCCGCCACCTCCCTGGCTTTATCTTTGCTTTTCAGCACATGAAGCTGTATATATCATGAGATGCTACATAGAGGAATCTTAAAAGATCTTAGCAGTTGGCACCAAGCACTGCAGAACCTGTTGTGTAAGAGATGCTTCATCCCAGAGGTGAACTGCTCTGCAGAGTAATCTAGTTATTTATGCTTCTTAAAATAAAAGTTTCAATCACTGGTATGGTAGATGGAACAACTTCCCCTCCCCCAGTTCTTATACCAGCCCTTTAGAGAGTGCAGTCAGTCACTGTGTTACCTCAATATGTTATTTTTGACCTTTGCTCAAAGAATGCACTAGAGCAGTGAAGCAGAACCACGTGGCGTTCCACGGCTCTTTCAACTGTGGGAAGAGCAGAAAGGAGACATCACAAAGCACTTACCGTTTCATCAGTGCAGATGGAGTGTACCTGGGTCCCAAACATGACAGACGTGAAGATGAGAAACAGAAGTGCCTCAAAACACAAGAGGATGAGAAGGATCACTGTCGTTGGCGGAGAGAAGGAGCTGCATTCTGTGAAAAAAACATGATAAAACAATAAACACTCCAAAAAAATAAAGAACCAGGGAAAAAAGCCCACAACACTGCTACAAACACTTATCACTTAATGGCAAATTCTGGTGGAGATGCTGGGATTATGTATCGGATTAGGAAGTGCTGGCTGGATAGGAGAATTTAATTTATAACCAACTATCAATATAAGAAAAAGAAATAGCTGTCGTATACAAAGGGGTATGGAGAGGCTATGATATTCCTGTGGATGTGGGACACTGAGATCCTTACTACTGTTGGTCTAAAGGGGGAAAAAAGCTATGCTGCAACATGTAGGATACATAGCCAGTTCTGACCTCTTGCATTTTATAAATAGAGAATTTATGATAACATTTGTTATGATGATAAAGTCTATTAGAATCTCAGTCTATTGATCAGGAAACAGGGGAAAAGGGGAACACTGCTTCTGTAGTGACACTGTAAGCAACACAGCACACATTTTACTCTACTTTTTGAGACAGGTAAACTTGTTTCTTTCAAGTTTACCCCCTTTTTCTCTTTACATCTAGCTATACTGCAACATTACTTCAAGGTTAAACAGAGGGTTTAAAAGGGTTGTCAAGGGTGGCTATGAAGCAGAAAGGTGAGGTAATAAAAGTGGTATAAGACAACAAGTACAATATTTAATTACTCACTTATTAATTCATTCAAATAGTCTCAGAGTTCTGTGAAATCCAATAATAAGAGCTTCTTAAAACAAATGTCTTCTCCCAGAAATCTCCCTAACCAACACTGCCCCAAATAGGGACTCTAAATTTAATCAGGCACTTAACAGTTATAGGCCAGTACCAAGATAAGATGAGGGTCCCATTGCATGTGAGACAAGGATAGCAGTAACAATAGCTCAGGTTTAGCTCTCAGAGGCTTTCTGCCAGAGTCCTGTTCTCAGCTCCTGTCAAAGGCTCCACTGTTGGCAGGTTACAGAGAATAAACTTTTTTATTTTTACCACTATATCTTCAGAGCCTGATTATTTTTGTGGGGAAAAAATCCCTCTCCTTTCATCTTTCACCATCTCTTTCTGGCTAGTGACCGAGACAATCTGTCAAGCAACTGCAGAGTGAAACTGTTATGGAGCTGCAAAGTTGCAATGCATCAACTCAAATTCTACTCACATTTCAAAGATTTCCTTCACAGTTCTGTGGACCAAACCTGCAATTACCTACATGTGAAGCTTGCATGCTTAAAATAGTAGGATCGTGCTCCTTCACTGCAAGTCCAGACACCCGGATGGAATAGAAAATTTTACAGTGGAGTGGGTGTTACCAATATTTCCTCTAGTTCTCTTTTAAAGAAATAAAAATCACCCACTGTGGATTAAGCCTGATCGTTTGAGGTGGGTGCGTATATCAACTTTTCCAGTGATTTTTTTTCCAGTGGGGAACCGTTGTTTGAACTCACAAGGATGGAATTTTAGGTATGAGCTGATAAAACTTGAGCCTTTCACAACTTCTGTTGAACTAAGAGAGCAAACATTTTCTCCCTCTTGGCACACAGGGAAATCAGTGCCATATTCAAGTGAACCCTGTTCTTTTTTAAAATGCACACATCAGCGAGCCACAGCATTCTATCTAGCCCCTAGACTTCACCTTTTGGGACAGAATTCATTATTCCACAACTGGAACTTTAACGTTCCAAGAACGACCATAAAAATAAAAGAAGCACCCATATTAGCTGTACGACAGCATGTTCTTGTAACTAGTTGTAAAAGAGGATGCCCTTTGCTTTATGCTGTAATGTTTTCTTCACAGATTAATTAGGTATCTGGAAAGAACATTTTGTCCGTACTCACTTGTCCAGTCTTCTTCAAAGCAATACAGAAAGTGAAATCCCACCATGATGAGGGCATGCAGGGAAATCAGTGCTATATACATCTGAAAACACAATGTATTTATGGAGCAATGCTGTAAAAAGAAATCACTTAAACTATCAAAATATACATCATGCAGAAGAATAAGTCACCTTTAAAAAGTTAAGGTGGCTAAGTCAAGCACTCTCAAGTTAGGAAAAGACAAGTTATGTAGCTTGCACAAATTTACTCTGGGCCCCTTGCGCTACATACAAATGATGAAGTCTTTAATTGCCTAATGATGGTAAAATACCACCAAGCTCAGATATAGCCCTTTTTCATTTGCAAATCTCAACATGCTTTATAAAGAAAAGAAATAAGTTATCCCCATTTTACAAAGGCAAAGAGAACTGAAGGGACTTGCCCATGGTCACCTGGCAACAGACCAATGGCACAGCTGGAAATACAACTCAACTCTCCCGAATCCCAGTTTGTTGAGCAAGCATTAGGCAACAGTGCCTACACTACACCATGCCTACTATCTACAGAGTATTTGCAAAGACTGGCTAGATTTGCTGGTTTTTGCAGGGAGGGCCAATGTACACTGCCAACGTTAAGCCAACCCTCTGCCAAATTTCAGCTTGCTCAAAGCAAGAAATCAGAACTTAACACAAGAGTTGCAAGAATTATTAAAATGTGGAGATGGAGTTATTTTTCACTGATTTGGTTTTGCAAAGTAGCTAACCCATTTTCACTATAAAAATATTGCTCTGGGGCACACATTTGCCCAACTGTGGCAAACTAATAAAGGATCTTCTCATGAACAAGACTTGAACAATGTTAACTACCAATGTTGCTACCCGTGCCCCCTCTCATATACAGACATTTATAGAAACAATTTTCTTCACAAAAACTTATGCATCCCTGATTCAGTTAGTCTATAAAGTAAATCCCTACCCTGTCTTCCATCTATACAAAGACACGATTAGGAGATGCTTTCTTAGAGTGCTACAGACCATGACAAATATGAGCAGCTACTCAGAAAAAACAAACATCTCTCAGTGAACTCCTCCTGAGTTCACAGACAGGAATGAACAGAACTTGCTTTCTGCTTATTCTTCAACCAGATTAAGCATTTAATATGTGGTTCACCTTGAAATACAGATCTGTCAGGTTTAACTGAACCTGAAATCCAAAATGCCATATTCAAGATGAGCCAGTAGGCAATACTACCCCACTCCAATTATTAAGGAGAGATTTATTTCATTTTCCCTCCTACAACTGGTAGGCAGGACTAACCAAGATGGAGTACTGTGTACCCAGTGGGAAAGCACCCAGAATAAAAAAAATGTTTTCCCTAACCAAACTAAAGGTTTGGGTGGTGGTGAGCTGGAGCAGCTGCTGGGACAGCTCACGTGGTGCCCATCCTGTGCCAGGCATGGTGGACAGGAGGGGAAGCCCAGCCTGGTCACAGCACGGCTCTCAAGGTCACTGCCCCACCCCGGCTGTGTCAGTGGCAGGGAGAGCCACCTACACCCCAGAAGGAAGGAGAGATACCCCCTTGCTTTGGCCCCTTCCAGCAAATAACCCCATGGTCCTAATCCATGAGGGCACTAATGATGCAGCTAGGAGAAGCCCTGATCACCTGATGGTGGACTACCATGCTCCAGGGCAGTGTGAAGGAGATAGGGGCACAGGTGGTATTCTCTTCTGTCCTACCAGTGAGCAGACGTGGAAGATGACATGAGACCCACATCAGAGAGGTCAACTCCCGGCTTTGGGAATGGTGTCTCGAAGCGGGCTTTGGCTTCCTAGACAACAACCCACACATCAGGACGAGAGACATGCTCGGGTGGGATGGGCTTCACCTTTCCCCCAAAGGTAAGTGTGTGTTCTCTTCTAGGTTGGCTGATCTCCTCCAGTGGGCTTTAAACTAGGCTCGTTGGGGGAAGGGGAAGACGAGGGCGGAGGAAGCCTTGGACCACTAAACCAAGCGTCACCCACAAGAACAGCCCAGCATAGACCAACGACGAGTGGAACAAATACCCAGGTAAGCAACAGGGGCCTGGGTAGTACCAATATTAGGGGGCCAGTGCATGCATCTTCAGGAGGCCTCAAATGCCTCTACACTAATGCTCGTTTGATGGATTTCAATACCGACAAGTGCAAGGTGCTGCACCTGAGGAGGAAGAACCAGCAGCATACCTACAGGCTAGGGAACTCCCTTCTCATCAGTGCAGAGGCAGAAAAGGATCTTGGAGTCATCATTGATACCAAGCCGGCAGTGTGGGGACGCCGTCAGGAAGGCCAGCCACACCTTGTCATGCATCCACAGATGCATCTCAAGCAGGTCCAAGGTGCTCCTCCCCCTCTACGCAGCACTGGTCAGGCCGCAGTTGGAGTACTGCATCCAGTTCTGGGTGCCGCACTTCAGGAGGGATGTGGACAACATGGAGAGGGTCCAGAGGAGGGCCACTCGCATGATCAGGGGGCAGCAGGGCAGGCCCTATGAGGAGAGGCTACAGGACCTGAACCTGTTCAGCCTCCACAAGAGAAGGCTGAGGAGGGATCTAGTGGCCGTTTACAAGCTGGTCAGAGGGGAAAAGCAGGCATTGGGGGAGTCCCTGTTCCCCCGAGCACTGCCAGGAGTGACTAGGAATAATGGTCACAAGCTGGCAGAGGGTAGATTCAAGCTAGATATCAGGAGGCGCGACTTCACAGTCAGGGCAGCTAGGATCTGGAACCAACTTCCAAGAGAAGTGGTGCTGGCTCCTACCCTGGGGATCTTTAAGAGGAGGCTGGATGAACACCTCACCAGGGTCGTTTGACCCCAGTACTCTTTCCTCCCATGGCAGACAGGTCGGATTTGATGATCTGCTCAGGTCCCTTCCGACCCTACCAACTATGAAACTATAAATATATTTTTAGGCCAGGGCTGTCAAACTTGGTGGCATGAAGCTGGTCCATGGGCTGTATCAGGCCTATGGACACCCCCGCTCTTCCCCCCACACCTGATCTAGGGCATGCAGTGCTTGTCCCAGGACCTGCATCCTGACACTGCATGCAGCATGGGTCCCACACTGGCTACAGTGGGCACAACTTGCAGTGCGAATCCCAGACCAGTCAGAATGGGTGCTGCGTGCAGCACAGGTACCAGAGTGGGCACCACATGTGGCGGACTACCAGACCAACAGGGGTAGGTGCTGCATGTAGCACGTGTCCCAAGCCCTGTGCATGGGGCTTGTCTGGTGGCCTGTGGGTCAACTCATGCCCAGGTGCAGCACTGGGGCATAGATGTTGGAACTCCCTAGGCTGAATCTTTGATACCCCTTTTCTAGGCCAATTATGCCCAAATATGTTGGCTTGTGTTATATCTTTCTTAAATTGGTGCAAAGCAAACTGTCAGAACATCAAGTGCACATCCTGCAGTATGGGATCCTCTGCTCCAGGGAGAGAAATTTGACTAGTTCTGCCTCCAAAACCCTTATGATAGACCATGCCACCAGACGGAATTAAAGCATTCATCCGTTTATTCTCAAGTCTGATTCAATACTTTTACCCTTCTACTTTGTAATATCATTAACACAGCCATCTTACACTTGCAGGTTTACTACGAGATCACTAAGAAAATGAACTAACGCTGGGAGTCAACTGTGCAGCCTTAACATTCCCTGGATTTGATCCAGTGAGATTTGCCATTGATTTCAACACAGCCTAGATTTCATCCTTGGTAGAGAAATAATACAGTCAAGTTGGCTCTCCTCCTTCCCCTTTTTTGTTCTCAACACCACAGACACAATGCAAAATGAAAATCAGAAACATTTCCTCATTTTCTGAGTGCTGACACTGGCTACCTGAATGAAGAATCTTGGTAAACCTCACGAAAAAGGGTTCTTTCCAGTGTTTCAGAGATGTAATAGCTGATCCCATCATTATTTTTGTATTACAACAGAGCCTAGGAACCCTAGGAACTGATCAAGACACTTTTGCCCAGCATTTAGCACAACATAGAACAAGGTGGTACTTACCCGAAAAAAGCTTACTAAGATTTCTATTATTGTTATGGTGCATTCTGCAATACATATACATATACATACTTACTACTACTATGCTAACTAAATCTAGACCATTAAAAAAGCTAACATGGCAAAGTACCCTTTGTGTTAACTTACTCCTAATCATTTGTTATGCTTACTTTCTAATAAACAAAATGATGTCATCAGGATTATTTCCTTGTAATGCAATTTCATCAAAAACCTACTTTTGCACATCAGTTTAATAAGCATACTTGAAATTTCGTTGTCTCCAATTAGACAACAGAACGATTCACTCCATAAAACACTTACTGTAAACAGTACAAAGTACTTCTGGTTGTTTTCTCCTACACAGTTGTTAACCCATGGACAGTGGTGATCCATTTTTCGAATACACCTCTTGCAAACACTGGAAGATGAAAAAGGAATCAGAGGTAAAATTTGAATGTAGAAATTTAGAAGTGTCCACTGACCAACAGATTAGGTTTGGTTTTCTGTGTCTACTGAATCTGCTTAAGATCAACTATTATTCCAAATATCAGTTGTACAAAAAGTTATGTCTCTCCTGTAGGCACCTGAATAACAGAGGTTATCAAACACGATGTATTAATGTAGTACTCGACTTGGAAGCTCTATAACTTAGAGATTAAATGCTACAATTAAACAAATGAAATGAAATTAAATCTAGTCTAGATTTGAATACTATTAGAAATCCATTACTCTATTTTAAGAAGTTTAACTATTTAATAAAATGTATTCAGTTAAAAAAGATTTTTGAAAAAATGAAAATTCAGATTTAACATTAGGAAAGATTGTTGACGGTGAAGTCAGTCAGACAGAACACTAAATTACCAGTGTCTACTATCGAGCCACTATCCCAAAAATATTCAATATAAAATTAGAATTAAAGCATTTAGCAAAAAAGCATTTACAAATACATCTGTAAGAACTCTAATCTCAAATCCTATGAATGTATATTGTGTTTAGCATTCAAACTTAAAAGATTATTAGTTTACTTTAACATACTTGAATATCACACTCTTAGCTTGTCACCCTCTTCCATTTCAGGATGCATTTTAAAACCATAACTAGCATCATGGGAGAGTAAAAAGGGGTGGGAATCCTTTTCTCCTATGAAAAAGGAAGAAGAAAGGCTGTCTCCTGATGCCCAAGTGCACCAACTATCATTACAGAACAACCCTAAACGGATTTAAATATGAAAAACCAACAGTTCTGTTTCTTTCTTTTGCTTCCTGTGACAAATAAACCTCTCAAAAGAAACAAAACCACAAAAAGATGCTCAATCAAAATATAAACAGTCTTGCAAGCACATACTGATAAATAATAAACAACATCCTTGTTTTGAAGTTGTCTGGCACTACACCTTGGAAGGAAGGAGTCATCGAGGAAAAATAGCAGTGTGCCCAAGACAAAAAGGAGACAATGCAGGCCCTGATCAGGACCATGATGAGGCACACCCTTGTTCTCATGCTTTTCCCTCCTGCCTTGAGCTAGATTTCCCTATTTAATATTTGCCCTGTGGTCAATGACTACTACTAACAAGCAGCCTCACATTAAAGGAAGAGACTAAAAATGACTGTTATCCAGGTGCCTACAGGGGAGACATGGCTTTAGAATTACTAGTCTGGAGATTATGGCCTGAGCATAGCAACTGCCTACAGTAACTACAAGCTGAGACACTGAAAGAATCCATTTTGCTCCAGCTTATTTTCTTTTACACACTTGTTGGCCCACTTCTACAGACTCTGCTAGAGGATGTTTGCCAGAGCTACCCCTTCTGGCTGTTGGATCCCTTGATAAGCAAGGGCATACACCACAGCAGAAATCAGTACCTCAAACCCATGCCAATCCACAAAATGTCAGAGAAAGATGATGACCAGCTGCAGCACCAAGCGAGAAACCAAGAGAGGGAAGAAGTCCCACCAGAGAAAATACCTGGAGCAGCCAGGATAAGAAGGGAGTGTCACAGAAGTCTCTGCCTCCATCACAGGCATGAACTGCAGCTTAAAGGATAACATCACTTGTAAGAGTCAGAGGAGGATGGGAAAAGACAGCTGGTGTTGGAGAAGCTGGGCCCTCCTTGCATGAGCCAAGAATGGATGAGGCAAAGATTGAGACAACAGATGCTCTCCACATTCAGACCCTCCACAGGAGCTAAACCACACAGGGAGCAAGGTGAGGAGGCAGGAGCCGATTGCCAAAAGGCATAGTTGGGCACAATAATCTCACAAAGGCATGTGAATGGGTGGAGCTCTAGTCTCAGGCACGTGGCCACTAACACCCCTACGGCTGTGCATATGTACACCCCTGCTGTCTGGAAGACCCACACAAAACAACAGGAAAGGACTTATTTACTTATTAAGGGCTCCCACTGACTTCAATGAGCATGGGACTGGGTCTTAGAACAAGAACTGCTCTCAAACCTCCCTAAAGCCTATGATGAAATACATGGAGAAGAAGGTTTTCCTCAGTAAAAGTTAGCTTTCCTTTCCCTCTGATGTGAACCACCAAGATCCCATTTTAGATGCACAGCATCATCCACAATTAAAGATCTGTCAGACAGGATTTGCAACAGCATTAATAAGCGATAGGCTCCATCACATTGCTTCAGTTGGATCAGCAATGCTTGTTTTGATTGCAATCATTTTATTTAATGGAGCTCATAGGGGAAATCTTGCTCGACTGACATTGTAAAAAGCAGAGTGATGAACAAGTTTGTTGGGGATGGTTGGAAAAGATTCTCTTAAAGCTTAAAAAATATATAGGGAGAGAGGGCTTTCTCTCTGAATCAGCAGCAACTAGAATCCTAAGATAAAGGCCCTGTAGGCATGTGCTGTTCAAGATAGGAGGTGAAAAAAAAAGTTTGAGCATATATAAGCCAATTGCTGCTTACTGTAAAGAAGCTTATCTTATTTTACACTAAAATAGGGAATAATCAAGAGTTTGTGATGCGCTAAATACCTCTCCTTAGCATGAATTGGTCAGTATGAAGATTTTTTGTCTTAAAGAAAACACAAGAAAATGGACACTATTACCACCAATTTTTTTTTGCTATAATTTTAAATTGTTTTATAAATTTAAAGTATGAAGATTAGAATTTTTTTTTAAATGCACGTAGCTTAACTTTAATTTAGTAGTAATGAAGATGACTAATAGAAGCCAAAGCCAGAAGACACTGTCAGGCCCAGAAAAAGGAAAGACCAAAGAAAAATATTTAGCGAGGTATCTAATTTTATGGACTAATATTCCGATTCCCACTTGCAAGGTATATTTTAATATAGTGTCTTTTAAGCCATGTGTACATAGGGACACTCAGGCACATCAATGAAGTCACCACAGAACTTAACATGTATGTGCTCTCCTTTAGAAGTAAAGTGGCCACAGGGTGCTTTAATAGTTTAATCCTCTTCAAAGGAGGACTCCAGTTTCTGGAGAGGCTTAAGAGTCAGGCACCCTTTGCAGTCAGTGGGAATAGATTTCCTTAAGTCCCTCTGAAGTTTCAGCCTGCAACAGCGTATTAGTCCACCAAATGGACGCTTGGTTTCACTAGACCAGGGGCTGGCAATTATTTTGGGCGGAGGGCTTCTTACTGAGTTTTGGCAAGCCATTGAGGGCTGAATGACAGGCAGCCAGAAGCAGATAAATATTAATTTTCTAAATTTTTTAGGGGCCCTGCGGGCTGCATAGAACAGCCTGGTGGGCTGCATTTGGCCTGTGGTCCACATTTTGCTCACCCCTGTACTAGAACCACATGCCATAAATGCAAGGTACAGAAGCAGTTCAGTGGAAGTAACTGTACCTGCAGTGATGTGCTCTATCAGGTTTGATGCTACAGCATTTTGGACACTTGTAAACCACCTGTCCAGGCTTCAGCTGTAAACTCTCGATGAATTCCTTTGTGGCATTACCTTTGGGCACAGCACCCTAGAAATGAAAATGGAATATGTCAACACCTACATTCATCAGTAAAACTAAAGAGCCACATCTAGATCTTGAGAGGGGGAAAAAGAGAGAGAGAAAAAAAATCCTAATACCAGTAAAGTTTCATGATTTGACTGAACAGAAAAAAATTCTGAAAGGCCATTCTAGTGAGGTCCTACTTAAGATCTGCACCCTGCGTAACATTCACCTGCTTGATTTCATCAGATAGAGCAGGCAACAATTTCTCATGTTAGCAGGTAGCCTTTTAACAAAGCTGTTAAATAATTCAGTCCTCTAGGAATTCCTACCCCATTGTTAACAAGCTTGTCATCTGAAATTTTATCACAGCAAACTGGAGACAGCTAGTATACCTTATATAAGAGTATCCATTTCTCAAGTAATAGTCTGTTAAATGATACAGACAAACATACAGTATTTCTTATTTGTTTTTAAAGTAAAGATTTAAATGTTAAACTTTAAAGACCTCCAAAAATAAGACAAGGGAAAACATTTTTGCAGGTTGTAAGCGAGTACAGTTTTTGAAATCTCCTCTAAATATAGATCTTTAACACAGCTGATTTATCGTTGCTACAGAAACCTTAATTCTCCAAAGAAACTCAACATTTGGTGCCTTTATATAACCATAAATTTACTGCAAATCCCCCCAAAAAACTGTTAAATGTACAGTATGCACTTCCAATAGATATCAGTATGTGTATATCTATATCTATCTTGGCTCTTGTATTAAAATGCATACATCTTGTATTAGAAAAAAAACAACATTATAATTTGCTTTTGGGGAAGCAGTCTTTCCTTGAAACACCTGTGCATTTCTATTAGCAGGGAACAGAAATTCTGTGCATCAGGAGTTAACAGCAGTATTACATAGGGCTCTTATTAAGAAACATATGCTGCACAGAAAAGGACAAACTCTGCCTTGATTTAAAAGCAAAAAAACCAAACCCAAAACAACCCCCACACATACCACAAGAGGAAAAAAGAAATGCAAGGCCTAAAAACCCATTTATCAGAGATAAGTAGGTAGTGGTTCCTAATAATGGAGGGCACATGCCATCAAGTGTGGCAGGATGTAAAAATCGGGAGAAAATAATCTAATCTCTCACTGCAGCAACATTTTCTATTTAATTTTTGTCCCTGCTTCCCCCAAGGCTGTTCACTCCCAGCCCGTCCTCCCAGCCTAAGTTTGTTTTTCCCAGCTTTATTCCACATGTACTTCCTCCTGCCTTGTCATACCTCCCCTTCCCTCTTCTGAAGTTGAACCCTTCATAAAAACCCATAAAAATAAATCAAACTAGATTCTACTGAGTCCTTACCAAGCACAAAAAAAACCTACTACATGACTTACCACATAATTGCTTGCATCAGATCCCTCTCCATACTCTGTAATTGCCTGGTCAAGAGTGTCAAACACAGCCTGCAGGCTGGATCCGACCCATCAACTTGGGTTATTCAGCCAAAAACTTTTGCCCTGGTTATGACTGTGGTGTTGGGGCATCCCACAGTGGCAGTCAGAGACCCAGGGAAAGCAGCACAGAGCAGCATGGCAGGCAAAATCCCAGCCATAATAGCCAGAGCTGGGACAGAAGACCCTGCTAAGTGGCTGTAATTGCAGTGGCAAAGCTTCTAACTGCAATGTCATGCAAGCTGCCCACATCTCTTGCTCTCCTCACCAGAGCACTGCCTGTAACTGCAGGAAACCCCTCCACCACAACAGAGCCCTGGTTCTGGCCATGGTGGCCAGGCTTCTGCCTGCCATGCTGCTGGGCCTACCTGTGTCCAGGTGAAAACTAGGGAATTGGCTGCAGTTGCAGGAAGCCCCACCACTGCGGCCAAAACTAGAGCTACGGCTGCGGTGGTGGGGTATTCCTATGGTGTTACCAGGCAGTTGCCAATGCCCTTCTCTTGCTGGTACCATGGGAAGCCCTGGCTCTGGATGTGATGAAGAGGATTCTGCCTATGATGCTGACAAAGCTGCCCACATCCTGACAAAAGCCAGGGGTCTGACTGTTGCCATGGGGAACCCTGCCATCAAGGCCAGAGATGCAGCTCTGGCCAGTTACAGAGTTTCTGTCTGCAGTGCTGTTTGGGTTGCCAGCATCTCAGCTCTTGCCAGGGTTCAGCCTACCACTGCAGAAAGTCTAGCCACAGGCTGCAGTGACTTGGACTTTGCTTGTAGTGCCACTGGGACTGTGCCCCAGCTGTCACTAAGGCATGGCAGGCAATTATTTTGGGCAGAGGGCCGCTTACTGAGTTTTTGCAAGCCATCGAGGGTCACATGACAGGCAGCCCAAGGCAGATAAATATTAATTTTCTAAATTTTTAGGGGCCCCACAGGCCAGATAGAATGGCCTGACAGGCCGCATCTGGCCCACCCCTGCACTAAGGTGTGGGCTGCCACTGGGGGAAGACTCACCACCTGGAGGGGGCAACACACACAGACATGCACACAGTCTCCTTGTACACACACACACACGTGCACGATGGCTGGGATGCTGGCTGCCATCATGGAAAGCCCCACCAGCAGCAGCAGAGGTTCCACATAAGGCACCAATGGGGCTCACAGCATGAGAGCCAGGATGCAGCCTGGAGGTACTTGTAAAGGAGGGAATGGGACCCTCCAGCCAGTTTGAGTTTGACACCCTGGGTCTGTTTACACCATAAACTCTGCTAAAAGGACTGTCTTTTACTCTGTGTTTGTACAGTGCTTAGCAAAACAGACCCCTATTCTCCATTGTTCCTCAGGCGGTAAGATAACACCAATAAGGAAAACAAAAGAATACTCTCAAAATTTTAACTATATACAAACTGCTGTTGTGCTTTATTCCCAATTCTGATGGCACCAGCAGTGGTAACCCTGAAACTGTCACATAGACTTATAAAGCAGAAAGAGAATGAAATGAACAAGGCTGCTTCATGGTAACACTGGAACTGTCAAGAATAAGGGCAGTTTCAAGCTACTGTTGCTGCTTCCAGAGGAAAATGCCAGCTAAGCAATAATCACTGAAGTTTTCCTAGTAGGGCATCCACTCAGGGAGCAGGGTGTAGGGCAGGAGTGGGCAAAATGCAGCCTGGGGGGGGCGGATGCGGCCCACCAGGCCATTCTATCCAGCCCGTGGGACCCTTAAAAAATTTAGAAAATTAATATTCATCTGCCCTAGGCTGCCTGTCATGCGGCCCTTGATGGCTTGCCAAAACTCACTAAGCAGCCCTCTGCCCAAAATATTTGCCTATCCCTGGTATAGGGTAAGGATTACAGCCACAGAGACCTTGCTATCACTACAGCATTCCTAACTCTGACAGGAGAAGAGACAGTAAAGCCTGTTCTCTCTTCTATCATGTAGAAAAGATAGAACTGTGAATCTATTAGCCAGAGACTGAACTTAAAAAAGGGGATATTCCTGAATATTGCAAAAGGTTCCTTTCTTCACCGTGGTTCAAATCTAGCTTAGAATGCAGCCAGACAGAGCTTGGAACATTTTTCAAGCCCTGGAAATACATGCTGAAATTATTAGGAGGTTTTAGTGCAGAAGCAGACAAAACAGTTGTTTTAGCACATTCCTGTAAATTCAGCTAAGTCACTGATGTGAAAAATGTAATATGACTTTTTAAACAAAAGCAGTGCGTTATTTCTATGCCCTGTTTTGCTGTAATGATACTTGCCAAGACAGACAACTGAAACAAGTTCTACCAGATTTCCTGTTTGTCAGCACTTGAAAGGCCACAAACACAAAATCTAGTATGGGCAAGAAAAAAGGACAGCAGAATGTCTCTCTCTCATGTTAAGAGAAAGCTGCCCACGCCAGCTTCCTGGGAAGCTGATATTTGGTTACATTTTACAGAGCAGGACACCAAGTCAGCATACAGTAACAGCAGCCCTACTCATCACAATGATACACAAAACTTATTTAAATCTACCATTTACCAGTGGCCACAATTACTCACATGTTGCAGGTGAGAAAAAAATGTAGCCGGTTCATGAATAAGTACACAACAATATACTTACTGGGTCGGTTAGCATGGCTCGGAAATGTGATGCCAAAGCCAGGAAAGCCAACGTATTGAACAATATCCCATTGATCACGCTATAAACATAGTCTCTTGATGGAACTAACATGACAAGAAGGACTACAAAGTCTGCGTAGAAGACCAGCATCCAGGTAACAACAGCACATGCAATACCACAGCCATCTCTAATAAACCACATTGTTCCCAGGGAACTGTGGCTAGGAGGTGGAACACACTTGTCTGGCTGAAGGTATTCAGGCTTCCTCTCAATATCTCTGAAACGGTGGATTGGGGTAATCATCATAGGTTATAATGTCCATAACTGCATCTGAAAGAGAAGAAATAAAAAGAAGTTAGGAATGAAATTCAAAGCTCCTTTTACATAATGGAATGGGAAATACGTGGGGAAATCCAGACTGATGAAAGGGACCTGAAGGGGGAAAAGGTTAGGGATGGGGTGGGGAAGTGTAGGGAAATCAGTGAACAAGAAAAACTGTTTTGGAGATCATCTTCTTACATTTATAAGAGCACTTGCCCTTCAGAGGGATCCCATAGAGCTTTTCAAACTTTACCAAAGGGCTTATCAATTATACCTAGGAATTACTTAAGCCACCATTGCAACACCTCTGGGGAAAAATGCTGCAAGAATTTAAGGGAGCATAACACCGCAGAGCAGTTAGGTAATACCTGGCAGGGACAGTGGGAGAAGCAGTTAAAGCAGAGGCTGCTGCACTGTGGAGGAAACAAAGTGAAAACAGTTGGGTACTGATGGTGAAGGGAGTTACATTTTCCCTGCATCCAGGACTGCATAGAAAGACTCCCTCCTCAAACATTACCAGGTGGTTTGGGCAGAAATCCAGAGATGAACAAGGCAAAAATTCAACTGAGGGGGAGGGAGAGAGCAGTTAAAGTACCAATCTATGGATAATTTGGAGAACTTTCTAATTTTGACTGGACACTCTTTGACCTACTCAGACTGGGTACCACCTTCTCAGTCGATCTCTTCACCTTGGCCTCATTCCTCACAGGTCTACCTTTTTCTCCTCTAACATTATCCTTCCAGCATTTTTACTTTCCATTTAGCCTTTTCCTTTCTAGCTAAATCTGTGCCCCGCCCCCCGCCAAATAAAAAACCTAACATGTTTGCTACAATCAAATTGTTCACTCTTCTTGTCTACTTAAGAGCATAACGCTTTTGGTGCAGGAACTGTGTGCTACTGTGTCTGTACTGGATTTACACCAATGAAACTACCATTCTCAATATGGTTTTTGCACACTACTGTAATAAACATGCCATACCTAAATGGCACAGCACTGCAAATCAAGGTTTTTAAAACACTGTTGACCAATGTTGGCTATGGTGCCTATATCAAGAGTTTTAACATTGTTAATGCTTCCCAAAATGACGTGCAATTTCCTCCTTTTTCGTTTATTTGTTCTCATTCAGTAAGAAATTGGAAAGAGTTATTTACCCAAAGCTACACAATCTCTAACAGCAGTCAAAAAATATTTTTCTAACAGTTTTTTGTTGAAATGCAACACTTTTGCCTCAATTCAGTGAAATAAGCTCTACTTGGTTTGTGTCCATATATAATTTAGCATGTTAGTGAGAGTTGTTTTCATCATATAATCTAGGTTGTATATGTGTAGAACTCCTGTCGGCTCAGATCAAGCGTGTGTATGTTTGTCTGCGTGCCAACAAGAGTTATGTACAATCTAGTTTATCTGATGAGGACAACTCTCACCAACATGCAAAATTGCTAAACTACCATGCAATTGACCCACAATTTCATAAAAGAACACAAACATTGTCATACAAATAAATCATCAGCAAAAGAACCAAGGGATCTATGGTGAACTCTGAATCCAGAATGTTTATCTAGCCTCCGTTATAAATAATCCACTATGTCTAGAGATGCAATGAGAACTAATGTCACCTCAAAGGAATCTACTTAGGGTCGTAGGAAAGTAAATGTCTCCTTACAAGTCAAGATATTAGCCTGGAAATAAACGTTTGGAAGGGGAGTGTAACCCACTGATTTCCCCCCATAGTGCAAGAGATTTCCTTTGCTGACATCTTAATTTCTGATAATATTTGTAAAGAAGCCTGATTAGAAAAAAAATTGGCAAGAGAACAGTCAATTTAGGTTAATAAGCAAGTAGTCTGAATTTTAAAAACACACCTAGAATGTAGACTTTGAAAGCAGCTACTATACACACATGCAATAACTTTTTAAAAAGTCTTTGAAGTGTTTGAAAAAGCACATGTACCAAAAATACACATTTACAGAAGCTGTAAGAGCTTCAGTGATCATTATGATCCTTAAAAATAAAAGTCTACCTTTTTGGAAAGGGCTTAACAGCTCCTTCAGGTGCACCTTATTTACTTCCATAAGAGGTTACCATTTTGTCTTTAATATACTACATATTAGGATAATTCATTTTCCTGGAAGGTACACCAGAAAAACTGACTAGAAAGACTGCATTTTTATGTCCCATTCAGAGAAGGAAGGCGATGTATGCTCAAAAATTAAAATTGCTGAGTGTTCTAAGGAAAAAAGTGTATACCTCTTACTTTTTGGTTTAAAATTTGCAAAAATGGGTATTATAGAAAAGTAGCAAAACAAATATTTAGAAAATCATGAAGAAACTAAGAAATCATGAAACTTCTCACAATACTTATGGGCAAATTTTGGCAACTTTATGGTAAAGGAAAGATGCATAGTATTGTATAGGGCTGACAGCAATACCAATAGCTACCCATTTCTATACAGTAATGAAGCTGATAGTTTGCTGTGTGGATGGTGATTTCAAGAGGATCAAGTTAATAGAAGGGAAATTAATCGCATAATCAAAGGTTAGGTTTATTATTGAGAAGGTTAATTAAATTCAACAAACAAAGATGAGCTTGTACATGTTTGTAAAAGTGACATTAAAAAAAGATGACTGGATACTGAACTAGAAGTTGAAATGCCATGTTCAAAAACCAAAGCGATAGAGAAAAGTCCCTAATTAAAAGGAGTTGATGAATGTGACAATAAGACGTTGGGAGTGAGCATTTGATCAGCTGGTGCTAGTAAGAAGGCTTAGTTTGAAAAAACAAACAAGACACGTGGAACTAAGAGAAGTAAGTAAATGGAATTAAGATATTGGAAGCTAAATACTAGAAAATGTTTAGAACTTTACCTTTTGTGCCCAAAAGCTTACAAAGAACATTTTTTCCAACTATTTAGTTGGTCTAATAAAAGATATCACATTTACCCAAAGAACCTTGTCTGCCTATGTCCTTAGACCAACAGGGCTACAACCAACACCCTAGAACTTCACCTGATATTCACAGGTCATTATACTCAATGATTCTGTGAAAAGTGAAAAAAAATCTCACAGAGCAAAATCTGTGCACACTAACTTTCTTAAAGAAATAAAATCAACATATTAAAAATGTCAGTTTAGTTGCTTTGGAAAGGAGGAGGGATTTTAATTTTGTTTCTCCCACTTGCAAAACCATTACTTGCTATTGTACTGTTCCCCATTTTAATCATAAATTTGTATCGAAACAAGTCTTACAACTTCTACTATTTTTAAGGGAAACAAGGAAGTAAAATTTCCATGATTTCAAAAGTAGCTATCATTGATAGATCAGAAACCTAATTTCTTTTAAATATACCTGCAAATGAATACATAGGATTTCTACACTTGTTGTGAAGGATCTACTAAAGAAAATGTTTGAGTCTTAATGAAATACTGTCTTGTAAAGCATATTGAACTGAAAATAAATAGATGCAGGCAAGGGGTCATCTTAAAGATGAAACAGAGGATTTGAGACATCTCATGAGGATGCCTCCAGAAGGTTTTGCAGCTTGTGTCTAGAATAAGCCATGGAAGGAGAAGGACAACCTATTGCCAACAAAGTGCCAGAGTCAGCTAGAGGCAAGACATGTTTGTTATGGCATATCTTTTGATATTACTTTTTTAATTTAAAAAAATAAGATTTTTAAAATTTAAATCAGATATTTTTATTTAATCTTTTTTTATTGTTAAGATGTTTTTAAAAAAAACTAAACCTATGTAAAGATACTTTTGATTTAAGATACATTAGAGCTCAAAGATATCATCAAGGAATAGGGATTATAATTTCTAATTGTATACTATTTGAGACAATCTATTCATGTAACCTTTTAAAAAAAGTTTTATAAATAGGTTACAACATGGCACGGACTCTATTAGAGGCCCAATCTATCTTACGGGGTTCCTAGAGGCTTTTCTATGGCTTAGTAAAAATTAAAGAAAACCACTGTACCCAATGGGACTCAGTGCTCAGTCTAGAGGATCCCATTAAGCATCTCTGCGATGCTTAGTTTCAGTTCTCAAACTGTGCATTTGTCTCCAGAGATAGCATTCTTGTTAAGAGCAGTATATGGAGATGAAATAACAGACCTGATTACCTACCCATCAGCCCTATTGTTTCTCTACAAGTCTGTGTACACAAAGTCAAGCCCCTACTTCTCTCTAAAAGTGCAAAGTTTCAAGAAGTAAAATGAACAGAGGATTGCTGGGTGTGGAGTAGATCTGGGCAAGGAGGAGGAGTCTGGAGATAAATGCAAGGAAGGAAGGGCACTAGAAACAAAAGAGAACCATTTTGAGCAGAATATTCCAGAAGTCTTGAGAGAGAAGTCTCTGAGTATAGCCTTTCCATTGGTTTGAGATCTAGTGAGGGAATGGTATGGTAGAAGGGAAAACTTATCATGGCAGCAGGCTTGCCAGGCTATAAAAGAGACTGTTTGGGAATATTTTAAATGAAAGTTATATCAAAAAACAAGCATGCACTTTTTGTAGAAAACAATGATTTAATCGAGGCTTCCTGACCAGTGATTTAAATTCATTTGATTTAAATCAAATCCACTCCGATATTTAATACAAAGCTTATGCTTTGTCATCCCCAGGAGACAGGACAAAGCATAAGCAGTCAGTCCATAAACACTAGAATCACGGAAGGTAGAGAGAAAGTAAGGCCAAGTCTGCACTAGAAATGATTTGTCAGGATAGCTGGATTGGCATGCCCTCCTAGATAGACGCTGTTTATACTAGCCAAAAAAGTCCTTTGCCATATGCTTCAAACCAGCTGCACAAGCAAATGAGCTGAACTGGCAAATGCATATTTATTCTGGTTTAACTGCATCTACCCTTGGACTTCTAATCAGTGGAGAAAAGTTCCCCTCTTTAACCCACCCCCTCCCAGGATCTCCCCCATCTCCAAACACACACTGCTATGCCAGTAGAAGTATCTAGTGTAGAAACTCTGGCCAAAAGGTACACATCCTCTGGAAGCATGTAAATAGAGAGTAACAACAGTTCACAGTACCAGAGACATAATCGTTGAAGTATCAAAACAACAGAAAGGGCATTTATTATTTCCTACAGTTATTTCAGTAGTTTGGGAATTTATTTGTGTTTTACAGGGTGCATTATTAGCTTCATATTCCCTGAATATACATTCGTACCTTCTCTTCTATGTTTGTGGGCCCTGTTTCAGGATAAAAACACACTACTGCTTATTCATACTACCTGGCATGAGTTTCTTATCTACAACAATAAAAAGGGATACCCTTCTTTAACTGCCCTGCCCCTGAACCATGCTACATTTACAATGGAGAGATGAGAACACTCTATTCACCACTGACCTGTGACAAGTAAAATAAGAGTGGTGGGGGCAAAGCACGTGATCACAATGAAAGCCCACCAAAGCCACCTGCAGAAAGATTCTGCATGCCAAGCACATCAATAACAGTAAACATACTGATTTAGTTTATGAAATCTTACGGGAGGACCCATGCTTTTTTATATATCTGGAAAGCATCACGCATAGCAGGCACTACTAAAAAGTAATATACACATAAGAAGTGTGACTGGAATAAGATTCAGCCCAGTTCCTGCTGTTTTGACATTTATGGATGCTTTTAGCTGTGGCCAAAGTGAGCGATTGCTCTTTTTTGTATACAGCTGCAGCAAAATTTTCTTCAGGACTTGCAACTGCTCCAGGATACGACACCAAAAAATCACTGAATAAACAAAGAGAGAAATAAAAGCATCTCCTGTGCTGAAATCTCAGTGCTTAACTTGCATTAAACTATACAGAATGTGCATCTTGACTGAAGAGATCTGGTTGACTTGACCCAATACTGCCAGTTGCAGTGAACCTCCTTACATCCCAATTCTCTTTAACGTCTGCTTGGCTTAACTTTGCTGCCAAGAGTCAGTCCTATTGATGAGGATAAATATCAATAATAAACTATTTATGAGTGAAGCTACACATTGAGTAAACTATGCAAGCTCGTAGCCTTAACCATTAATTAATTCCACCACTATTTGAAATTGTTCAAAATTAAACTTCTGGAAGTGCTTACATTTTTCCCCCTATAATCTTTGGGTGATACAACTGTGAATAAGTAAATTCACAGATTTTCAAAACGAGAGAGAGAGAGACCATTACAATGACTTAGTTGGATTACCTGTGTAACATAAGACACAGTACCTCAAGGAAACAGTAAGACAATAATGAAAGAACTACAGTGAAAGATTGCAAATCAAAATATAAACTTGATCCTAATTTGAGTTATAGGACCATCCTTCAAGGGTTTTTGTTTACTTAAAATATTGTAGAGATATTGGACCATCTTTTATGAAATACAAAAGCAATTTACTGACACTATCTAAAACAATGAATATGATATTGAAGTTTGACTTTTTGTATTAATGAAGGGATTAAGCATGTATTATAATTTGCCATATCACTGGCAATTAAACAAGGGTGTTTTCCTAAGAAAAAAAGGTATGCATTTAAATAAAAGACAGATACCCTTTTGACAAATATTTCATCCAAGGAGCAAACTGAAATGGTCTGGGGGAGGGGAGGAAATATTTATGAGTTTGAATTAACAATCACAGAGGAAAGCTTCATTGATTATACCTATAAAAGCTAATTGGTTATTTTCTAAATGCTGTGATTAGAAGTGGTAGAGGTTGTTTTGTATCCTTTGTATATCTAATTGCTAACTAGTGATTTCGCTGCAGCAGTTTTATGCAACATGAATGCTTCTCACTATGAATGACTGCCAAAACAAGTTCCACCAGGGATAATTATGTAAAAACAGAACTTTTAATAGTATGTAGCTGTTTCGTTAAAGACAGACAAAATCTGGCCGGTCAACAGAAAGGGAATTCAACGGCTTGCATTATACTGGGAGTTTCTGACGTTGCCCCACCATTTGCTAATAGTCATGTGCTTTTACCGGTGCCAGAAACTAAAAAGCAGTGGTATGGACTCCACACAGACATTTTTCTATTTTGCTGTCTAGACTTGTAGTTTCCAAGACACAGGTGTCTTGGTTATATAGATTAGTGGTTCTCAACTGTTTCAGATGCAAGGGACCCCTCCATAACTTTTGTGAATTGAGTAGCACTCCATTTAAAAAACTCATGTATTTATTATAGGGCTAACCTCCTTGCAGAGCAGGTAAGCAGTGGGGCAGGGGAGTAGTCAGGCAGGGAGAGCCTCAGCCTGCCCTTATTTGCTTGTCTCCTCACACCACAAGCCTGATCCTGGCTTTATTTTCTTATCTCCTCACACTTCCTGGTGCACCCTTCAAAGCATCTCCCAGCACCCCAGGGTGCCCTGTCACTGACAGATATACCTCTGTCTATATTACAGGGGTATAAGTTGTAGCTGTGTTGGTCTAAGGACATAGGCAGACAAGGTTATTTGGGTAAATCTGATACCTTTTATGAAAGATACCAGATTTACCCAAAGACCCTTCTCTGTCTATATTGGCATTACTATCATTCCTAGTACTACAGATGCACCAGTGACAGCAAATCTCACTGCTGCCTCCAAGTCTTGTAAATCAAATTTCTGCGAATAGAAGAACAATGTTATAGCTATGTGAAGATACTTAGTCTAGGGCTGCACTGCTGTCAGCTCCTGTGATTTCCTCACAAATCTCATGATATTCTTCCTAGAGGCCTCACTCTCTGAAGTCACGTGATCACAGCAAAGCTTTGGCTTCCATTAAAAAAATAATACAAAAGTGTGTAGCCTTTAGAAATGTCAAAAAATGCAAAGATGTGATCCAAGGGCACAAACAGAAACTGATAAACAAAAGACAAGCCAATTAGAAAAAATAATCACAATTCAGGCCAGAGTGACAACGTCTGAACTCTTGGTTTTGACAGTACTAAACAAGCCTCCCTAATTTGGTTATAACAATTTAGTTTCTGTAAACAGAGAAAAATGACAATGTTATAAACATAACTGAGTCATGCCATAGTTCATAAACCTGTGCTTACATGGCTACTTCTGTGTCTTAGTGCCTTCAACAAGTTTGTGAAAATCTACTGTCTGAATGCAAGGTTTTTTCCTTTGCTTTGAGGCGTGGGGGTTGGAGTGTAGGTTTAATCAGAGTTCGGTATTCCTGGAAAAAATGTGCACTGGGATATGAATATGTAAAGTGAACTTTTCCCTGAGGACAGGAGGGGAGGTGGAAATCACTTCAAAAGACATCTGTGAGGTTGAAAATGAGATCTGGAGACTCCCTTCTGAGAGCAGCATACTGGCTACATCTGACAGACTTTGGGGAAATAGAGTTGTATAAGAGACAGAACCTAATTCTCTTACTTACACAAATGTAAATAAGTAGTAATTCTGCTACAGTCACAGTTTTATTAAGGTAATCCACAGAAGAATTAAGCCAATAGTTTTTGGCTTCATTTCTATGCCAAATTTGTGGTACACTGTTTCTCAGAACAAATGGTAACAGTTTGAGTTTAAAAGCTACATAAATTTCTTTTATCTAGTGTGAGCTTCCTCTGCATTATAATTTATTTAATAGAAAGGCTCGTCTTACAATTTAGTAGTCTGTAAAGTACTAACTGCATCCTCATACACAAGGGCATGTTGTCTTGCTTTGCTCAGGAAGAAACTGGCAAGTAACCGCTGGGTTACTTAGCCTAATGGAAGTGAGATGTTGAATCTCTACATTTTGTAAGCAGCATCTACTAGAAAGAAAGAGAATAAAAACAAAAGGCTTAATTCATAACATGATGACTTCAATTGGCTTTTGTTTGAATATCTACAGAGGTTTATGGCAGGTTACAAAATAGTCGTTAAACACTAATGGGTCAGCAACCTCTGGCACACAGGCCACAGCATGGCATGCAAAGGCATTTTACTCAACACATGTGCCTTGGGGCTGATGGTGGGGAAGAGGCTGGAGCTATGCTGCCACAACAAGATCAGGCCCCTTGCAGCTCCCCCATCATCTGCCTGGAGGCATGCACGCACCTGTTGCTGGCAACAAACTGGGCCAAAGCTCTGCAGACCCTGGTGCAGCTGCTTGCAGCATCCCCACTGCCTGCTGCAGGCAGCCCAGGCTCTGTAGTGGACAGCAGGGGTCTGACCAGTGCCTGGGCTGGCTGTGGCCAGCAGCTGGGAGACTGCAAGTGGCTGCACCAGGGTGTGCAGAGCCTCAGTTCAACCCACTGCCAGAGGTGAGCGCATGCGCATCTCTGGATGGATGGCAGGGGAGCTGCCAGGGACCCGATCCTTGTTGTGGTAGTGCAGCTCCAGCCCCTTTCCCGCTGCCTGGCCTGAGACACAAGGCAAGGAGCTGCACAGAGCCGCGACCTGGCTCATTGCTGGCGGCAGGTGTACACGCACCTCAGGGAGGATGGTAGGAAAAGGGCTGGGTCTGTGCTGTCACAACTAGGATCAGGCTTTTTGCAGCTCCCCTGCTATCCACCCCAGCACACCAACATCTTACAAGTCAAGGTTGGACATTTTTGGCACCCTGCCAAAAACATTGCAAACTCCTGCAGTAACATTTAAAAATAAAAAGTAACACTGAATTTACTCTCTCAGAAGAACAAGGACACAAACAATTTTGTTGTCATTTGTTATGGTCTAGTGGGTTCAGAGAGGGCCAAAGGAATAGCCAGAACTCAAGCTATCTAACAGAACAGGGGTACTAATCACAGAATTGTAGAAAATTAAAGTAGGAATGGACCTCAAGAGTCATCTAGTCCAACCCCAGGCTCAAAGCAGGACCAGCCCCAACTACATCATCCCAGCCAAGGCTATGCCTAGCTAGGTCTTAAAAACCTCAAAGGATGGGAGTTCCACAGTCTCTCCGAGTAACCTGTTCCAGTGCTTTACCACCCTCCAAGTGAGAAAGTTTTCTTCCTAATATCTAACCTAACCTAATCCTGGCACTAGAAAACATAATCTAATTTATGAATTGTCGCTTAGTTGGCAGAAGGACCAAAACGTATTGTTCCAGTCCTAGACCAAGTTTTGCAGAGAAAGGAATGGATCACAACTTATGACCAAAACACTCGGTGGGGATGCCCTATTGGTGTACCACTTATCTCTAAATATAGAGCCTCACAGAAGAAACCTCAATGTTTTTCAAAACTTCTTCACTATGTTGATACTGATCCAGGACTTAAAATAGCAAGCCACAGACTTCAGAGGGGTTTGGCTGTCAAGTCTCTCTGCCTCTCCTAACAGCAGCAGCAGTCAGGGTGCTGAAATAAGCTCCTTCCAGAGATGGTACAGTCACCTACTCTGGAGATCTTCAAGAGGAGACTGGACAGTCATCTTACTGGGGTCACTTGACCCCAGTTGTCTTTCCTGCTTGATGCAGGGAGCTGGACCCGATGATCTTCCAAGCTCTCTTCCAGCCTTACAATCTATGAAACAAAAAGTTGACCCCTCCTCCCCAAACAAGAGAGACAGAAATGTGGGGGTGGGGGGAAGGCCTGTTTATATGTTCAATGGTTTCAGTCTCCAATTTGCAACTGAAACAATACAAGAATGCCACTCAGAAAAGTAAAAATAGTAGATTTTTAGCTGCGATCTCAACAAGTTGGTACTGCAAGCTCAGCTTCAAATAATGTTTAAAGTAAGGTCTCTTATGAAACAATGGACACTGAGTGAAAAGACTTAGATTTGAAAGAGAAAATGAGCCAGTGGTTAGAGTGCTAGACAGGGATTTGGGAATGCTGTCCTTCAGAATCCTTTGAGACAAAAGTTCCTTCTCACCAAGACATTGATAGGGTAGGTACATTAAACATTTGTGAGATGCTCAGATACCATGGGGATAGGGGCCATAGAAAGTACTACAAGCAGATACAGCAGAACTCAAATACATGTAAAATATCACAAGACCTTTTTTTAGAAACATCCTGACACCCCTTCATTTTCTCTATTCAAGGAAAAGGGCAACCATGAAATGTACTAACTCCTAGTAGAGGCTCTAGCTGAGGATGCCAAGCCGGCCAAGCAGAGAAAAGTCTGACAGAACTTTATCATTGCAGTTTAAAGTGCTATTTCTTCCTTTGTTGGCTTCAGCTATCACAAATAATTGATCCCCTTCCTGATTCTAATGTTTCTTTACATAACTGTAGGTATTTTTTAACAATTTTATCACTATTTGAACTGTGGTGTTCAAACACAGGTAGTTTGCCAATTGTGGTTTAACCAGAGTAAATTACAGCAGAGTAGTTAGTCCATATTATATTGGGCTTCAACAATAAAACTGTTTGGAGTTTTTTTTTGGATTAGTGTGCAGCGTGATATTTTCACACGCATTTAACCCCTTGATCCTCTTTGTACCACTATCATCCTGTAATTCTCATTTGACATTTGTGTGTTTTGTTCCCCCCTTTTTAGCAGTGATATTCCACATTATCTTTACTGAACCCCAGCATGTTGATTGCAACTCCTAATTCTTCCCATCTGTTTGGCACCATCTCTGAGACCAATGATATTACTCTCCACGCGAGGACCCAACTCACTAACAAAAATACTGGTAAGCGCTCTGTGGCATTTGTCTGAATAGGTTTTTAACTCAATCATCTCAATCTTTATTTATTTTAAATAAATAGTCTTCTAGTCTTATAGTCTTAATATGCTAGGAATTTTCTTGAAGAGAGGCTTCCCAGAGCTTCTTGCAAGATGCATTCTAACTAATTACCTATTTGATGATTTGCAAAGATTTGCTGCTAATACTTACTGCACTGCAGCTTCAATGACGTAGCAGGAATCTGTTCCTAGAGTTCATGCATTAAACTCCTATTAGAACAGTTTCACTTCCGAGAAGATGAGAAATTGAATCTAAACCTTAGATGAGTTTGATCCAGGGCACAGAACAAATGGGATGGCACCATCAGTCACATCTGGAATATTTTAAATGGTCACTTTTTAGAGCATTGCCTCCCTTGCTCCCATGGTTTTTATCCAGTTCATCACAAAGCTCAAATCAAGTGCAATTAATACAACCAGCACGCTTTTACCATGAAAAAGGGGAAATAGTATTCTGGGATATTACAACAAACAAGAAAGACTGGCCATGATAAACGCAAAGGAAACTACAGAGTTATCATCAAAAGGCAAGTTTCTCTTTCAAAGCAATCTAACAACATTCACATTCACTCAGTCTACTGCTCTCTCAAGTAGACTCTCTACTGGCTCAAAGAGAACAACCTATAGAAAAAGGGTGAGATGGACAGCTTTGTCATTACAGTAATCATGAATTTAAAAATGAGCTTTTTGTCCTCCTAAAATCTATTCCAGCAGCCTGATAAGACAAATTTTTTTCTTGGAAACTTCTCACTGGAGTAGCTTCAATTATTGAGCAAGTGATTACGTAGTTATGTACAGCTTATCTACACAAAACATCAAAATAAAACCTTTATTATGAAAAAAATGACAACAAACTTCTCATACAGATTAAGTGGAAGCCTTCAAAGTACTTGGAAAAAATGAGATTGATCAAGTGACAAATTCAGGCTCTCACTGCATCAAACTTCTTGCCTCTGGCAAGTTTTAGCAAGTGTTCTATCCAAGTACAGCACTTACTCTCGTAAGTAACTCGCATTGATTAAATAAACAACGCTCATGGTAGTAAGTACTGTACTTGAGCATCTGTACCATTTGCACTGTTGGATCCTTAATGCATGTGTGACTTCACTCTTAAAAGCAATGATAAAAAGAAATGTGCAGGCCCACTTTTATAGAGGTGTTTAATAGTCATTAATGCAAACACCATTATTGTGGCTATCATATGCTATCATTAAGGACAGAAAAATGTCACACTTCCTGGAACCTTGACCCAGGCTCCTATTATTGTAGACAATTTTACTGTATCATTACGAATGATATATCGTTAGAATTTGAGTGAAAGTACTTCTCTCCTACAGATCTATGATATTTGCATCTTCATCATTTTGAATCCAAACTGCACACAGACTCATTTGTATATCTGGAAATACACTTGATCTTATCCAAGTTAAGATGGGGGGGGAAGCTGAAATTTTTGCTCTCCACTGGTCATTGTGCTCAGGAATATATTCAAAAGGGACAGCATACAAGAGAAAAGCACTTGTTCTCTCAAATGTTAGCGTTGTAGTAAGCAGGGAGAAACATTCAGATTTAAATTGGGAACTGCCATATCATCATCATAACAACATTTATCATCTTCATCATCATCATAAACATTATTATTATTATTGCTGGGAAAAGCTCTAAAAAGATTCAAAAACATTTAGAAAGTCAATCAAAATCCTTGTTATTAGCATTCAAAGGACCTGCCCCTAATCTTTTTCAATTGGCCGGCTCCACAATAAGCACCACAAGTTCTCCCCTGGTTCGATTGCAATGCTGGACTTTGCAACTTTGCTTCATCGAGGCTCAATTCTGTCATCAAAATGATGCAGAGGAAGTGCTCTTATTTCACAGTTCAAGCAAAGACCTCACTAGCACTTGGCATGGATGCTTGGTTACCCAATTAAACCCCTGGGGCTCCAGGATTTAAATCGCAGGGCAGCTGAATTGAAGGTGCCTTTACCCTTCAGTGACACAAGCATCGCTGGACTGCAGGAGGCCTAAATTGCAGCTAATAACAACAACAATAATAATAATAACAATAGCAATAATAATAATGAGAGACAAGTGAGACTCCCTATGGGCGATACCTTTTTCTGGACCAACCGCACGGTTGCAATGGTGGGCTTGCGGAAGGGCACCGTGACCCCTGACAGCTTGCCCACTTCCATCCCAACTGTGTGGCTGGTCAATATGACCCGTCCCTGCCCCCCCCGAATTGGTAGGCAGAAGATGAGGGCTGGAAGGGAGGTCGTCTAGCGCAACCCCTGCTCAACTCAGGTCACATCTGTCCATCTCTACATCTAATTCTTGTGCACCCCCTGGGCGGTGCAGCCCAGCTGTCCTGGCGCCTGCAAATAAAAGGGACTTTGGGGACACAGGTGGACGGGGCAAACCTGGCCGGAAGGAGCCGCACCCCGGGGCTGCTGGCTCTGGGCAGGAGGAGCTGCAGAGCCCGGCAGAGGAGGGCTCCCTGCTCGGCAGGGCGGACGGGAAGGCCGCGCCTGGTACCGGACGCGGCTCCTCTTCGCTTCCCCGCAGCCGCAGCGCCGCCACCTAC
>NW_017729006.1:17339815-17340238 GCF_001723915.1 Gavialis gangeticus | reverse complement strand
GGCGGCGCCTCCCCCTGCCCTGTCAGCGCGGCCGCAGCTCCCCCTCTGGCCGCGGAGGAGGCCCGCGCGGTCCCTTACGCCCCGCCGGCGCCGCAGCTCCCGTGTTTGTACGAGCAGCTCGGGCGTCCGCCGGAGCTCGCGCTCAAAAAGCCCGATTGCCGGGTCCTGGCCGCATTGGCCTAGAGGAAAAGGCAATCGGGACTCAATAGCAGAGGTGTCTTTTATTAAACTGCCAAAAAAAAAAAATCTTTAATTGCAAGCTTTCGGGCACAAAAAGGGACCTGGATTCCGCATATGGAAAAGCCAAGTTGCTCTCGGACAGCCTCGATCCACTTTTGGGTTTGGGGTCAGCGCTTTTTTTTTTTTTTTAATGGCTGTTTGCTGGGGGGGGGGGAAATGAAATGCTTCTGCTTTAGATGATCC
>NW_017729006.1:17334523-17339776 GCF_001723915.1 Gavialis gangeticus | reverse complement strand
TGTTTGCTGGGGTGAGGGGAAATGAAATGCTTCTGCTTTAGATGATCCACTTATGGCTCCCTCCCTGGCCACTTAAATGAGCAATGCAAAGTAAATAAGAAAAAGACTTGTTTGCATAATTGTTCAGCAAATACAGTAATTTTGAGCTTACAACACAGTTGTATTTAAAACCTGGCAACGCTGCTCCCAGTCCCTTTTCCCAGGCTCATCTTTACACAGCTAGAGGTTGGGAGTGATGAATTCCAGCGGCTGGAGAGCTGGAATTGCATCCAAGTGTCTATTGACAAATCAATCACAATGTAAAATAGTATCAAGTATGTCAGCCTGAATGAGGAGCTAAGAGGAGGCCAGGGAACATAGGTGATCTTATTTTACATGTCCCACGGCCTCCTCTCAGCTCCTCATTCAGGCCCACGTTCTTGATATTATTTTACATTTCAATTAGTCAACAGACATTTTGGGGAGAAACTCAAACTCTTGAGCACACAGAATTCATTACTCCTGACCTTTAAGTGCACAAAGATTAGCTTTGAGAAAGGAACTGGGAACTGGGGACCAGGAATAAGGAGCCCATGTCTGCATCATGGCCAGAGCCATGTCCTTCTGGCCTCTGGACCCGTTTGCCTGGATGCCGCAGCAGCAAGCCTCACCCAGGCTCAGGTGCAGACAGCCTCGTGGCAGAGCTGTGTAAGGCAGGGAAGGCATTGCCTGCCCGAGCATCACACCCAGCTGTCTCTGCCTCCCCAGCTTGAGGGCCTAAGAATACATTGAGAGCCGGGAGCTTCCCCAAGACCAGAGCAGGGCTCTGGAGCTGCAGGAAGATGCGTGTTAACTGCTCTGTTGATTTCCCCCCGCAAGCAATACAAGGCCTGAGGAAATACGGCTGTGCCTGACCCATCCTGCTTATTTCCTCCATTTCCCCCTTACCTGCTGTTGTATTTATTTAAATATTGTTTCTTGGCCTTTTGGCTAAGATCAAGTGGGACATGGGGGCATTTGAACCTGGGGCTTCTGGGTCTGGGGCTTGCACATAGGACACCTGCCTGGATTTGGGGAATATCCAAAGTCCCAGACGAATGAGTCTGGGAGGGAGGACGCTTGCCCTGTGGTCGAGCCACACAGACTTGCCGATCAAGTTCTGCTCAGGCGAATTTTGGAACTTGACTATTGGGCCTTGCCCAATTGAATTTGGAACAGATTTGGCCTTGAGCAAGATAAAATTCTATTTAAATTGTAATAGCGTTCAAGCAGCGGCTGGCTTTTCTGGCTGGATGGTGTCTAGTAGAACAGAGCCTTGATCAGTTGCACTGGAGCATTTAAGATCATGTGGAGGGACCACCTGAATTTATGTAGTCCAGCCCCTTGCTCAAAGGCAAGAGCATCCCTGACTCATTTAGGTGCTCCTGGGAAACAAAAAATAAAGACACATATGTGGGTTTGTGCACATGGATGCCCCCTGCTACACCCACTTTCTTAGCAGCGACTCCTAAGAACAACAGGGAAGGACAAGATATATTGCTGTTTGGCCCATGTAAAAAAAAAAAAAAGCAGAACCTGGCAACTTTTTCTTTGAAACCTCCTCTGTCCCTCAGATTTGTGGGAAGGAGATGAAAAACCACTTTGAGAAACCTGCCCAAAGCTGGCCAAGTTCCAGCGTTGCAAACTCTCATGATTTTTGGCATTGCTGCTACAGTCTACACTTTGGCAATGCGAAAAACTTAGCTCTTTTACACATACATGCAAATATATATAAAAGAACTGTTTTTCACATCCCCAAAGCATAGATTTTAAGAGCAATGCCAAAAATGATGAGTTGCTAACACTGAAGTTCTAAACCTTTGAAATACTGCACTGTGCTCATGCTCAGTAGATGAGAACGGTTCTTTTGACGGTATCACAAAAATGCTAACCACAGTGAATATGATACTCCTTGAAGATTAAAAAAACCCATACATGATGTCCCCCCTCAAAAAACCCTATGTTAAAAGAATGTTAAGGTTGCAAAGTCAAAATGCTCAAAATGTAGGTAATTCCAAATGAAGGTAACCTGTGGAAGCTCAGTTTAGCAGCCCCGTGGTGCCTGTGTCATTATGACAGTCATTAGCTGTAATTACAGCTTCCTAGCTCAACAGTCTTACTCTTATGCTCAGGGTCAAATTGATCGCCATATTTGAGGTCAGGAAGGAATTTTACGCCATGGTCAGGTTGGTTTGGACTGTGGAAATTTGTCTTTCTCTGTAGCAGGGGCTGTGGCCCTCTACTCCCAATCTCTCAAATCTACATTGAGAACATTTCATAGAAGCAGGATGTTGGCTGCTGTGGTTCCCCTGCTTTACCTGTGCCAAGTTAGGGTGCTGGGTTTGTATTGCATCAGGGTTGATGGTAGTCTTACATAGAGTTTAGATTATGGTTTGTATAACGTAGTTTGGATAGGAATGATCCTGTCTCAGACAGGGGGGTTGGACTAAATGACCTCTGGAGGTCCCTTTCAGCCCTATTGCTCTATGGATGTATTCCAGATGACTGCCTGCCTCATCCAGTGCCCAAAATAGCAGAACAGCCATAGCAGAAGTACTCGCATTGCAGCTCTGCCAGATTCTAATGAACATGCAAATGCAGCTAAATACCTCTCATCAACAACCTCAGACACAACATAAGAAGCAGAAGTACCCAAAAAAGATGGTGCTCATTGGATGAGCTATTCACTATTTTCTCCTTTTAGTTCAGCTTGAATCCCTATGTTTGATTTGTCACACCCAATTCAAACTCTGCTCTGAAGACAGCTATAATTTCCACCTAGGGTTTCCTATAGGCCATAACAGAAGCGCTTATGGCGCAGCCCCATCATATTCCAACAAAACTGCAAATTCTGCTAAATACCTTGTCACAAAGATGCAAAAAAAGGGAAAGGGCTTCCTATAGCTGCTACAGTGTAGCATATGGCATGTAAGTGCATCATATGCTTAAATGAACTTATTTTTAGGAAATTCTCGGGTATTATTATCCCCAGTTCCATCACTGAGGAAGCAAGTCTCAGAGAAATTAAGGTCAAACCCATTTAATACTTTTAGGTCCCCCCAGTTTGAGACACCTTAAAACACCCCCCCCCCAGTTATATAAGCTCTTTAGATGTCCAAAATACAAGTCCCTTTGACCAGGTCTCAAGAAATACCCAAGAAGGAAATCTGTTAAACTACCTGACCTGTGCAAAGCTTAAGTGACGTGACTCATAGGATCTTTTGGGTCAGTGTTAAAATTCTGCCATCTCCCACCTTTGAGGCATTGCCTTTGTAATCACCATGTTCTTTCAGTGTCCCTGGGGTGTGTGCGTGCGCGCACCTTCTATGCGACTCACCCGCAGGGTGACTCAGTGCAGGCTGCACCTCCATCAAGAGATGCAGCAAGTGAAGCTGCTGTCTTGACATTCATTTCTTGTCCCCCGTCCAGAGACAGGGGCAAGCTGAGTGCTGCTGTGCCTCGCCGAATTCCTGTAGGGAAACCAGGGGTGCAGAGGGTAGCTCTGTTGATCTAAGATCGGGGTAAACAAGGCTCTTTGAGTATCTTGCACTGCCCCCTAAGCCTGCCCAGCCAGCACTGCAGGCTCTCACACCGGTTTCTATGATATGCACTCAGTGGATTAGCGCCCACAGACCACGATGCGCTATTATGGGGGCGGGGAGGCGGGGGAGCCCTATACGCTTAAGCCCCACCTATAAGCATACACGTTCTTCAAGGAACACGGATGCGCATGCGCGAGCCCTCAACTTTCGCTGCGCATGCGGTGAGTCAGTGCCTCACTTCCCACAGTTCCTAGAAGCGGGAGAGCCTGTGACGCAGGGGGTGTCAGTCGCTCCACCATGCGTCACGGAGCGGAAGTTACGTACCCCCGATGCGGCGTCTCACGGCGGCTGAGAAGCGTCCGAGGAGCTTCGTCGCGTTTTGATGACGGCATCCGCAGTGAGCCGGAAGTGTTTGAGAGCTGGCGCGGGGCATGGCGTCTGTGGTGCTGAGCGAGGCGGAGAAGGTCTACGTCGTGCACGGGGTCCAGGTAACAGGCTCCCTTCCCTCAGCTGCTCCGCCTCGCTGCTCCCGGGGTGCCGTTTCCCCCCTCCCAGCCCCAGGGAGGTGCCTGCTTCCGGCTCTCGTTCTGTGTGGCCTTCAGGGGCGCGAAGAGACCCCGCAGGCGGACTGGTTTAGGCGCAGGGGATTGCTCTCTGCAGTCTTGGGCTTTGTCTTGTGAGGGAGGGTGGCGCTACGCTGAGTAGCGGGGAAGGGCGTGGGTGCTGTGCACCTTGGAGGCTCACAAACCTGTGTGTGTGCACGTGGGCATACTATGCTTGCTTTGGTGAAAGCTGCCCTGCCTTTCATATCTGTGTAGGACAAGGTTTCATGAGCTGAAGTGTGCTTCCTAAAGTACTATGAAAAGGAAGCCAGGCTTTTCACTAGGGGTGCACCAATAAAGACTTTATAGGCTGTTACTGATAGTTGATTATTCACCAGGCATGTCGGGCAGTACTGATTTGATAACTGATTTACAGGAGCACAGCTGGGTGGTCTGGAGAGCAGGGCCCTGCAATTAAGTCTGTGGAGGCGAAGGGAGTGGGGGGCAGATAGAGGCCCCCTAGGTGAGGGAGCGAGTGGGGCTGGGACCTGGAGCACGGAGTGGGACAGAGCCACGAGTGGCTCGTCCAGGGTATCAGCATCGTAGTGCTTAAAATGGTGGTGGGGGCGTTTGAACTAAAGCTCATCAAATGAGCTTTAGTTCAAGTGCCACTGCCACCCTTTTTAAGCCCAGGGATGCTTTTAACCAGAGCAGAGCCAAGCAAGGCAAGGGTGGATGCAGGTTGCCTGCTGCAGGCTCGGGGCTTTCTACTCTGCTGCCTTTGCCTGGGAGCCCCATGCTGGCCTCACAACTTGCCACCCTCGCTGCCACCGGGTGGCACAGGGCTCCTGGGGAAAAGGCAGCAGGGCAGAGAGCCCTGAGCCCACAACAGGCAGCCTGTATCCACCCTGTGTACAAATTTGGAGGGGCACATGCCCTCACAATGCCTACCTGGGGCTTGCACAGCAGTGGGGGAGCCATCTCGTCCCTCCCCCCAGATCCCTTGGACGAGTCACCCATAGCTCCATCCTGCCCTTGCCCCATGTCCCATTCACCGCTCTGGCTGGGCAGCGACCCTAATCCCTGCCCCACTCCCTCTCTCACCATGAGGGCCTTGATCTCCCTCCCCCATGCCCGCGCCCCCCCCCCCC
>NW_017729006.1:17317312-17334379 GCF_001723915.1 Gavialis gangeticus | reverse complement strand
CCCCCACCATAGATTTACTTGCAGGGAGCTGCTTTCCATGCTGCTTAGCTGCATTCCTGGCCATGTACATGTGTGTGGCCATGCATATGCACGCGGTGTAAGGGGGCCCTGGCCAGAAGGCATAATTATTATATTTATCAGTGAACGTTATCAGATACACCAGACCAAAAAAAGCCGATAGCTGATAATGTAAATTTCCCTCTTATCAGTGCCAATCTGAAATGCAGCTGATATATTGGTGCACCTCTACTTTTCACAGTGTCTGTTAAAGTGCACTTCATCTCACAAAAGCTTGTGTTAAATATATATGAAAGGCAGGGTAGATTTGTGCTAAATATATTACAAGCATAGTAGAAATAGATGTGACTCACCTTGCATCTCGTAGACTCACCAAAGTATGTATGCACATGCATGCATGTGCACTTCCAGTTTCATGAGTCTACAAGGTGAAAAGCCTTTCACGCATTTTTATCCTGCTTTTTATGTATATTTAGATATGAGCCAACAGTGTTCCCTTGTTGCCAAGGAAGCTAACAGCATCCTGGGCTACAGTAGTAGGAGTGTTACCAGCAGATTGAAGGAAGTGATTATTCCCTTCTTCAGCACTGGTGAGGTCACATCTGGAGTACTGTGTTTGGTTTTGGGCCCCCCACTACAGAAGGGATATGGACAAGTTGGAGAGAGTTCAGTGAAGAACAGTGAAAATGGTTAGGGGGCTGGGGCACAGGACTTGAGGAGAAGCTGCGGGAGCTGGGTTTATTTAGTCTGCAGAAGAGAAGACTGAGGGGGGATTTGATAGTAGCCTTTAACTACTTGAAGGGTGGTTCCAAGAGGATTGAACTGGACCAGGGGGGGCAAAATATGGCCCGTGGCCTGGATCTGGCCCATGAGGCCATTCTATCTGGCCCACGGGGCCCCTAAAAAAATTTAGAAAATTAATATTTATCTGTCTGTGGTTCATATAAAAAATGACAGGAACCAGGGCCAGTAGGACCCAGGGGAAGCCCGGCAGGCTCCCACAACAGCAGGGCCCACCCAGCCCCAGCAGGGGCTTCTGGCTTGGGACCATGTGGCTGCACTGGCCCCCGCCAGCTTGCCATGCCAGGCAGTGTTTGCTGTTGTTGACCACCCAGAGCTTGCGCGCTGGGCAGCCCAGAGGTGGTGGTGGTAAATGCTGCCCGGCGCAGCAAGCGGGGGGGCTGCAGCTGCTGTTGCCGCGGCACAGCCCTGACTGGTGAGCCTGGAGCCAGTGCGGGGCCCTGGCTGGCAGTGGGGGTGGGTTACAAGCTGGTGCTGAGCATGGGAAAAGCAGCCCCTTCCATGCCCCACGTGGGCTGTGAGTGGCTGCAACACAGGACGTTGACCACAGGGAGGAGGGGGTGCTGCTTTTCCCCACACTCAGCACCAGCTCATTCCCTGCTGCGGAACAGGGGTTTGGGGCTGTACACTGCTCCCTACCTGTACTGGGGGGCTCGGGGCACTGGGAGTGAGAGGGTACACAGGGCCCACATCGGTGTCCTGGGGCCAGCGCCGGCAGAGCCCAGAGCAGGGCGGCAGGAGTACAGGGGTCCCGGCTGGCAGGAGCTCTGTGGAGCCAGGCCAGCTCCCTGCTGGTGCAGCCCAACCCTGCTCCACAGACCCCTGCCAGCTTGCGCCCCACTCTGGGCCTCACTGGCACTGGCCCTAAGACATTGGGACATTGGTCTCAAGATGGTGATCAGGGGGTGGGGGACCTGTCAAGGGGTGGGGCTACCCATGAGGCCCTCAGCAGCTTCCCAAAACTGTGTAAGTGGCCCTCCACCCAAAGTAATTGCGTGCCCCTGAGCTAGACTGTTTTCAGTGGTGGCAGATGACAGAACAAGGAGCAATGGTCTCAAGTTGCAACACGGAAGGTTTACGTTGGATATTAGGAAAAGCTTTCTCACCAGGGTGATGGTGAAGCACTGGAACAGGTTACCTAGAGAGGTAGTGACATTTTCATCTTCGGAGGTTTTCAAGGCCCAGTGGAACAAAGCCCTGGCTGGAATGATCTAGTTGGGGATGGTCCTGCTTTGAGCAGCTGTTTGGACTAGATGACCTCCTGAGGAAACCTTCCAACCCTAATTTTGTATAATTCTATGATTTAGCACAAGCTTCCATGAGCTGAAGCGCACTTCAGGATGCCAGGCTTTTCACAGCATCTGATGAAGTACAGTTCAGCTCACAAAAGCTTGTGCTAAATATATGGGAGGGGCGGCAGGGTAGCTGTGCACCTTGTAGGCTCACAGAATTGCACATGTGTGCCTGCATGCATGTATACACACATGCTTGAATCTACAAGATGCAGAACTAGCCTCCCTTTCCCATATATTTAGCACAAGTTGAAGTGTGCTTCATCAGGTACTATGACAAGGAAGCTAGGCTTGACTACCCTGCCTTTCAAGTATATTTAGCACAAGTTTTCATGAGCTGAAGGCTCTGAGGAGCAGAGCACTGTTGTGCTAGATATTAAAGAAGCATGCTGCCTTGAGGACCTTGAAGTCTAAGGCCCTGAACTGCAATGATCTCTGTGACGACAAACTTGTTGGAATGCCTGAGAACTTGTTATGTGAGTTGTTCTCCCCATGCACAGTTTCAAGACAAAACAAGTTGTGCAGAGTAGGAAGGAAGTTGTACCAGTTCTATTTTACATTTCACACAGATGTTAGTAGCAGAATTGGGAATTGAACCCTGCTGAGTCAAGTATGTTAACCTCTGAACTGTCCTTTTTCTTCACTCACGAGTGCTGTCCCTCAGATGAAGTGTGGAAGTTTATATTTTTTTTTGGCTTTTTCTTTTAAAGGTGAATTGATGTTGCTTAACAAAGCTGTGGTGGCTTTTATGTTTAGGAGGATCTTCGAGTAGATGGCCGTGGCTGTGAAGACTATAGATGCATTGAAGTAGAAACAGATGTGGTATCAAACACAAGTGGATCTGCAAGGGTGAAGCTTGTAAGTACAACTCCCGGAATCTGTATATATTGTTGGTGGAGATTCTGAAACTGTTGTGATATTGAATTCAAGTCCATGACCTGGTTATAAATATAGTAACTTGTTATTGATAAATGCCACAGATTAGAGCTCGTGATATTGTAGGAGGTAGTGAAAATAAATGTATATGAACATTCTTTAGGAATGGTCTGTGTAACTTGAGCTAGGCATAGATGTCTGGGGGAAGTCTTCACTGTGAAATAATAGTGTTTAATCTGGCAAAAGCAGTCACTACTGTGAGCAATAGAGAGGGAATTATTTTCCATGTTAATATCACAGTTGAGTGGAATTACTATTCTAGGGCATATGACTTGTATGAAGAGATGGTAGCTATCACTTGAAATGTTATAATGGTTCTGAAAGTATTTATTTTGGAACTGAAATGATGCAAAAATGGATCTATAGAATGTCCTATTGATAGAAGACAAATATTTGTGGGCTAATGTGTTCATGATTAACAGTGCTCTTCAAAAAGCTTTAAATTATTAAAGCAAATATTGGCTCAGACTCAAAATGTGACATGGCAGAATAATTTATGCAAATAACTAATTAATTAAAACTGTTATGGATACATTTTAGAAGCAACTTGCTTGGAATATATTTCTGGTTGAACCGAGTGTTCATTTTAACAGGGCCACACTGACATCTTGGTAGGAGTCAAAGCTGAAATGGGAACGCCGAAGCTGGAGAAACCAGATGAAGGTTACCTGGAATTCTTTGTTGATTGGTCAGTATAATGTCAGAAAGCCCAAATTTTGAGTAAACAAAGAAGTCAGAAAAAACTGATGAACTGCGGTAAATTCCTTTTTTCAGCCTGATCTGCACAGGAGAAGCAAGCTATTGTATTGCTTTTGTAAATTATAGAATTTGTATTGCTACTCCTGCCGCACTGGTACGATTCTCTGAACCAAACAAAAACTAGCCAGTGTCAGCTTGATAAATATCCGCTAAAGTGCACAATTACTGTAACTCTTAAGAAAACAGAAGAGACGTTTGTGTTTGTATATTGTCCATCAGTTCTCTCCGTTCTCTGCAGGTCTTTCATACAGCAGTAAAGTGGATAAAAATGTATATATTTATTCCTCCCCTGTCCCAAATGAGAAATTTGTAAAAACAAGACCACAATAATTGGAAAACTGAGTCAGGGCCAGGTATGGTACCTAAAAACTGCTTCTAAAAATTATGTTAGATTTCAGATGTATACTGTCACTTCAAAACAATGGAAAAATAGTTGAAAACTTTATTTTTGGACTCTCAGTAGCAGTTTAATCCACTCTATATATTAAGGATATGTCATAGTTTCATAGATTTAGGGTCGGAAGGGACCTGGTAGGTCTTCTAGCCCGACCCCCCCGCCAGGGCGGGAGAACAACAAAACCCCAAAACAAGAAACGGGACTCAAATGAGTCCAGCCAGGTAGGCATCCAGCCTCTTCTTAAAGACCCCCAGGGTAGGGGCCAGCACCACTTCCCTTGGAAGTTGGTTCCAGCTCCTAGCCGCCCTAACTGTCACTTGGCTGCCTTGAGATGGATTTAATTATATTGTTTTTGATAAAGCACAATTTGTTCCATGAGCTAAAAACCATTGTTTCTTGCTTTCTCAGATGTAAATGAAGAATTGCTTAAACCAGTGAGTCTCAATCTTTTTAGAGTTAAGGTACCCTTCCATAACTATTTTGGAATTTGGGGTCGGTTTTCTGGGGTTTTTTGTTTTTAATAGAGCACCACTATGGTAAAACAATAGGGAATAACAACTACAGGAAAATAATATAGTATCTTTTTGTTGCAAAGAACCCAGAAAGACTTCATCAATTCCTGTTTGAAATCTCTGGTTTTATCTTGTGAATTGTTTGGTTTTGTGTACCTAACAGTGCTAATATTGTTCAGCATCCCTAAAGGGATCTTCTAGTACCCAGATTAAGGATTACTGGTTTATACTCACATTCCTGGTTGTCGATTGATGAAAGGGACCAGAGAGAGCCCAAGAGTCCAAGTTTCCATGTTTTAAGAACCAACACAGTGGCATCTCAGTGTGATTATGAATGTAACATGCTGCCATTTAGGTAGGGACAGTAGACATTGTTTGTGGACTTGTATGGATCAGAAAGTAGACACTGGAAATTTCTCGAGGTAACTGTTGTACATATACTTTTAAATAAAATCAACTGTTATTTGGTATTGTTACTTTTATGCTAGGCGTCTAAACAGCTGAGAAATTTCTTTCTCGGTTCTTAATACTGGAAGACTATTATTTTCTCCAAGAATGGGGTTCTTTTTCAGCCTATTATATATGAGTACAAGTTGCCCGGGCTGAAGAAATTCCTCACCACTCCACTGGCCCCCCACCTCTATGCTCCTTCTATGTCCTTCAAAACAAAAAATGCCGGACAGGTTTAGTTGGCCTAGTTCAGTTTCTTGTCTCTGGCCACTGGCACTGGCCAACAGTTGTTTCAGAGGAAGGTGCAACAAAAGAAAATCTTGCAGTAAGAAGGTATGAGATAATCATCCCCTTAAGGGAAAGGTTTTTTGTTTTTTTTTTGATCCTGTTGTCTATAGGCACCACATTATTTGCATCTTTCACTTCTCTCACAACCATTACTAAAGCTTGTTATCCAGTTTGCAGTATGCCAAGTAAGATCAGAGCCCTGTAGTTTTAGCAGTGAAGATCAGTATAAAAATTGATAGTTATTCTCCAGTAGCTGCTAAAGAATATTTAATTGGCAGTATTTCTTTTTCCATCTGCTCCAGTTACCAGAGAGGTCTGGCCTGTCAGTTCCAAGACTTGCATATGAAGTGTCCCCAATTGCACTTTCTTCGTCTTCTGGGGCTAGTCCTGACCAATACTAAATGAAAAAACCCCAAGGCTGGAAATTGCTGCATCCTTCTCCCTGGCTCACTAATGTTCAGTGAAATGGGCTACCAGCCAGGGTCCTTTTGGGTTAGTGAACAAATAATATCAGGTGCTGCTTGTCAGTTTGGAGGTATGTCCATTAGCTAAAACAAGTGCCTTGAGGGACCAAGAAAATGAACTGGTGTTCTGTTTTCATCAGAAACTAATATTGCACATTCTCAAATTCTTGTTAAATTATCTTAATTTGGAACTGTATTTTGTAGTTGTCATCTGTCTCGCTTCATGGCAGGGGGGGGTCAGAGAGAGGCAAGCAGCTGTGTGTGAATGGATGTTGTGATTAGAGAACCTGTTCCTGACCTAGCAGTCTTAACTGACTGCCTATAGTGGGTGCTCAGCCTCTGGCCAACAGGCCAAATGGGACTAGCCAAGCCTTAGAATCCAGCCTGCAGGGCTCCCAATGGGTTGGGAAATTTGGCAATGAAGGAGCAGTGCCAGCGCTGCCATCCCTCCCTACTGCCAAAATGCCAAGCTCCACGGGATGGGTCAGAGCTGGGCCATAACCCTTCCCCGATATGGCCAGATTGGAGCCAGGCCATGCCCCCTTTTCCTCCAGGCTGCCAGGTGGGGGCCAGCCTGGACTCCCTTCTCCATATGGGCCAGGCCCCACTCCGTCCCCTCTCCTCAGGGCTGGGCTCAGCCCCCTTCCATCTGTCAGCCTGGTTGGGGCTAGGTCATGCTCCCTTCCTCCCATGGGGCAAGCCATGTCCCGTCTTTCTGTGGGGCTGGTTGAGGCCAGGTCACAGCACCTTCTACCACATGGCTGTTTGGTGTTTGTCCAGATGGGGGCCCCACAGGGTCTGCCCTGCAGAGGGAATGGGCACTGTCCATCCAGCTCACTAGCCAAAAAGGTTGAATACCACTGACCTATGTGAATGGTGTGTTTCCCTTCAAGATAAAAGTGTGATGGCTACAGCCTGCACTTGGGAAAACTGAAGTTGGTTTGAGAATGCTTTTGTCCCTTCTTAGGTTCAAGAAGGTTTTCTAAAATAACTTTTTTTGGAGGTTTTTTTGTTGTTGTTGCTTTTTTGAGACAAGTTATTTGTTCTCTCTGAAGTGAAGTATAGTTAAAAAATGGTGATGCTAGATACATGCAGTTGTAACTCTAGGCTATGAACAAACACAACATTTGTCTCAAGAGAATCCATTTTTTCCTGGGACAAATTGTGATCATCCAGGCATTCCTTTCCGTTGTTCTGGGACAGACCCTGAAAAGGTTTGAGAGTTAAGATCCACTAACAGGTTGTCCTGGGAAATTGCAAAATGTGTCTCATTGGATGTCCTGGGATTGCATCAGTGGCAAAAAAGCAGCAGTGCATTCAGCCAGTCACTGAGCCCCTGTCAGAGGTTTGGCATGTGGACATGACAGTCCCACAACTTTTCTGCTCTGGGACAGACACAGGTCACAACTAGTCCTGGAGCAAATACAACATCTAATGTCTGCTCATGCTCTGTAATTACAGTGTTTTTTTTTTCAGGCTGCCACTAGATGGTAGAATTGTACATAATTTCACAACATGGTCTTCATTGTTGAAATATGAGGCTTAAGATTTTATTTGTTCAAATTAAGAATTCTTTTTCCCTTGGTGCTCTTATGCTGTCATTCAAGCACTTACTTTCTAAGACTTCTTGGCTTCCTTACGCTATTGGAACAGTCCTAGGCTTCCAGATGAACCACCTTCTGTCCAGAAAACCCTATTTCTCTCCACCCTTTGTTCTGTTGACTACACTTTTCTTAGCTTCTATACTGAGAGAGGCATATGGCCCCTTTCATCTTACAGTGAGTGCTGTTACTTGTAGCACATGGTTTGGGGTCAATTGACAGTTGATTTGTTCTGTTTTTTCACAAAAGCAAGTTCATGGCCTGCACAATAGTCATGTCTCCTCCAATATGTGGGGGGGCTGAAGTGAGTGCCCAAGATGTCTCATACTGGAATGTTGCTCTACATCATAAGCATATCCTTTAAATAGGGGTGCACTGGAGTAGATACCGATAGCCAATTTTTAAGTATTCCGATACCATCTCACCATCGGATACCAATCCAATTTCCAATACCAGCCCAGCAGCTTGGAGAGCTGCATGCAGCTGGTAAGTCTAGTGTGGTAGAAGGGGAAGGGTGCGGGGGCAGATCAAGGCCCCTGCAGTGAGGGGCAAGTGGGGCTGGGGAAGCACTGGCCAGCTGGGGTGGGGCGGGCATGGGATGGAGCCGCGGCTTGTCCAGGGGCGTGGAGGGGAGGCTCCCCACACTGTGTGCTGCTCATGCAGGAGCTGCTGGTCCGGTGCTTGCCTGCTCGTCCGGCAGCTCCCAGCACTACTCCTGCTACTTGTCCAAGAGGGCATGGGAGAGGGTGTACCCCCCAGACTGGGGCAGGGTGAGCGGGGAAGAGCTCCACACAGATTTGGGGGCACGGCTCCCCATGCCCTCCCAGATGAGTGGCGCACAGCAATGGGAGCTGTCTGCGCCCCCTGGACAAGCTGCAGCTGGGCAGCATTTGCCTCTGCCCCTTCCCCAGCCCTACTTCTCCCTCGCTGTGGGGTCCTTGATCTGCCTCCCCACACATACCATACTTACCAGCTGCACACAGCTGTCCAAGCTGCTGAGCTGTGCTCCTCCCTGCCTGTATGCTGCCTGTGGATGTATGCACGCACGGGCATTTATCAGCCAAATTATCAGCTACTTCAAGTTGATTTCCAGTATGATCAATTTTCTTTATATTGGTGCTGATCCAATATCAGACGGATGTACCGGTGCAGCTCTACTATTAAATGTGATGCTTTCTCTGTGTTTCTATCTTGGTATTAAAAAAAAAAAAAAGAGAGAGAGACTTGTTTAATGCTTTTGACTGCACCAGTGATCTGTCATTGGTTATACTGCAAATTTAAGAATAAAAAAGACAATTGCCCTGACACACAAATCTGGATTCAATGCACATTCAGAGCATGAGTTTGGATATTTTTAAATTTGTTTTATCTTTGAATAAAGGGAGTGAGGATCTGCACTTTTTTGTCTAAGTCTGCCATCTGTTCTGCTTTAAAAGCTGGACTCCCCTTAGCTCCTGCTGGGTTTCCGGACTTGTTTTGCTGGTTTGTGCTGAAATGCATAGGCCATAAGTTTTGCAGCTGTGCCACCCTGTGAATGGTGGGCAATTCTGTTGATATGCTTTTGATACTGTCCTTTTGGTACTGTAAACCATCATAAAGGTCCCTAGATGATCTCATCAGATGTCAGTTTCCTGGGTTATCACAAGTCATCTGCATACTTCCTAAATGGCATGCAAGAAGTAGTGCAGTCACTCTTGGCTCTTTCAGAGTCGGGCCACCCCTTCACTCCTTTTGAATGTGGTGGCATTCCTGGTTTGGAACTAATTAGGACTGCCTCAGCTTATCTCAGTGCTTCTCAACTGGGTGTTGCTGCCTCCAGATAAAATTGCTCAGTGGGCCTACTGCGCACACAGTCCAGGGAGAGCAATGGCACTTGTAAGTGCTCCTCCTACATTAAGACTTATCAGCCTAAAGCAGGTAGGAACTGCCATGGGCTTTATAGCCCTTTCTGTTCTGGCCCCTCTTATGCTCCTTCTAGAAACTGTCCCACATGCCTGTTTCTGAGATAAGGGAGGGGGTGCAGACCAGGAATGATCATGCAACACAAAGCAGGTCCTGTCTGCTGTAGATTAATTAGAGCCCTAGTGCAGCAGGAGTGTGTGCGGGGCAGTTTTAGTTGGCTACTGCTACAGGCATGGTAGCATCGGCAGCATGGCACGCCTGTGGGGGCATTAATAGTGCTCTGGTTAAGAACCATTGGAGTAGAGGTTAGAGATCCCTGTCAGTCTTGTTTGACCTGTTTTAAGGTCAGAAATTAAGATATATAAATGACCATGTATGAGGTGATTTTTACAGAGAAAAAAGATCCTGGTGCAGAGAGAAAAAAAGCTATTATATTTGGTATAGTGAACGGGTCTTTCCATGGAGATATGGAGCTAGATGAGTATGAGCTGCTACTGCTTGAGAGCAGACAAGTACTTTATTGTGATTTGCTTTTTGGCATTTTTATCCCTCCAGATAAACTCCTTTTATGGATAAACTGGAGCCTGGAGCAGGTAAATGTTTCATGATGCCTACACATATGTTAGTGTTACACCTCAACTGCAGGTAGATTTGAGGTGGCTCGAGCAGTAAGTGAGACTTCACACCATTCCAGTCATACAGGATACATTGATTTATTGACAGATAATAAACAAAGTAAAATAAAATAATCAGATACATTACGTATAGGATGAGTAGTTTTGGCAATGTTGCTAGCCAGGCTTAGTCATCAGGCAAGGGGGCGTATGTGCATCTGCACAGTGGTGTTTTTGGTGTTGCGTCCCCCAATTACTTTTCATGCAACCTTCTATTTTATACCTCACAGTTCTTTGTTTGCTGTCATCCAGTCAAAGTCCACCACCTCTTCAGTTGCTCATCCTCGTCTGTGTCTCATCTCCATGTTTTGTGCTTGTCTCCTTTCGGTTCCTATTTTTCTGTCATCTTACCTGTTCTTCTGAATAATCAGCAAGTTATCAAGCTTGTAACAATCATCTGAAAATGATTTTCAGATTACAAAGGGGGCCCGTTGTGGTCAGCTCAATCTTGTTCTATTTCAAATATAGATATTTCCTTCTTTTTGTAGCCAGTCTAGACCTCCACATGGTCCCCATCGTGACCTTAACTTATAACATCATGTTAATCTGTGATCAGTCTGAACTGTGATACAACTTGTTCTATATATGTTTTCCTTTCTCTGCCTTAATGTGGATAGGTCCAGGTGTAGTTTGTCTGTTTAGTACTCAGTGCTACCTATAGTCAGACAGTTAGCTTTGTCTTTGTTTCATATCCTAAGAGGGTTACTGGAAGGTTACTGCTTTTGCAAGAACAGCAGCAAAAAGCAGGCTCCACTTTCCTAGAAGCCTTTTAGGCTTGACACGTCTCTTAGGAGCCTACAGTCACTTTGCAAAATGGGGGGCATGCACTACACTAGGAAAACTTTCTGGGTGTTGTTTGCAAATTGGACCAATGCATATCAACAATGAAAATAAATAACAGGTCTCCTTACTGGGGGTATTATATTTCAAGCAATTCTGTCTGTCTGGATTCAGGGAGATGCATAAAATTCACTTATATATAATGTGATCAGGTAATCAGATATTCTTAAATATTGCAGGAAGTGTACAGCTTTATAGAATTATGTAATGAGGCTGTGCTATGGGAACAGGCATGAAGTTCCTTCAACACCAACTCGACATTTCTTGACTCAGTAATATGTTAGTTTAAAAGCTCACCAAAACAGCACTAGATTTACAAATCTAGTTTGCAGTTTGTCAAAGACAATTCATCAAAAGTTAGATTGTCCAACTTGAGTAAAATAATATACTAGTTAATCTCAGTTATATATGAATTTACTTTCAGGAATGATGCATCTTTCATTTAAAAAAAACAAAAAACTCTAATGGTTTTGATTGTTTTAGGCCTGATACTTGGGGATGACAGGGGTGCTGAACTATTCAAGCAGAAACGCTGGGGATGATAACATCAGAGGGACTGATCTGGAGAGATGGTCTGTGGTGGTGGCTTTTGTATATTAGATCCTTTAGTAAGAGTTTTGATTGACTCCAAAATTATATTCTGTGTAGGTGTCACATTGTCTTTAGCAATGACAAGATCTTTGTGCATGCCACAAAGAAGGCACCTGTCCTTTTTCATGATATCGGTGTAACTGGCAAAATATTTCAAACAACCAAGTGTAAACATGTCTGTACCAAACTGTTAAGATATTTGGTGTCCTAAAGGTGGCAGTGTTTACTGTGTATTTGAAATCTGTTATCTGATCCATAACTGGCGTTTTTCCTCCTTTCCTTTTTGATTGTAAATGACTGCATCAAAATAATATGACTAAGATATATTAAAATTCATTGAGGCAGTTATCCTGATCAAATACTTCATCTTGTTTCTTCCTTGGGCAAAACTCCCATTGTTCAAGTAAAATTTTCAGTATTGATTTGATGTTGAGAGTTACATCATTTCCAGTAAAGAAAATTAGGCCTTGACTCTTCATATGGTTATATATATATACACACCTTATCCATATGAGTAAGCCTGTTGCTATCTAGGGTCTACCCATCTGCAGAAGCTTGCGAAATTGAACCCTTAATTGTGTGATTTAGTAATACTGAACATTACGCGCTTTACAATTGCATTATATTTCCATTAGATGGGATCATAGTTGCTCATTTATTACCACAATGTAATAAGATTATGCATCTACAAATGAGTGCAGCATCCTGCTGAAGACTGACTAAAAGTAATCTGGATTAACCTAGGCAGATTTTTCACCACAGCTACCACTACAAAGACAAAATTCACTTGCATACAGTGCAGTAAGTGTTCCAGGTACCTTTTTTTTGTAGAAGCAAATACTTGGTTGACAGTATTACAGGGTAGAATTTCAAGGACTTGACATTCATCTTACAGTGGTTTATATGATTAGTTTAGGTTAGCCTTTTCCAAACTGGGGTGGGGGGATATCTTTCCGGGGGTTTAGGGGGGTGGAGAGTGGGGCATGAAAGGTACAAGGGAGGGAAATCATGGTGGCACTTGGTCATATCCCCCTATTTCAGCCACTCTTGTGCCCCCTACTTCAGCTGCCACCTACACTTCTCCTGCCACTGCTTCCCCTCTCCACCACTGGCAGGAGGAAGTGGCGGCTGAAATAAAGGGGAATACTTGAGTGCCTAGCTTTATATGGTGGGCTATAAACCCACAGGTACGGGGAACTGTGTTTTAGGTTATAAGTAGATTACTTCCATAAGTAAAGTATTTGTCTTCCTACTAGGTACTTGCATTCATGTGATAGTGGTACGGGTGACTGTTGATGGCTGATCTTGCAATTTAAATAAAAAAATGTAAACAAGAAATCTGTGTTCTTGATTGTCTAGCAAATTCACTTCAGTATTTTCCTGTTACTTTCAAACGCATTAAATTAGTCTTGAGGAACTCTCTGCTCTTCGTTGTCCTGTAACCAGAATTTAGATTTGTCAGAGCAGAGAAGTCTGTAAGAGTGAGAGAAAAGGTGCAGTTTCTTCTAACGGTGCACAGCTTGGGAATGGTTTGTCTTTTCTGTATACTACAGTGCAATCAAGACAAAGCTTAAAGCACTTGCTTGTTTCTTAGTTTTCTTGTTTGGACATTTTTGTTCTATTTCCCCAGGACTTGGAGGAATTTGTATAAGTGCACTGTCTTGGTTTGTTAGAATTCTGGTTTTAGCAATATGTAAGACCCCAGGCACCCAAAGCCTTCCTGCATGGCTGCCATCAGCAAAAAGTTGTTATTTTGGAATTAAGAAAGCCAAGGATGTATGTGTTTGCGAAATCCATTTTGTAAAACAATGTTGTTTAATTGGTGCTTGCCATAAGCTGCTGAGGATAATGAGATGCTATCTATAAGCAACTTGGTAGCAGAGTCTCCAGTAAAGAACTTGCCAATTAAGGTTATGCAGTCATGCCATTCTAAAACGCACCTCTTCTGCTTGTCATATTGTCACTTCTTCCTTTTCTCACCTGCGCTTTTGTCTCATTAATTTAACATTCAGCTCTAACAGGCTGTATTGTTATTCATTTGAAAATTATTGCAGCTTTCTCAGTGTTGTTTGAAAGGGTGAAGATAATTGCATGTTATAGTTCTAAAGAAATGTTTTTCCAGAAAGGTAAGGAACTATATAGTGTGGAAGCTACTGGGAATCAAGACTCCTACGCTCTCTGAAAGGCCTTTAAACTAATTTTCTGTTATGAAGAAATCTACTTATACTTCCCCTGTTTCCTTTCCACACTTTATGAAGTGCCTTCTTCACAGGTATTATTATTATCAGATATTGTGAGGTTTAACAGTTAGAAAATGCTTTGAGTTTCTTCAATTAGAAGAATTGAATTTGCAGTGTTTCTTGGTTTAAAAATGGAAAATATTTTATCTTTTCTTTCTTCTCTCTCCCCCCCACCCTTTCTTTCCTTCCCACTCCAGTTCAGCAAATGCTACTCCTGAATTTGAAGGCCGGGGAGGAGAAGAGCTGGGCACAGAAATAGCAAATACGTTGTACAGAATATTTAGTAATGACAGCAGCATAGATCTAAAATCGCTTTGTATTAACCCCAGAGAACACTGTTGGATTCTCTATGTTGATGTCTTGGTAAGTAAATCAAAAGGAGAGTGAATGAAGTTCAAGACACTGGTCCAGGGAATGTTAGTGTGCATGTTATATAAAAGTCAGTGTTCTCTTAAATAGCACAGAATGTCTGCACCTTGCTATAATGCTGTGTGTGTATGGGGCGGGGGTGTTAACACTATCATTGCTACTAGATACCTGGAACAGAATAAAAAAGAAATTTCAAGAAGATGATTGGCTTTGGTTTGTTTTTAGCTTTTCTATGCGAAGAGTAGCTTTTATTAATTGCATGGGTATAGGGCGAGTGACTAATAGTGGAAACAAAATTTTGTCCGTGTTTTGATGTTACCTTAGTGAGTCGCTAATGGCAATAGCATGTTTAAAGCTCTCTGAGAGAGAGACTTGGGTATGGGTCTGAGAGTGAGGAAACCTGAGCTGCCACTTCTGTATTCGTCAGATGTGTAACTGATAAATATCTCAAGGGGTTTTTCTTAATCTAGATCTGGCAACATTTGTAAAGTCTTTAGACTGTGTAAAGCTCAGCGAATATTAATATTCTTATCAAAACCAAGTGTAATATTTTTTAGAAAATGAGAACACTCAAACTGAGAAGAGGCCTAAGCAAATAAATGAACATAAAATGCAAACCCATTATGTTCTTTTAAAAAGGCATTAGTCTAATTGTAGTGGGCATGGTGCATACTGTGACTTACCTTGCTGTACAGAATGATCAAACATAGTGACATTTCATAGTCGCAGCAGTCTGCTTATCAGAGCCTAAAATAATTTAATAGAAATGGTAATTCTGGTTCTGAGGAATAGCACAAGAAACTTCAATTATTTTGTAATTATGAACAGAGCTGCAGAATATTAAGTACTGCGCATATTTCCATGAAGTCAGTAAATAACTTTTAGAATCTCATTTTAGGTTCAAATATTGCAAGCAAGATGCTTCTTGCTTGACATGCATTATGACATCGTTTAATGTGAGGGCGCACTTTCTCTGTATACCTAATATATGATAGAATAATGCTAGCTATAGGTGTGTTGGGGGCAGGGGGTTGGTTCTTTTCCAAATTTATATTGATTAAGTTTATTTCCTTGTAGCTGTTCTCTTGTTACACAGTCTGTCATTTACACAGTCAGGTTCATGCCTTTTAATTGCTTGGAAATTGTCCTAATGAACCAAAGTTTGTCTTCTAATCTAAATAGTAACACGAGGAATATTCAAAGGTTTAGTAAGGATGAAAGGCTGGTCTTTAAAGACATCTGTACCTCTTCCTACTATCATACTGGAGCCAGGGGCTCAGATAGTATACTTAAGTATTGCATTAGAGATGCACTATAGTGGAAATACACATCACATTCAGGTTAATATTAAAAAGTAGACCTTTTTCTTTTTGCTTCTGTATAATCCTGAACAAATTTAGTAAGAGAACTCTGTGGACTGCATTTTTGCCTTCTCAGTGCATAAAAATAGCTCCTTTTTAGTGTTAAAGTTGCCAAGTAAATTGAGGGGAGAATAGACTTGATTAAAGTTCCATTTAAAGGTTTAAAAATGCAGAATTCTTGCATCAGAGTGAATACAGCACGGCTATTTCCAAAGTAGCTTGTTCTGAAAAGTCTCTCTGATACCAGTGAATTCTTGGTTCATTTCTCCTCACTACTTATTTACTTCTGTGACCTTGTGGACAGTTAGCAGAATTGAGCTCCTGTTTAAAAGTAGAATTTCCTAACTGCAGCCTTAGAAAGAGAAAAGATTGATCTTTGAGATGTTTATGGATAGTTACGTATCTGATAGGAAAAACAGACACCGGATAAAAAAAATTTTGCTAGCGGCCAACAGCATTAGTTTGACACTTGTCTTAACTGCTATACAGTCCCACTGCAAATGTTTAATGGACTGCAGGGAAAGTAGCTCTTACCTATACAGACTTCAAATTCACATGCAACCCTCTCCTGCCCCTGGGCTCTCAGCTATGTGTTGGATGCACATTGGTGTTTTCAGAGGAAATGACTGTTGCTTTTTATTAAAAAAATAAAAAAAATAAAAGGAATTTTAAAAGAGCAGCATAAAGCATGAGCATGGTCTGAATCACAGAGCTGCAATGTTTTGCATCCACGTTTTTTTCTGTATTTGATATTAAATGTCCTAAAATCATTTTTACTGTGTATTTCCATAAAGAAGGCTATAAACTATGTCAGATTGTTCCAGTAGCATGTCCTGGAAGAAGGACATAGTGCACACAGGGAGAGTCCGTTAGGTGCCACTGAAGTCTTAGCCGTTCTCTGATGAAAATCAATAGGTAGGGTTTTTTGTTCACTTTGAATGACTATTCTAAAATATTTTTCAGCCTTAGCAAAGAAAAATTTCCTCCAAGAATGTTTAACAGGTTGGGCTCTTCCCCCACACTCTTGAATTACTGATGAGCTAAAAGTGTGCAGTTTAAGAGAATTGTGCCCATCTTCTTAACTTATTTTTCCTTTCTGCAACTCAGACAGCTGAAGAGGTGTTCTTTAAATGTAACTTTGCCCAGCATAGAACGTTTGGTCCTAGAAAAGGTGGCTTGTTTGTTTAGGAAAGAATTGTATTGAGCCTAGCACACTGGGTTCCTAGCTTGTTGGTGCCGCTGCAATACAAATAAGGGTTTACAATAGAAGTCTGAACATAACCTTAGCAACAATGCAGGCACATTCCATTATTGTACTTTAATAAAGATATTGTCTGTTCTTTCAGCAAGTGCCAGCTATTAAATGTATAGTTCTAACTGAAAGATCTGTTCTTCAGTATTTTGTTAGGCAAGTTTCTGCGCTATGCTTAATTTTGAGTGAGTACTTGAAACTCTGTGGTCCTCCAGAAAACTCCCTGGAAGATCGATCCCCAGATAAAACAGTGCCTTTTTCTACTTCTTTTTTGGTATTAATATCAAATGGGAGCAGACAGCAGTATTACTGTGGATATA
>NW_017729006.1:17309254-17312312 GCF_001723915.1 Gavialis gangeticus | reverse complement strand
TCCCTTAATTGCATTTAACCAGTAAAATCCAGTAAGTGCTGAAAATATCTGATTAACCTGTCTGTATCTAGCAGCTGTTACACCCAAGTAATATGATCACATCCAGGGCCAGATTATGACATGCTGGGACCCTAAACTATGTCAAACATAAGAGGCCCCATAGCATTACCAAAAAAATCGGGTGTTCCCCCCTGCCAGCCCAGAAGTGGCAGGGGAAGCTTGCACGTGGCTGCTGCCACCTCCATTGAGCACCCAGTGCCACTGTTCTGTGTGCAGCTGGTGCTCTAGCACCAGCTGCCGCTACCCTCCACCCCTCCCTAGCACTTTCACATTTCTGGCACGTGCTTGGTCCCGAGCATGCCAGATTTGTGAGGTTTTACTGTATTTTTTTCATATTTAGAAGCCCCTCATAATGTGAGGCCCAAAGTTGTAGCTTACTTAGCTTGTGCCTAAATCCAACACTGATCACAGCTCTCTTTATCCAAAGATGTCTGTGTTTTGCATCACCCTTCTATCCAAAATATAATCCTAGTTACATTTTAATTAACTTAGTTAATTCATTGTGGGACTCTTTTTTAAGTGGATTAAATTGTCCATACATCAAAATTTTGCACATGAGCTGAGTATAATTGAAAAGCACATGTGTACTGCTTGTTAAAGTAGGGAGGCAAGTGGTTACATCTTTACAGAAGAAAGTTGACAGTTCAGAGTAGAAAATGTAGTCTGCAGAAGTCACACTTTGCTACCAGATGCTTTTTTTGACAGTGACTTCTGCCGTTACACAAATGGGTGAGTTAGAGCAGCAAGAAAACTGGAATATATGTAGTATTCTCTTTGTGTATGCCTCGTTCTCTCTTATTTCAGTTACTGATAGAAAACATGTAGGCCATCCTTTCCTTTGAGGGTCTGATCCAAAACACACTGAAGTCATTCAGTCTGCATATTGAATTCAGTGAGTGGACTTTGGATTAAGGTTTTATTTAAACCGTGACCTTTTATTTAAATTATGACCTCATCCCTTTGCTTTTACAGCAGGAAAAAGAATGACCTGGCTGTCGTTTAATTTCTGTCGTTGTTTAATTTCTGTCTGTTGTTTAAAATCCTTGCTCATTAGAATATCCTTCTAAATAAGATTTTTTTTATTTATGCCTTTTTAGTGAACTGTCTTCCATGACATCTGTTGAGAATGAATGTTGCAATTTCTTTTATTTTGGGTTTATTTTTAAATGTTGCCGTAGCTACAGCTAGCTGAAACTTTCTGAATTGCACATTTTAGCAAATTTAATTTTTTACCACCTCTTCCTGTGACACCTTTGCATCAGCTGTAGTGGGTAGCATATGAAAATGATCCTTACCACTGCATCTTGAAACCACTGTGCTGCATGCATTTCATTTTAAACTTCAACCTTAGCTGTAGAGGAGGCCTAAGTAAAACAATATTGTAATGTTTCAATGCCAGAACTTCTTGGGTATTATTTTGATTGATCTTAAAGGCTGTTTTTGTCTCTTCTTACCTCAGTTACTGGAATGTGGTGGAAATCTCTTTGATGCAATCTCTGTTGCAGTGAAGGCAGCTCTTTTCAATACAAGGTAAGGCCCAGATCTTGAGTTCTTGGGGCAAGGTAAATATCTCATTGGAGATGAGACCTTTTTCATTTAATCTTCAGACATTAATGGAAGGGAATAATCTCTTGGGCAACTTTTATTCAGATACAGTGCAGTTCATTGACAGGCAAGTGAAAGAAACCTGTGATTTCAGTCTAATTTGTAGTGAGCAGGTGTTATACTTTATGGTGAAGGCACTTTCTGTCAAAGCTTAGAGATGGAGCATGGCAATTTTTGTGTTATCTGTTCACTCCCTTACAAAGAGAGACATGTCCAGAAAAAGTTTCATCTGATTGTTTGCCTGATGAGACTTCATAGCCTGATTTTTTTCAGAAGTGCTGAAAACTGATGGAAACTGGAAGTGTTCACCCCTGGAAATTTAAGTCTCTCCATATATGGACCTATCCACCTGCGACTACTTCTAAACTTAGTCTTTTTTTTTCTTTTTTAAGCAAAAGTATTTTACTTTTTTGTTAACACATGCAAACCATGGTTTGTATTTCTTTATAAAATTACTTGGAGAAACAGCTGTTGGGACAAATAGAGCACGGCAAATTGTTGTTCACGTGCCATGCCGTCCTAGCAAGACTGTCAGTTTTGCATTGCTGACTCAGGCTGCACGTGGAAGGGATCTTCATGGGAGGCAGAGTTGGAGCAGAAGGGTACCACTTCTTGATCTGTTTGCAAGAGGCTGCCAACTCCCATGTTGATGGTATACATTTAGCTATGCAGACCTGTGCTTAGTTGTAGGTTAGCTAGTACAATAATGATTCAGTTCTGTGAGCAGGCAGGGGAAGAACCGCCTTAGAAATCTAAACCTAACACTTCTAGTTTGCTTGTCAGCAGTCCTTTCTTCTGGGTGATCTCCACAGCAGAATGAAACTTCAGGAAGAGTTCTCCAAAAACTGAAGCTTGTGTTGCAGGCACAGGGGGACTAAAGCCAATTTCAAAATGCCCTACAGCAGTGTATTGTAGCTCTACTGAAATCAGTGGAGTTAATTTTGAGATCAGCTTGCTGCCATACTGATAGAAAACAACATAGAAGAAAATGTGTGGCATTGAAGATGCACACTGTACCAGGTTATTAAAAAGCTTGTTCACACGTAAGCAAAAAGAGATTGAGATAGAGATTATAACTCCTGTGATTTTAATCATCTCCTCAGTGGCCCTTTTTTAATGGGCAGAGCATTTCATAATGTGGAATAGATTAAAGATTTGTTCTTGCACTTTGGGCAGTTGCCACAGATGTGAGAATTCTCCAAAGGGAAAATATACGGCAGAAATTGTTATGAGAGAGCTGCCTGATACAAGGGTATGCGCTCTGGTACATGATTCTATGCTTTATTTATAGTCTGCCCAGACTTTTTCCTATTTTAACTGAATAACTTAGAGGGAAGTATGAAAACAAAACAAAAACAACATTACTTAAAAAAAAAAAAAAAAAAAAAAAAAA
>NW_017729006.1:17292805-17309165 GCF_001723915.1 Gavialis gangeticus | reverse complement strand
ACTTAAAAAAAAAAAAAAAAAAAAAAAAGTACTTGGAAGAGTTGCTTTGGAAGATAGTGCTTAAGTATGAAGTAAGAAGAACTTTAATTATAGAGTATATGAAGACACCACCAAATTCTTCAATTTATTTAATCTCTGGCCTTCAGGACTGAAAGGTTGTTCAGCCTCTACCCTTTTTCCATTGTCCAAGTTTTTTCAGAAGATGGCTTTATAGACTACCTTAAAGCTGCCTGTGATGAATACTTACTCCCAGAAAAAAAAATCATTTTGGTCATGTTTAGTTTTTAAAATGACATTCTTTTAAAACTAGCCTCTCAGACAGCTCAAATCTAACTGCTCTGAGCCTGAGTCTTCTATCAACTTCTCTTTTTCAAAATCTCATTAGAGCAATACTGCTTCCTTACCAATTCACTTATAACCAAATTTTTATTATAAACTTTTTCAGAGCTTTATATGCCAATCTTTAAAAAGAGCTGCTTTTGACTAAAACATGGAATCTAAAGTGAAGTTCTAGCTGCAGAAGGTTTTTTCAGTACTCAAACCTACTTAACCCACGTAGAACTGTATCTTCATCCTTAAAAACAAATTCTGGTTTCTATGAGAGCTCTGCCAGCTCTGTACTTGAGGCTGGAAGGAATCCATAATGGAGACTTCAGGGGGTTTGTGTCAATGGATCTAAATGATCTCTTCTTTCAAAATGACACCATTGTACCCAACACAAGCACATATATTAATAAAAATATGTGCCCAGGTTAAGCACATATTTATTGACCTAGTGGCTTCATCTCCTCTTGTCTTGACTCTCACTGTTCCTTCTCCTAGTCTCAGCCAAAGCGTCATGGCCCACAATGGTACCATGAGATCCTTTTAAGGATGCTACCAGGTACAAACACCTCCACGTGATTCACAAGATAAGCCTGGAGATTCCTAATAGGAATCCATAATGTTAAACACTTCTGACCTGTTGTGGTCTTTATGAGATTTTTGTAACATAAGAATTGATCTTTTTTTTTTTTTTGTAGTCAAATAAATGAGTGAAAATTAAGAGCTGGCATTTTCCAAAGGATGTCTTGAGTTTAATAAGAGATGCCTCTGATCTGATAATGTTGAGAACTGTTGCATAGTGGCTTTCCAAATCCTAGCTCTTGAAACTCTAGCATGTAGAGAGGTTTTAACTTTCCCTCTTGCACATATAAAGAAACAACCTGCCATTTTCTCTTCAGGTATTGCTTCCAGTTTCATATTTATTTCATAGCGATGTAAAGAAATGACTCTGTATGGATTTAATTTAGCATACTTCCCAGTGTGTACCTCTTTACTTCCCTCTGCAGATCGAACACTGCTTTTATCTTCTGCAAGCAGTCTTGCCACTGTTGTTTATAGAAACCTTCTCCTTCATACCCTGTCATTTGGAGCAGCCTGTGGATAGCCACTTGGTTTTTTTTGTCATCTCCCTTTTTAATACTGTTAAATTATTTTTTACTGAAAAATAGTTGTTTTTGTATCTCTGTTCTTATGTAATTCTACAAAACATTTTAAATAATCTCTATGTAAGACTATTCAAAAGATTTGTATTTTATTCTGAAGATCTTCATTTTATATTGGGTCAATATTATGTAGGGCATGTGCCTTGCTTTCCCCTGGCACTGGATAAGTTCTTTGCGAAGTACTTGATGGATTTCTGCATGTGAAATGCAAATAACTAAAATATTTTGCCAGGGGCCAGTAAAATAGCTTTGCTTTTCTAAGAACAGTGTTCATTAGATCACACCTAGGATTTTATTGTAAGGTATCTGTTGCAGCATGCGCACACTAACATTCAGAGTCTAGTTACACATGACACTATGCTGCAAAAGTATTAATACAAATGCATGCTGCCTTTGCCTTGAATATCTGCATGGCTTCTAACTTTCCAGGAAAGCATGGAGATGTTTTATATTTTTCAAGTACAGATGTATAAAAGACTGGGTTTTTTAATGCCCTAGAACTAAACATTTTCCAGGCTATGGCAACTCTTTATGGCAACAAGCTTCCTGGCGTCAGCGGTCCTCAGTAGAGCAGCAGGGTAAATGAGACCCTTCACTTGAGCAACAAGATATTGAAAGCTGAGAATAATTGTATAGGGACAAAGGACTGTCGGACTAGAAGGGGGCCTCTTAAGTCACCAAGTCCAAACTAAAATTGTTCTGATTTTATTCATTACCATAAGTAACCTGGACCTAAAACAGTTTTGCAACATTTCCATAGCACTTACACATTCTGCACATGCAATAGTATATTGGTGGAGATTCTTGACGGTGATAATATGGCATACATGTTAAAATAAGTATCCTGAATAATTCCTCTTCTAAATAACACGAAACAAAGGTCTTGTGTGTTACTTCATGCATGCACAAATTTTTGAAAAAAATACATACATTTTTTTCTCTGTATCTTGTTAGTACACTCTGTTCCAAACATGGTGGAAGAATCCATTGCTTTCTCATGTATTTTAAAATTTCTAAATGTTTTTTTTAAGCATTATTAATGTAATACAAATCCTGAAACATTCTTCAGAGTTGAGACTTAAAAGTGATCTTCCACTGCTAACAGAACTGTAAGCATATTTGGAGTAAGAAATACAGATGGAAAAGCTTTATATATTTTCCATGTTAATTTTTAATATTGAGAAACTTTAGTATCTTTCTTTTCTAATTAGATATGTAGGATTTTCCTTATTTGTAAAGGAAATAGTTATTGCCAGTGATTTATGCACATGGTTTCATTTCAAATAGGATACCTAAAGTACGTGTTCTAGAGATTGAAGAAGGTTCAAGAGAAATTGAGCTGTCTGATGACCCTTATGACTGTATTCGACTTAATGTGGAAAATGTACCCTGCATCATCACATTAAGCAAAGTAAGTCTGGAAGTTGTAAACCTTTTCTTCTCATTTATCTGCAACTTCTGTCTAGATTTTAGTTACAAGGATTGACCTACCATTTTTTGCTAGGACAAACTCCTTGCTTAGTTATCAGAGCTGCAAGCTGAACTAATCTGTGTATAATTTAGAAGTTTTTGTTTCTCCATATTTAATTATGGTTTTTTGACTGAAGGAGAACATTTTTTTGGAACGAATTTCTTTTTCTATACCACACGTTATGGGTTAAAGTGAAGATCTGCAACTGCTATTACTCTTCTTTATGTCTGGAGGGATTTTAACTACTGTTCATCAGCTGCTTGCTTGGCCAGTGAGGTAGATATCTCGACTCGCTTCCAAACACCTTGTAAGATAAGTAGGCATTATTACTGCCATTTCTCAAACTGAGAAAGAGAAAGGTAGAGGGACTTAACCTAACTTCTCCCTCACTCCTCTCCAGCAAGGGCTCTGTGTTGCAAAAACTCTTTGTTTTCCCAACACAGGAAAAAAGGACTACCACTCCTTTCTCGATACTGATGCTCCTTTTTGATCCATAGACTAAACTGCATTCACTGTATTAGCCCTTGAGGAATTTTGCAGTTCTTTGACTTTGTTTTCTGATGCTGAATCATTTGCTGCTTTCTCCAGCCATTCCAGAAATACTGCAATTTCTATAGTATCAAGTGTGTTTCTCTTTACTTGAGCATCCACAGACTTGCATGCATTACACAGAACCCTGTTTATAAGTCAGTTTCATAAATCACAGAAAAGTTGTCAGTGAAACAGACAGACTCTTGCCGTTCCTGAGATAAAGTACACACTTCTCTTTAGGAGAAGATTCCTCAGTCAAGAGAGAGACTTTGGATGACAAGAAGGGTTCAATAATAATGAAGTTGGCTAGAAATTTAAAATAAGTTATGTGGATGAATTAAATCAGACTGGTAAAGTAGTAAGAGGTATATGTATCGCACATCCATGCTGTCATGTTGGTAAGAGATATAAGGGCTCTAACAACTGATGACTTGGTACATAAAGAAAAGCAGTATTAATATTCATTAAATTATCTGCACACTGTGATACTAACATCAGTCTTTGTAAATGGAGTTACTGCTAATGTTCTAATCCATCATTCAGCAAGGAGCTTGAACTCCACATTGGAATATCCTCTCATCATTGCTTTTTTTATAGATTGGTTGTAGACATGTGGTTGATGCTACTCTTCAGGAGGAAGCATGCTCTTTGGCTAGCCTGCTTATTTCTGTGACCAGCAAAGGCTTGCTTACTTGTATGAAGAAACTAGGCAAAGGTAGTCTTGATCCAGAGAGTATCTTTGAGATGATGGAGGTAAGAGAGCTTTATTTCAACCTTTTTTATAAACTTAAGCTTATTGCAGCTTTTCACGTAGGTATAGAGGAGTAAAGTAACAGTGACAATTTTAGGGGCAAAAAGTGACTTGGGAAAGATTCCCAGAGAGCAGCATTAGAATCTGAAATTCATTTAGGAACAGGTTCCATTTTGGGGAAGCCCTGCAAATTGCTGGGTTTGTTTCTGAGAATTGTCCTCTAAAATACCTTAGCTCTTTATAGTACAAGATCCAGTCCTGATTTCACTTTGAAACACAAAGGGTATGGACAAAAGTACATGTTAGCTGCTTTAAAAGGGAAGGGGTAGCTGCTGTTTTTATATCATTCTGGTGTGATGCAATTGAGCTGAATTGCCCTGGTTTTGACCCTAAAGGAAGTGAGGACACATGTATGGCTACAGAATCCTAAGGATGTCTGGCTTGTATCTGTGCCGCTTGTTCTTGGTACAGTTGTTACATCTCCGTACACCTTGAAGAAATAAAACTCCTTGTAACTTACAGTGGTTATCACATAAGTGAATTACTGTTTACATGCTCTTCTTTTGCATAGCTTGTTTTTCATGTGACTAACTTATGTAGTAATCAGTATCATATACTGCCTCACTCTTGATATATTGTTCCTCTTATTAATGTTTTTGCTCTTCCTTTCCTGTAACAAGGATCTACATCTGCCAGCTGCAGATGAAGCTGACTTGGGAATTCTGCTTTAAACCTTTGTTATGGTTCTAATTAAGGTTTTTTTTTTTTTTTCCTAGTGTAAGAAATCTTAGGCCTGGGCTTGGCCTTAGTGCATCCAAAAATGACTAAACACACAAGCTAAGTGTTTTGTTTGCACTCTATCTCAATATTGGCATTGCTTCTGAAGTCTTCAAAATTGTATAAATGTAGCCTTAGAGAGGAATGCAGAAATCAGAGCTTAGTTTAAAACCAATTGGTCTAGAGCCAAAATTTCACACTTGGCATGCATATGCTCTGTTGTCTCCAGCAGATCACTAATTTTGACTCGTACCATTGAGCTAGTTCCTGCTCTTAAAGAACTTGCTTCATCTCTGTGCCTCAGTGGACTAGTTATAAGATGAAGACACTAGAGGTGCACCGATACATTGGTCCGATATTAGATCAGCACTGATATAAAGAAAATTGACTGTATTGGAAATCAGCCTAATGTGGCCAGTAATTTAGCTGATAAATGCCCATGTGTGCATGCAGCCGCAGCACAGCATGTAGGCAACGAGGAGCACAGCCTGGCAGCTTGGAGAGCTGCGTGTAACTGGTAAGTCTGTGGTGGAAGGGGAGGAGGGTGGGGAGGGGTATGGAGGGAGGCAGATCAAGTGCCCCAGGGTGAGGGAGGGAGTGGGGCAGGGGCAGGCACTGCCCAGGTGTGGTGGGGCACAGGACAGAACCATGGCTCATCCGGGGGTGGCTCCTGTTGCTGCGTGTTCCCCTGGATCTGCATGGGGCATGGTCAGGGTGGGCTGCACCAGTCCTAGTGTGTGGTGCGGGGGTGGGTTGGGCCAGGGCTGTCCTTGGGGTGGGTGGTGGCAGCGTTGGGAGGCTGTGGTGAATTTTGGAGTGGCTGCAGCCCTTTTCCCAGTGCCACTTGCCCTGAGCGCAGCCTGGCTCAGCCCCCACCAGGAAGAGCCCTGCCCTGCCCCACCCCACACAAATCTGAGGGCACACGCCCCCCCCAGGTTGCACAGGAGCTGCCCCCACCTTCCCATACCCCCCAGACGAGCTGTTGCCCTGTCCTATGCCCTGCCCCAGCCCTACTCCTCCCTCACCACGGCAGCCTTGATCAGCCCCCCCTTCCCCCTCCCTTTCCACCACAACAGAGTAATCAGCTGCATGCAGCTCTTCAAGCTGCAGGTCTGTGTATCAGATCGGATCAGCATCGGCTGATTAGGCCTCCTTAAAAATTGGCTATCGGTATCAGCCCCCAAAATCTCTATCAGTGCACCCCTAAAAAGATGCTTCTTCTTAACCTACCTCAATGGACGTTCTAGAGGCTTCACAGATGTGCATTGACGGTCAGAATTTGTTTTCAGTATATTTTGGTGGCTGCTGGGATTTTCAAATATGCCTGAGTGAGGCATATGGCTGATTTAGGGGCAGATTTTCAAAAGCTCCAAGTGGTGCCATAAGTAGTATTGAATCCTGTGCCATTCTAAGAGTTGAAGCTTAACTGATAGTCCATGCTGCCCTCACTTCTTTTTAAATGAAATTTCCTGTCTAAAATGATGCAGTTTACTGAAGAGAAAAAACCCTTTAAGCAAAGCAGAAGAATGTTTTCAGTGGGTGGAGGTCTTGTTGGTCCTGTTCCCGTCACAGCAGCCTGTTTGGGGAACAGAAAGATCAAAGGCACAGTATATGGGATGTCAAATGGAACAGTTTCATAACTCTTCCTTGCTGCTTATATCCTCCAGTGAATTGGCTCTATGTCAGAAAAGTGCTCAGGACTGCCAGCTTGGGGGTGAAGAGACATACCGGCCAGTACATCCCTTGAGGAAAGCAGCATGATAAAACAGTCTTGGGAAGCCACACCTCCTGCTGGGTTACAATTATCTGCAAAGGAACCAGGCAGAAATAACCTAGATGGCAACATTATTCCCATTTGAATGGGGGCCAAAGGCTGGATAGAGGCACCAAGCCAGATTAAATGGCTTCACCAGACACTTGAGGAGAAGCAAGAGCAAAATACTTAATTCTCCTCTCTGGGCTGCTGAACACCAGTACAATTGCAGTCAAAACACCTGATTTTTATAGCGGCAGCTTCTGTCCCCTCTTCCCCTGGAAGTTTGTCCAGTGGCTGTACAGACAGACTACCCTCTCTGTCCCCCAGCTTGAACCAGACAATCTGGTATAGAACAGTTTTCCTGTGTGCAAGAGATTCATAACCTCTACAGCCTGGCTGCCTACACATAGGATCTGCATCACTGTGGTCTGTCCATATTTTCATGGTGCTGAGACTTACAGGCCTGTAGTTATAGAAATTCATATATGATACCAATAGGCTGATCTAGGCTTGAATTCCTGAGAACAATAGGTTCAGTTTCCCCCTAAATAGTATGGTGTCAATTTTGCTATGGCTCCCTGATCCTATCAGCTAAAACTTTTCCAGGGCTATCACAACAGAGGATCCAGCTCAGTCATACCTCCAGTATTTCTTCTTCCACTGGAAATATGCAACTTAACACAAAAATGGATTCTGCTAGGTTTATCATGTTGAGCTTTTGCAAAGATACAGTCCCTTGTTGGTCTTCAACAGTCAGAATCTAGCCCCTTTTTAAGACACCTAAGTGGCCCAGAGCATACTGGACCAGTCCACTGATGAGCTCATGCATGGGAGCACTGCAACTGCCTTAATGCACAGTTGCTTTAAGAATTTCACCCCCTAATCGTTCTTTTACTTATATGCTGAAGATAACTAAACTATTACTTATATGCTGAGATGAACATGGGCCGACAATGTGAGGTCATGGTTGGAAGGGCTAACCAAACCTTGTCATGCATCCACAGGTGCATCTCTAGCAGGGACAAGGAGGTGATCCTCCCCCTCTATGCAACACTGGTCAGGCCACAGCTGGAGTACTGTGTCCAGTTCTCTGCACCCCAGTTCAGGAGAGACGAGGACAACATTGAAAGGGTCCAGAGGAGGGCCACCCGAATGATCCAGGGACAATAGGGCAGACCCTACAATGAGAGACTGCGGGGCCTGAACCTGTTCAGCCCTCACAAGAGAAGGCTGAGGGGGGACCTAGCAACCCTTTATAAACTCACTAGGGGGGGACCAGAAGGGTTTGGGAGAGACCTTTGTTTCCCCTAGCGCCCCCTAGCATAACAAGGAATAACAGCCACAAGTTGTTGGAGAGTAGGTTTAGATTAGACATCCATAAGAACTACTTCACGGTCAGGGCGGCTAGGATCTGGAACCGACTTCCAAGGGAAGTGGTGCTGGCTCCTACCCTCGGGGTCTAAGAGGAGGCTTGATGCCTACCTAGCTGGAGTCATTTGAGCCCAGTTTTTCTCCTGCCCAGGCAGGGGGTCAGACTTGAAGATCTACAAGGTCCCTTCTGACCCTACTTCTATGATTCTATGCTGTTTACAGCTTACATCTGGTACACAATTTATTAAGAGAAGTCTGAGAGAAGGAAGTGTTCCATGCAAATTCCCTTCCTGTTTAAAAAAAAAAAAAAAAAAAAAAATCAAATGATTCTTTTGTCTTGACTTTCCTATCTTACAGACAGGAAAAAAGGTCGGCAAGGTGTTGCATGCTTCCCTACAGAAGATCTTAGACAAAGAAGAAAGTTTAGGGACTACGCGACAGAAAGTTGGATTCCTGGGATGATTTGTTTCATCAACTTTGATTTATAAATGTTCAGAAATTGTATTTTTCATAGAGAGCACAGCCTTGTCAGTTTGTATATGAATTAAAGGATATTTTTTTCTTAAGGTATGTGTCTTCAACAGTATAAGATTTTTTTTAATGGTATTAACATAAATGCAAATAAGCAACATTGGATACTTCCGAGTAATAGTTGGCATGCACCACTAAATTCTACCAACAACTTCTGCAGTTACATGTCTGACTAAATCTGTTTTAAGAACAGCTAAAACCAGATTCATGTGAACTCAAATGTTCCCTTTCTGTAGAACACAGCAACTGGGTGTATAGTATGCAGAATGGAAGTCAATATTGACTTTGTGTTCAGTTTATTGCTGGTCAAATAGCTCCTCCCAGGGAGGAGGAGGAAGAATCTAATAAAAATCCTTTACCTCAAATTAATTCTCAGTCTGGTTGTCAGCTTCAAACATTAACATCTCATGGTATTAAATTCCTAATTCATGCTTTAGAACAAATATAGCAAAGACATAATTAAGGTCACTGTGTTACTTTTACTGGTGTGTACAGAAGAAGCATCAAATTGAAAGGAAGCAAGAGTGGCTTCTACCATTGACTTCAAATAAGAAATAACCCCAACTGCAGCTTCCTGGCATGGTGAGTCAACACTGTCCTACACAACAATCAGCTACTGCGACTAATAAATGAAAGAGGCAGAAAGTAATAGTGTAGTTCCTGGTAAAAGTTAGGCTACTACAAGGAAGTGAAAATACATCTTCAGAGGAATAGAGCTTGCACAGATGGGTACCTCAAGAGCTACATGAAAACTGGTATTTCCAATTACTTAATTGGAAGGGGAGTCCCCCTTACTTTTCCAGGACAATAAACATCATACCTTAATAGAGGTTCACTCAGCAAAACTACAACTCACTAAACAGCATCCTTACTTCAGTAACAGATAGAACTGGATTGTCTAGTTCTATCCCTTGCACTTGTCAGCAGTGACATAAAAATCTTTTTTTAAAAAGGTACCAGGTCCTAAACTTAAAACTGGTACCTGCTGTGATGTCAGTGGGACTGTGTAGGTGTTGTAGAGGAAGGCAACTCTGACATTTTTTCCTTTCATTTCTACATATTTACTTTCTGTCTAAATTACTGCAGCTCTGTAAGGATGCCATTTGATTTCACACCTCAACTGAAATCCTTGGACACATGGGGGTGGGAGGAACAATCACATGCTTACAGAACAGTAGATGCAAAATAAGATACAGCAACTCAAGGTTAAATCGTACTAAATTGGACAGTTTGTGCACAGCATGTGTTGGCAGAGTTAGCTGAAAGACTGAGTGCTGCTGTTTTCAAAGGAAAGGAAGAAAAGTCTGGCAGGAGAAGCAAGGAGAAACTGATGGAAAACAAATTAATGGTTTCAAGAAGCTGGTGTCTTAGCCAGAAGATGATAAATGTCTGGAGTGATTCCCTCTGAATAAGTAGTCAGGTACTGCAGTCTTCAAAAAGGCAATTAGCATCATGGTTTGGGGAAAATGAGCCAGCCTGTTGCCTTGGTTTCAACATATAACACTCTGAGAGTTAGGCGGACACACACTATACAATTACAGTAATTCTATTAAAGTGCAGCAAAGAGGGTCTCTGAGCCATAGGTTGAGGATCACTGGTATGTTATCTTAAATTAGAAATATTACACTTAAGTAATTAGAAAAATGTATTTCAGGTCCTAGGAAATCCTTTCACCTTCCCCTCCTTCCATCCCCAGTGTCAAACACTACAGCTTAAGACAAGTAAGTACAGCACTATCACATATGCTTCATCTTAGGCCATTGGTAAATCCAGTTTTACAAAAAAAAGATGTAAAAATTAAGCCCACAAGCAGGCTAAGAAAAACAGGTTCAGTATAAAATCTTATCTTCCAACACCTAAGTAGGAGGTTAAAATGAATTGGATGTATTCTTGTACTGTCAAACAGTGTTTCATGCACCCCCTTATAATACAAGTAAATTGACAGACGATTACTTATGTATTTCTATAACAGCTCTAGCAATTCACTTATTCTGCTTTGTGCAAAGATGTTTATTTGGAGTGACTTAGGCTATGATCCATTCCTTACCCCACAAACTGCACTTAAGAAAGAGAGAACAAAAATAATACGGAGAGCTGGGGGGGGGATGGCAAAGCTGAAGGTGGGAAAAGTTTTCCCTTTTCTAACAACATCTGCAAACCTTTAAAACAGCACTTTTAGTCTAACCTGCAACACCCATTAATTTACATATTACCAAGTACCAGAAACTGCCCACTGTTACTAGGCATAGTCCCCAATCAAAACTAGGAATTTAAAGTGTTTTGACGCAGATTTCACTAGCCTTCCTTTTACCACTCTCCCTCCATTTGTGTATATGAACAACAAGTATAGCTATGTCTATTATAAACAGCTATAAGTTGGACCCTGCTTCCCCTGGGGATTTCCTGCTATTAATCCATATTCCAAATGGATCAAAGTGGCTCTGATGTGGGAAAGAGAGAAGAGCTTACATCTATCCCTAATTGTATGATTTTTGTTAATGTTCAGCTAAGAAAACTGACAACGGGGAAGACAGTTGAATTCTCATGCACGCTGAAGACAACAGCCACAGAACACTCTCACTAAAATAGCATTCAGCTGTTCTTAAAACAGGCTTCACCAAAGCAGGTCCTGTTGCCATTTGGGTCTGTGGAAATTTCCATGTGTTGCTATGCAGATATTGCCACGTTTTCATTGACACGAGTCCAGTAGAACTAAAAGGAAACATCTGCGGAGCACCACAGCTCAGTGTTTGTCCCAGAAATTTTTAATTGGTCCTGCTTGTAGTGTCCAAGAGTTGTATATTAGAATTCTGGATTTAGCTCCTGCTAGACTTTTTTGCCCTCAAACCACCCAATTGTGAATCATTTACTCTTATTTTTTCTTGTGGCTGTGTTCCAGCCTCATGTCCCCATGAAAGCACACTCCCTTTGAAGCAGAAAAGACTGTATGGTAGGGCTGTGTACTGAAAGTTTTGGCTTAGTTGAATAGGAATTCATTTGTTCTAGTTCTTACGCTTCCACATCTGTATCACACATACCTAGCACAGAAATCTATGAACCTTATTTCTTTGGATAGAATAGCAGCTCCACTGTTGTGATGGTTTTCGAAGTGGTTTCATGGTAGATTTTAGGCTGTTTCAACTTGGTTCCCTTTAAAAAGGAGTATATATGAATAAGCACGGACCTGGACAGATTTGAAATACGCTTTTCTAATTGGGTAAATGAGAAATATTACACCTAAACCAAAACACTGATGATCTATAGCCACACACCACCTGGACAGTGCGGACTAATATAACTACATTTAATCTAATGGGAGTTTTGCCTATATTAGGAGACAATCCCGGACTCCCAGGATTCGAACTATAGATTTTCAGGGCCAGAACTTAGGTTAGAGCCTGCCAATTCCCACTTCAGAAGCTTAAGTCCAAAACTGCAGTCTTCAAAACCTCTGTTTTCAACAAAAAAATCCACTGTGGAGCAGGCCCAGAAGCATCTCTTATCTTGACAGTGCTTGGCTCCAGGCTCACACCTAAGCATCATCAGGATCTAAAAACCCAAGTGTTGTTCTCCTTGCCAGTGGGTTTGAACAGGTTTAGGAGCCACACAAAACCTGGTGGTACCTGCTGCCTGTCAAAACCTGGGGGGAGGCAGTGTGCTCCCCCTTCTGCTAAGTGGTTAGAGTAGAAGTGGCAGATCTTGGTTCAACTCCTTCCCTAGCCTCAGGTAATTCAAACTGACATCACTGTCCTCCAAGGCGAGTGCTCTAACAACCACAGTGAGCTATTTTAGGAAGCTGAGCCTGTTCTATTTTGCATGAAGTAAATTAGAGAGTTGTTGGGCTGGTGAGAAAGCACATGACATTGTGACACCCAAATAACTTGTGGATGCAGACCTTAGCATATTTATGGTTCAGCAGATCTACTCAGACTCTGTTTCTACCTGCTACCCAACATCACCTCTTTAATAGATGAGAGCTAGACAAAGCTGAGCACTCTGTCCTCCAATGAAATTGGGACACTTTAAAGACAAAGGACTCCCCACCTTTAGCCAGTGCCTTTGGCTATGTATAGTAACAGGATTTTAGATATCTTAAGTTTTTTGTTTTGTTTTGGTTTGCGGTTTTTTGGGGGTGTTTTTCAAAAACACTCACAAGCAGTGCCTACAGACTTTCAGGTACCTAAGCAATAAAGTGATCCCCAAATTCATGCCTATGTGGATGTGAATACCTGAATTCTACTTAATTTGCATCTTAGTTTCCCAAGCCACTGGCTCTGGCTTGTGAAAACCAAGACAGGAAGTACTTAAAAGTATGTAAGCAATGATATTAATAGGACTTTTCAGGGTTAAATCTGTGTCCTCCAGAGAATCTCTGATTAGGGAATTGCAGCCAAAGAAAGAAGGATTTTTTTCCTTCTAGGTTCTGATCAGGAACAAAAAGACTTCTCACCATCTCTTGAAAAAGTCAAGTCACTAAATGTCCTATCATTAAGTCTGATCAAGTTAAAATTCTGCATTGTTAATGACAGATGGTTGTATAACATCACCAGCTGGCTTCTGGCTTCTGTGCAGAGTTGGAAATATGGAAGGGCAGTTCCAAACTCATCAACAAAGTCCCTTACCCACCAGAGCAATGAACTGGACTAACCTGGTCTTAGTACCAAGGACTGTCAGATCCTAGACAGCAGTCTGCCTGGGGTGTCACTTATGTCCAAATGCACCAAAGCATTACATCACATTCATTCCCTTTCTAAGACTGCCATGCCTATAGTAATACACTTATATTTTGCCTTACCTCAGAGACAGAGGGAATTAGGACATTAATTTCTGCTTTTTACTATGATAATTGTCAGCCAACATTTTCAGATTACAGAGCCCAAAGTAAGGTACTTAAAGTTAGCTTTCAATAGGGAATTATAATTGGCAATATCAGAAGCACTGCTCACCAGCAGTATTTTCTGTATTCTTTGCTAGACCCCCCCATATCTGAATGTTTTGAGATTTGGACGCTTCTCTATCCTTTTTGGTAATTAGCACTGCATCTTGGCTGCCTGGGAACAAGGAAGTCTTTGCTACCTTTACAAAAGATTCTGAGCTTTTAACTGTCCTCCTGTTAACAGATCTCAAATGCCAGCTTTCAACCACACTTTCACCCACTGGAACATTTTAATAAGTCCATGGTAAGCTTATAAGCTCCATGCATATCCCTATCATCTTTTATCTTCCTGCCTAAGAAGCACACAAAATAAATGGATGGGCCATATGGACAAACCAGGATATTTCATGTCACCACACTTGTATTCATGAACGTAAACCAACCTCATACAGGTTTTGATCCGTCTGACTTGAGCACAATACTGTTTGTTGTTCAAATCCCATAGCTTATAACAAAAAACCCCACAGAACACTCATTGCCTTTTGCTGATACCCAGCAGGTCTCTGCTCAACCAAGGCAGAAACCATCTGTACTTTTGCCAGGCTAGCTCTGTAAAAGATACAGCTAAACCAACAGAAACCAAGCACTGAGTCTCTACTTCATCAAAAAGTTCTCTCTAGGTTTTTGGCCAATTATTTGGTTTTGATGTTCCTAGTATTAACAAGCTCAGGGTGCAAAAAATCATGGGTCAAGCTCCCTGAAATTAGAGGATAAATGTAAGCTAATTTAACACATTTGGCGGTTCATTTGCTTTCTGTACCGTTAGGGTAGTTGGTTGGCTGGGGAGGGGAGAAGGCAGAGAGAATCATGTTTCCGTGTCTTCTCTGCAGTACCAAGGGTTAGCAACTTTTTATTTCTTTTTGTAAATGCACAAGAATCTCCTCTTTCAAATCTCTTTTGATTCCAGGATCTTGGCTGTAGGACTAAAAAGATGCACCAAATACTGAGAGACTTGCAATGGAGTCATGAAGTGGCAATACCTTGGAGATTTTCTTGGATGCCAATTTGTGTTTAGATAGGAACTTGGTCCTGCTCATGAGTTTGGCATCAGCCCGGCCCACTCTTCGAGCAGTGGCACAGAAAGTAATTTCTCATCAGTTTTTGATTTTAGAACTGGGAAAATTGACTGTGGCTTTCCATCAGCTCCTTGTGTGTAACGTAAAAACAAGTCCAGCACAAGGCCTCAAGATCAGGTTTTCTTTCTGCACATATTCTACTGTCCCTGCAGGGGTTGGGAGACATTAGGGACTAGTCCTGCTGCTAGGCTAGATGAAAAGCTGTGGATGCTCCTCATGTTTCAGGATTCCTATCCACTGTACTTTTTGCAGAGTTCCTCCAGGCTCTCAGGCAAGGTGGTGTGGACAGCATTTTGCACTAATTACTAGGCCTTTGCATTGTCATCAGTTATTCTTAAGGACATTTCCAGTTGCCTTAATATTGTTTCATTTATGTTCATCCTTCACATTTGAAAGGACTGCCTGCTGTTGGATCACCCTTCCTGATTTCAACTCAAATGCATTCCTTCCTTTTCCACCTGCTTTTCAATGCGTATTACCTTGGAGCTCTTAATCTGACTTGGCTTGTAGCAGCGTAAGTCAGGGGTCACCACATCATAGCTAACAGAACAGGACAGTCTTCACTCAGGCAGTAGTCACGTGCAGTTATTTTCATCCCCATGCCCAATAGCCTAGCTCAGGGGTGGGCAAAATGTGGCCTGCAAGCCAGATGTGGCCCGCCAAGCCATTCTATCTGGCCCGTGGGGCCCCTAAAAATATTAGAAAATTAATATTAATCTGCCTGGGCTGCCTGTCACATGGCCCTTGATGGCTTGCCAAAACTCAGTAAGCGGCCCTCCACCCAAAGTAATTGTCCGCCCCAGCCTAGCTCTTTGCAGGCTTGTTTTGAGCTTCTGCTAAAGTTCCCCTTGTGAGGCTGAAAGGTGCTGCTGAGACAGAAATCCTTGATTTCTCTGCAGGAGAGATCTGCCTGGAAGGCAGGAATGCAAGCTTCTTCCGCTGCCCCAGCTTGGTGCCTCAACCCAGGATGAAGATAACCACTCTCAAGGGCAGGATAGTCTCCATAGCCTTTTGGTGCAGAATCAATGCCAGGAACAATATAGAGAAGGAAGCGGACTGAATCACTAATTCACTTCCCAGCTCCCCTCCCCAACACTAGCATTGACTTTTGGTTATTATTAACTAGGCCTGAATCTGAATTCATAGCCCAGAGGTGTACTGCCAATACCCAGTAATTTCCTCTCTTGATAACAAGATGCATTGTTGTTATCCAGTTCACCCTACTACTTTCCAACCATCATCCAAAGGCACCTTCTCATTTATTGGCTTGGCAACACCTGCTTATTTCCTGGGATTCATCCCAAAATAGCCTCTAATTGTGCAGCCCATTTCCTTGCTTGGCTGGGCATGAAATCACGGGCTTGTAATCTGTCCTAGAAAAGCTTCCTTTAGCAGGTTGTCTTCCAGCACTAACTTGCTATATGAAACCTCTCCAAATTTGGCATCCCAGTATATTGAAGGAGTCTTCCTTAGACATACAAACCTTTCTTGAATGATCTTCCCTTTGTATTCTGCTCTGGAGTTCTGGGCAATTCTCTCCTCCCCTTCCCCTTCCTTGTCCCTGGGACCTTCCTTTCCAAGACAGTCTTTTGGACAGTCCAAGGAGTTGTTTTGAAGTCCTTTCTTGGCACCAGAAACCACATAGAGCCTCTGCAGGTGTTAGGACTTGAGTC
>NW_017729006.1:17269115-17287805 GCF_001723915.1 Gavialis gangeticus | reverse complement strand
TCCCCTTCCCAGTCATTTTGACTTTCACTTCAAACCAGGTTCTTTCCATTGATTCAATAAAATACCATGGCTATCTCTTAAACTGACCTGCAGCCTGGGGTGTCCTGCAAGGAACACAGACTTTGCACTCTTTTCCCTTGTCTGTACAGGGCCTCACAAAATTGGGTCCTGATCTAGCCCCTTGTGTTAAATTAATCAACAGCAGCATATTCTTGGTGATTTTTCACTGTGGCACCTACCAAATTTGAGAGCTTTTTAAAGATATATTTCCAAAGAAATAATGCCACTGAAGCACTACAGATAGGCATTACATTTAGCAGCAGAGGTCTTTAACTGACTTTTCCCCTTAAAAATAAAACTGTGGCATTCAGTCTTCATGGAAGGAGAAAGCTCCAGCCAAGATAAATTCAGCACTGTACCTGCTGGATGGAAAAGGAAGGAGGAGCCCTTCTGACTTACTTTTGGAAACTAAGAGTTTTTCCCCCTCTGCCTGAAACACTGGGTCACAGCCAGAAACATTACATTTCAGCCATCAAATCACACCACTGAACCTATGTAGCCAAAAACATCAGGCATAAAGGAGCCAAGTAAATAGACTGAAGAGAGACCATGGGCTTTAGGTGTAATCCAGGAAGGCCAAATCTTATGTAACCGAGGAAATGTGATCTTGCCAGGCCAAGCTACTGAAAAAGGTCCATGATAGAAGGGGCAATGTCACTGGCTAAACAGGAGATCAGCACCAGGGATGTGCAAGCTCCAGCTGGGTTTCAGCCACCCTAAGTAAACCTGAAATGCTGTGGTCATAATAGTGGTTGCAGGACTCCACATCAGAGTCATTTTGTGACTTTTACAAGAACAGCAAAGAGAAAATTCAGTTTACTCCAGGGCAGCAAAACCTCAGCAAAATGACAATAAAGCAAATCTGAAGCCATGGAAAACAAAGAGGTGCCAAGCTAACAAGAAGTGCTTTAGATGAATGGACATTACTGATGTGCTGGAAGGAGTGTGTGTGTATACTTGTGTCTGAGGTTCCCCTGGATTTAATTCCACATCAGATTAGTGTAGCAGGTAGGCTCAGAGTGAATCCTTAGAAATACTTAGAGGAACCTGCCTAACTCTGAAGGATGTATTTAGCAGAAACTCTTTGCCTGCTGCTTAATAGGTCTGTGCTCTAGCTGATTTGTACCCAATTTAAACCCTTTGCAGTCTGTCTGCTGCTAGAAGGTAGGGTTCAGCTGGCTCTGTTCAAAACGTTGCCAGGCAACAGGTAATGGTTCTTATAAAGGTCCAAGCTAGACCTATTTTGCAAACTGAAGCCAAGTAAGGGCAGGAGAAGGCTGAACAACTCAAATGATTTATACTGTGTTGAGGAGAGGTCTTGGAGAAGCAGCAGGTAAACAATTCAGGGCTTATGCTTGGGACAGTGAACATGAATTAAGTTTGAAAGTGAATTATCAGCAGTTGAACTGCATTCAATGCTGCAGACACATTTTACTCAAAATATAAATGTGCTCACTTCACTTTGGAAGGGAATTGCCGGAGGGACACTCCAAGTTGAATAGTTAAAAATATACTGTGTGGACATACCTTTTCAGACGTGAAGTGGATTGAATTAAGCTAATTTGAATGAAGCTCATTTAATTACTGAATAGGAGTGTCCATTTAAGTTCAGCTTCCAAAAATTATTTCAGGCCCAATTTTCATAGGTATCCAGGTACCCGGTTGTGCAGATAGCCATTTCTGAAAATCCTCTTAAATGCCTTACTGGCATCTAAATCCAACTGGTTTTTGCTGGGAGTTAAGGTACTTTTGTAAATCCTGCTCAGCAGCTACCAGTTTAGGAACACAAAGACCTTTCCAAATCTGGCCTTAGACGCTTCTGAAATTTTTACCCTTATGCATGTCATGTTTTTTTAGATACAAGTCCTACATTTTTAGTCTCATATGATGTTTATTATAGATCAATAACAATTTGACTTTGGGGTTTGGTCTTGCATAAAAAGATGGGAGCAGGCTGCCTTTCACAACTCTACATGCTATGATCTGGATTTACATGTGCAAAAGTAACTCTAAAGCCAAACAAATTGACCCCTCTGTTCTCCATAGGAAAGCCATTTGGGTGCAAGTCTGAGGGTTTGATGTACGTACTCTGAATGGAGTTACAATAGAGGACACATTTTCAAGGCTTTTTTCATCTTCAGCCTTTGTTTGGCTCTTCCTCTCAGTTCTATAGAAATAGGCCAAGGCAACCTATATACACAAAAGGGAATGCGTCAAAGGGGAAAACATGATTGTCCATAAGCCATTTTGGTTTGGTTTGTTTTAGCAGCATCTCTCACTGGCTGCTTCTCTGAAGACATTAGATGAGGACAGAGACACAGAGCAAGAAAACAAGAATTTCTAAACATCGTACTTTGCGTGTCAGAGTGCAACATTTCTAGCTTTGGCCTACGGTGATAGAAAGGGTTAACAAGTCACTCTGTTTCCTACAACGGATGTTGTACTTAAAATGAGAAACTTTCACTCTTGATTTTGTGTACACACACACACACACACGCACACACACACACACGCACGGAGAGAGAGATCTTTGTTTGATTTTTTTTTTTTTATCCTGCCTATAGAGAGGCAGATTTAAAAATGAAATGCATGGGAGCAAATTGCATTTCAAATAAGCTTTTCTTGCTGTTGTGCACCCTTGATTTGTTCCAAGCAGAATAGGTTGAATAAAAACAGCCAAGTGTCCTTGTTTCACCTGAAAACTTTCATAAATCATTGTGCTCTGGATAGGTGGTTCTTTTGTGATCTCTATACCCAGCATAGTCAGCAATCAAAACACCTTGGCAACTGCACAAAGAGAACACAGCACAAGGCACTGGCAATAAGACCCAAATGCAAACATATTTCTAAAGCCTTTTAGGCGTTATGCTTTTCCCTGATTTCGGGTCTAGTCAGAAAGATCTTGGGGGGCGGGAAATGTAGGATTCATTGCAAAGTTCTCATGAAAATCCACGTGCTTGACTACAGTTTCAGACCAATTAGAGCCATTCACACTCTCTGAATTGTCATTTCCCCATCAGCAAAATGGAAGAAATAACATCTACCTGTAGTCACTGATGTGCCCCAAGGTTCCTCAGGAAAGATGTGCCATATAAATAACCAAAGGGATTCATATAATTCAGATCTTTGTGACAGTCTGAAATGTGGAAGCTCTCTGAAGTGGATAGAACAATACCCTGGAGGTGACAAAGGGGAGAAAAAACACAAACAGCTTGTTCCTGTGAGAAATGACAGAAAACCCTTTCTGACTACCACCATCTGCACGTGGAACAAGAACAGCATTGGTAGTTCCTGCAAAAACTTTGCCCATGCTTTCCCGTGCTTCAGACCCATCTCAGAAGGTCATTGTAGAAGTATAGGGAGGCTGGCTTCTTTCCTGTGCCCTTACTCTCTCTTTTGAGATGGACAACAAACGTTCCAGTTATGATGCCAGCTTGCATGATTTGAGCATGCATCTACTAGGAACTGTACAGAGGCCAGCAACTTTAGTGAGGAGGGCTTTAAACCATGTTCACCAGGGGATGGAGACCGAAGTCCTGAGGCAAGTGGGGAAGTGGGTTACCTGGAGGAAACACAAGCAGGAGGGGGTGACAGGGAAGGCCTTCCCATTCTTCCTCAGACAGTAGGACAATTGGCTGGTTACCCGAGATGTTTATACACAAATGCACAGAGTCTGGGAAACGAGGAGGAAGAATTCAAAGTCCTCGTAGTCCTAGAACTATGATGTGACTGCAGCAACAGAGACTTGGTGGGTATAAACTGTTCAGGAAGGACAGGCAAGGAAGAAGAGGACGAGGACTTGCTCTTTTTGTAAAACAGCTGGAGCTCACAGCTCCAGTACAAAACTAAAGAAGAACCTGTTAAAAGTCTCTGGGTTAGGGTCAGAAGGGACAGAAACAAGGGCAATATTGTGGTGGGTGACTACTATAGGCCACCAGACCAGGAGGATGTGGTGGATGAGGTTTATTCAAACAATTAGTGGAGGTGTCCTGATTACAGGCCCTGGTTCTCATGGAGGACTTCAATCACTGTGACATCTGGGAGGGCAATACAGCAGTACACAGCCAAGCAAGGAGAGGGTTAGGGACAACTTCCTGGTCCACGTGTTGGAGAGGTCAAGTGTTCTCAACCTGTTGCTCACAAATACAGAAGAATTGGTATGGAAGGTGGAAATGGATGGCAACTTGGGCAGCAGCAACCATGAGATGATTGAGTTTAGGATCTTAAGGAAAGCAGCAGAGGAAGGACCCTGGAGACTTGAGAAAAGCAGACTGGGACTCACTCAGGGAACTGATGGGCAGGATCTCCTGGGAAGCCAGTCTGAGGGGGAAAGGAGTTCAGGAGAGCTGGCTGTCTTTTAAAGAAACCTTACCAAGGACACAGGAGCGAACCATCCCTACGTGCAGGAAGACTAGCAAGCATGGTGCAAGACCAGCTTGGCTTAGCAGGGAACTCAGAGTGAGCTAAAACACAAAAAGAAAGCTTACAAAAAGTGAAAACTCGGACAAATGACTAAGGAGGAGTCTAAGAGTATTATCCAGTCATGCAGGCATGAATCAGGAAGGCCAAAGCACAGTTGGAGTTGCAGCTAGCAAGGGAAGTGAAAGCTAAGAAGGCTTCCTACAAGTATGTCAGCAACAAGGGGAAAATCAGGGAACGTGTAGGTCCTTTACTGAATTCAAGAGGCTACCTAGTAGATGTGGAAGAGGCTGAAGTGCTCAATGCCTTTTTTAGCTTGGTCTGCACAGGCAAGGTCAGCTCCCAGAACCTGGCACTACAGTTTGGGGAGGAGATGAGCAGCTGACAGTAGTGAAAAAACACTTTAGGTACTACTTAGGAAAAAGTTAGATTTGTGCAAGTCCCTGGAGCCAGACACAAAGCACCTGAGGGTGCTGAGGGAGTCATCTGATGTGATTGCTGGCCATTATCTCTGAAAACCTGTGGGGATTAGGAGAGGTTCCAGATGATGGAAAAGAGCACATACAGTGCCCATCTTTAAGAAAGGAAAGAAGGGGGACCTGGATAACAACGGACCAGTCAGCATCACCTTAGTCCCCAGAAAAATCATGGGGCTGGTCCTCAAGGAATCCACTTCTAAGCACTTGGAAGAACAGAAGGTGGTTAGGAGCAGACGGTATAGATTCATCAAGGGCAAGTCATACCTGACCAACCCGATTGCCTTCTGTGCTGGGACAACTGGCTGTGTGGATGTGGAGAGAGCTGTGGATACAATATACCTTGATTTCAGCAAGGTCTCCCATGCCATTTTTGTAAGCTACCTAAGGAAATGGGGGTTGATGAATGGACTGTAAGGTGGATAGAAACCTGGCTGAATCATCAGGATTAAGGAGTAGTAATCAATGGCTCAATATCTAGGTGGCAGACAGTATTAAGTGGAGTGTCCTAGGGGTCAGTCCTGAGGCCGTTTTTTCCCCAATATTTTCATCAGTAATCTGGAAGATGGGATAGAGTGCACCTTCTGCAAGTTTGCAGGTGAAACCAAGTTGTGGGGAGTAGTAAATATACTGGAGGGTAGGACTAAGATTCAGAAACCAAGCAAATTGGGGGATTGGACCAAAAGAAATCTCATAAAGTCCAATAAGGAGAAGGACGGACCAATACCATGCACAGATACAGGCTTGGGACTGACTGGCTAAGCAGCAGCTGTGCAGAAAAGGACCTGCCACAGTGGACAATAAGCTGAATATGAACCAACAGTGTGCCCTTGTTGCCAGGAAGACTAATGGCATACTGGGCTGCATTAGTAGAAGTGTTGCCAGCAGATCAAAGGAAGTGATTATTACCCTCTAGTCAGTACTGGTGAGCCCACATCTTGAGTACTGTGTCCAGGTTTGGGCCCCCCACTACAGAAAGGTTGTAGATACATTGGAGATCATCCAGCGGTGCGTAAAAAAAATGGTTAGGGGGCTGGGGAACATAGCTTATAAGGAGAGGCTGAGGGAACTGGGTTTATTTAATCTGGAGAAGAGAAACTAAGGGGATATTTAATAACAGCCTTCAAGTACCTGAAGGGAGGTTGGGGGGTCCAAAGAGCATGGAGCTGTTCTGTCATCTGCTCAGTGGTGGCCGATGACAGAACAAGCTGCAATTTGAGACCATTGCTCCAAGGGAAGTTTCAGTTAGGTATTAGGAAAAAACTCTCTCAGTAGGAGGGTAGTAAAGCACTGGAACAGGCGGTGGGATCTCCATCCTTGGAGGTTTTTAAGACCTGGCTAGGCAAAGCCTTGGCTGGGATGGTTCTGTCTTGACCTCCTGAGGTCCCTTTCAAACCTCATTTTCTATGCTTCTAACTCATGTTCCCAGGACAGTCTCTCAGGTATTTTTGTACTACTCGTCAACTTACAGGCCTCCTTTGCTTATCAATGCCAGATCTTCCTGCCAGCACATAGAAAGCCTATTTTAAAGAAGATTGAAAAACAAGCTCACTTTTCCTACCAAGGGTACCATTACCTGGTTTTGTTTTCCTATGTTGAAACCATACTGTTTGTTTCCTGGTTTTAGCTTCATTAGCAGCTACTCTCCTTCTCTGCAGCTGTGCTGCCCCTGGTCTGCTAATCACTTTGAAGGTGGCTCTGCTCTGTACTGTACGTTTGCTCCTCTCTTGTCATCTGCATATCTGATTGCAGTGAAATACCCGACACAAAAAAAACAAAAGCATCCATACCAACCACTGAGACGAATTCATTTCAATTTGTCAAAGAAAAAAAAAGAAACCTTTGTGTTATTTTAGGAGGCCTGGCCTGGGCTACAAATGACTGCAGAGTGCCAGACCCTCCACAGATCATTGGATTACACTCCACACAACAGTCTGAGACAGCCCAAAAAACTGCTGGATTTTCTGTCACTAAACAGCTGGGCCTGAATTAGAACGAGAACTTATCCTATAACCAAGCCCATGAGTCTTTTGACTCTCTCCCCTTCCGTCTTCTGGTCCCTCATGTTAGCAAGTAAAGTAAACCTTTTTTCCCCCCTTCTACTCAGGAGAAGCATAAATGTGATTTTTCCCCTTGTGTGGCCCAGAAACAAGTACAACTACACATTATACTATGTAGGCAAAATGAAAGGACAGACCTTGGGATCAAAATCTGATTTGGTGCATGAGCATTGGGATATAGCAAGCATCCAATAAAGCGCATACTAAAACTGCTGTTTACGATGCTGACCCATCATATTGGCCAGTGAAAAATGGTAGGTCCAGTTCTGCTCCCTTTGCTGTTACTATCAAAACCCCATTTGAGTTCAGTGGGTCTCAGGTTGGGCTCTAAATTAGCAGCTATTAAAGAAATAAAGAAAATCATACAGAATATGTGAGCTTTCAAATGATGACCTTAAACTAGGCACAGCATAATAGTGTCTGAGAGCAGGCAGATTGCTTGGCACTCTATTTTCTTGCATTAGACAACACAAAGCTATTTTTAAATACACGCTACGTTTTCTAGAACCAGATTATGCCTTGCATAGCTGCAGATTCCTCTTGCCTATCCATAGAGGGGAACAGGCCTACCTCCTCTGTGGTCTTGTGCCTCATTTCTCCTTGACACAGCGATTCAGCTCATATGGAGATAGAGAAAGACAGTGAAGAACAGGCATTTTTCTATCTCCCACTCATCATTGCAGCCAAGAGTTTCTCCCTGCAGGGAAAATCAGGACAGAAAGTTGCGAAGAACTGGAAGGTATAGGTAGACAACACAGAAGCATAACTAAAACTTGAAGCTGGACAAATTTGGACTGCAAGTGATGCACAAATTTTAACAGGGTGGGTAGCTAGCTACCGGGAAATCTTCTCACTGGTTGTGGTAGATTCTCCAATAGCGTGAATTTTTAAATCCAGATTAATTTCTCTTAAAATATATGCTCTACTTCAACCAGAAATTAACTCAGGGAAGTCCTGCACGTCATGCTAGAGCATAAATTAGATGATCACATTGGTTTCTTCTGGCCCCGTAAGTTATGAATAGACTTCACCAGGTACCAGGGACCTGCTGTGTTTGGGGTCCAAAGCTCTTACTTGTTTGAAGGTAAGGCCCCCACAAACAATTAAGGAAAAATACTATGAGCAGATCTTGATGGTATCTTTCTTTCCAAACAATCCCTCCTCTGGGGAATCTCCATGGAAAGGGAGGATATGGATCCCAGCTCTAGGTTGAGGATCCAATCCCCCATTTATGTCTTGGATCCAGAACTTGTTCTGCACCCTAATCTTGCATTAGCATCAGTGGAAGGGCAGGATCATTCCCTTGAGTTTTCCACAGTAAAGTATTAAGGAAGCAATACAAATCTGTATGTTTAAGGAGGTTAATCTGCCTTGCAATAGGATATATTTTGAAAAAAATCCTAAGAAATATAAGCATTGCCCTGTTTTTCTTTATTCATTTGACCTTTTGCCAAGCCCCGGGTACTGAATCTGTCCCAGCACTCAGTGAAATTCCTTCTCCTTCTCACTGCTGGAATGCTAAGGACCGAGGCTGGAAGGATTCCTTGGACAGACATTTCTGATTAAAGCCTACGTTAAGAAGTCTGAGTCAGGGCAGCTCAACGCCACTCCAACTCCACTCCGTGGTGAGCAGCAGCAGAATGGTGCTCCGCGGAGCCTGCCTGCTCCTGTGCCTCTTTTGCCTCACACAGGTTACCATCCAGGAGACCCCCAAAGTCAAGCAAAAGTCAACAGCCAAGAAAGGTAAGGAGCCACATCCTATCCAGCTGGAAACACTGCAAGGGGTGATCTGCTCGCTCCTAAAGGAAAAATCCTACAGGATTTTATAGGGATGAAATTGATGGGGTTTTATACATGCTGAATAGCATTTTATGGAACTTATTTTCAATTCGTATAAAATTTAATAGAGCATTTCCTTTCTGTAGGATTCCTTTGAATCATCCCCTAGAGAATGGTGCAGCATATATTAAAGGCAATTGCTTGTTAAAAAAAAAATCCACCCAAAAGATTATCATCTTCTATTAAATTCTATAGGACCATTTGTTCCAAAATTCATAAAGCAAATGATTACCACCTCTCTCAAGTGCTCTTCCAAAATATTTCCTCCATTAAAATATCAATTTTGGTGACCTTCAGTCTACCCGGTTCCAAATTAGGAGGAAAATGAGTGCCAGATAATGGACAGTTTATACAGATTTGTAGGCAGAAAGGCAGATATTTATTCTGGGAAATGAATACAGAATGTATTAAATAGCAGCAGTTATCTCCACATTTTTAAACCGGTTGCCTCAAGTGTGTGCTATGATATGCTATGTTATACATGTTAGATAAATCTACATTGTAAAAGTTATTAGAAAATAACATATAGCAAAAATAAATGTGTTGCTTTTTTCCTCCTGTTCAGTCTCTTTTTCTGCATAATACAATAATTTAGAGACTAATTCAGGTGAGTAACTGATGACGGTTGTAATGGGCTCACTCTCCAACCCATACAAACTGTGATCCTTTCAGAATAGCTATCTGACTGAATCCTTTTTTAACTGGGATTTCTATTTTGGAACAAACTGAAGACAGCATTTAAAGAATTAATCTAGCCAGTCTTCTGCCTCCCCCCACTTGTCCTTTTTTGCAGATATCTGTGTTAAAATGAGAATTTTCCCAGCTTTTGATTCTGCTCAACCTTTCAGTGCAGTCCCTAGACGTATTTATTCAAAACAAAAAACTGTATACTGCAGCAAGAATCATTAGTATTATACACTCAATTCTCCACCACTGGTGCACCCACACCTTATACCAACAGGGGCATGTGTGCTTCTTGGAGGCATTTGTTTTACTCATAGCACTTGAATCTCTTTCCTTGTAACTGTTCAGTGACAATTGGGCCGGAAGAAAAAATAGAAAGCCTCAAGGCTCCTGTTGATAGAAATTTGGGTTTTCAACTGAATCAAAACCTAACTGAATGAAAAGCCTAATTGTCCCCTATGTGCCTTGCAAGCATCCCTGTACCAGTAAGCAAAGGGTGGAGGCATGACTCCTTCAGCTCTCTGCCCTTCTCCAGACAATCCCTGTTCGGCTGATTGCAAAAGTCCACTGCCCTCTCTTACCACAACTAGCAACTGAGCCAGCAAAACCAAGCAGAGGAGTCCTGAGTAGTGATGGGCAAAGAGCACAGGGTTGTTTTTTTAGGTTGGTGGCCAAACAAAAAAAAAAAAGTTTGGGTGAAACTGAACACGTTTGTTTCTCTCTCTGCTTTATTTAACCCTTGCTCAATTGTAGATCCATTGCAAAATGAAAAAAGATCAAAACTTTTTTTTGGAAAAATGTCAACGTTTTGATTTTTTTAAATTTTTTTTCTCATTTTTTCCAGACAAAACTATTAACTGAGTTTGACTTGAATTTGTGAACAGTTTCAGTCTCCTTGAAATGGCATATTGTGGGAAACTTACTTTTTTGGCCAAAAAAGTCCATCTCTGGTGTCAGGAGCACTGTGCCTCTTCATTCCTCTGCGACTGTCTAGCACTGCGACGTTCTTGCATTCATATTACAGCCAGAGGAACTGATGACATACAAGAATTTGGGTCTTTCCTATCAAAGTTTCATGTCCAGTTTAGTGCCGTTGGACAGAGGAAACATTGTCCATCTGTTTAATTACAGGACTGATTAGATGAAGATCTGGTTTCTCCTCCTGACTACACCACAGACTTTTTGCATGACCCTAGGCAAATCTCTTAACCTCTTCAGCTAGGTACAGACATTCAAAAAGCCCGAGGTGGAATCGATCTAGGTTATGCAGTTTTCTTAAGCGGCGTAGTTTAGATTGGTTGTAAACAGTACACATATTCGCCCTCCGTTGGGGTAGGAGGGTGGGAGGGTGCAGGAAGCAAATCTTAGACTGGGTTCCACCATTTTTAAACCAGTCTGTGAGCACCAAACTTTTTTTCTGTTACAGATATAGACTGGTTTCTGATCACTTATATCAGTAAAAGTGTAATGTCCGTATCTCGCCTTCTTGCTCTGAATCCCCATCTAAAACATAAAAATAATGCTGCTTACCTACCCCTACAGGGATTACATTTCACTAAGTAATTAACATTTAGAAAGTGCTTTTTTTAAGAGTGAGAGGCCTTGAATCATGGGAGAAGGTGAGCTCTTGAGGTGCAAGGTTTGCATCCAGCTGCAAGCGTCTCTCTAATTCTGTACGTGCGTATTTTGCTTACACAGTATCCCTGGTGTATAAATGAAAAGGCTTCTCCCCATCAGTTGTGTAGCTGAGGAGAGTGGTTCACTAAATGCCTCAAAAAGTTCACAGATATTTATGCAAATTAAAAAAAAAGTGTTAAATTTCCTTCTCTCATCTAGTGAGTATTCCTGGGATAATTTTCTTGGTAGGAATATTTACAAAAATAGCTCATTTTAAGGGAAACATCGATACAAAGTGTTTTTTTAACTTAAATAATAGAGCAGTCCTACCACAGATCTGCAGAAGAAAAGCATACCATGCCCAATCAAAGATAAGCAACACACATCAAACGTCAACTATCATAGCTTATAAATAAGATACATATTAGAAATTTAGTAAATATATCTGAATAAATAAATTTGAGAAAGCAACGGGATGATTATGGTAAATTTGTAGACACCAAGTACAATATCTGCAAATCTGTAATGACTACGTACAAGACCTGTGAAATTGCTAACAGTTATGACCCAGTTTTTTTCCTCCGATTTTTTTTTCATCTTGTTTGCGATAGAGTTTGATATGGATCCTTGTGGTTTGCTACAAAGAAGGACCTAATTCCAGCTCCCACAGCAAGCACTGGCAACATTCCCATTGAGGGAACAAAAGCAGGCTGTAATAGATTTGATCATAGGCTTAGGAAATGAGACTTCACTAAATAACAGCACAGACAAAAAAAATCACAGCAAAAAGGGGGAAAATTCTTTCACTTAATATAAATGAAATGCATTTTTATGTTGAGATGCAACATAAATACAGCATTGAAAACAAGCTAAATGAGAGAAAAAAATACATCCATTATTGCTTTTAGGGAGTGTTATTCATTTGCTATTGGTGTAGCAGCTGTCATCTCCAAGCTGCCAGAAAGTGTGCATACCCATGAGTTTTTGGCTGCTGCATGTGGCTCCACCAGTGCAGATATACTGCCACAGTGTGAAGTCTGTTTTGGGAGAGCATCAGCTGCTGAATGGTCCATGACAGCTGGGTGAAGCTGTAGGAGTCTCTATACATGCCTTCAGCCAGCCAGCAGCAGCAATCTTACTCCACTGGGGAGAGGTAGAGTAACTCTGTCTGCAAAAAGGAGGGTTCTGCAACTGCAGTAGAGCTTTGGTTGGGATCTTTGTAGTACAGAATAGGCCTAAATTATGTTGGTAACCCCATGTATTCCAGAAAAACTAACTGTATGAAGAAGGATTGCCCACACTGGGTTGTATTAATAGGGAAACTGAGGGAAGTGAGTCTACTGCTTTGTGTGGCACCCAGAGTCCAGTGTCCAGTTTTGAGCCCGAGAACATGGACAGATTTGGAAAAAGTCCAGTGCAGAGCCACAAAACTGTTTAGAGGCTAGAGAAGCATGACTTATGTGAAAATCTTGGAAGAACTAGAGTTACTTAGTCTGGAGAAGAAAAGACTGAGGTGGGATTTGATAATGGTCTTCTAATATCTGAAGGCTGATTATAAAAAAAAAAAAATGGAGATACCCTTTTTTCCTGTAGTGGTAGGGGACAGAACTAGAGCAATGGTCTCAAACTTCAGCCAAGGAAACTTAGGTTGGAGATTACGAATAATTATCTGACTAAGAGTAGTAAAGCACTGGAATAGGCTACCTGGAAAAATTGTGAAATATCCATCCCTGGAAATTTTCAAGAGCCAGTTAGATAGGCACTTGGCTAGGGATGGTTTAGTCAGGGTTGCCTTGAGCAGGAAGCTAGACTAGGGCTGAAAAGCGCCATACAAGATTATCTACTTTCCTATGATCCTAAATAAGGAAGAGTGTGCCATATTAATGCTTATTCTGCCTAGACCCAATTATTGAAGCCCTCCCTATATATTTCTTTGTCTTAAGGAAATTTGTGCAACTTTTAGAATTATGATACTGGGTTTTTGTGATCAATTTTGTGACAATGATCCTGGATTTCTTTATTAACATGATCTATTTCTGACATATTTGGATTCCTGTAATAGAGTGGGCATAACACTTTTTCCAGACAATATATAATTCAACAATGGAACTCATTGTCATAGGAAGTCATGGTGGTCAAGTACTTACCAAGAGGCTAAACAGAGATGGTACATTTACATGGATATTAAGACACCAGTTATTAAAAGATAGGGAATATTAAAACTCATTCTTCAGAGGCTATGTAAGCTCCTAATTAATAGATATCAGGATGACAGCTTGTGAGGGTGAGGAAATATGCCACACCTGGTGACCATGAGCTTCTTTTATCAACTTTTGGTGCTTCTGGTTTTGATGCAGTATAGTAACTCACATGTGGCTACAACAGGGCTGATTTTAAAAAGTCAGAGTTGGACATTTCTGAACATATGAGACATCCCGTGGGGTTATAAGATTACTCCCCGTGGTGCACACAAATAAACTCTGGAGCAATTATTATACTGAGCCACAGAAATACCAGCAGGAATGGCAGCTATATTTATGGCAGGCTTTGGGTGGTATACACTCAGAATGTCAGGCATCCAGGTTGTAGCCATATTGGCCTAGAGGAAAAGGTAATCAGGACTCATAGTAGAGATGATGTCTTTTATTAGACCAACAAGATTTTTGCAAAAAAAAATTTCTTTAATTGCAAGTTTTCGGGCACCAACACCCTTCATCAGGCATTGGAGAAAAGGTTGTAAAAGCTCTCCTGGGTAGAAATGAAAGTTCATATTTCATAGGATTTCACAGAGGAGTCAATAAATGGAAAACTCCTCTGGGCAGTGTGACGGCTGTGCGTGTTGTAGGGCTTGCTACCACTGCCCTGAGCTTGTCTGCCTACAAGCGGTGACAGGGTGGACCTCAGCTTTGGATCACCTGGTCTGCCAGGAAGTTGATCTTATGTTTTCTCACCTGCCACAGCTTTGATGAAATGTATTCCCAGGAGGCACTGCCCACTGTGATCCTGCCTGGTCTCGATCCCTGTTTCTTTTGTGGGGCTCAAAACCTCCCCTTTACCCCAGCCTAGCCTCTCCAGATGGTACTCACAAAGTTCTTCTGCAGTCAAGTCACAGTGCTGCCTCTTGTGGTCTTATTTGGCCCTCTACCCCAGGGTGACCTTTGGTCTCGATTAGGTACACCCTTCCAGGGCTGGTCTTGGCCTGTGCTCAAATATCAAAAGAAAAGGCAAAAAACCCCCAAAGAAAACCCTGGCTGCTCTCAGCCTTCTTGTTGGGCTCAATCCATGTCCCCTTTACCTAGGATCAGGTTCTCAAAATCCCAATCACAATGATCAAGAAAATCCCTTAGTCTGGTCTCTGTTATGCGCCGGCCTGCCCTGCACCCCTATGAATATTCAGTCTCCTTGGGGTCTCCCCCAGGTGCAGGACAGCTCTGCCTGCAAGTGTAGTTTTCCCTCAGGCCCTCCTCTGGATCCTCTGTTGAAAACTCTGCTCCGGAGATTATCACAGGCCTTGTGGACTCCCTTGCTCTGGATCCTCAGCTGCAGAGATTATCACCAGCCAGGTGTGTGCAGGCCTCCACCTGCCTCTGGCTCAGGCTTCGCAATGTTCCTCAGGCACTTCCCCAGCCCTTGCCTACCAAGATGCTCAGCTGCTCTTCTCTCGCTACGGTCTGCAGGGGACTGACCCCTCTCTGCCCCTCTCCAGGGCTGAAGATGCCTCTGGGCAGCCTCCCTCCAATCCTGAGTGAGATGCTGCTCCAGAAGTGGAGTGGGTATTTTCCTTCCCTTCCGGTCTCCAGCTGCAGCCCCACCAGCCCTCCATGCTGTGAGTTTTGTCTCACGCCTTCACAGGCAGTCAGTTCATAGCTAGTCTGAAGCCTCTCACCTCCTGTGAGGCTCTGTGATGATGCAAATTACCTGAGCTGTATACTCAGAATAACACCTTGATGTGGAGGATAAAAACATCTCAATAGCTGCACACTTACTGAATGAGGCAGAGATCCTGAGGAAAGGATCCTGAAGACTGCTTTCCTAACACATGTGCATCAAGGGACAGTGTTATGGTTGAACAGGCATGCTGACACCTCCTGATTTTTGAAAGCTTGACTTTGAAACCACAATATTCTTCCCACGTTGTATTAGGGGTGGCATAACAATACAGTGCACTTTCACAGTACTTTCCATTCTCCAAACTCTTTACAATCTTAATGAATGAATCCTCACTCTTTGAGCAGGGTTGCTGTCCCATTTTCTGGGGTGGTCGGGACTGAGGCATAGTGGATTAAATAATTTGCCAAAGGAGCACACCCAAAATTTGAGGCAAAACCACAAATAGGAGACAGAAGTCTTAGACAAGGCCATCTTGCCTCTCTTTATGTTGGCTTTAAGTGAATGGACCTTGCATTGCAAAGGAAGCTTACTTGTAAAAGTAGCTGTTTTAATTAGACATTTCATCACAAAGTGTTTTCATCAAAGGTACTAATTAATACCTAGTGCTTCAATGTTAATGGAATCCATTAAAGTTAATTGAACAATGATTAAAGCTTCTTAGTACTTTCCTCCTGACAGGATGCTTTTCTTTCCTCTTTATAACATAATTTTCATGATTCACGTTATGGGGCTTCTCAGGCTGCTTTCCCACTAATCTCATTTGGTAACTCATCTTACTTGAATCACTGCATCTTGCATGTCTCATACCTGGCTGATTGCTTCCATGTATAGTTTGTCACACCACAGATCCCCATGAAAACAATACATTTATGGGTAAAGAGATATTTTCCTGGGAGAAGCTGGGTACCTACTGTGAAGACTAAATCCCTTATTTACATGCAACATCAATGAGATAAAGACTCCATTATTCCTAAATAAGAGTAACCATGGTACCAACTAGTAGCTGGTTAAAACAACTATGATTGCTCTAACTCATGGATTGGTGACATTAGTGGTAATGGCACATTTAATTATATACAAGTAGCTTCAGTAAAGTGATAGGTGGGTACTGAAATCCCATTAGATAATAGTGACAAAATTATGTAAAACTAAAGGCCAAATTGTCTCCACACATGAAACTTCCTGCAGGAAACCATGAAGGAAACCTCATGGAATGGCTTTTTTCATAGATTCATAGACGTTTGGGTCAGAAGGGACCTCAGCAGATCAAGTCTGACCCCCTGCCCTGGGCAGGAAAGAGTGCTGAGGTTAAATAACCCCAGCCAGGTGCATATCTAGCCTCCTCGTAAAGACCCCCAAGGCAGGGGAGAGCACCACCTCCCTTGGAAGCCCATTCCAGATTCTGGCAACCCTGACTGTAAAGAAGTTCTTCCTGATGTCTAACCTAAATCCGCTCTTTGTCAGTTTGTGGTCATTGCTCCTAGTTACTCCAAGGGGTGCCCTGGTAAACAGAGCAAGGTAAAATGTGCCCTGGTAAAATATGCCGTGGTAAACAGAGCAAGGTGAAAAAGAGCAAGGTGAAATATCCTTGCACAGAAAGAGCAGATGCTTGGTTCCCCAAACAGATGTCCATTTTTAACAATAAGAGTAACTGCCCATTGGAAGAGACTTCCCAAGCACAGGTTCTCCATTCCTTAAAGCAGGACTCAGTATCCCCTGTAAGGTATACTGTAGCACAGCTACGTGTTTTCGGGTTCAAGACAGGAGGTACTGGGTAAATTCCAGTCTGCAGGTGGTTGCTGATCGCCACTGGCCGCCACTGCTGGCAGCATTTGCGGGTGGTTGCCCACCCCTGGTCAGTGCTCACCACCCTCCCACCCCCAACACTGCTGCGGTCACCTGCAAGAGGCCCCCCACTCACTGCTGCCATGCTGCTGCCGCTGCCTGCAAGAGGTTGCCGTGCCTCCCCCTCCTCTGGAGGCATGTGTCATTCATGGTAAGTTCTATGGCCCAGGTTATAAAGAAGTTCTGGTTACTTCTGCTCTTAAAATCTTTTAAACTCCCTGGATCTTCATGGAGCTGATGAAGTCAAGAGTCACCCAGATAGTTTCACAAAACTATGGCAGTCAAGCTCTCTAGAGCCAACACTGCAAAAAAAGCCTCCCTGCCATCTCAGCCACTGGCACTGCTGGCTTCTGAGTCCCCTCTCAGTAAGATTCACAAAGGAAGGGAATCCTGGTAGGGCTCAAGGGGGAAAACAAACAAACAAACAAACAAACAAACAAAAAAACACATCATGAAAAGCAGCTAACCCTATCCACAAATGTGGCACTCAAGTACTATACAGTTCCCTCAAAGAAGCGTCCATTCATGCAATATCACAAAAGTGACATTACTTCCTTCAGCATCCCCCAGCCTCTATTTTCATGCTCTGTCTTTTCAACCAACAAAGATAGAAAGAATGAATTTGGCCTAACATTTCAACTGGGAACAGATGTTAGCAGGTTATAATTCAGAGTAGGGTCAGTTGTGTATATTTTTTTCTGGATCCATGTGGTTTCTTCGTGTTCCTCACAAGCATGCCATCACATTGTGATGAGTGGGAATTTCAGGGATCAATATGTCTGAGTTGAAACAGCACCAGAAAAGTGCTTCATCTGATGCGTGTATCAAATGCAATGGGAAACAGAGCACAAAAGGAAATGCCTGATTTAGTCCATTGGGTACAGGTTTTCCTCGCTTTATGTGGGTTCTGTATATACGAAATTTGCACTTACGCGATGACCCTTTGCACATACACAATGACTTAGGCAATTTACCTTGTTGTGTTAGACAACTGACCATAGTGAAGCAAGAGTTCAGGACCCCCTGGTTTGATTACTGCTAGCATTATCCTTAGGAAAAAATGCTACTACTCCAGCAGCCTGTCTTTGTCCACTTAGCAACTCAAATCACCAAGAACACATATCGAGTCTCTGCACTGGTCACTGATAAGAGAGCCCAGTTAAAGTTCTCTGTTCTACCATTCAGAGCCCTCCAGGACACTGGTCCCAGTTACCAGTGAGTTCCTTTCTCCACACATAAGCCTGCCCTGTTCACAATGGCTGCACTCTTCTCTAGCACGAAATGGGTGGCCAAAAGGGGGCAACTCATGAATACAGGAGATAAAACTATGAGAGCTAAGGGACTCTTCAGCCTGGAGAAGAGCAGGCTCAGGGGCGATCTGATGGCTACCTATAAGTTTGTTAAGGGTGTCCACCAGGATCTGGGGAAACTTTGGTTCACCAGAGCGCCCCAAGGGACAACAAGGTCTAACGGTTATAAACTCCTGCAAGACCATTTCAGGCTGGACATAAGGAAGAATTTCTTTACTGTCCGAGCTCCCAAAGTCTGGAATAGCCTGCCATCAGAGGTGGCTCAAGCACCTACTTTGAACGCCTTTAAGAGAAAATTGGATGTTTATCTTGCTAGGAACTTATGACCCCATCTGACTTCCTGCCCCCAGGGCAGGGGGCTGGACTTGATAATCTTCCAAGGTCCCTTTCAGCCCTAATGTCTATGAAATTTATGAAAACATTGCCAAGAACTGGGCCAAGACTATGCAAGTCCTTCTAACAAGACAATAGCCACTATATAGTTCTCAC
>NW_017729006.1:17263551-17264115 GCF_001723915.1 Gavialis gangeticus | reverse complement strand
TAGCCTGCCATCAGAGGTGGCTCAAGCACCTACTTTGAACGCCTTTAAGAGAAAATTGGATGTTTATCTTGCTAGGAACTTATGACCCCATCTGACTTCCTGCCCCCAGGGCAGGGGGCTGGACTTGATAATCTTCCAAGGTCCCTTTCAGCCCTAATGTCTATGAAATTTATGAAAACATTGCCAAGAACTGGGCCAAGACTATGCAAGTCCTTCTAACAAGACAATAGCCACTATATAGTTCTCACTTCTCTAACTGCAAATGAGCTCTCTGACTTGCTTCTCTCCCAAAAAACATCCTTCACCATCCCACCCAGGCTGAGCCAGACATGCACATAAAGACAGAAGTAAGAAAACGCAAGCCACATTGACAGTGGCATCATGTATTTTAGATAAAAGTAAAACAGGTACCTGAACAATGGGGAAGGCAACAAGGGTAAGGAGATGTAGGGGAGAGAAAAAGACTGAGAACAGAGGGGAGGAGAGCTCTTCCTCTATCAAGGACTCCTAGGAAAACCTTTTAGTCTAGTTCAGTGTTTTTCCTCCAACCTCACCTCAGTGAAA
>NW_017729006.1:17261551-17263540 GCF_001723915.1 Gavialis gangeticus | reverse complement strand
TCCTCCAACCTCACCTCAGTGAAAAGTTGCTGAATATAGGATCCCAGAGGACAAAACAGCTTTCAAATTATGCTGATGGATTTACTCCAATGCCAGGAGGACCAGGAATATATCCTTTAGATCTGGACACTAGGTCTGCAAACAAGTAGGTGAGCAACATGGTGCCCTCCATTATATCATTGCTTCTTTTGTTAACAAAAAAAAAACCCAGCCATGACATACTTTAGTAATAGAAATAGCAGCAAATGTTAACTTGCATCAATTGCAATGATTATGTTCTCCAAAATAAAAATTCAGGGCCCAGATCCACAACTGGGGTAAATTGCTATTGCTTTACTTAAATTCAATAGTGCTATTACTGATTAATACAATACCTTCTGAGGATCTGACCGTAAATGTTTTTGCTCGAGTTGCTAGTGGTTTCAATGCTTTTTTCTTGGTTTGATCTAGGACTTTCACTGAACATTTTAAAGAAGAAGAGTTGGGTTAGCTCTTGGATCTTGTCAAGGTTCTTTAATAATGCTGTCTTTTGTATTATTCAGATGGAGGTCTAATCCAAAGCTCATTAAAATCAATAGGAAGACATCTTCCATCCTAATGCCGGTGAGCTTTAAAACTCAGTACAAAGCAGACTCCAATTATTTTCCTAATCTGCCTTGTTGATACCTTTCAGTCCACCATAAGTTAACAGAGCAGACCTCTGTTCCCTGCCAATACACACCCCCCCTCACATAGCCAATAGTCCAGTGGCTAGGGCAGTCACCTGGAAAATGGGACACCAGGTTCAAGTCTGCGGTTTGTTCAGTTCAAAGAGGCAACATGAACTTGAGTCTTCCACCTCCCAGGTGAATGAACTAACCACTGGGATATTGAGTTAGCTTCTTTTTCTAGCCTAATGAACATATAATTACCTAGAGGGAATGGAATATTTCCAACAGCAGTGTTAGCTGTCTGTAGAATATCTTACAAAACAGGTGTCTCTGAAAGTGTTTTTTGGAAGAGCAGAGAGTTTGATTGCACTAATAACCCCAGTTGCATTCATTAGATAAATATGAGCTGTTTGTGTTCATCTCTTGGTTTGTTTAACAGATGGTGTGACCCTCAAAATGATTGAAGATCTTAGGGCTCTGATTGACAACCTCTCTCAGGAGGTGGCTTTACTGAAGGAAAAGCAAGCACTTCAGACAGGTAAAGGGCTCATGGATGAAGGCACAGTTATTGCCATGAGACTAGTGTTGTTTACAATGTGTACAATCCCCCTATACGGGTTGACAAGTGTTTTCAGAGAGATCCTTGTGCATATGGACTAGAAATTAATCTCTAATGAGCCAGTGGTAATTAGATTAGTGGTATCAATGCTATTTTTACAACCCTTCTAGTTAGATGGATTACCTTTTAATGATATTAATTGAATAGTGTCTGCCTCAATTCTTTATGTCCTGCATTGTCTCATTAGATATTTCAATAGCTTTCTAATGACACTAAAAACCAGACACACATTTTTCCTTCATGAATCAGTTGGGGAATTGGGGATTTTATTTTACTATTTCCCACGGGTTGTTTTTTCCCTTTTCTCTGTCCTTTTGGACCCATAATGCAGTCATATCCCTGTTGCACATTTTACTGTTATTTATACTACAGTACTGTCTGGGGACCCTAATCAGGGATTTGAGTACCAGTGTGATAAGCATTATGCGGATATCATAGCAAGCTTCGGGATCAGGACTTTCTAAGTATTCTATACTTTTAGTCTATGTGCAACTTCCACCTGCATTAAGAGAAACCACTTTTTCAGAACATGCAATAGGAGTGAAAGAGATTATAATACAATTAAAGAGAATTTTGCCTCTGTAAAAAAGGATATGGGTTAAATTTAGATTTTGGATATACACACACATTCACTGGGATTTAAAAGGAGTTTGAATATTCATGCATGTCTTTGATATGTTATTTTTTGGAGGAAAAAAAAATCTCAAAGCTCTCAGTGCT
>NW_017729006.1:17251163-17261540 GCF_001723915.1 Gavialis gangeticus | reverse complement strand
TTTTTTGGAGGAAAAAAAAATCTCAAAGCTCTCAGTGCTTCAGGCTTTAAAAAGAAAAAAAATATCTATGATTGCTACTATCACCAATACCACCAGAAAGCAGAATGCTTCAAAATTCTTGACAAGCAGGCAGGGAAGAATTTCCTCTGAAGACCTGAAGTTATGCCAGTGCAAGATTTCTGATCAAAATCTAAGGAAAAGGGAGTCCCCTTTTTATTTTTAGATAATTCAAATGACCAAATTGACTTTGCACTAGTTTCTTAAACCCTTCAGCAGTAAGCACAGGCCAATCATGGAAAATTTCAACCCAAGATGAATTTCTTTGAGAAAGTTTAGGAACATCTTTTAAAAAACAGGACATGCATACCTTTGCTCTCTCCACTAATTTAAGAATAGGAAATGACAAGGGCATGGTTAAATTTCAAAGAGCTATTTTTACTAAATATATGTAGTCAGCAATCTGGGTATGCAGGATCAGGCCCCTGAAGCCCTGGGAGTGGGGGGAGAGTGTGGGTAGCCCTAGGCTGCCCATACTCTCCCACTGTAAGTGAACAGATGTTGGCTATGAAAAGGTAGCACAAATCATAATTAGGAATCATCACACTCACAAATGTGGGCATTTGTGGCATGACAAAGGGCTAAGATGTCTGTTCACTTGAGTTTTTTGCTGACACAGAAATTTGTATGGGGGAAAAGGCAATGTCTGTTTTCAACCTGAGAGTCTTGTAAGAGAATGTGGAATTCAACTGTAGTGTTTGCTCATGACCTCTTCTAGGAACGATTCCTTTTCCGCTCACACCTTTTCCTTTTTTTCATTCTTTCAGTTTGTTTGAAAGGCACTAAAATTCACCTAAAGTGCTTTCTTGCATTTATTGAGCCCAAGACGTATCATGAGGCCAGCGAACACTGCATCTCCCAGGGTGGCACTCTCAGCTCTCCTGAAAATGGGGATGAAAATGATGCACTCTACGAATACATGAGAAAGAGCATCGGGTCAGAAGAGGAAGTCTGGCTTGGCATCAATGACTTAGCAGCTGAGGGCAAATGGGTGGACATGACAGGCAACAGTATTGGCTACAAAAACTGGGAGACCGAGATCACCACCCAGCCAGATGGCGGGAAGTCGGAAAACTGTGCAGCTTTGTCAGCACTTGCCATTGGCAAGTGGTTTGACAAGAGATGCAAGAATAAATTGCCTTACGTGTGTCAGTTCATGATTGTGTAATAACAGGGCTCCTACTGCTGCCATGTAAGCCTGGTTATTCTTTGGCATCAGGAATTTAAAGCTACATATAGATATATAACTGTATATCTATGTTCAAATAGATTAACTATTTGCACCCCCCCAAAAAAACCCCAAATACATCATGTATTCATGATAGATTAGAGAGAGTTAGATCTATGTTACATTTTAAATTGGCTGAAAGCTGTATCCAACTCCATAGCAGCTGCATTGTTCTTCCTAAGGCACAGTTTATAGATATATTTTTTTACACCAGAAACTTATTAGGGTGGCTTAATTGACTTAATAAAGAACAAATGCAACACTTCTGTTTTACAAACCATACAACAGGTCACTTAAGTCTCATTAAGTTGTTGCTCCAGTTACTTTGCCGGCAACTCCCTTTCCATTATTGCTGATTTTATTAGGCCATCCATAAAACTGGTCAGTTCTTTCTCGTTCTGCTTTATGGCTTGATCTTGAGCATGTGCATAAAGTAAGAAGACCCATTAAATCACAAGCCAGTGTATACAAGATCAGGTTCAGTTTCATGATAATGAATGTGGTGTCCCAAACAGTAGGGCCAGTTTTCCTGTTTTACTTTGAGAGTTAAAATTGCGACTACTAGCAGATTACAGGAGTGCTCAAAGGTGGACAGAATGGGACCCTTTTATAGTGTGACATCACTGAATGACTTAGAAAGGAACACACTGATCTGTTGAAGGGAGGGTGAAATTGTCAGAAGTATCGGGTAGTGGATGGGGTTCTTTCTTCACTGAAGTCAGTAGTAAAATGGCCATTGATTCCAATAGGAGCAATTAGACCAAAGGCAAGTGCTCTTGAAAAATCCAACCCAGGAGCCTAATTTATGCTTAAGCATCTTCTGGGAAGTACTGACTTGTATTTACTAACTCATTCAATAACACGTTGCTCGTTTCTACAGACAATTCCAAAGATTCTAGGGAATAGAGGAAAACACTTAAAAATAATAAGAAATATGTAAGATAAATCATAGTATGCTATTATGAAAGATTTAATACATAACATAAAAGATTATTAAATCCCAACAAAATTAGATTCAGCTTTTCTCCAAATAATATGTTTCAGCAATGGCTCGTGTTACCCCAGATGAGAGCATTTCAGTTGTGTGCTAGTATTTGTTGCTTTGGATTAATAAAGTCTCTGCTTGAGGCCAGGTCCTTAACTTTCCTTTCCTGTGTCCTTGTGAAAAGGCATTTAGCAGAATTTGCAGATTTGTTGGAATCTGTCAGGCCACTCTGCAAGCACTTCTGCTTTGGCCTCAAACTTGCAACCTCTAGGTTGTCAACTGCGTGCCTCAGCACTCGTATCACCCCAGCCCCCTCAACTTCTGTTACTCAATACAGATCCGTTTGCTCTGCTGGCTTCACTGAAGTTATGAGTTATACCATACGAGGAGCTGGCCACAGTATTCGTTTGGTAAGAAGAAGATTAAAGAAAGTGCTCAATAAAACCTATTTTTCCTAATTAGCAGCAATGATGGAAAAATAATTACAGACATGTCTGACAATTTAACGCGGCTTTGTTTTTCTTAAAGTTTGCTGAATTGTATCAATGTTGTTTTTAAGTTCAGCATGCTAGATAACAACACACCCAGTTTAGATTAAGTATTCTCTGCACTATCACATGTCCTTCTTAAGCCTGTGGGAGAAATATTTCAATTCACTGCTTGTTTAAAACCAGCACGATATATGCTTCTTTCAAAATTTAGAGCAGGAAGACCAAACCAGAAGAATTTACATACATACGCACATACAGAGTGCATACTTCTGAGGCTATTACTATTGCCAAACTCTGCTGTTCAAATGATTACAAAATAAAAAAAATACAGCTTGCTGAAAGAATGATGTCCAACTGATTTTAATGGAATGCTTTCTTCTCCAGCTGTTAACATTCCCCTCCAGAGCAGTTCTGAGGACCAGAGGATCAACCACAAAGCGGAGTGGTGTAGGAACTCTGTTACTGTACGTTACATATTTTGCAGGATTTTTCCTTACATTTACATACTTTGAACAGAGACAGGCACACATAGAGAAGTCTTTTATGGCTAAATGAATTTCCCTTCTTCATAAGGAGTTTCATGGTAATAGAAAGGCCAATCAAAAGCAAAATCCATGCCCCCCTGGCCGCCCAGGAGTAGTGGCAGGGCATTTATTTGCAGCTGCAGTGCTAAGGAAGGAGCACTGGTAGATCTGGGTGGGAGGACTCCTGGAAAGTTGTATTTTCATTCCCACTAGGCAATAATTGTACGCAGACTAGCTTCCCCTCCTTCCACATGGCAAGCAAGTGCAGCAGCAGCTGGAACCAAGAATTCCTCCTCTCACTTCCCCATATAGAAAGGAACTGCGTCCACCTCCTCCTGCTCTTCCTCAAGATGAGTTTAATAAAACCAATAATCCACCTAAAAATACTGGTCTGAACACCCAGCTAGTAGGTCACACTTGCTGCATTGCTGAAGTACCTCCCTGTACACATTTTGATTGCCTTAGTAAAAGGTTTGCTCCATTGATATTGGGACTTCCACCTTTTTAAAATTCCATATTTACTCAAATCCAAGATGAGATTTTTTCCCCATTCAACATGGGGAGAAAGAGCCCCTTGTCTTTGATTTGAGTACCAGCAGAGGAAGGGAGGGGGGAGGACAAGTGGCTGCTGCAACTCAGACTCCAGCCCTGACTTGGGTTTGGGATCAAAGTCAGCCTCAGCTGCTATTCCTTCCTTCCCAATGCCCCTGCTGCCTCTGCTCCCCCTGCCACTACGTCTACCCCACATCCTGCCACCACTTACCCTCTGGCTCAGGGCACAAAGCACATGGTGACTTCAGCCCTGCTCAGAAACACAGCAGTGGTGGCAGCTCTGGCCCCAGCCCCAGTTCTAGCACTGGAGCTACTGCAACCACAACCTCTGCTGTATGGCTGAGCAGAGGTCGGAGCCAGCATGTACTCTGTACCCCAAGCTGGAGCCAGAGCCAGAACAATGACAAAGGGTAAATGGTGGTGGTGGCGGCGCATGCGGCAGGGGAGAGAGGCATCTGGGTGGGGCACAGGTGCTTCCCCTCCTTCCTAACCCCCCCAGCAGGAAGTGGTGGGGGAGCAGGTGCCCAGGGGCACAGGCATTAGTGGGCCAGCCAGTAGGGAAAGCAAAAGGTTGGGAGAGACAGGGCCAAGAGGCAGGGGTCAGGCTACTGACAGGCTGGCAAGCGGCAGTTTCTCCCCACTGCCTGTCCCTCTACTGCTGCCTGTCCTGCTGCAGTGGTGGAGGGGGGGGGGGTGAAGTTAAGATGATCATCCAAGAATTAGATTCTGTACATGAAAAATTATAACAAATGTATAATTTTGACACAGAATCTAATCATTGGGGGTCATCTTGGATTTGGATAAATACAGTACGTGTCTTCAATAGGTGGGATGATATTGCACTGGTTAGTTTAATTGATGCTTATTCTTAAGCATCCACATACACACCTATTCTATCCTGCTTGAGTCCTTGCAAAACTATTGCAAAAGATGGATGGGTCTTCTTGACTGTTTTTGCAATTTAAGATTAAGTCTAAGATGAAGGCACTTTAGAAATGTAGAGGCATTAATAGTTTCTCAGGGACTTTCTGAATGGATTGGGATCACACTTTGGGATTTAAACTGTTGAGTGCCATTAGATATCTAATAAGTGGGATAGGATCTGGCTTGATGGCTAGCTTGCTTAATCCCTGGCTAAATGTGTATTATAATAAATTTTAGTATTTAGACTGAAGAACAGATAAGTTAATGTACATCTTTTAAAAGGAGCCTGGGAAAATAAACATGGGCAAAAACAGAGATCCAAACAACTTAGAGCTTTGGGAAAGATCTCAACTTTGCTTGAAGCATCTCCGCTGGGAATGCAAAGTTTAAAATCTGCCTTGGGAGAGGATGCCAAAAGAAACTCCCAGTGTGAGACATAAGAGTTCTGACTTAAAAAAAAAAATCAAAAATCAAAAAAATAATCTAGAGGCTAACAAGCTGCTCCTAATGGATTTGTAATGACTCACACTAAGACTCATACAGATAAAAAGAAGCTATACTTAAGAGAGGTATTTCTGTCTGAAAAAAGACAAAAAAGACTTAAAGATATTTTTTCCTTGGGGGTAAATTTACATATTATACTTAGCAGGGGCAACATGTAGGGGGTGCATGCAGGTGTATGTGCACCCCCTGCAAAAAGGCGCCAACACCACTGTTAGTGGTGCCTGCAGGCAGTCGCCGCTCACCACCCTGCTGCTGACACTGCTGGCGGTGCCTGTGGGTGGTCGCAGACCCCTGGTTGGCATTCACCACTGACAGTGCTGGTAGTGTCTGCGAGAGCTCCACACTTGCTGCCGCTGGACTCCTGTTGCTGCCACCGTGCTGCTGCCAATGCCGCCACCAGGGGCACACATCGTTCATGACACTGAGACCATACTAAGGGCAATTAAACCAAGAGTGTCTGCATGTTGAAGCTTGTAAACTCATGCTAAGTTTACAGACAGAGGGTTCTGTCTCAAAAGTTATGCTAGGGTTAACTCCAGACCGCACTACCTAGCTCTTGTTTGGATAACCTCAATTTGCTCCACTAAGATCAAATCAGCAATTTGTAGTCCTCCAGCAACCCAGGATGCACCACTCCCAGCAACCTCCTGTCCCTCAAGCAGAGACAGAGCCTAGGACTGCATCCAGACAAGTGTGGCTGTGTGGTATGTGGACCGCAGATATGTCTATGGTGCCACATACTGCCTATTCAACTGTTCTCCGTGCTGCAAGGGAGCAGTATGGAGCGTTTTTTTGACTCCTGGCTATCCAGGGGTCAAAAAAAAAAATCCATGGAAAAAGGGAGTGGAGTAGCACACCACCCAAAGCTGGAGCCACACGCCACTGCCAGCCAGGATCACCATTGCTGCAGACATGGGAGGGCTCCAGGACCCCAGGTAAGGCAGCTGCTAGTTGTCTCTGGGGAACCAAATGTCCATGCATGTCTAGACGCAGCCTAGGCGTCCTAGCTCCTAGCCATACCCCTGCTCACCAGCCCTCTACATGAAAGACAGAGCTGTGCAGGCAAGACTGTTAACATGCGACTGCTCACAGCATGTGCTAATTTTGACACCACTTAATATCCCACAGTATGAGCTACATGTGACATGTAACTTTACGTTGGGTCTAAATTACCAGACCTGGCTTTGGGTTTTAAAAGCTCTGTTTTCAGCTTTATCATTTTTCTAACCTCTACTTCTTACTGAAAGTACTAAACTTCAAGCTTTCTTTAAAAAATGCACAGAAGCCCTTTCTGTAGCAGATGGAAAAGCTGGAAGTTTCTGTCACCGGTCTCATGAAAGCAGGAGTGTGGAAATTATTAAAGGCTCCTACCGTTTATTTTGTTGTGCTCCTCCTTTCCCATACTTCCAAGCTTTCCTTTCTCCTTCTCTTCTTTTGAAGGTTCTCATTAGCACAGTCTAGCAAACTTCCACCAGCTTCTCCAAAAGCAACAAAAGGAAAAGGCACAGTGAAGAAAAATGATAGATGGAAAGTGAGAGAGGATGAGAAGTCGTGAAGTGTGGCTGTAACTTCCTAACTACATTTTTTATGGCCAGCCCAGAAAACTGTGCATACAGCAAAAATCTCAAGATCACCTAAATAAAGAACCCTGCCTGCATTCACAATTGCTTAATAGAAACTGGCCCAACCATACCTGTATTCCATAAGCTAACAGTGGTGACACATCCCCTTTGGGTCTTCCCTTAACTGTGTGCTGGTACTAAGGTAAGAATAGAGTAAATACATGCTAGCTGTTCACTTCAGTTTTAACCAAAGGCAAGGTAGCTAACAGAAACAAATTTCTGCTCTCAGGCCTTGTCTATGCTAAAAAAATTTGAATTCAATGAAAAGATTAAGTGTCTGTGCTTAGGATAGGAAAAAGTAACAGGCATGCATGGATCTAGGATTTTGAAAAGAGAGGTGCAGGTGGTATGGCATATCATCACACAACACAGCATACATTTTTATCCAGAAACTTTACTAACATTGCAGGGCCCAGGGCTATGTTATTCAGTTCAAGACTGAAGCAACATTTTTTTTTAACTGCATTATGTATAAACAAAACAAATTTATGTTGTTCATTAGTCCTGCAGTCATTAGACTTAAATTGATGTCTCTTCTTTTCAACTTCATAAAACAAACTCAAGCCTTCTTGAGCATCCAGGGCTTCACTGAAAGTTATTTGCACTCTTGGGTTAATGGTTTTGGCTAGTTAAAAACAGGCTGCAGGGCTGTGAAATAGGAGCTGCAGTACCAGGAGTAGCTAGCAGACAGCAGAACTGCAGAAGAAAGACATTCCACTAATCAGCTTGCCTGATTAGTGGAATGTCAAGACCATTAAAAAGGAGAGAGGGTTGTTAACATCTTCGCAATGAAGAGTTTAGAAGGAATCAGGTAGGTTCTAATGAGCCATGAAATCAATCGATTTCCTTCTTGATGCCTGAATAGAAATGCTGCTGCCACTGTCAGGCAGCTGATTTTAAAGTCTGGGTACACCAGGAATTGAAGGGGGATGCGAGGGTACCACTGCGACCCCCCTGCATCTGCCTCTGGTTATATAGCTAGAACTTCAAGTGGGTGTGGCTGCACTGACTTCAGGCTTCAACAGAGCTATGCTCAGAGCCATAAAACACCACTTCAGCAAGCAATTTAAGCATGTGACTAGCACTGCATAATCCCATGAGTTTAAAGTTACTCAGGTACTTATCTCAGTGAACCTAAGACAAAAATCAATAGCACAATGAAGTCCAGCAGCAGCAAAACCCCTATTGCCTTCAAATGGCCTTCACAAAGTACAGGGAAGCACAAGATAGATAAAAGGGTTTGTATTCAGAAGTTTGAACTATCTCTACTCTGAGACTATGAAAATGGTGTTGTGGGACTGCAGTGATTCTGGATCAAATCTGTTGAGCTGAAAAAGGATAGACACCATTTACTTTAAGAGACAGTTGTTGCCAATATCTCTCTTGTGTACAGTTTCACAGATTCATAGATGTTTGGAGCTGGAAGGGACCTCTCGAGATAATCAGGTCCAGCCCCCCTGTGTTTGGGCAGGAAAGACTGCTGGGTCAGATGATCCCAGCAAGGTGAGCGTCCAGACATTTTTTGAAGATATCCAGAGTAGGTGATTATATCACCTTGGGGGGGGGGGGGTGTTTATTCCAGACTCTAGACACTCAAATTGTAAAGAAGTTTTTCCTTATGTCTAGTCTAAATGGTCTCTATGGCCATTAGTCCTAGTCTTCCCCTGGGCAGCCCTGGTGAACGGACTTTCTCCCAGTCCCTGATGCGTACCCCTTATACACTTACAGGCTGCCACCAAGTCCCCTCTGGGTCTCCTCTTCTCCAGGCTGAACAGACCCAAGTCTCCCAGCTCAGGAGGAAGGTCTCACTTGACCTTACCCAATGCTTTGAACAACACATGCTGCCTCTGTCTGTACTGGAAAAAGTGAACTAAAACAGGCAACTGAAGAAACAGCGAAAGGAATATTTTCTAAGGATAAAGAACAGATGGAGAAATTGGGCCAACTGGGGTCTAATGTCTGCTTTGATAGATTCTCTCTCTCTCTCTCTCACCTTCAGCAAGGCACAACTGCTGGACACTTCACTTCTCCATCTGTGACATGGAAAGAGAACTTCCCTACTACCAAGATACCGTAAAGAATGCTAGTAAAAATCTTGCAAGGGCCTTCAAATGGAAGGCACTTTTGAAATGCCGAGTGTTGTTATGATTCTAAGATTTGCTTCTGCTCCAAATCCTGTACGAGTTACAGTAGCCGAGTTCCCTGCAGGATTTCTCATTTTGTACATAAAATTACACAGAAATTCTGGGTTTACCTCTCAGCAATGAGCTTTTATGCATCAAGTTCTAGGCAAGAAGCAACGCTCATACCTGGTTCACTTTGGCTTGCTAATCCTCCCAAAGGAGATTAACATCTGACAGGGATATTGAGAGGAGAAGTATATTAAGGATTGTGAGAGACTCGGATGCTGCAATAAGGTAGTCCTGCTTAAACACCATTCCCTTGATAGGAGGTGTGGAAGGGGCATTGTAAGAAGCAGCATTTTGTGAAAATAAAAAAAAAATCCCTTTGAGAGATGAAAGGAAGAAAAGGCATGCAGAAAACAGCTGTGGATAACTGTTAATCTTGTTTAAAAGAACAATCACAACCCCCTTCCTAATTATAGCTCCTTATCTTAGGCATTTCTTTCTAGCATTTAACAGCAAGATCCAAACAATGTGCCAATAGCTCTGTCAAACCTAAACACAAATAAACTGCAGATACTTGCAGTAAAGGTCTGAGATATCAGTTAGGAGCCATTGTGACACATCCAGTTTCCCAGTGTAACTTCAGTTCTAATATATGTTTCCTTATGACTTCATCCACTTTAGCAATGGACAAGAGGACTAATTTTGATTCTGCCATTTGAAGCATCATAGAACCATAGAGAATTAGTGTTGGAAAGAACCTCAGGAAATCATCTAGTCCAACCCCCTGCTCAAAGCAGGACCACCCCCAACTAGATCATCCCAGCCAAGGCTTTGTCTAGCCAGCTCTTAAAAATCTCCAAGAATAGAGATTTCACAACCTGTCTGGGTAACTGATTCTACTGTTTTACTACCCTTCTTGTGAGAAAGATTTTCCTAATATCCAGCCTAAACTTCTCTTGTTCTCTTGTAAGACCAGTGCTCCTTGTTCTGTTACCTGCCACCACTAGAAACAGCCTAGCTTCATCCTCTTTGGAACCACTCTTCAGGCACTTGAAAGGCTGCTATTTAATAGGGTGACCACCTGTCCCTAATTGGGTGGGACAGTCCCACAATGAGACCATCAAGTCCCAGTCCTGGGCTGCATGACTCCAGGACAGCATTTGTCTATAGGGATTCATAGTGTCTATAGGGACCAAGAAACAGTGAGTTTCCCCTTGCAGGCTGGCAGCATTCCAGCCTGCAAGGGGCTCCCAGGAGCAGGACACAGGGTGCATGTGCACCCACACACATGCACATGATTGGGCAACACAGCTGGGAAGAGTTCAGAGCAGTTCCCTGCAGGTAAGTCTAAGGGGAGGAAG
>NW_017729006.1:17247152-17251081 GCF_001723915.1 Gavialis gangeticus | reverse complement strand
GGTGCAGATTGAGGTCCCACTGTGAGGGAGGGAGTGGGGAAGGGGCTAGGGGCACTGCCCAGCCAGGGTAGTGCATGGGGCTGAGGTAGAGAGTGGGATGGAGCCATGGGTGGTGAATCCAAGGGACACATGCCGACCCCGATTTGTACATGGGGGGGTGGATGCAGGCTGCCTGCTTCAGGCTGGGGGCTCTCTGCCCTGCTGTCCTGCCCCTGAGGGACCCCTCTGCTGGTTGTGCTGCCATGGTGAGGTGCCCCCCACCTGTTTGGCAGCAGCAGGGGTAGTGGCAGCTTGGAGTTGTGCCCCCTGCTGCTGCTGGGCAGGCAGGGGCCACATGGCCAGTGTGGGGCTCCTGGGGGAAAGGCACAAGGCAGCAGGGCAGAGAGCCCTGAGCCCACAGGAGGTAGCCTGCATGCGCCCCCACTCTACTCTGCTTAACTCTGGTCTGGCCATGGCAGCAGCAGGAGCAGTGCGCAAGGAGGGGGAGGAAGGCGGTCATGTGTCCCACCTTCCCCTTTTGAAAAGGTGGTCACCCAACTATTAAATCCCCTCTCAGTCTTCTCTTCACCAGACTCAGTGAACCCAGTTCTTTCAGCCTCTTCTCAGAAGTCATGTTCCTCAACTCCCTAATCATTTTCCTTGCCTTCCACTGGACTTCCTCCAATATGTCTATATCCTTTCTGTAGCGGGGGGCCCAAAACTGAAGACAGTACTCTAGATGTAGTAGTGGATGGCAACTTGGGCAGCAGTGACTATGAGATGACTGAGTTCAGGATCCTGAGGAAAGGAAGGATGGAAAGCAGCAGAGTCAGGACCCTGGGACATCAGAAAACCAGACTTTGACTCACTCAGGGAACTCATGGGCAGGATCCCCTGGGAAGCCAGACTGAGGGGTAGAGGAGTCCAGGAGAACTGGCTGTACTTTAAAGAAGCCTTACTGAGAGTGCAGGAACAAACCACCGATGCAGAGGAAGACTAGCAAGTATGGCAGAAGACCAGCTTGGCTTAGCATGGAACTCTTTAGTAAACTAAATCACAAAAAGGATGCTTATAAGAAGTGGAAACTTGGAGAAATAACTGGGGAAGAATATAACTAGGGAAGCATGTCTCGGGCATGCAGGGATGAAGTCAGGAAGGCCAAGTGCAATTGGAGTTGCAGCTAGCAAGGGATGTGAAGGGTAACAAGAAGGGTTGCTACAAGTACTGTATGTTGGTAGCAAGAGGAGGATCAGGAAAAGTGTAGGTCCCTTACAGAATGGGGGAGGCAACCTTGTGACAGAGATTGCAGGAAAGGCTGAAGTGTTCAATGCCTTTTTTGTCTCAGTCTTCATAGGCAAGGTCAGCGCCCAGACTATTGCACTAGGCAGCACAGTTTGAAGAGGAGGTGAGCAGCCTTCAGTGGTGAAAGAGGGGGAAAGCTGGATGTGTACAAGTCCATGGGGCTGGACAGGATGCACCTGAGAGTGCTAATGGAGTTGGCTTGTGTAATCACAGAGCCATTGGCCATCACCTTTGAAAACTCATGGTTATCAGGAGAGGTCCCAGATGATTGGAAAAGGGCATACATAGTGTCCATATTTAAGAAAGAGGAAAAGGAGAATCTAGGGAACTACAGACCAGTCAGCCTCACATGAGTCTCTGGAAAAATCATGGAGCAGATCCTCAAGGAATCTATTTCAAAGCACTTGGAGGAAAAAAAGGTGATTAGGAACAGTCAGCATGGATTCACCAAGGGCAAGTCATGCCTGACCAACCTTATTGCCTTCTATAACGAGACGATTGGCTCTGTGGATGCAGGGAGACCAGTGCGTGTAGTGTACCTTGATTTTTGCAAGGCTTTTGATATGGTCTCCCACAACATTCTTTCAGGGAAGCTAAGGAAGTATAGACTGGATGAATGGACTGTAAAATGGATAGAAAACTGGCTGGAGCATTGGGATCAGAGAGTAGTGATCAATGGCTCAATGTCTAGTTGGCAGCCGGTATCAAGTGGAGTGCCCCAGGGGTCAGTCCTGGGGCTGGTTTTGTTCAGTGTCTTTATCAATGATCTGAAAGATGGCATAGAATGCAACCTCAGCAAGTTTGCAGATGACACCAAGCTGTGGGGAATAGTAGATATGCTGGAGGGTAGGGCTATGATTCAGAATGATTTAGACAAATTGGAGGACTGGGCCAAAAGGAATCTTATGAGGTTCAAAAAGGATAAATGCAAAATCTTATCTTAGGGCAAAACAATCTCATGCACCAGTACAGGCTCAGGGTTTACTGACTGGGCAGCAACTCTGCAGAAAAGGACATTGGGGTTGCATTGGACAAAAAGCTGAAGATGAGCCAGCGGTGTGCCCTTGTTGCCAAGGCTAATGGTATCCTGGGCTGCATTGGTAGGTGTGTTGCCAGTAGGTCAAGGGAAGTGATTATTCCCCTCTACTCAGCACTGATGAGGCCACTTTTGGAGTACTGTATCCAGTTTTGGGCCCTCCACTACAGAAGGGATGTGGACAAATTGGAGAGGCCATTAGAGGCTGACAAAAATGGTGAGGAGGCTGAGGGACATGACTTATGAGGAAAGACTGAGGGAACTGGGCTTATTTAGCCTAGAGAACAGGAGACTGAAAGGGGATTTAATAACAACCTTCAACTACCTGAAGGGGGTTCAAAAGAGAATGGAGCTAGACTGCTCTTAGTGGTGGCAGATGACAGAACAAGGAGCAATAGTCTCAAGTTGCAGCAAGGAAAATTTAGGTTAGCTATTAGAAAGAATTTTCTCACTAGGGAGGGTAGTAAAACACGGGAACAGGTTACCCAGAGAGGTGGTGGAAGCTCCATTCTTGGAGGTTTTCAAAACCCAGCTAGACAAAGCTTTGGCTGGGATGATCTAGTTGGGGATGGTCCTGCTTTGAGCAGGGGGTTGGACTAGATGACCTCCTGAGGACCCTTCCAAACCTAATTTTCTATGATTCTATGTAGGCTTACAAGTGGTGAATAGAGGGGAATAATCACTTTGCTCCACATGCTGGCAATACACCTACTAATGCGGCTCAGTAGCCTTTAGCCTTCTTTAGAACAAGGGCACACTGTTGGATCATCTTCAGCTTATTGTGCACTGTAACCCCCAGGTCCTTTTCTGCAGAGCTGCTATTTAGCTAGTCACTAGGGCTGTGTGAAATTTCATCGGCAGTTTCATTTCAATGCTGTTTTGACTTGTTTTGAGCTCAAAACAGAAAAATCGAAACAAAACAGAGAGCTTTGAAACAGCCTTAAAATGAAATGAGGTTGGTTCACTTCTGCGCCCTTAGTAAGGTTTCTTTTAAGTACAACCAGATCTCCTGGACTCCTTTCCCCCTCAGACCGGCCTCCTAGGGGCAGGCTCCTCTCTGAGGTGAGGCAAGGCAGGGATGGAGGCTGGGGCTCAGGGCTGGCTCAGGCTCCACTGGCTCTGGGGAACTGCTCCACACTCCAGGCCTGACAGAGCCCGCGGAGCAGTTCCCTGGAGCTGGCAGAGCCTGCCCCAGCCCCAAACCCCAGCCTCCATCCCTGTCGTGCTCAGGGAGGAGCCTGCCCTGAGTGAGGCTCTGCCGGCTCCGGAGAACTGCTCTGCTCCCCGGCCCTGACACCAAGTGCCTCCTCCCTTTCCAAGGCGAAGTGGGGGAGCAGAGCAGTTCCCTGGAGCCGAAAGAGCCTGCCCCAAGCCCCCAGGCCCTGCTGCCTGCCCTGGGTGAGGAGCTTACCTTGGGTAAGTGTCCCACGCCGCACCGAAGCGGCACGCTCACAGACCAAAACAGTGTGCTCCCAGACCGCTACTCCTTAGAGGGAACATTGTTTCAACAAGGTGAGGCCTGAGCTATTGAACATTGAACAAATCTCCAACTTTGTTTACTACAGGCCACCACATCAGGAGGAAGAGCTGGATCTGGAATTCTCCAAGCAGC
>NW_017729006.1:17240934-17245733 GCF_001723915.1 Gavialis gangeticus | reverse complement strand
CTTCCCAGAGAGGTGGTGCTCTCACCTTCCCTGGAAATCTTCAAGAAGAGACTGGATAGGCACCTGGCTGGGGTCTTATAACCCCTCCCACCCCCAGTGCTCATTGCTGCCCACGGCAGGGGGTCGGACTCCATGATCTGTCTAGGTCCCTTCCGACTCATTGATTCTATGATTCTATGAACTTCCTAGACAAGAAATCTAATAACTAGGTTACTATATTAAAGGTGCCCATCACTCATTTTATCCTTCTCCCATGTTTTGAAAGAAAAGAGTGAGCCAGTTACACATGCAGGAAGGGATGAATTAGGTGTCTAAGCCTAAACTGGGCTGCAAATCCCAGTCTCACATAGGTGTCTAAAGTCGGAGCTTCAAGGAGACCTCTAAAAGCATCCTATTTTGGGAAGCGAGGTGGGATTTCTGACACACTATCTTCACTATTTCTTACTGGCTAATTTAGGTATCCTCTCCTCTTCTTGCATATAATGTTGTTTGTTGCAAGTCCTAACTCTCCCCACGTAAAGTATATGGCATCTAGGCACATAACTTAGATGTGTGAATTCCACTTCTGGAGCCATGCATGTAGTTTTTAGGTGCTGCAAAGCTCAGCATCACCCTGCCCAAGTTCCTTTGTGAACTTTGATCAACAGAGTGAGACTCATACCATAAGCAAAACCCAGGTCTCAACTTTACCACTCCAGCGCTTTAACTTCTAGATAATGCTTCCTTTAATGCTTCCTTTCAAGTGTGAACGTAAGACAAAATGACAAGCTGAGTTCCTCAATTCAGTCCAAAAAAGGGGGGAAAAGGAGGTTGATTTCTGAACTGTAGAAATTGTGCTTAGTCAAAATAATAAAAGGATAAAGGTAAGAATGAAAGTTCAAGTATTGTAAGCAGAGTTGATGAATTAAGTACCTTCTATCCATAAAATCAAATCAGAATGACTGCACAATCAGGGTGATGTTGCTCAGACGTTACTTAAGTGTGTCTGAGTATTTTGAGTCTAGGTTTGGTTCAGGGGCTAAAGAGGACAATTCTCACCTTTGGGCATGAACAGGTACAAATACAACCTTTTGGCTGCTCTTCATCCAACATGGGACAAAGAATATAATGCCTGGTTGGAACAGTCCTCAAGGCTGGAGAATTTCAGATGCAGATGAGCCAGGCTCTGTGGCTTAGCTCTGCCTATAATTTTAAAATATTTGATTGAGCTGATCAACAGCTGTGACAGGCAGCACCACTGAGACCCACCCAAAACTGGTTTTGGCTGTTGCGCCTAATTCTATGTCTGTCCAGAAAGCCAAAACCCGAGGATATACTTAAAGCACTGTCAGCTTTTAGGAAATATTCCAGTAATAATACTGCTGCTTATAAAACACAGTTAAACAATTAATTTGTTTCAATAGCTAGACTTGGAATGGCTTTTGTGGGTGGGGTACACCGCCTCCAATATATAACTGACACAGTGTTTTCTTAATGGCTTATAAACAGAATCCTTTTAGAAAAGCTATACTTAATGCAGCAAACAACACTTCTAAAAATTAAAGACTGAAGTAGGCAAAAAAAAGGGATCAATTGTAGTACGTAAATGGAGTACTGAGCGTACCAAAGTAAGGAAGCATACTTGAAAGCATGAACTAGAAAATTTTTTTTTAAAGTGTCCAAAAAGCAGAGGGCGGATTAGGCAGGGAGCATAGGGCAGGAAGCAGAAAGGAGATCAGCAGAATGGGAAGGGGAAGGGGATCAGAGTAGCACTCAGGGAGGACACAAGGCTAATTTATTGTATGCTTCCCAAAAACATTCGCCCCCACTTGCCCCAGGCTCAAGTTCTAGTTGTGAAAAGTCAGCCCAGGTGTGTACATTCATGGATCCAGGATGATGCTATCTGAACGGCCTCCGACTGTTTCTCTCCCACTCCACTTCTGTATTAACACTTTCTCATTCCATTAGCTCATCATTGTTAGTGGATGAGCTAATGAAATCACTTCTGGGTGGCTGGAGGTCTGAGCCACTCACCTACAGCTTTCTTGAAACAAGATGGCCTTCTTCCAATCTTTGGGAATATAGGTAGCTGCTGCACACACAGAATAGAGTGGCATTTGGCACCTGGAGGGGCAGGAAATACACCCACTTACGTAGGCATATCCTTCCTTGACCACAGGGATACTGTACATTATCCTTTTGTGGGAACTGTGTCATCATGAGCCCTGTTTATGTGGTCAATTCGTAGCTGTTCTTCAGCTGCATTTCTATGCACAAAGTGAGCTGAAATGTTTATTTCAACTTTGAGCATATGGCTGTAGCACTGGGCTTTAAGGTAAATTTGAGAAAAGAGGCATTACGAATTGCAAAGCTCAAGTTACCCTTTGTAAAGAAGTTTAACTTCCCTTAAAATGAATCCTCCCAGAGGCAAAAGAAAAAGAAAAGTAAAACAAAAAGGTAAGCAATTTGTTTCCCTCACTGTCCCTCTACCTGTTTTGCTCTGCAGCTCCCGAATGAGTCAGGGCTGCTTGTATACCGACCACTCTTACCAGAGTTGCAGGGAAGTCCAGCTTGTTTTAGCCATTTCTGGCGTCAGCTCCTATTAAAAGACATTTGAAGGCAAGTCCCACATATGTGGAAAGCATCCTAACCGGCCACCAAAAGTCACCACTGGATGTCGCTGTTGCCTCGTACAGCCAGATCCCTACAACATTGCAGGTGGAGAGAAATGAATTCCAGTTACCTCTGGAGCCCTAGGGAGGATCTGTTTCAGCTTCATTCCTGAGCAATCTGCTGATCTGATTTTCTTCTTTTTTTTTTTGATGATATGACCACTCTCACAGCCTGTGGACACAAGCAGCAGCCATATGAACCCAGCACGAACATTCAGACAGCCCAGCTACCAAACCTACTCACCAGTCTTCTACCATGGCAGCAACCAAATGACACTAATGACACTGTACACATCTGGCAGAAATATTACACACCCAGTAACATTTAGAAATGCCAGTTTAAAGGCAGATGCTCAGGTAAGGACAGGACACTGAGCAGGGAAGCACTGGGACACTAGCCCGCAGTAATGGAGTTCAATGTGTGTGCCATTAACAGGTCAGAAGGCTGGCAGTGCCGCTTGTGTTGTCTCCCCCAGGACAGAAGGTTGGAGTATTAACTGATACAGTTGTGGGTCTTTAGGTCTGAAACCTTCACAAGTTAGCAAAAAAACCATTAAAAAATTAAATAAAAAATATACAGTAAAAGACTGAAGGCAAGCTTGAGCACTCAGAAGTCAGGAAATAAAAAAATTAAGGTTGCCCAGTAACATTAATTTGAACCCCTGTGCATATGCATTGTGCTGTTAGGTTAGCAGCACTGCTAACTTCATGGCTATCTTGGTGCGCTTACTGTAAGCACAATATAGACAGTATTATTGTTATACTACTGTCACAAGAAGAGACAGGTTGAATATCAACAGCACATACCTTTATCCATCACATGAAAAATTCACCATCCACCAGCCAACCTCTTCTGAACAAGTGCTTAACTGAAAAGATTTGCTTTGTGCTACCCTCTGAATGTCACAAACTGTGGTAGGTTAAGCTGCAGAAGGGAATTCACTGGTCAGCAAGGAGCTCCCTCTGGATGATAGGGCTACAGCCCTCAGAGATCAGCTCCAGGGCTTGTCACAATAGCACTTTGGCTGATCCCTGCACTAAGGACAAAAGTGGGGATGTAGCTGTCCAAATGCCAGTCCTTAACACACGGAAAGATGCTCATTAAAAAAACAGCTCATTTAAATCCAATCATTGGGGTTCATTGTAAAGATGTGATATGATGGAAAGCAGGTGGCAATTGAGGTCCACGGACCACAAACTTCGGAACAGATGCTACCCCAAACAGCCAGTGGTTCTCCCACCCATGTTTACAGATGTTTTACCAAGCAGGGATACTTAGGGAAGGCGCTTATATCACAATTAAAGGCTGCTTTGCACCCCAAACTCCAGGGGAAGACAATGAGATCCATGAGCATGAGAGCCATCTGGAAGTGATGCAAACAAAGGTCCCCCTCTCTCCTCTTTATACCAGATTACTGGGTTATTTTCAGGCAGCATAACCTCTACTTCATGAGTGTCACAGGGGCACTTGGGTGCCCCGTTCCTGAGTAAGGATTAGAGCCGCTGCCAATCACCAGGGCAGCTCTGGAGTAACCAGGTCGGCCATGTGACCGGAAGGGGGCAGGGCTGGGCCCTTATAAACAGCTAGGCCAGAGCCTGGCTGGCAGTTCCCTTCTGGCAGCCTGCGTGTAAGAGCTCTGCGGGAGAGCTAGACTGAGCAGTGCCGCTTGGCACCTAGAGGGCTGCATTATGGTGCAGGCGGAGAGAAGCCGGACCAGAAGGCTTTGGCCCGAGAGCCAGGACGGCCGGGACTTGATGTAGAAGCCGGTAGGCTGATTGTGTTGTTATAGCCGGTAGGCTTATGATTTTGGTTGCGGCCGGTTGGCTTATGATGCAGTTGTGTGCATCATCCGGAGGACCAGATGAGGCTGTAGGGGTGTGAGGAGGCCTCACAGGAGATCCCAAGTAGTCCGGGGGGGTTTCCTGGGTGCCCTGTGCGGGCACCGAGCAGCGCCGGGAAGGCGCGGCAACTTGGCACCAGCGTGGTGCGGGGTGTGGGGTTGAGACCCCAGCTCGAGAGGGCAGTATTTGGCCCAGTGAGGGCCTAGGACCCTGAGAAGGGTCAGGGGGCCAGGCACGGCTGCATGCCACCTGAGCCCCAGCGCCGGGAAGCCCGAGACAGGGCTGGCACGTGGGCGGCGGGAGCCA
>NW_017729006.1:17228949-17235934 GCF_001723915.1 Gavialis gangeticus | reverse complement strand
TGCTCATAGGCCCCACTCCGTGACAATGAGGCTACAAAAATCTCCTTAGACAGCATGAGCATGTGGGCTTTCTCTGATGGTCTGCACTGAAGCAGTCAAAGTGGCTGCTAGTTGGGGTTCTCTGCATGTCAAGATGAAGCACCGTGAAAACAAACCAGAGCAGAGACAGGCAGACTACACACTGCAGAGACATTCCAGTTGCATGAGCTATCCAGGGGCTGCCCTGATCCAGCTAGCACACTCAGTGCTGATCATCACTGAAAGGTACAGCATATACTCACCCTTGTGCCTATTCATGGGCATCAGCAAGCAAGAAAAAATGACTGGGAACCAGGCAAGGCTTCCAGCTAATTAGCCTCCACCTCTTCCACCAAAGCAAAGCAGATTACATTAGAATTAGATTACTATTCTGCCCAGTTTCTGTTTGGGAGAGCAGTGAGCAGGGGCTGGGACAGAAACAGCTCAGTGGTGTCTGACTTGTTCATAGGACACTCGCATGAAAAAAAGGCAGACTTCTGCTGAGATTTAGAATAGTGGGGCATGGGGGTGGGGCAAGAAAATTATTTCTATGAAAAGAGAAATTATCTGAATTTTAAAAGAAATCTGCATTGGATTTGAGCCACAACTATTGGGCGCCGATTTAAAAAAAAAAAAAAAGACGATGACATAAAACCCAAAACATGACCACTTGTCACATTCAATAGCTGATCTCAGATGGCCCTTTCTTTTTTAAATATCCCTTTTTGAAAGCTGGTTATGGAAATGTAGTGATTAGACAGTAGAGATAGCACAGTCAGAATTGCATGGAAAAAAAATAGTCAGCCCTGGCAGTGCCTTGTCTTTCAAAGCTGTGTGTTTTCAAAATTTGAAATCCATTTGGTCATTTCACACTAGTCAGGCTGCATCCATCTAAGGAATGAACAAGCTCACACTTAGTTTATTCCTAAAAGTAAACCAACACAATAGTCTATATACTATACAACTTTCTTAATGTTATATAGATACAATCCGATGGGCTAGGACCCATCTAACATCCTCTGAAGTCCATGCAATTCTTTTCATTGACCTGTGGGAACTGGACTGTGCTTTCAGGGAAAAATTCCCCCCAGGCAGAGCACCAGTACAAATCCCCATAAAACAGGAATTAAGTAGGATTTCAGAGAATTTGAACCAGTCTTTTGCAAGAGGACAAATTCTGTCCATAATAAATTGATGTTAAAAGTGATATCCCGTCCACAACTTACAGTACGGGGCGCACTAGAATCATCGTCTTCCAAACCTGGGTGGAGCCAGCCGGGAACAATATCATGGGTTTGTCCCTGGGTGGCAGTAAGCCTAGAGATCTGAGCGGGTATAACTGGTTTACAGCTGGTCTGTTAATTTGACCAGGCTCTTCCCAACCCTCTTTTCAATTAAAGTCTGATAAGGGATTGCATGGTGATCTTCTAGAAACTTTGAGGGTCAATACTGGCCCATTGGTCTAAAAAGTTAGCGAACTACTGCCTTCATCCATCACCATTAGATCTCCTTCTGCAGGTTTGAAATGGAAGGATATTTTTTCCTATTATAAAATGTCAATGAAGCAATGACAGATTTTGTGAAGTTCCACTTGGAGAGAAAGAGGCTACAGGTAAAAGCATGATTCAGACAGCCATTCATGAGCTCGCAATATTGTTCTTCGCATCTCCATCTGATTTTGTGTCTAATTGGGTATTACTCACATAGAGGTCACTCAATAAAAAAAGGTTAGCATTTCTGGAAGAATGCAAGTATGTCAGACCTACACTAATGTCTCCATAAAGAATTCTGCAGGCAGTTGAAATCGGTGTCAAGTTATTGCTTAAAGTATCATCATCTCATTCAAGTTCTGAGTTAGATTTGCCTCAACAATGTCATCCCTAGTTCTCTAGTAAACCTACCGTTGAATGCGTCACCTGACTCCCTTGTCTAGCCCTTCAAATGGGAAGAGGAAATTGAATCAGCACATAAATTTTAAGTCGAGTTTCCAGTAAAGCAAGCAGATACAAACATGACTGTGGTAAGAAGCATGTCATAGCCAGAACGTAAAAGAATTAGCATGTACAAAAAAGTAAGATTTTTACCTCAATATAGCTTGTCAAGCTGGGTAAGACAGCAGAGAATAGTTTATATACTTTAAAAATGTGGTTTTAGGCTGGCCCCCAGTTATTTGAAAATTCAGGTGGAATTCACTGAACGGGTTTGGCTGAAATTCTCTCTTTAGGACTAGACAAAATACAAAGAAAAAGGAGGTAGAGATTCCTCTTTTACCCAGTAGCCCAGTAAAAAGCAGTCACCTGGGGTGTGGGAAATCCACATGGACTATCACTTCCCACCTGAGAGGATTTGAACACATATCATGCAGCTCCAAGGCGATTACCCGTAGCCTGATCATTAGCTTTTCTAGGGTGGATTGCTTTCAGTATCTCCTATTGGTTCTGTTTCACTTTCTATCAAAAACCTTGTTATTACTGACATTGACCAGGACAGACCCTTCCTGCTATTTTGACATGGACCCATTTATAATTACCCTTTGCTTGTGGTTATTGAGGTAGCTGTCTATCTACCTTACAGTAGCTTTGTCTAGCCCACATTTCTCTAGTTATTTTATGAGAAGGTCATGTGGGACTTTGTCAAAACCCTAATGATTCACTGAATATGAAAATATTTTAAAAAGTGGAACAAATGCAAGAAGAAAGATCGAGGCAGGCATACAATATAGCCTATAGTTCAATTATTAGGACTAGGATATTGGAGACCATGAGTGTCTTTATACATCCTCTGGGAATGGAAGCAGGGGTTTAATTAGAGTGGCTCTCAAGAGCTTCTTTAATTAAAGCACCATCAGCATCTCATGTATCTAGTATCCCACACTACAAAATGGCAGTGAGGGCACTTTATCTGAAGCTCATTCGATGAGCTTTAGTTAAAGCACCCTCACTACCATTTTGAAGTGTGGGGATGCTGAATACACACCACGCCAAGGCTGCTGGAGCATGCTAATTAGCATGTTCCAGCAGACTTGATCTATTGAGTCTGCTCCAACATGTTGCAATTTGAATGTGTTGGAGCAGCCGTAAGGCACGTGTATAGGTGCCTCATGTCCAGATCTATCTGCTTCCTGATTCAGAGCAGATTTTACCAACATACCCCTTACATCTTTATAGTCTATGGGTACTTCCCTTTTAATTTATAAGCATTTATATTTTCTCTACATACTTTCACCTGAGAATTTGAAGACTTGTTACCAACTTGGAGCCTTAGGCCAGTGGAGGAAGATACACAGCTATGAGATAAAGACAGGCCCACTACTACTGCCATTTCTGCCAGACTATCCCCCTGATAACTTGGTTAGGCCTCTGGTCTTTCCTCAGTTTCTCTACAGGCCAAAAATCCATGCAGGCTAGAGTAGAAGACATCTTAACATGCCTTCTCACCCTTTCTCCACTGTGAGATGGGGTCACTACTGTGCTCGATAAATGCGATTGTGTGCTTTGTCCAAATGGGGCCACAAAAATCCAAGGGCAGTTTTGCCACCCAGTAGTATTTGAAGGAAGATACTATTCCCCCTCTTTAGTGCTGAGGGACTGGCCAGTTGTATGAAAGCATGCCCTCATATATCCACTTAGGTCTTCCTTAATCCCATCCATCTGACTCCAACTGCACTAAGAACAAAGGGAACACTTGGGATCCCCTATGCATGGATTCATTAAAGCTGCACAGTCATGTTACAGAGGCTCACCTCCCCCTGTCTAGTTATTTACATTTCAGCAAGAACTCCATATCCTTCTCTTCCCATATCCACTTATACTCAGTGACCTCCATATTTCATAGACATTTGGGCTGGAAGGGACCCCAGAAGATCATCAAGTCCAGCCCCCTGCTCCAGGGGCAGGAAGTCAGCAGGGATCATAGGATCTCAGCAAGATAAGCATCCAAATGTGTCTTGAAGGTGTTCAAAGTGGATGCTTGAACCACCTCCGGTGGCAGTCTATTCCAAACCTTGGGTGCTCAGGCAGTGAAAAAGTTCTTCTTTATGTCCAGCCTGAATCAGTCACAGTGGAGTTTGTGACCATTCAATTTTGTCATCCTTTGGGGCGCTCTGGTGAACAGATGTTCCCCCAGATCCTGATGAGCACTCCTGATAAACTTATAGGTGGCCATCAGATCACCCCTGAGCCTGCGCTTTTCCAGGCTGAAGAGTCCCATGGATCTCAGCCTCTCATCATAAGGAATGTTTTTCTGACCTCTGATCATGTGTGTGGCTCTTCTCTGCACTCTCTCAAGCGTCTCCACATCCTTTTTGAATTGTGGAGCCCAAAACTGGATGCAGTACTCCAGCTGCGGCCTCATCAAGGCCAAGTACAAGGGGAGAATGACGTCCTGGGATTTGCTTGAGAAGCATCTATGGATGCAAGCCAGTGTTTTGCTTGCTTTACTAGCCACAGCATCACACTGAAGGCTCATGTTCATCTTGTGGTCAATCATGACCCCCAAGTCCCTTTTATTTGTAGTGCTAACCAGTGTAGCACTGCCGAGCCTGTAAGCATGCTGCAGTTTTTTCCTCCCAAAGTGGAGAACCTTGCATTTTTTGGTGTTAAACACCATCAGGTTCTCATCCGCTCATTTCATGAGCCTGTCAAGATCTGCCTGGGTCACCCTCCTGTCCTCAGATGTGGGTGCTTTACCCCGGAGTTTGGTGTCATCAACAAACTTGGCCAGTCCGCTTCTGACACCATGGTCTACATCACTGATGAACATGTTAAATAGTATAGGTCCTAGGACAGAGCCTTGAGGGACCCCACTGGTTACTGCGCACCAAGACGATTGGCTCCCATCGACCACCACCCTCTGGGTCCTACCACGTAACCAATTCCCCAGCCAGCAGATTGTGGTGAGGTTGAGGCCACAGCTAGCCAGTTTAGCCAAGAGGTGATCATCGAATACCAGATGGAAGGCTTTTTTAAAGTCAAGATAGATGACATCAATCTTTTCCCTCTTCTCCAGGTGATAAGTCACCTGGTCATAAAAGGAAATGAGATTGGTCAAGCAAGACCTACCCTATTTGGTACATACTCTGCCACAGTAATTTAGATGGATGCAGTGATGATCACTGGCTGATATTCAATAAACAGACCAGTAATTTTCTTTGCAAGCTTCTTGTGCACAAAAGAGTTTCCAGCAGTGAGATGGATACAGCTTCACAACTAATTCTTCAATGCAATTAATGTTTATCCTTCATCCTCAGGCATCACTGCCTGTATAGAAAACAAGTCATCATGTATCAACAACTTCAAAGCTAGAGGGTTGTGGATCTTCAGTGAGAGGAAATGCCAACTGTCCAAACTCAGATTGTGAGGGATAACACAAAGAGAAGAGGATAAACATATCCCCGAGTGATCGTATCAGTTTGAACCACCATAACCCAACAAAGGAGACATTGCAGTAAATAAAACCCAATCCCATTATATCATCCCTCAACCAAAGAGCTGTTGGCATCAGAAGGAACCTCCTGAGGCCGAAAGTGAAAGCCAATATGTTCAAATAGGTTAGAAGATGCATGAGAAACTTTATTCACTTAAGCAGACCCTGCAGGATTCAGAATTGGAGCATGGTAAGTGGAAAGTCCCAAGGAGGTATTATTCATACGGAACATGAGTCAACCAAGTTACAGCTCTTCTGATTCCAAGCTGTCTGCATAGATAGACTGTGGACTCCATTATACATAAAGTACAGTCCAGGGGACCCATTAAGACTCCTATAACTGGGAGAATAAATAGAACCTTAGGCATGCTCCATAAATGCATTGAGATCTTGAATGAATCTACATCTCCCACCCAAAGTGAAGAGCTTGACCAGGAGTTTGCCCGGGAACTGGCTGAGGCCACATGCTCCAGGACCATGGTTGTCATGGGTGACTTGAATTACCCAGACATCTCGTGGAAAGATCACTCAGCAAAATCTGAGTCGTCGCAAAGCTTCCTATCGTGCATGGATGACTACCTGATTCAAGAAGTCTACAGGCCAACGAGAGGCAAAGTGCTGCTCAACCTGGTACTGGCAACTGGGGATGACCTAGTGATCGATGGGAAGCTGGGTGACAGCAACCATGAGCTGATCACCTTCACCATCTGCTGTAAAGCTGGCAAGTCAGTCAGCAACACTGAAGTCCCTGACTTCAGGAAAGCCGACTTTGACAGGATAAGGAGGCTCATCAGTGAGGCCCTAAGGGACCACAACCCTAGGGGGAGGGGAGTTCAGGAAGCAAGGGAGCAATCCTCAGTGCACATGCTAATTCTATTCCATCACAGAGGAAAGGCAGCAAGAGGGCACAGCAGCCCCCCTGGCTCTCCAGGGATCTAGCAGACCTTCTCAGGCTAAAAATAAAGGCCTACAAAGGATGGAGGATGGGATTCACCTCCAAGGAGGAATATTCTGCACTGGTCCGGTCCTGCAGGAAGCGAAACAGGAAAGCCAAGGCTGCAACTGAACTCCAACTAGCTTCGAGCATCAAGGACAATAAAAAGAACTTTTTCAGATATGTGGGGAGCTGGAGGAAAAGCAAGGGCAACATTGGACCCCTGCTGAACCAGATGGGGCAACTGACAACTGACGCCCAGGACAAAGCCAACCTATTAAATGGGTACTTTGTGTCAGTCTTTCATCAGTCCCATGGGACGCCCATGCCCGCTACGGGACAGGACGGTCCGGGTGATGGAGATCCCCTGCCCTCCATTAATGCTGACCTCGTGAAGGAACATCTTGAGAGCTGGATACCTTCAAGTCAGCCGGCCCTGACAATTTACACCCCAGGGTACTCAAGGAGCTGGCGAGAGTCATAGCCCAGCCCCTAGCACAGATCTTTGAAAACTCCTGGCCCTCTGGTGCAGTCCCCGAAGACTGGAAGATGGCCAATATGGTGTCTATCTTCAAGAAAGGGAGGAAAGTGCATCCGGCTAACTATAGG
>NW_017729006.1:17211014-17223949 GCF_001723915.1 Gavialis gangeticus | reverse complement strand
CAGAAGAGCCATGCACATGATCAGAGGTCAGGAAAACAGACCTTATGATGAGAGGCTGAAAGCCATGGGGCTCTTTAGCCTGGAAAAGCGCAGGCTCAGGGGTGATCTGATGGCCACCTATAAGGTTATCAGGGGTGAGCACTAGGATCTGGGGGAACGTTTGTTCACCAGAGCACCCTAAGGGATGATGAGGTCAAACGGTCATAAACTACTGCAAGACCATTTCAGGCTGGACATAAGGAAGAATGTCTTTACTGTCTGAGCCCCCAAGGTCTGGAACAGCCTGCCATTGGAGGTGGTTCAAGCACCTACACTGAACGCCTTCAAGAGAAATTTGGATGCTTATCTTGCTGGGATCATATGACTCCAGCTGACTTCCTGCCCTTTGGGCAGGGGGCTGGACTCGATCTTCCGAAGTCCCTTCCAGCCCTAATGTCTATGAAATCTATGAATTACCTAGTGTAATCATGGTGACATGTCTTCCTAATTTAACTGCATCTCTAGGGGGCCTAAGCAAATTAGATACATAATCAACCAGTTTTACAAGGCACCCCAGTTAGGTTTATGGGCAAATCTAGGATTTTGAAAAAGGAGGTACATCATCATAGATAAAACAACACATTTTTGTCCAGTGAAAAATAAACTAGAAGCTTTACTAGTATGCTTAGGGCATAGAGCTGTATTATTCTGTTTGAGATCGAATCAAAAACAAATATAACTTCATTGGAATGAGTTAAAAAAAACCAAAATCTGCAGGGCTGTGAAATGGGAGCTTCATTGCCAGGACCAACTAACAGACAGCAGAATCAAAGCAAAGGATAGCTTGACTGGTAGAACATCAAGGCCATTACAAAGAACAGAGGGTTGATAACACCTGTGGACTGAAGAGTTTAGAAGGGATCGGGTAGAGTATAATGAGCCATGAAGTCAAGTGACTCCCTTAGCACCACCTGACTAGTAATGCTGCTGCTACTGCCAGGCAGGTGGTTTTAAACTTTGGTTGGACCAGGAATGAAGTGGGGGAGGGAGGGAGGTAAGGGTGCAAGTACACCAGTGTACCCGTCTTGGATCTGTCCCTGGTTAGATTACTCACTTCTGTCTGGGGTAAACTGGTATTTTTATCTATATGAAGGTTTCACCAACATTTTCATATGTCATAGCTGTTTGTTTATGTCACTACAATCTTAGGTGATAAGCAATACCCGATTTCCAACAATGCTTTATTTCAAACCATAACCCATGAAAACCTAAATTAAATATGCACAACTTTGGGGTGAAAAATATATTTGATCACACTAGACACCAAAAATAAACCTTGAATAAAATTCTCCTGCCCACTTCCCTTCATGCTTTTGATGGACAAGGAAAAAATCATTAGATTTTATCATCAATGCTTGGAAAGTAAGTATATGACTGGGTGGATAAATCAACTTAGCAAAACTGTCACAAAGTTAAGGCATTTCAGATTTTGCTTTCCATTAACTTGAAGAATAGAAAATTGAAGATGAAATGTAATGGTTTTTACCTTCTTAATTTTTGAAGTTCTTTGAAGAGGATAAATTAGATACAAAATGCTCACTAATGGAGCAATCACACTAACAGATTTCATTGCATCTTTGCATATTTTAAAAGCAGTTTGCTACTTTTTAAAAGAAAAACAAATCTCATTAGTTTGAGAAAATGAATGAAAGGGAAAAGAACAAACCTTTTCAAGCTCTTGAATAGGTAAAAGCAGTAAGCTGAAAAAGTAATTACCAAATATCTAAACAGGTTTGATTTGACAGACAGTGGAGCTAAATTTCCTCTCAATTTATATCAAAAATGAAAATCTATCAAGATTCAAGCTCATAGGTTTGCAATAAACTTAAAGAGGTGCTTATTTCTATATTAAAAAAGGAACTTTTCTCCCCCAACTTTTCAAACTATCAGAGGTTGGTTAATTTTTTTTATGTAGCAGAAAACTTCAAAGTTTCTGACTATTCACAGCTATTTTACATGATTGTGCACTAACGGAAACCGCAACTCTTTGAAGTTAAAAAGTAATATGCAATCAAGCCCAGAAGCACAAGTGTACATTTTGTTTGGAACAAAATTGTGTTCGTTCATCATCTTGAGCTGTTTAGCAATCATTTTTCTCCAGAAAGAAATTGAGTATTTGACTTGCACTAAACTGCAGATTACAGAAGAAGGTATATGGCATAATTGTTTTAAAATGTGATCCAACAATCACATATAAATAGTGCTTTAAAAGTCTGTGCACATTACCTTAGTTGTCCTCTTAAAGAAATTGTTTGTTAACATAAAACATTGTGTGGTGATAAACCAGACTCTCTGAAACAACTTCAGTATAGGTTTGTAATTCATAGTCCAAGACTTTAGGTGTTTGTACTTCAAGTCTTTTGACACCATTAGGCTCTAATGCTCTAAAAGCAATTTGACCACACCCATGCCATATCCTACCACCTTAAATTAGTCAGGAATCTATCTGTATAGGATGAAGGTCTCCAACCTTAAAGATGATAAAAGTATGGATCCCTCCCAGTGCTGCTGAGCCCTTCATGTCAGTTATTTGGTAGAATGGAAAGTTTCAGGTGCTGATACATCCACAGTTCCCTGGAAAACAGTATTAACAGTGAACCCAAGCTTGCACTCACTGAAGTCAGGGAGACACCTGAAATACAATGGCAAAAACCTACCGTATATTCCCTCCTGCCTAGGAAACACCCAAAAATGAACAGGACCCAGCTGAATAATTCCATGTTCCCCAGCTCCACAAGCAATTGGGACAGTCACCTATGGTCTAGAATTAAAGGAATCCAGAGATCAGCAACCCTCTCTCTCTCTCTAAAAAATAAAAATAAAAACAAAATACATCAAAAGCAACAGTAACAAATGTGATAGCCCAGCTGTTATTATACACATCATGAAGAACGCATTTGTCTGGAGCCCTGGTTCTTCACACCAGCTGGGACCATAGCAAAATCCCTGCCTGAAACAAAGGAAAATTCTCATCTAATACCGAGTGGACCAAGGGTTGAGTGACTAAGGGCTTTGCAGCTCAGATTTGCCCACACTGGAAAACCTAGCTGAGGTTAGCTAATAAACCCTGACCTAACCTTAGCCTGGTGCCACCACTGTCTTCCTTAGGTGTAGATACATTGCTTTGCTACCTGTTTAAGGCTCCCTCTACATGTTACAGGTATTGCACAATGAACTGGTTATAACTGCACAACTACCTTGAGACCAGCTACAAGAGCAAAGTATCTATCATGCTGTAAAAAGCTCCAACCTGCTATAAAGTTAGACCTTGAAAATGTGTACCAACTTTATAGTTGGTTGCTATCCAGTTTTTATTTGCATGTGTAGCAGGGTCTCCCCTGTGGCTGGGAGCTCCACCAGCTGAGGGGCTCCAGCTGCAGGGGTGCACCATGCCCACAGCCAGGGCTGGGAGTCGCACAAGTGAGGGGACTCTCTGCCCCAGCGGCTGCAGATGCTGGCAGGAAGCATGATTGTGTTGATCACATATTAGATCCCACTGCACCTTTCCCTGCATGTGTAGAGGGGCCCTAAGTTGCGGTAAGACACCCTCTAGAAGAAAACTTTTGGTCCAGCCATAACCACCTATCCCATATACTGTTTGACCTATTCCATACTTTTGAACCATTTTTCTAGTGCAAGGTGCTACTGTAGTTGTACCCTCTACCAGTTTCCCAATTCTTTATTTTTAAAAGTTAGAGACAGCAACAAGAGGATTTTAAATACATCTGGTGCGACACAGGCAGACTGGGAAATGCAGGAAGCAGAATCGAGCTGTGGCAACTGGAGTTTCAGGAGCAGACTATTCATGTGGAACAGCCCTCATCCAGACTACAGCTCCCTTCACCAGTCCACAATTGGGATGACTCATGGTAGTGCCATCAATTCCAGTCAGAATTAGGCATTTCCTATACTTTTTATTCACCTCTCTGCTCCTCTCTTCCAGATCATGCTGGCCACAGGCATGTGAGCAGATATGTTTGGAGGATAGAAACGGTTTTGTCCATGATTTCAGAGTTTGGCTTTATTCTCCATCACAGCAAAACCAGAAAGTTTAGTTTTCTTCCACGTAAACATTTCAAAACAGATAAGTGGTTGTTTCAAGTAAAATCAAAACATTTCATCTAGATTGACTTCATAGGTTTTGCATAATACAGATTATGTTTTGAAACAAATAATTACAAGTAAAAACTAAATAACAATGCTTGGTTCCCAAGATGTATAAGTGGGATATATTGATATTGCTAGAACTGTTCCCACCCCCATATGGGAATTTAATCTTGGACGGGGGGGGCAGAGAAAAAACAAAACAAAACTTACCCCAATTTTGTAAAACGTTTCAAATTTGGCAGAACAGTACCCAATGACAGACAATGTTTCTATGTAAGCTTCTCTGCCCAGATGCATCATGGAATATTCTCTCTGCTGCCAGCACTGGTTGCTGGTGTCCTGGTGGCAGAAGCAGCCTGACATTCCTCTTTCCTTCCGTTCTTCTTTCAACTCCATGTGTAAAACTTGAATTGCATAGGGCTTACTAAGTGAATGGAGGACTGAAGTGTTGCAAGTCCAGCGAAAGAAGATTCTTTGTTGGAATACAGGAACTTCCATGGACTGACAAGCCAATAGAATGAGGCTCACTTTGATAGGACCTTGTGATCCCAAGCAACTCAAGGGATCACCAAATGTATCCCAGGCTTTCCTGTGTTCCGAGCAAAATTGAATCCTGCACCCCCCCTCCCTTCCGTCAACCCACCAGCATGTCTTTGGAAGTTATTTACATCAGCATTGAGGAATCATTGGGCTGAAGGCTGTTTACATTGAAGGAAGGAATCTTACAGCCACACAACCATCCTGATACATTTTCTTTGCAGAAATGAGGAACAATTACATAGCTGCCCAGAGATCAACATTTTCATCTTTAGATGGACACCACAGGTTCAGATCCATCACAGGTTGGTAGTGACCAGGGCCCATGAGGTAGAGCAATTTTTCTCCAGTTCCAGAATCTACATTTTAATTCATACGAAACATAACATTTCAGAGGAGATATATCCAGTCAGCCCTTACCAATTCAGCATCTCTCATATACTTGGAGTGGGTCTCATTATTAGTTTAAGCCCATCATCAGAGTGATGGGGGCAGCTTTGATTGCCACTGCTCAATCTGCAGTTCTGCTGTGGATATTTCCAGGGATTTCAAACAGGTTTTTTCCCCTCATGTGCATGACATTTACTTCAAACTAAAACAAGAAAGCAGCTATGAAATAAAGTGCATGGTATTTGTATTTTTAAAAAGTTGCATATGTATTTTAACAAGGACCAGTTTGGGATCAAATCTGAAGTGAGGTGTATTTTTGTGCTATTCCCACAAAAGCAGCTGCATTGTAACTCAGAGCCTCTGTCAATTTGGGCTAAATAATTACAAACACTCCGCCAAGAAAATGGATCATTTACTTCAGTCACATATAAAAATTAAAAAACATAATACAGAAGAATAGAGAATATGAACACACATCTAACCACATTTTAAAAAAAAAAAAAGGAATTTAAAGGGCTACAAGGATAAAAGAAAAATGTGATATGTACAGTCAACAAATAAGTTAGCAGGGTTCCAAAGCAATACGCTCTTATTCTATGAGATTCTCTCTTTGCTATATGGCTGTCAAATATAAAAATACTCACAGCAGATCTTATCTTGTCTCTGTAAAGAATGCTCCCATCAACAGTAGTTTTGCCAACATGAAGTATGAAGACTGGACTTACATGCTAGCTGATGTAATATTTTTTCCCCTTGGGAAAGGGAACTTGTCCCAGAAATCAGCATCCATTCTCTTGCAGGAAACCACTGTTGAGTGCAACTTATATGCACTGTTAGCTGTGTTAGTGTACTCTGAAGTGTCAGATTCACTCCTGTGTGATTTGCTCATGTGAAGACAGCTAGTGCCAGAAATTAGCAGAACTGCAGATGTATGCCAAGTTCTGAAGTACCCAGATGATCATTCAAGAATGATCAAAGACATTCTGAAGTTTTCATCATTTAACTCCACCCTAGCTACTTTGCAAATTAAGTTTAGCAAAGGAAAAAAAAATGCACTGGTAACTCATCCAGGCTCAAAATGTAATTCTCTTTATTATATTTTTAACTGAAATGTAAACCTACCAAGTAATAACATGTTTTTATTCCCATTCTTTATATGCAGCAAAATAAATTAAGTGAAAATAAATAAACCCCAGTTTAGGAAAGAAGTTTAAACACATTTCAACATCAATTTTGTACCAAAAATTTAGTTAAAATGTTAAATAAAAACCAGATGGCTCACTGGCAAAAATCTGGAAAGAAAAAATTGGCCTATACTGCATATTTTACAGTTTGTTGTCCAAAGTACAAAATACAGGATCTTGCCTAATAAGTTGCAAAGATTTACAGGCAGGTGATGATATGGCTTTGCATATTTATATATTAAAAAAAAAATTCACTCAACATTTCCCCCCGGCAAAAAAGGAGACAGATCAAATAATGTTGTCCAGGTGGAGATAGAATTATTAAACTGCACTGATAAAAAAAAGATGGTAGAAATTCAGTTATCTGACAAAAATAACCATAGCTATTTTGGGAATTAAAGACCAAAGAGGAAATTTTCAAATGGCATTAAAATACCCTGGTGTCTCAATATACAAGTAGAGAGGGATATAAACAAGCACATTTCTCCATTGACAGTGCTAAAGATGAGCAGAACATCTTTAGTACATAAACAAAGGCACACTTAGCTGACGTTTCTCACAATCTGTTACTTGCAATTTTGTGGGGAAATTATTTTGTGTGTGACATTTGTATGAAAGTGCTACTGGTTCAAGTAGAATGAATGGCTACTGGTAGTTAGGATGCAAAAACATTTAAAACAGATGGTGGAATCTTTGTCTAATTAAAGTCCTCATCCAATGAGACCAGGACTTCAGCCTGAGACTATTATGATTGCTTATTGCAGACAGTTACCATCAGCAAGTTATAACATTTATTCTATTAATTATGTCATACTTCTAATATTGTTATACCAGTGATAGCTCATGGTGGACATGTGAAACTAGATCTTAAAATTGTCAAGTCCAGAGCCATGTGCAAAAGGGCACAAGTAACCAAAGTAACTGTATAGGTAGACAAGTTAGGCACTTTTACAAGTTAATAGGTAAACTTCTGACTGTGAAAACACCCGCATGGAATTCTGAAAGCTGCATATGGAAATTAAGAAGGCAGTTACAGGCCTGTTTTGTGAATCCTTAATTCTAGAAATCTGGCTATGGTTTTAAATTATATACCCACTAAAGTGCAGGCTGACCAAGGTTTTTCAAATTAAATTCTATTAATTTTGTAGTGTGGGGCTGTCAAAAGCAGCACCTAAATTGACTTTTGAACACAAGTTCCACTGGAAGTTAACAAGAGCTATGCTCCTATGCCACTTAAACGCTTTTGAAAATCCCAACCTAAAGTTGTAATAAATATCTAGATAATCTCTGCAGGTTCACCTATACCTGTGCACCCAATATGACTACATGTTTTAAGTGGAACACATTTTTTCACTTTATCTACGGAAGTCAAAAAAGTAAACAACTCTTGCAAGTCAAACACGAAGACTTGCCCCATGATTATTTCTTCATAGCATCCTCTGTTAGTAGTAGGACTAAGAACATGACAGATAGGAAGATAAAAATTCCATTGACTTCTGAATGGGAGTTTTTATGCTCTCAAAAATTACTGGTTTTGCAAAAAGTAAGGCAAATAGGTGATCTTCATTGTTGATGTACACAATATTACCAAAATGGTTTACCATTTACTGGAAGATGAGAAAATTATACCCCTGGTTCTGGACCGCAAGAGCAGAAACCCACAATAATGTCCACGGGCAAACCACAGGGTAGTGGCATATGCTGCTTTTCAATTACTTATACGAATAAGCTGCTTTGGCTAATTTGGGAGACAGAGGTTAAGAAAATGCCATACATTATGCCCTCCTAGGCATTAGGGAAACGAGCCAACTTTCAGTAAGAACATTCCAATAATTCAGAGCTGCTTGAGTCAGTGGTGTGGGTCACAATCTTCCAACATCAAGGACATTCAAGGAGGCATTTTTTGTTTCCTAGTTCCATTTCTCAGCAAAAATCATTTCCTGTGATTTGAATAATCCATCTCTTATAATAATCCATGGCTTTACAGGAAAAGAAAAGTTGTATCTTTGCTGTCTGTTTCCAAAAGAGGAGCACCTACATTCATGAATAGCATACACTATTGCTAGGTTTGCTAAACGTTCATTCGAAATTGAAAACAACCAGTTGAGGTTTTAAAATATATATATCCCATGTCAAAACATGCTGAAAAGTCTCCTCTTCTGTTTTTCCTCCCTCTATAGCATGCAAGAGAGCACTTCCTTTCACAGAGTTTTCTTCTCCCATATCCACACTAGTCACATGTTTTTGCACACATTATTCCATAGACCCTTCCTGTTCCTTACTTTCCAGCAAGGACACACTCACATCTCCATTACTCTTTGCATTTGTGTCTCCATTACTCTGGGAGTCCTCTGGCTTATGGTGTGCAAAAGTGTAGATCTCAGCATCTGTCAGTGTCAAGGATGGAAGGTCCTGTGTGTCAGACACCTTAGCCTCTTTCCTGAAAGAGAATGGAGGTGGGGTAGGTGGTACATCACCAATGGGTCCATCAAAAGGCCGGTACACATCTACTTCTGGATCAACTGATCCCTTGGATTCCTTCAGCAAGTGTCCATAGACCATGGCTTCATCAATGACTGCATAAACATGGGAGTTGTTATCCTCTCTCCTCTTTTTGAAAAAGGCCTGTTTTCGAGGCATTCGGGTATTGATGTTGGCATTGTACACCCCCACGTTGGCACTGTACACCCCCACGTTGGCATTGTACACCCCCACTGCAGGATTCTGGTTTTTCTTCTTCCTGGTATAAAGGCAAGATTAGTGTATGAGAAACACTATGAACAGTACACTGTTTGTGCATTTAAACTCTACATTGGGAATCATTTGTTGCTAGCCAACCCATATAGATTGTAGGCTCTGTACTCTCAATATTAAATACTAGAAGTACTGTAACTCAGCCTCTCTTAGAAGCTATTGTATGCACAGCAGCAGAGAACAACATCTTGTGCATAACAGAGCAGCAAATAACATTAGACACGATATTTAGTTCCATTAGGGTTTTAGTAAGCCCAATGGCATCCATCTTGAGGTTTGTAATGGAAATGCTAGTAGTCCATAGTGAATTTGATCCTACAGCATGTGGGGCCCATTTCACTCACAGACATCAATGGAGGGTTTTTTGAAGTTGTGTGTCCTTCAAGCCTAAAACCTCTACGTATTTTCTCAACAGGGCAGAGGAGCATTTGCAGGTAGCAAGGGAGTTAAGAGGAATAAAACGTTACTATAAAAAGGTAAAATGCCCTGAACTTTATGCCCAAGGTCAAACTAATAAAGAAGCCCACAAATTATCTAGTTTTGCTTCAGGTGAAAAGCTTTTGCACAACTGTAGTCATTGTACAGCACAACTTCTTGACAGTTTCAAATTTAGGACACGCATCTCTGAACACTGAATGTGCATGTGCTACCCCCCTGGCTCTAATAAGAATGCTCATTTGAATAAAATTATGAGTATTTTGCTGGATCAGATCCCTACCCAAAGAGCTCAAATTTTAGCTAAAAATGCTCAGCCAGGTTCTGTCAAACCAAAGAGAATTTGCTATGGAGCTGGCATAGAGGCTAGCTGGATCTTGCTGAATCTGGCTCCTGTACATTCCACCTTCTTCTCACTGCATATTGAAGATGCCTCCAGTTTGTTTTGCCTGTAGGCAACAGCCCGTTATAACTATGCAGTAACCTAACAGTACTGACTCATCAAACTGTAACTTCCTTAAATCCAGGATTACGAAATCAATTCTGTTCTTGCATGCTACTCAAAGTAGTGATGCACAAACCAATCCAATTATTTCATAATTTGTATGATGCATCAGAAGCAAAACAGGGAAGCTTGTTTAAAAAAAATGACTGTATAGAATTTTCAGAGAAAACAGCTAAATTAACTTGACCACTTCTAATGAAATTCAGCTGATACCTATTTTTGGTGAAATCGCATGAAAAACTAAGACCAATGCTACTGAAAAAGTACCTTGTAAGAAGTTATTTACAACGATACATTGCAACAGCATTAGTACAGGAGTCTCTCTCTGTCTCACTGTTTTTTTGTTTAACCATCTGTTGTACTTGCCTGCCTTCCATATCCCACTGTTTATCCCAGACCCCCACTCATGGATCAACTATTTATCTAATGCAAGAAACAAGGACAGGACCCATACAAAAAAACCTCTTTTTTAAAATGTGTCTAACACAGTATCTCAAGTAAGCAACTTACTTCTTCCTAATGCAGCAGATGATGAATCCAATGGCTATGAGTAGTCCTGCCCCCACCACTGCAGCAATTATCACCACCAAATCTATAAAAGGAAGGAGAGAGAGAAATTAAGCAATCAGTGAGGTAAGACAGTCTCCTTCTCCTGAAAACCAACTGCCAGATGGAGTCACTTCACTGCTACCAATGTGCTAGCTCTGGATAAAGAACTGATAGCTCCTTTGCTGCTAAACTTGCCTTGTACGTGTCACATGCTTCCCCATCCAATCATCCAGAGGCATGAAGAAGGGGCAAGAGTTAAAGTAGAAAGGAGCTAAGTTACCACCTAAAATGGAAGCAGCATAGCAATGGCCATGTGGGTAGGCTAATTACCGTATGGGTAAGCTGAGTGGCACTGATGCTTAGCTATGCAAATTAGTCCATCCCTGGTGTGGGGTAGGCAAGACTGTTTGGTGAAAGGTGTACCACCAGAAACAGCAAGTTTGCCAGATGGGCATGGCTTAAGGTTAGCAGTCTGTGAGAATAGTCTATTTTAATTAAAAACAAGCAAGAAAATTAAAGACTCTTAAATGAGTCCCTTCTAGAGTGAAGGACAATGTATTATTTGAACAATGTGGCAACTAGCTGTAAAACTAAGATGACACTAATTTTTTTTTCACAATGTATTTAAAGATATATTTAAAAGCCAGCATGCCCAGAAGGCACAAGAAAGTAAAGCAGCATTTTCTACTCCTAAGGTCACAGACCTGTTTAATGACTGAGGACCTGATCAAGCAACATTGTTGTCACAGCAGCCCTTACTTATGTGATAATCTATTAAGTACAGTAGAACAGCTCACAGGAGTATGATCTAGCTTGGCTATTCTGCTTGAGCATACCACTTTGGACACTTCAAGCTCTGCCCATCCTAATATCTCCTTAAACCATGTAGAAAACTTTTTTATTCAATATGTTGAAAACCTCGTTTCTAGCTTGGAGAGTATTTTAACAGTAACAGTTATAGTACCTTGCATGTCTTTCATCTAGAACAGGGGTTTTAAACCTTTTTTAATGTGTACCCTCAGCAGCCGGAGAAGGGGGGATACACACACAGCCAGATGAGTGGAGCAGGGGAAGGGGTTCGGTGCATGGCCGGATGTGAACAGGGGAGGGTGGCAGTAGCCATGCATGGAGCAGCAACAGCATAGGGTGGTGGGTAGCAGCAGCGGGTTCCACATGCTGTCATGTGACAGTGACCACAAAATGATAGAGTGCAAGATTCTATGGGGAAGAAGGAAGGAAAGCAGTAGAATAAAGGCACTGGACTTCAGGAAAGCCGACTTCAGCAAACTCAGGAAACTGGTGGGCAGGACCCCTAGGAGGCAAGTCTGAGAGGATAAAGACTCAAGGAAAGTCGGCTGTACTTTAAGGAAGCCCTCTTATGGGCACAGGAACGAGCTATCCCAGGCAACGGAAGAATGGAAAATGCAGCAGGAGACCACCCTGCCTAGGTAGCAGCATCTTCAGTGAAAAAATTGGTCACAGTAGTATAGAAGAGTATAAGAATATTGCACAGGCATGCTAGGAGCAAACTAAGAAGGCACATTTGAGATACAGCTGGCAAGAAACATAAAAGGCAATAAAAAGGTATCCTAAAAATATGTCAAAAGTAGAAGGAAGACAAGAGATACTAGAAGTTCCTTACAGAAAGAAGGCAGCAATATAGTTACAGATGATACATAGGGGGCAAAAAGAAGGTACTGGGTCATGTGGGGCCCCTGCAAGACACGCTAGGAAATCTGGTCATTACACCAGATGACAAAGCTAACCTATTTAGTAACTTCTTTGCCTCCACTTTCCTGAGCAGGGACCGGATCAGCACCCCCACTGGGACCCCCTCAGGTAGCAGGGGAGGCGCACCTAGGCCAAGGGTCAGTGAGGATCTAGTCAGGAAACTTCTGGAGGGACTGGACAGATTTAAATCAGCTGGTCTGGACAATCTCCACCCCAGAGTGGTGAGGGAATTAGCTGAGGTCATTGCGGGACCCCTGGCATGGCTTTACGAGCACTTGTGGTGCTCTAGTGTGGTGCCAGAGGACTGGAAGAGGGCCAATGTGGTTCCCATCTTCAAAAAGGAGGAAGGAGGACCCAGGAAACTATAGGCCAGTTAGTCTTACCTTGATCCTGGGTAAGCTTTTTGACAGAATTATCCTGGCACATGTCCACCAGGGGCCAGCGGGGGAGGTTATGCTTAGGGGCAACCACCACAGGTTCATTAGAGGCAGGTCCTGTCAGACCAACCTGGTGGCCTTCTATGACCAAGTCACAAAATCCTTAGATGCAGGGGCAGCAGTGGACGTAGTCTTTCTGGACCTTAGGAAGGCCTTCGACACGGTCTCTCACCCCGTTCTCATTAAAAAATTGGGGGACTGTGGTGTCGACACCTACACAGTCAAATGGGTCACTAACTGGCTGGAGGGCCGCACCCAGAGAGTGGT
>NW_017729006.1:17210235-17210680 GCF_001723915.1 Gavialis gangeticus | reverse complement strand
AGGAGTGACTAGAAATAACGGTCACAAGCTAGCACAGGGTAATTCAGACTAGACATCAGGAGGCGCTACTTCACTGTCAAGGCAGCTAGGATCTGGAACCAACTTCCAATCGTCGTGGTGTTGGCTCCTACTCTGAGGGTCTTTAAGACAGACAAGGCTTGACAATCACCTTGCTGGGGGCATTTGACCCCAGTACTCTTTCCTGCCATGGCAGGGGGTCAGACTTGATGATCTGCTCAGGTCCCTTCCAACCCTACTAACTATGAAACTATGATGCATAGAAGGCTGAAGTATTTAATGCCTTTTTTTACATCAGGCTTCACAAATAGGGGAAGCTAACCAGCTGACAAAAGTAGTTAGCAGCAAAGGCAGGGAAGAAGACAAGCAGCCTAAAGTAATGGCAGAACAGGAAAGCCAAGGCTGCAACTGAACTCCAACTAGCTTC
>NW_017729006.1:17204589-17205235 GCF_001723915.1 Gavialis gangeticus | reverse complement strand
TTGGATGGATCATTTTCGATCTGGAGGGATGTGGGCAGTGGGGCCTCCCAGGGCATGGTCCTTGGGCCTGCACTGTTCAACTTCTTCCTCAGCGACTTGGACAAGGGGCTAAAATCACCCTGTTCAAATTCGCAGATGACACCAAGATGTGGGGAGAAGTGGGCATGCTAGAAGAGAGGAATAGGCTGCAATCGGACCTAGACAAGTTACAGGGGCGGGCCGACGGGAACAAGATGACAAGCACAGGGTAATGCACCTGGGGAGGAAGAACCAGCAGCATACCTACAGGCTGGGGAACTTCCTTCTCATCAGTGCAGAGGCAGAAAAGGATCTTGGAGTCATCATTGATGCCAAGATGAACATGGGCCGGCAGTGTGGGGATGAAGTCAGGAAGGCCAACCGTACCTTGTCATGCATCCACAGATGCATCTCGAGCAGGTCCAAGGAGGTGATCCTCCCCCTCTATGCAAAACTGGTCAGGCCGCAGTTGGAGTACTGTGTCCAGTTCTGGGCGCCACACTTCAGGAGGGATGTGACAACATGGAGAGGGTCCAGAGGAGGGCCACTCGCCTGATCGGGGGCAGCAGGGCAGGCCCTACAAGGAGAGGCTACGGAACCTGAACCTGTTCAGCCTCCACAAGAGAAG
>NW_017729006.1:17190809-17203757 GCF_001723915.1 Gavialis gangeticus | reverse complement strand
CAGGGGTTACCTGATGGCCACCTATAAGTTTATCAGGGGTGACCACCAGTTTTTGGGGAAACATCTGTTCACCAGAGTGCCCCAAGAGATGATGAGGTCGAACGGTTATAAACTCCTGCAAGACTGTTTCAGGCTGGACATAAGGAAGAATGTCTTTACTGTCTGAGCCCCCAAGGTCTGGAACAGCCTGCCATTGGAGGTGGTTCAAGCACCTACACTGAACGCCTTCAAGAGAAATTTGGATGCTTATCTTGCTGGGATCCTATGACCCCAGCTGACTTCCTGCCCTTTGGGCAGGGGGCTGGCCTCAATGATCTTCCAAGGTCCCTTCCAGCCCTAATGTCTATGAAATCTATGAAACAGGTTAGGGTTTACTTAGAGGACCTAGATGCTTTCAAGTCATCAGGGCCAAATGGGATGCACCCTAGGGTACAGTAGGAATTGGCTGAAGCAATTTTAGAGCCATTTGCCATCCTCTTTAAGAACTTTTGGAGGTCAAGTGAGGTCCCAGATAACTGGAGAAGAGCAAATACAGTTAGTGCCTGTCCTTAAGAAAAGGATGACAGAGAATCTGGGGACCTGCAAACCAGTCAGCCTGACCTCTGTGCCTGAAAAGATCATGGATAGTCCTAAAGGAATTCCTTGTGAAACACCTGAAGGAGAACAAGGGGAGCAGGAACAGCCAGCATGGATTCACCAGGAGTAAGTCATGCCTGACGAAACAGATTTCCTTCTATGAAAGTATAACAAGCATCTGTAGATGGGGGAGAACAGTGGATATGATAAGCCTCGACTTTAGCAAGGCTTTTGACATGGTTCCTCCTGACATTCCTTATTAACAAGCTTAGGAAATACAGACTAGATCAAGTATTAAACAGGTGGACATAACTGGTTGGATCACGGTGCAGGCATCAATGGTTCAATGTCTAGTTGGGCGGAGGTATCAAGTGGTGCTCCCCAGGGTGTTGTCCTAGGGTCAGGTATTATTAAATATCTTCATTAATGGTTTTGGATAAATGGATCAAGGGCACACTTAACAAAATTTGTGAACAACAGCAAGTTGGGTGGTGTTGTAGATACTCTGGAGAGTAGAGCTCAGATCCAGAATGACCTGAACAGGCTGGAGAAATGATTTGCAATTAGATGAGATTCAGCAAGGACAAGTGCAAAGTCCTGCACTTGGGACAGAATAACTGCATGCATAAATACAGACAGGAGAATGACTAGCTAAGCTGCAGTACTACAGAGAAGGATTTGGGGGTTATAGTGGACTGACCACAAGCTAAATTTGAGCCAACAGTGTGCTCTCATTGCAAAAAACCAACAGCAAACTATGTTGTATCAACAGGAGTGTCACTTGCAAATCAAGGGAAATGATTCTTCCACTCTGTTCAGCACTGATGATGAGGCCTCACCTGGAGTACTACGTCCAGTTTTAGGTCCCACACTTCAAGAAGAATGTGAACAGATTGGAAAGAGTCCACTGCAAAGCACTAAAAATTATTAGGGGTCTGGGAGGCAAGATCTATGAGGAAGTGCTGGAAGAACTAGGGTCATTTAGTCTGGAAAAGAGAAGACTGAAGGGGGATTTGATAACCCCGTGAAATATCTTCAAATACCTGAAAGGCAATTAGAGAAGATGGAGATGGGCTTTTCCCTGAGGCTGTAGGAACAGGAGAAGCAGCAACGGCCTTAAGCTGCAGCAGAAAAATTTAGGTTGGAGATTAGGAGGACCTTTCAGACTAGGAAGATGGGCAAGCAACTGGAACAGCATATGTAGATAAATTGTGGAATCTCCAACTTCGGAAGTTTTTAAGAGCAGGTTAGACAGATACTTGGCTGGGAAGGTTTAGTCAGGAATGCTCCTGCTTTGAGCAGGGGGTTGGACTAGACAACTCTACAAGGTCCCTTCTAGCCCTACTTTCCTATGATTATAATAATAGCTAATGTCTTATGGGCTTTGCTGACAAAGCAAATTCACAATAAGAAATGTGCAAGACAAAACTCGTCACATGCTCTGTGTTTCCTGATCTGGCTGTACAAGAAATGTTCTCTGTGTTTGAGAGCCAGAGGATAATCTTATTTTAATTTATGGAGCATTAAGTTAATGGAAAATTAGGGTACCCAGAACAAATAAAATCTAGACAATTTTGATGGATTAAAAGACAAACAAAAAAGAACCCCCTTCAGAATTATTTGTCTATGGTTATCAAAGGTTTTTGAGGTACCTGTGGTTCAGAGTGCAGGGATCTTATGACTAACATTACTTCCAATTTGTAAATTTGTTATCAGTAAACACTAAACAACTTCCTCATTCTTTACACCAATGTTCCTTAAAAAGATAGCTCACATATTATGTGCAATTAAAAATGTGTCCTTGTTATTCATAAAGTACCAAGACTCACGGTTGCAAAAGACCTGCATAAGAAGGTTAAGTTTACATCTCAAATAGTAAAGTCCCACTCCTGTAACAAGATACACGTATGGGTAAGAATCTATCCTCTGAATCGGGGCTTAAGTGGACAGCCTACAGCTAAACTGGAGTTGGGGCGGAGGTAGGTAGGATGGAGGATGGATGGGAATACCAATAGAACAAGGGATACAATGAAATTTTAAAACTGTTAAATTGTTTATGTTATTTTTTTTTTAAACCTTTGCTAACTTTGCTTAACACATTTACTAAATATGTACTAAAGGTAGAGTAGTGAAAGTTTAAACAGTTGTAAGACGCAGATGTTTTAAATCTTCTGCATTGTGGATTCTGTGCTTTAGGCCTGAATCTCTGATGTCCCATAGCAAAGACCTGTACAGACACCCAAAGCTAGTGCATTCAAAATTGTAAGGTTCAGACTTTGAGTCCAGTGATTCAAATACCTTTCTGCAACTCTGCTCTGGACAGACCTTTTGCCCATCTTCCCCTAAGAGAACACCTTTTGTTGCTTTTAAATGTCTAATATCAACGAATATTTTGATTTGAAATATCTAATATCAACTACATACCTAATAATTTTAAAATGCGGTCATAAATTCTGTCCAATATAATATCAGAAATACAGATTAGTCTGTAAACATGTTGGAACTTACTCATCAGGTAAATTCTCCAATTCAGTTAATGTACAAACATTGTCTTATCATTCTTCTGCTTCATTTGACCATTACACCCCAAGACCATACACCTGCTCAACAGACAAGCAAGAATGTAAAAAGATGAAGGGAACCTTGGACCGAGTTAAGGGATCTGAGGCCATATGCTGCAAATCAGAAGATCTGCAGTGTTGTGGAGCTGCTGGAAAGGGGTAGAATATAAAATCTGGTAAACCAAAAATAGCATACGAGTACTTCAGTGTCTCTATACTCAAACTGAAGTGTGTTATTGCTCCCTGGTACAGAAAGAGGAGAGGGGAAAGCAATCAAACCAACCTGTAGGAACTCACCTGTCTTCCTCTGCATAAAAGTCACCCTAAACTGCAGGCTTAACAGCTTCTTATCCACTGGTTTACAGTTAGAGATGTTTACCCAGAAATGATGGTACATGTCTAGAGGCTCAGGCAGTGGCTCATCTTCACGGCGCACAATTTCTTCAGCCCTTGATTTTTGCTCCTTTATGTTGACATAGGCACGCCCTGTCTCACAAGCAATACCCATTCGGTCCTTGGAGAATGCGAGGTGGGCAGCTTGCTTTCTGGGGACCGTAATATTCCAGGAGACAGTGACATGAGGAGGTAGACCATCATACCAGTTAGGGGTCTGTAGGTAAACTTTATCTTTTGGGTCTGGGGTCACAGTGAAAATGCATTCCTCTGTAGTAAAAGCAAAAGATAGAGAACATATAGTGTGACCAGTGCTCTCAGCTTTCTCTTTATGCACATTACATGACTTAGCCACTCTTTGCTAAAATGAAACATGTGTCACTGACAGCCAGCAACTTACAATGGGAATTGAGACTGCTTTTTATCAATAAATGCATATCAATTATTGTATCTGTATATTTCATTCATCACATCTTCCCAGGAGCTCCCTAACCACAACCCTGAGGCCAAAGTTTTCATTCAGACTTATAGAGGGAAAAGTTCCTCAGTGATTCAAAAGTTCTGCCCAAGTAATGATTATCAGGATCAGGGCCTGGGAATTTTAACTCATTACTACTTATTAAAGGATGTGGGAAATGAGGTGAGAGAATAGATTACTTCCTTACCTTTAATAAATGGCACAAAAGACATTTTCAGATCCTGATTAACAGACTCATTGAGGAATCTTTTGCCATATGTTCTGAGGGTGATGGTGATATTGTCTCTCATCTGAATCTTTTCAATCGCTCCCCCAGGACAGAATACCCCAAGGTTTAACTCCTTCCTCTGAGTTGTACTGACGATACCATAATTATAGCTTGCATTGCACTTCAGCTCTGAGACATGTTGCTGTAGCTTCAAGGATGGAGATACTATTTCCACATTGATCTCTTCTGGAGCCAACAGCTTCCAAACAAACTTATCAAGTCGGATTGGCAGCTGGGCAATGGATCTAGGAACAGTGAGGGTATACCATTTCTTATGGCAGAATCTGATATCCCAACAGGCTGTAGTCAAAGACACAAATTATAGATAAAATCTTTGCAGCGAATAACAACCTATGGAAACAAAGTTTCCCCATGTAGCACAGTAGTTAGTTTTGCATACACACACACATACACACACCCCTCCCTTGTTTTCAAGGCAATCTGCATTTAAAGCACAAATAAAAATAGGATTTAAAAGTGTGAGTCTTTAGTTGAACACTGGGGGAGATGAGATCACATAAAACTCTTCTTAAGGTATGCTAATCCTGTTCTCCAAGTAACAAGACAAGACAATTTTGTCATACCTATGGTTTTTTCAGCTGTGATCTTCAGACGCTCCAAGTCATTGCACAGGAATGAAATTCTGTGTACAGTGCCAGATGTTAAAGTCAGATTATGGTCACAGGTTCTAGGATCTTTACAAATCAAGCATACAGGCTCAAAAGCCAAACGGCCCTCACTGGGCATTACATTTGGAAGGATAGTCATAGTGAGATTCCTCTCTTTGCTTAAGTCAATGAAGTAGGTTACATCTGAAATGAAAAAATTATACAAATAAGTCAAACACAGCTATGACAGATGTGGCCATCTTAAAACTTCCTTTTGCTTATCTCCCCCCCCAGCAAAACAACTATTGGAATTACTTTTACATCAGCTAGGAAAAAAAACCTTTATTTATTTTACTCTGTTTTACAAAATGCAGATCTAGACATTATATACTAAATTGCTAAATCCACATACCACATTTCTGTTCCAGTCTATGGAGTAAACAAGCCTATCTGAACAGAGCTCAATTCTATTTACATCCTTTCAATCCCACAGGGCTAATATCACGTTAGCTCCTTCTGATCAGGTTAGATAGTAATATAAACAGCTCACTAACAATATACAGGGCCTAGTGAATTTAAATCTATCAAACTGGCCTAGTGAATTTTCCACAAAGTAGTGTGAATGTCATCATAAAGAACAGTGGACAGAATACCAGACTGAGGCAGGTAATCCTGGTTCTATGGCCAACCCTGCCAGATTTCTTGCATGATCCGTCTCTCTCTGCATTCTTTTTGTTAAAATGGGGATCCTGGTTCCTCACTTATATACAGAGGGCTGACATCCGTGGATGAAAGCTACTAACTACAGAGTACCGTTACTGTATAGCCGATTAGATAAATTGAGTTCTCTCTGTCACTCACATTAAATGATAATCCTACTGTTAGAGGCAAGGATTTCTTAGGGTGATATCTTTTACTGAATGAACGGTATGTTGGCATAGAGTTAAACAAGCTTTTGAAAGCAAGACAGACACATTATTCTGATTTTTACAAAGGACTGGAAGCTCTTTTCTGTGATTTTAACTGTTTGGGATGCATTTTTATTTTAACCTCTAAAAAAAGACAAGCACAAATCAAAAATAATAAGAACATGGGAGACAGCTGTAATATTTTATTACACTTATCAGACCCTCTGTTTAATCCATGGTTAGTGTGTTGTTTGCTAACTGATAACTAGGGTCAAACCAGTCTGGGGTGGTTTTGCACCTGGCTGGGAACCAGACAGAGTTAATGGCTTCAGATAAGCAGTTAACTTTAAAAAAGGAATAGAGACTTTTATTGTTTATCCCAGCTATTCGCTGATCACCAGACTGGTTGGTAAAAAGGTGGGTGGGGAGGAACCAAACAGGGAAAATGAAACAAAACTTAGAGGAGTTCAGAAGTCGAAGCCCTGAAATGGAGGGAAACTGGAGAAGCAGATCTGCAGAAAAAACAGACAGAACCTGAGCCCCAGAAGCAGCTGGAAGGGTTCACCTGGAATAAGTGAGTTCTACCTGAATAACAAGGAACTCAAGGAAATGCTAAATTTTAGGCAAGTGGGGTATCTAACCCTTCTATGACTTAGCCATTTTTATTTCCTGCTTTCTCTGTTCCTATAGATAACTGAATGAAGTTTTGTCTTGAAAAAGCTGTCCATTTGGTAATCACTGCATTTGCCTACTTGATCCCAGCTTCTGAGGGAAAGACTCTCAGGCAGATGTTACAATTAACCTGTTAACTGTGCCACAAATATTAACTCTGCCACATGTTCAAGGAACTAATGGTGCAACAAAACACGAACCCGGCCACAAAAATATTCTACAGAAGATACGTAACATTTTTGTGGCTGGTTTCCATTGGGTCATAAATTGAACATGTTGCAAGGTAACCAGAGCCAGCTCAGAACTTTGGTGTGGTCCTGGGGCTGTGAACAACAATCAAATAAATGACTATCAGTCCCGGCCCTGGGAGTCTGCTACCAGCTCCAGTGCAGTTCCAAGGCTGGGGTCTATAATGGCTGGTCCCAGCCCTAGGACCACATGGGAGTCTTGAATGGCCCAGGGGCCATGTCACCAAAACAACTTGTGCCTTTTCGAAAGCACGGTTAGTAAACAGATCACTGCAGCTTGGGAACCCAGTCTGAAAGTGTGACAACTCATAGGATGCCACTCGGAAGTGCAGTTGCCAAGTCTGACAAATAACAAGGACGCCCAAAGAGGATAAAAAAGTTGTTTAAAAGTACAGCTAATTTAGAATAGTCATGATAAATGGCCATCCATTAAAAATGGTAAGCTTTTCCTTCCCCAACAACACTCCTTAAAATATATATATATTTTTTTTAACTAGCTCTATCAGTCCCATATCAGCCATTTGATATGGTAAAAATCTGAGAATTAAAGACTTTACATAGCTGCCTTCACTTCAGCCTCGCAAGTAATTTGTAAGTTTGTTGAAAAATGAGCTGAAAAAAGTTGTCTGGTTTCCCAGAGTCCATCAAGCCCTGCTAAATAAATACTCAAGAAGGTCCCAAAGGGGGCAAAACTACCATATATGGTAAATTTGCAAGCCTATTTAAAGGTCATCACAATCATGTAGTTTAAAAAAGGGATTCTATTTTTCTAATCCACTTCTTTACATCTGACATGTAAAAAAAACACACAAGGCTGAGAGAGACTAGCCATAATTAGAGACTTACAATTATCACTCACTTCTATAAACCTTAGAGATCTGAAAGAACTGGAATTTCTACTCTGCAGAAACTTTTGCATTACTGAGTACTTTTGTTCCAAATTAAAACAAAAAAACTGGCAATTCAAAGTTTTGCCACAACGCAGAATTTTTAGAAGTGTTCTGTTTTGAAAGAACTGAAATGGCATTTTTTTGAGGAATTCCAGGCAGAGCAGATAGGAAGCCTGCCTGTCAACCTCCTGGGAGCCTGGGAACCAAGCAACAGGAAAGTGGCCCAGCCCAGCCTGCCTACTTGCTTTCCACAGATAGTTTTGAAGGAACCAACACATTCCTGTGAAACACTGCTATTGTGTAGATCAGCATTTTCAAGCTGAAAATTGTTCTATCAGAATGCTTTCAATAAATGGTAGTAAAACCCATTAGCTTCACCAGTCTTCAATCAATCAAAAAGTGTGCAAATGAAAAAAGTGCCTACAAAATAAATTTCTTTTTATCTCATCCAAATCATACCCAGAAATCCCCCCTTACCCCTTACCACTTCTTCCCCTAGAATCTCTGCTGCACGTGTACAGAAAGGCTGAATCTGCTGCCTATTTGGACAATTTTGGATCCAGGGTAGATAGCAGTCCTAGAATCTGTGGACCCTCTCCGAGAATGTCCTGCTTGCAATTTCTGTCTCAATGTAGTACCAAATCAGGGGATATTGCTTCAGTTGGAAATGGCTATTTTTCCCTGGGATGCAACAGTAAGCACAAAACATAACAGAAGAACTTATCTAAGGGCCTGGGGCCACTTCAGTGTGCAGATACCAATGTATTTTTAACTGCATTTAAAGTCTACAAATCAGTCCCATGCAAATAGAATTTTATGTTAACAAAGCAATTTCCATATGGCTTAAGTGGTAAGAAAAAGATGTAGTTGGAGCCTTTGAAGGAGGATTTATACATCTGTGATGGGGTCCATGGATCTCATTCAAGACCAGCAAGGAAAAGGGTAATTGGACAACTGGCCGCTACACAGTCAAAATATGGATTTAAAAATATATATCCAGGAGCACCCAGGGGTCATCTTGGCTAGCAGCTACTCTGGTGGAAGCTGGCCAGCTCAAGGTCCAGACAGACTAATGGCAGTGAAGGCCACATACCACAGGACTGCAGGAGAAACCTAATGAATTTACAGGACAGCCAAAGAGCTTAGTCCTAGAGAGACTGCTAAAAGATACTATATTTGGTAAGGCGTTTTTAAGCTAAATGCCAAGCAGGAGAGTCTCTGGCCTGAGAGGAAAGTGGGTGGGGAGAAAAGGGAGCAAATTCCTGACAAGACTACATGCATATAAAACTAAAGATCACTTGTGAAATCTATGAAGATCCACTAATCTTATTTAACTTGTATCTGAATTTAAATAAAGTAAATATAAACAGGTTTTCCAGGTTATCATCTTGTCTGCTGGACAATAAATATATTAAAATTCCACTTTGCAGTCCAGTAAAAGATGGAGAGAGACAAAGTTGATTAACTGAGTATAATGCTTTTACTCTGTCTGGATTCCAAGATGCATTGTACACTAAATGTAAGCAAATGTGATTTGTTAAATACAAATTTCCTCTGCAGTCTTAGTAGAATTCACCACTCGTAAATGGAGCCAAACCAGACAGTAAAACAACATCTACAAATAGACAAGACACTTTTGACCTGCTGCACTCTCTACCCTGATGCATCACTTCTAGGTACAGCTCCCTGCTGAGATGGCTCGCTGGGACTCTAATGAGCTCCAAAGTGACAATTTTTAAATCTGGACTCTTATTCACTAGGAATTGTTCTTAACTCACCGATTCACTTCAGACAGAAAAATGTCATGTTATTTTCCCAACCTCTGCCAACACAAAGTTGAAACCCTATCAAGGTTGCATAACTTTAAAGCCTCTAATCACCTAATTCTGAGTTGCTGTAGGTTATGAGTAAATTGTCAGCTCTTTACAAAAGAGACATTTTTATACCTTTCTGATGCACATCCTTTCCATGCACTCCCAGCTGCACACTGCAAGCCCAGTGAAAGCCAATGAGATGGCCTTGACAGCAGCTAAACAGAGATTCCCCATAAAAAAGTCCATGTCTAGCCCAGGGGTGGGCAAAATGCGGGCCACCAGGCCGTTCTATCCGGCCTGCAGAGCCCCTAAATATTAATTTTCTAAATTTTTTATCTGCCCCTGGCTGCCTGTCATGTGGCCCTCAATGGCTTGCCAAAACACAGTAAGCAGCCCTCCACCCGAAATAATTGCTCGCTCCTGGTCTAGCCCCTCAACGTTTTCTCCAAGCTATCTAATATCACTTCTGCCTTATCTAGATTGAGCTTCACTGCCAACTTTTTCTCAACCCTATTCCTACCTTGACAAACCATCATGTAAATCAGAAGCCCAGTGCAAACTGGATCAAGTAAAAAGCCAATGTATTAGTGGAGGAGAACCTACTGCTAAAACTACAGGTAATACTCTTCATTATCTCCAAAAGGGACTTTACATACACAATGAGCAACCTAGATGATGACACAGCTCTGCTACCCTGCTTAGAAAATTTGGAAATAACTACTGTCTAGAAGTTTTCCAAATGAGCATCAAGCATTTGGGAGATAGTGACCTCTCTCAATATCCAGCCCTATATCTAGACAAAGCTACAAAAAATTAGAACGAGACTAGGAACCTAGTTTGGAGGTCATGAAGTACAGCTCTCCAAAAGCCAGCATGCATTTCCATAAACACATTCTGCTATCACGAAGGCAGCTTTCCCATCACATGAAAGAAAAGGAAAATTCTTCACAGTAACTGCAGTCTCTGTTAAGTACGTGCAAGTTTCATGGACCTACTCCTCATAGCAAAGAATTGTATCTTATTGTCTGAGCTGTACTCTACATGATCAAGCTGTATTCTGCCTGACCAGGCACATTTGTTGAAAGGGGATAACCACCATAACTTCATGGACGCTACAATGAAAACTTAACAAGTTTTATCAACATTCCCCAGAGCACAGGTCTTCAAAAAATTCTCTACTACAATCATTTGGACTTCAGACACAAATTTCACACCAAAAACTGTCTTCTCTACAAGCTTCAGCTATCATAGGTCATCCTAAGGATACATGAGGATGTCAGGAAAGGACACTGTAGAAGACACATAGGTAATCCAGTAGAACAGATTATTAGCGTCCAACAAGGCCTTACAGAATGGTCCGTGGTCAATATTTTCCCTCCTAGACCTCTGAAATTTCATGAGGATTGGTCAGAGAAGTACCTCTGCCTCATCAGTAAGAATAAAAACTAGACATAAGCTCAGTCTGAAAAAGGTTCAAAGACCATGATGAAAATTTCCTCTGAGTGAAACTGGAATATGTTCATTTCTACAGATAAAGACTAAGCCATCAGGAGAGTACTGCTGCTTTCATGAAATCTTGAGCCCATTGAACAGTCATCTACATGACTGCTTAAATCGTTCACGGTCAAGCATGCAGATTTTCACACCCACAGACACAAGAACTTCAGCCAGTTGAAAAAGAAACAGAGAGCAAAAAAACAACAGGTAGTTGATATACTACCACATGGATAGTGCCAATATGGGACTTCCAAACAAGGCCACCCAAGTTCCATATTCACGAAGGAGGAAAGCTTCTATTGTCCAAGGCTGAACAAAACAGAATGACTAGTTCTCCTCTCCAACTCCCCCTTGACTCATGCTGAGCCAGTCAACATCTGAAGGCAAACACACAGGCAAATACACACCCACCAACACCTTGTCAGGGCTCAAAAGTGTGTGTCAAGTCAGAGACCTCAGATATTTACAAATGTTGACAAGGTTTATCAGCTTCAGTTCTTGCATTCATTCACTGATTAATTAAACCACACAGAGCTCCTTGTAACTTATTCTAAAAGAGAGGTCAAGGTTACTAATCCAAAAAACCCTCTGATCCTTAATACGCCTCTGCCATTTTCAGTAACAAATAGTTATAATGGAACAATAAAAATTAAAATTCCATTCAATTCAATGCCAGTCATAAAATTACAAAAGCAAGAAACTAAGTACCATAAATTTCTGATGGACTGCAGTGTCAGTTTATTACATTTTATTTTAGGCAGTATAATGCATTGTCTGTAATTAAATATACAGAAATTGGACGAGATAAATTTGTAGGTACATTGACAATTCTAAGTAAATGTTCTGTGTTAAATTTTCAAAACTGTTTTAATATTTGGACAGAGTCTAAAACTCAGTGCTTTAGAAAATCCCAGCTGGTGGTCCCTCCAAAAGCATTACATTTCACAAACCAAACCCTCTTCTTTGCCAAAATGTTTGACAAGCTTGTACCTTCTTGCATGGTTGCCTATGAAGTGAGTTTTCCCCTCTGAAGTCAGTCTCTGTGAAAAAGCCATGGGCCACATGCTCCTTTGTGATAAGGTTCAATTAATGGTGTGGCTGGAGTTCAGAATATTGACTATAAAAAGTGATCACTAAAGCCCATTGAAAATATTGCCTGTATAACAGACACACAGGCAACATATGACGACTCAAAGCCCAGATTGTAACAATACAAGATTAAAACATTTTGATCTATTTTGGACACTGAAAAGAGATTAATATTAACTCCAGTAAGGGCTTGGGGGTGAGGGATATAAAACCTGGTGCCTAACCTCCTCTCTCAACTGAGTGACAAATGACATGTTCAAATACTTCTATTAGGGTTAGAGAACAAGGTTCATGTAGATGTCATAGAGTTTATTCCACTAATGGAAGGTGCTCTGATGGCATAGTGATGGGAATAGCAAAGATCTGAACTGTAGGGGGAAGGGGAACAACCTTCCCCCCACCAAAAAAACAACATAAAAACCAAAAACCTGTAATAATACTGAATATTACTAAAAAAAAATAAATGCAAGAAGCAAGGATTTATTGGGGTGATCTCTTATTATCCCAACTATGCAGCTGATGCAGAGTTAGACAAGCTTTCAAAATCAAGACATTCTACTTGCACTTGAAAGCTTATTTAACCCTATCCCAACTATGAAGTTGGTCCAATAAAAGATGTAACCCTAAGCAGCCCTTACCTCTCTCATAATGACAGGACCATCATGGCTACAACATCACTCTTACACTACTAAAAAAGAAATAATGCTTAAATCTGATATTTACTTTCCCGCCATTCTTGCTAACGATTTGCATATGAATGGACCTTGATCACAGAATCATAGAAGTAGGGTCGGAAGGGACCTTGTAGATCTTCAAGTCTGACCCCCTGCCTGGGCAGGAGAAAAAAAACTGCGCTCAAATGATCCCAGCTAGGTAGGCATCAAGCCTCCTCTTAAAGACCCCCAGGGTAGGAGCCAGCACCACTTCCCTTGGAAGTTGGTTCCAG